>NC_138096.1:8711562-9311562 GCF_964212035.1 Myotis nattereri | reverse complement strand
CTGGTTTTACAGTGAGAGGAATGGGCCAGTTTATACCAATTCTATTCAACCCCCCCAATATTATTAATCTCTAAAAATGGCACTTGATACGATTCAAGAAACTCAGGAGATCACAAAACATGATTAATGAGTGGAGTACGATAAATTTCCACTCTGATTTGGTGTCTAATGTTCTCCAATCCATCAACCCTGGCTTGCTTGTTTCCTGCTACTGAACTAAACACGCGGATTGTGTAAAATTAATTCTACGATATTGAGCACATGCATTTCAAAGAGAAAGTACTTCTGAAATAGAGTCATTACTCTTAAAATAAAAATCTTCCTTGTGCATGTTCTGTTGAGACTGTTTGGGGTTATAATTATTGATTAGCACATTTAGTTTACAAGCGCTGGGACTGCACAGAGTGTGAACTCGTGATTCACCTGGAAATGTACATCCTTGATCAAGAACAGGTCACCTGCTCAGCACAGGTTACAAGTACCACAGCTTTTAACCCGCTTCTCCCAGATGGGAAAGAAAGGGACATTCTGTGATACCAGAACAGCCAACTACCCCAACTGGACTGCAGCCTCACTTTTTTATCCAGAATTAGCAGAATAAGGGAAACATACACAATAGTCAAATGTTTTCCCAGCTGCAGACGCAAACACTTTCCCAGTAATTTCAAAGAACTTAACATGTGGCCCTCTATGTCGCTCTCTTTTTTACTATCAGCCCCAAACCAAGAGTGTGAACATGAAAAGAGCTGTCACATGGGCTGCTTTCCTCCTAACATGGATTCCCCACGTACCTTCTGCAAGTGGCTCTATCTGAACACACGGGACCCTCTCCGTTTTTGTCTACTGCTCGCTCATAATCCCTGAGTCAATTCACAATTTCTCTTCCTTAAGGGGAATCCCAGTCACCCCTGTATTTATAAAGTGGCAGGATTTGGCCCCAGCCAGTTTGGCTCAATGGATAGAGCATTGGCTTGCGGACTGAAGAATCCCAGGTTCAATTCCAGTCAAGGGCACATGCCCGAGATTCAGGCTTGATCCCCAGTAGGGAGTGTGTGAGAGGCAGCTGATCAATGATTCTCTTTCAACATAGATGTTTCTATTTCTTTCTTCCTCTCCCTTTCTCTCTGAAATCAATATATATATATATATTTAAAGTGACAGGATTTGGAAGGGTGTTGTAGGGTCAGCCAACTGTCCAAGCTCATGTTAATCAAGGGTCAGTATGGAGGCAGGTGATTCAGAGCAAATCCACAGGTGAAGGAAGTGGGCCTCGCTCACTAGAAATGATCACGAGACTAGGATGAGTGTGGTCTGCTGGAGTGAGCCAGGTGCCCTCGCCAACAAGAACAGAATGTGACCCCGACTCTATTCCACGACGTCTTTGCTTCCACGGCAGCATCCTTCAGTTGCCTATTTTCAAGATCAGCACCTGTTTCCACAGGCTCTCATCCCTCGTCATTCTGAGCTGGTACCTGCCCCTTATTCCAGTCCATTCTGTTCCTGCCTCTGTAGCCATGATATGCCTAGCAGAAGCCTGTTTGCAGCCCCTCTCCCCCCGCAGCGAAGGTGTCTGAATATTGCTTGCACTGTTAGAGCATTACTGAAGGATCCATCTACCAGCCCCCTTGGCTCACAGCTGCTGGGCTGGTGCCACCCTGTGCCCTCGGCCAGACAGATGCTGCAGATCGGTGGTCCCCATGTTTGTTGTGTCTCTCAGGTTCCCTAACGCCCTCTGGGTGGCACCTGTTAAAGCTGCTTCTGCTAAGCCGCGCTGCATGTGTCCGGCTGGATCTGGACTTCCTGGACCCCTGGCGGCACACAGAGGGGTAAGAAAGCCCCGTGCTTGGCAACAGGAGCCACGGGAGCCCGCTGTGTGCGGGCCTGGAACACAATGTGTTTGATCTGCGGAGCCCTAAGCAGGGGCGCCCGGCTGGGTCCCCGGGCTGTGGACGTCAAAATGGGCTTCGTCGGCTGCTTAACAGGAGCTGTTTCATGCGATTCCAAATGGTCCACTTGAATGGAGGTATCATTCCTGCAGGAACCTTTAATTTAGTAAAACACATCACTGAGCGCTATTCATGTGAATGTTCTTTCCGTCCAAAAAGTGATTCCAGCGGCTGTGTTTCCCATGCCGACAGCATGCAAACATCATGGCTGAGAAACGGAAATGGTGCAAAGGAGAGCGCTAGACACCAGCATCAGTACTTTCCTATCAAAGTTCAATGCTGATGGGGTAAAAAGGTAGACAAAACCCCAAAGGAAGTACAATGAAGCTAACAGAGCTTTACATGACTGAGTCTGTCCCCGTCATGACTACACGTGAACTGCAGCTTTCCTCCGAGAAGCACTCCTTACGATAATGCACTCAAACAGCTAGGCAGGAGAAGAACTATGTAATTCACTTGATGTTTTAAACAGTTGGGCAATGGGGCTCAAATCAACAAAGGTGAGAACAAATCCCTCCTTCCTTCCCTCCCTCCCTCCCTCCCTCCCTCCCTCCCTCCCTCCCTCCCTCCGTCTTTGTCTTTCCTTCTCTCCTCTACTGATTACCATCAGCCACACTTTGCAGGGAAATGTGTTTCCCAGGCAGAGATGTCCTCTGTCTCAGGCATGTCTGCAGTTCCCTTGCGAACAACAGAGGGCACTGAAGCTTCTGATCTGGCAGCTGCATTGCTCTGTGCGAGAGCAGCCATCGCTCCTCTCCTGTGCCTGGCGCCCAGCTCGCCCACCGGGGCCCACATCCCCTCAGAGTGGGCATTCTCTCTCTCTCTCTCTCTCTCTCTCTCTCCCAAGAAAGCTGCCTTGATTCTTTCTCTGTCAGTCCATATTCATCTTCCAGTGTTCAACGTGTGTGTACAAAGCCGTTCTTCAGTCAGAGTGTGCGATCTCCTTTCAGCATCTCCTGGCTTTCAGATTATGAATAGCTGTTCTCAAAGCTTTTCTTCTTCTCTGACCGCTCGTCATGCTAACCTCATTTAAATGTCATTCAATCAGAGACGGCTCTACCTGGAGCATCTTGGCTCAAGGAAATGAAAGCTCCACAGGCTCTGACCCTTTAAATAGGACCCAACCTCCTGCTGTCCACGACCCAGGAGCTAGCAAATGACAAAAAGTGACCAAGTGACAGACAGCAGGCCTCCACCTGTGCAAGAACATTCCACAGATACAGTTATGTTTGTTGTTGTTGTTGTTAATCCCCACCCAAGGATATTATTCCATTGATTTTTAGAGAGAGTGGAAGGGAGGGGGAAAGACACACACAGAGAGAAACATCGATGAGAGAGAGACACATTGACTGGTTGCCTCCAGCACATGCCCCGACTGGGGTCAGGGAGGGAGCCTGCAACGGAGGTACATGTCCTTGACAGGAATCAAACCTGGCACCCTTCGGTCCGCAGGCCGATGCTCTATCCACTGAGCCAAACCGGCTAGGGCTTTAGATATAGTTCTTTACTAAAAAGAGGTATTTACTTTTTTTTCTTTTTTTAAACTCAAAGCCACAACAATTTAAACTGTTTCACTTGAACCAAACGAGACGCAGCATCCATTTGCCCGATCTGCTTCCGGGAAAGAAGAAAAGCATTCGCAATCCCCAGAAGGAAAGTAGGGGAGGGCGGGGGTAAGGGGAAGAGATCAACAGAAGGACTTTTATACATGTATATAAGCCAAACCAATGGACATGGGCAACGGGGGGATGGGAGCATGAGTTTGTGTGTGGGGGGGAGGTCGGGGGTTAAAGGGGGGGATGAGGACACATTTGTAATACCTTAACTAATAATAATAAAAAAAAAGAAAAGAAAAGAAAAGCATTCGTACGAAGTACCTGGAGCGAGTGGTCTGTTTTAACCATTTGCTCGCCGTATGAGCGAAGGTCACCTCATCAGGTGAGACTCCCTCATTTTACACGGAACGGAGCCTAAGAACATACAATCCCATTTAGTACCCCGGCCTGCTGTCATCATCTACCCTTTTAAAATGCTTACCCATCGTCCCCTTGGCTATTCAGAGCCCCAGATGGGCTTGTCACCCAGGAGCCAGGAATCTTGGCTCCCCAGACTGAAAGCGTACCCGACACCCAGGGGTGCTCGGTTATTCTTAGTCTCCGGACACGCCTGGGAGGAAACGGGGCCGTGGTGTCTCTATGTCAAGCAGAATTCTTTGGAAACTCTGACTTCAGCTGCAGCTGGGCGAGCAAGGCCATTGTCATGTTAGAAAAGGAGCTGAGAGCATGGACGATGGGAATTTGAGCTCCAGTCAAAGAGATGAGGGCAAAATCTCAGAGATTGTGGGATTATCTTCATAGGCAGCATGTGTCTAATGGTTTTTAAGTTTCAGTTATGGACATTAGAGAAATCGTGCCAATATCTTTCTTTTTTTAAAAAATATATATTTTTATTGATTTCAGAGAGGAAGGGAGAGGAAGACAGAAACATCAGTGATGAGAGAGAACCATTGATTGGCTGCCTCCTGCATGCCCCCTACTGGTGATCAAGCCCGAGACCCTGGCAGGTGCCCTGACTGGGAACCGAACCCGTGACCTCCTGGTTCATAGGTTGACGCTCAACCACTGAGCCACCTGGCCGAGCATGCCAGTGTCTTTTGATGACTCTGACTTCTGGTGGAAAAGGTAGCTGCTGATGTGGGGTGGGGATATTTTGCCCCAGCCCAGCTGTGCAAAACGCTTGTATTGTTTCTTCTTCCTTTCATCCACTCTTTATCCTCTTCCATTTTTTCCCTCCCTCCCTAGGCATCAGAGCCTGGGAGACAGGACCGTAAGTTGCAAAAGTGGCCACAAGAGTTGCTGCCTCTTCCTGGAGAAAGTCAAGAGAGAAGGTCTCCCTGGATAGCCTATCCCAAGTATCCTTTTATAAAATAAAAGTGGGCCCAGCCCGTGTGGCCAGTGGTTGGCGTCTGCCTATGAACCAGGAGGTCATGGTTTAGTTCCCATGAAGGCACATGCCCAGGTTGCAGGTTCCATCCCAAGTGTGGGGCATGCAGGAGGCGGCTGATCAATGATTCCCTCTCATCATCATCTCTCTCTCTCTCTCTCTCTCTCTCTCTCTCTCTCTCTCTCTCTCTCTCTCTTTCACTCTCACTCTCTCCCCCTTCCTCTCAATAAGAACCTATTTTTAAAAAAGAAAAATAATTAAAAATTGGAATTGTCTTTGTTAGTCTTGTGTTTCAGACTGTTCATCATGTTAGGTGGCTGGGTATCAGGTTGATGATCTTTTTCTCTTCCTTTTGAAGGAAGCTGAGCTCACGCTGGGCAGAGCTCTCTGGCAGTCAACAGTGCCTGTGATTAGACGGCTACTCCATAAATTACAAACCACCAGAGTCCCAGTCATTATGCTGAATGGGCTCCACCATCTGGTCGTCCACTCTCAACATGATGAAGGCCATCATCCTGCTCTATGGCTTGGTGACTTCAAGGAGCCCTCGGCCACAACGAAAGAAAACAGATGTGCCCTGACCTGGAATCGAACCCGCAACCCTTTGGTATACAGAGATGCTCCAACCAAATGAGCCCTCCAGCCTGAGCATAGATTTCCCTAAGTTCCATTTTTTAAAAATCTAATTCCAGAGATACATTTCGGCTTTCCGCGTATTTTCTAGTAGTTGTGCAAATACATGGAAGTGTATCTATTCTTATATTCACGTGTTGTAGTCCAATCATACTTGGCCTCTTAACCCTAGAGTGTCCAGGCACTCAGAAAGGCAATTCTTCCTATTTAACAGATGGGGAAACTGAGAAAATAAAGAGTGAAGTGTTTTGCTTCTAAAGAGCTTTTAAAAAATCAAGGAGAAAAAAAGAAAGAAAGATGGACTAGTTGTTTCAATAACAAAAGAGAAAACAATCCACTCCTCCCGCCCCACGCCTGCTCTCTGTGTAAGAAAGTTCACATGTATTTCATTTCCCTTTTCTGAGAGGTTCTATCCACGGAAGTTACAGGTGCACGAGACAAGAGAGAACAGATTTCTTATTGAATAGGTAGGCACTTTGCAACAATTCATTCCCGCTGCCGCTGGGGAAAATACCATAAAAGATTTTTAGTGAAGCTGATGAAATGCCAGACAGGAACTAATTCTTTACTTTTATGTGTGTTTCTTTCCCCAAGCAAACAGGAGAAACACACCTCTCTTTACTTCTGGCAAGTGGTCTGGTATATGCTGCCAGAGGTCCTATTCTCTTCAGAAAATGCTGCTGGGCATTGAAACGAAAACTGGCCAAATCAAAGAACTGGTTAGCCCAGCAGGCCTGGAAATGATGGGAATTACTCAGCACCCTAGGCTTTTATACTTCCTCCTTTTTATACATATGTTTTTCTTATGTCACAGTATATATATATATATATATATATATATATATATACACACACACACACACACACACACACACATACATATGTATGTATATATATACATATATACACACACACACATATGTGTGTGTGTGATTGTATGTAATATGCAAATCGACTGTACAGCAGAACGACCAGTCGCTATGATGCGCACTGACCACCAGGGGGCAGACGCTCAACACAGGAGTTGCCCCCAGCCCCCAGATCCTGGATCACCAGATGGAGCCTGCTGACCAACCTCTGGGTCCCTCCCTCGAGCCAGCAGGCTCCAATCACCTGATGGGGAATGGGAAACAGGGAACTGAGGGTGGGTGGCAACAGATGCAGGTGGTGCCAAGCCAAGGTGGGTACAAGCGACCAGGGCAATCCCACCAGTCGCCCCACACACAGAGGAGGGTGGGGCCGGCTGCTGGCAGCCGGGGAAGATCAGCCTTGATTGCAGGCCAGGCTAGGGACCCTACCCGTGCATTAATTCCGTGTGTCAGGCCTCTAGTATGTGTGTGTGTGTGAATGTATTTTTTTTTTGGGGGGGGTGAGGGCTGTTACTCATCACCCAATGATTCGATTTTTTTCCACTGATTTTTTTTTCAGAGAGAGTGGAAAGGAGTAGGAGAGACAGAGAGAGAAACACTGATGTGAAAGGGACCCATCAATTGATTGCCTCCTGCATGCTCCAACAGTGGCCGGAGACTCAGCTTGCAACCAAGGGCTGTGCCCTTGACTGGAATTGAACCTGGAAATCTTCAGTCCATGAGCCGATGCTTGATGCTCTAACCACTGAGAAACTGGCCAGGGCTGTCACAGTATTTTAGAAGCACAAGAGCACAGTGATCAAGAGAATGAATTCTGGAGCCCACGTCTGGGCCCCAGCTACGCCTCTGATTGGCTGGCTGGCTTTGGGAAAATTAGTCCGCGTGGGTGGGCTTCAGTTTCTTCTATCAAATGGGTGCAGCACAGTAACTGTTTCACTGGTTACTGGGTGACTGAAAAGAGTGAATGTGTGACAGTGCGTAGAACAAAGCTCTTCCAATGAGAGTCTTGTGCTGCCTTCGCGCTAAATTGTATTTTCTCTACAAAGCATTATAGTAGTATAATTTCTCTACAAAGTAGTATTAATTATACTACTAACTGCTTATAGATTTTCCTTTTTTAACCCGCACCAAAGAATATGTTTTTTTTAAAATTGATTTTGAGAGAGAGAGAGATAGAGAGAGAGAAATATCAATATGAGAGAGAAACATTGATCAGTTGCCTCCCATACCTGGAATCGAACCCGCAACCCTTTGGTATACAGAGATGTTCCAACCAACTGAGCCATCAGGCCAGAGCATAGATTTCCCTAAGTTCCATTTTTAAAAAATTTAATTCCAGAGGTGCATTTCAGCTTTCTGTATATTTTATAGGAGTTGTGCCAATACATGGAAGTGTATCTATTCTTATACTCACATACTGTAGTCCTTTAACAATGTCTGTAGGTATAATAACCTGAATAAACGTAAAGCATACACATTTCCTCGCTGAAAACACGGCTCTTTGGAGATAGTAAAGATCATGTATCATGACTTCATATCCGAACGTAAGAAACCCCACTTTCTAACATCACAGGCAGGTGGGGGCGGGAGCGCTGAGAAAGAAGCCGTGAGTGAGTGGTCCGTGTGCATGCTCTTGGGAACAGGAATAAAACCAGTCCCCGGGGAACCGGCACACAACATAAAGCCGGCTCTCCCGGGCCTGGGCCGCTCAGCCGTGACTCGCTTCGTGTTCTCGGCTCCGAGTGGCATCCGCTCAGCCTGCCGTTGTCGCTTGCAGGCCTGTGGTCAGAAAGCGTGCCCGCTTTACTGCCACTTCTTTCTCCCCAAAGCACGAGAGCTTTCAAAAGTAACGGAATGGGAAGCAGCTAGACATTTCTCAAAGAGAAGGGGGTGGGGGGCTCCTTCCTTCCAAATATTCTGAGACACAGGCCAAGAATGAATGTGACCTTGACACAACCTGTTCCTTTTCTCAAGGGGTCTAGACTAGGGAACCCCTATCCTCCCCTCCCCCACCCCTAAGCTGGTGCTCATGCATGAATGGAAACACACATGTTCACATACGTGCATGCACATGTTCACACGAGACAGTCCTGTCCTGTAATTCACTTTTACAAAAGGACACAGCTCATATTGTTACTGGAGTCCAGTATCAGAAAACACTCCCTAGAAAATTTAACTTGGGTTTGTCCCTTGAGAAGGTGACAGTCAACTTTGTTTTAATACATTTTTATTGATTTCAGAGAGGAAGGGAGAGGAAGAAAGAGAGATAGAAACATCAATGGTGAGAGAGAATTATTGATCAGCTGCCTCCTGCACACCCCACACTGAGGATCGAGCCCACAACCGGGGCATGTGCCCTTGACTGGAATCAAACTGGCCTCCTGGTTCATAGGTCGATGCCACTGAGCCAGGCCGGCTGGGCAACTTTCATTGTTCAAAATCCTTTGGGGGCATTTTTTTTCCCTGCTCCCTTAGGTCAAGTTGACCAATGACTATTTAAAAAAATTCTCCTCTAAACTCTGTATGGGGACAGTGAATTCGGCCTAACCTATTGTTGTTATTATTCAGAGATGAGCACTCAGTCTCTTGGCTGTACCTAGAAGTTTGTTCAAACCCTAACTCAGAGTTTGATTCCTTTTTCCCTGAGTGTGTAGGGCCAAGAAAAAAAGAGAAAGAAGTTGTGTGTGGCCACGTTGGCCACATTTAAATCAAGCTGGGTAAAAGATCTGCTGGGAAACTTGGGATGTAACGGCACACATGAACTTTCTCCGTGATTTGTGGATTTCACTCTCCAATGTTCCTTTCCTATTTCAGCTCCATTATAATGGATAATTGAGAACCGACTACACAGATGGGAATGCACCCATCCATTCATTCAACAAATATTTCAAGACGGTGACAAGGACATCAAATGGGCTAACAGGTAACCAGGCCTCCTTAAAGAGGCAGGTGACGACAGAATGTGGAAGAGCTGTAAATCTTTTTTGTTTATATATTTCAGGGATTCTATGCACACGTTTACAAAAAACCACAAAGAGAAGGGAGCTGCGTAAAGGGTATTTCATGGGCTTCCCAGCAATTCCTGTCCTTATCACTTCTACTATTTTTTAAATGAGATAATATATTCTTAATAAAATGTGACTTTTTTTCTCTCAAAGAAGTAAATTGGAAAATGTCTGTTTTGTAACTTCCTAAATTACTGTTCTTCTAATGAACTCTCACTATTAGCGGTAGCAAATGACATGGCTTATCTTCAAAGCAGAAAATAAATTGGGAATTTCAGGTCATGGTTTGTCTTTATTCCATCTAGACAAGAACCCTAGACCATAGAGCCCCCCGAAACCCAGGTAATGACTGTCATTTTATGAAAAGGGAGCATGTGAGTACATAAATGACTAAATGAATCATTCAAGTTACTGCATCATGCATCTTTCATACATAATTTCTTACCCTGAATTATTGATAATGCATCTATAGGTATCTATAGATAGATAGATAGATAGATAGATCTTTATTATATAGAAAAGCATATTATACTGCTGTTGGTGAAAAGAAAAATTGATTTTCAGCCATATTTACTTATATTTACCTCTTCGGTCTCCACTTATCAGGGCAGAATGGTCTTTAAGTCAGCCCACACTGTCAATCCCCGCAGGAGCCAATCTCCAAATTCTGTGGATTCTCAGGCCGCACACTGAGTAGATGTTTATGGAACTGAATCCTCTCTCTTTAGTGTAAATGACCAACGGCCCAGACAGCAAGAAGCTTTATCCGATTTTATGCTAAGGATTTACTTTGCAACACAGAATGTTTAAGAAGCCTTTCGACTTCTGATGGGCCAGGGGCTATTTGCAGGGACTAATTTCAAGATTCTAATTAAGGGGCATTTTCCCCCTGGAGGGTGAGCCCTACACTCAGTAATTCCGAGACGCTCCCTGACTCTGGCCCCCACTGGGGGTCTGGAGGAATCTAAGACGACTAACTTGCCCCAGAACCCAAAGAGGCTGTGATGCCTGAGGAGGGTGCATTGCCAACTCTGAGATACCCGATAAGTCTGCTGCCAGATCCTAAGGAAGCCTGTGTACTTTAATGTCCTCACCCGAAAAATACGGATCCTATCTGCTTTCTTGAACTTATAAGCATGTGTGAAATGAATGCAATAAGATGGAAAGCGCTGGCATCCCACTAAACCAGCCGTGGGCAAACTACGGCCCGCGGGCCGGATCCGGCCCGTTCGGCTGTTCTATCCAGCCCGCGGAGCCGAAAGAGCAGAGGGTTCTCTTGCTCTCCCCTCCGCTCCTTCACCAGCAGCAGCGTTAACATGTATTAGTTCACACAATCACTCCATCCGTGCTTTTGTTCCGGCCCTCCGGTCCAGTTTAAGAACCCATTGTGGCCCTGGAGTCAAAAAGTTTGCCCACCCCTGCACTAAACCAATTCCCCCATCAAAATCAAACACCAAACAACAACAAACCCGGTGATGTATAAATAGGGTTTTCCTCTCTTTTCCTCTGTATTCTAGGTATCACAATGGTGACTTATGGTGGACAGGCACAAAGATCCCAGATATAGGCCCGTTCTTGTTCCTGGAATAAAAGAATGATTTGGAGTGGAGTGGGGGAAGAGAGATGATGGTCGTCAACAAGACTTTCCTAGGCCTTTATCTGCATATCACCACAATCTGGACAGGGCAGGCGCTTGAACAAGAGGAATTTGTACTTCTCAGAATCAAGAAAATCAGGTTCTACCTCTGACAGAAACAGCTCTCAGAATGGGTCTGATAAACCCTAACCCACCCCACCCCACCCTCTGGGACTTGAGAGAGAGAGAGGTCCTTTCAGGGACTTTAAAGGGGACAAGGCAAGAGAGGGAAACACGGGGGAGATTTCCAAAACCAGGGAACTTGCACCTACCTACAGAAGCCAGTGTTTATTTCAAGAAATGAAAGAGCGAGCCCAGCCGGCGTGGTTCAGTGTCTGAACATTGACCTATGAACCAGGAGGTCAGGGTTCGATTCCCAGTCAGGGCATTTGCCCAGGTTGTAGGCTCAATCCCCAGTGTGGGGCATATAGGAGGCAGCCAACCAATGATTCTCTCTCATTATTGATGTTTCTAGCTCTCTCTCCCTCTCCATTCCTCTCTGAAATCAATAAAAATATATTTTTAAAAAACAAAATAAAAAACAAAAAAAGAAATTAAAGAGTGAAATAAAGGCAACTAAAGTAACAAAGTTTAAAAGAACACTCACTACACTTCATGAAGGCTCTTTAAATGTGTGTAACAATTTTCCAAGGAGCTTCCCCACCCCCCCCCCCCCCTTCTCCTCAAGGCACAGCCTCAGGTTCAGGAACTCCCACCTGACAACTCGGTGCAATGCTTCGCTCCAAACAATTCACTAATTCAAACTGGAAATCTTTATCTTGAAGATTTCCTTCTCCTAAGCAGTAATTCTCTCTGCTCTGGTGGGGAGAGAAATGATCTGTGTTTTTTTTTTCCTTCCTGGTTATTTATAAGATATCTACTCTAGATTAGTCCTGCTTGAGTGACACCCTAAATGGCTCATTCCCAGCAGTACTCTGCTTCTGACGGCAGGCTGACAACCTCTACTTAGGATGTCTTTCACAGCGCACGACGAAGTGTAAAACTGTTGCCGAAAGCCCGTGTTTCAAAACAAACCATCTCTGTAATAAGCACTTAAAACACTTTTCATTAATATATTTCTTTGTGTGTAAAACAAAAGCTTAAGGCTGCAGCATGGCCTTTGACAATTTTTCTTTTAAAGAAATGCTATTTCATTTTTTAAGCTGGGCCTACAGGAGGGAAATGCAAGCCAGGCTTCCTTGAGATGTTACCCACGTGCCATCTCTTCATGCCAGTGTGCTCAACCCAGATGTTGAAAGTTCCATCGAAATCCAGAGGCCAAGCCGGAATGAGTAAACACAGAATCTACCGAACTTCCTCTCTCAGGTATTAGCAGACACCTTTGGTCTGGAGAGATAGCCCTGGCTAATCCTTATCTGAATTTGCAATTAAGACTTCAGAGCTGCGCATATCGGTACAGTTCTGCTCCCTTGATTTTAAATGACTGGACCTAAATCAAATCAGGCTTCAAATGCATTGAAAAGTAAATGTCTAATGTCTAATTGAACTAACAGATAGCACCCTTTTTAATGCAGCCAACGCTGGGCACCAGCTTTAGGGGTGGGAGAAATGAATAACTGATAGCATCAGAGGGAAGGAAGGAAGGAAGGAAGGAAGGAAGGAAGGAAGGAAGGAAGGAAGGAAGGAAGAAAAAAACACGCAAACTCATATTGCTTCTCCGCTGCCCACCCCCTTCCAAACTAAAGGTTCTTGAATTATTGTCCCATTCACTCCCATCACCTGTCACCTCCAACAGAATCTTCCCAGAGCCTCAGAATGAAGCACTTAGGAGTTTTCTTTTTCAATCTCCAGTGGGCTTCTCTCAGTTTATTGCCAATGAACAATCCTATTGCAAGGGGCTCCCTGTTTAATGTCATTAGCAATTGTTTCATAAAACAAACAGCAGCTCCAGCATCAGCGGCACTTAATCTTAAATCTAAATGTGGCGGCACTCGCTCGGGGAGGGCCTGGGCCCGGCCTGTTCGCACCCAGGCAGGCCCCTTAATCTACTGCGAATTCAGGAGCTTATCTCTCGGCTCGTTCAGGGATTTCTTTGTCCAAATACTAGACCAAACCCAGTTCACACTGTGGGCCCAGATTCTTTTATCTTTTTTTCTTTTTAATTCGCTGGACAATTTTTTTTTACAGCGACTTGAAGTCTACAGTCTATTTATTTATTGACTGTTCTATTTTACAAATATTTTCCCAATACCGACAAAGTCAAATTCTTTTACAGGTTGGCGCCTAAGAGCCCGCCTAATCAGTGAGTTTTGGAGTCCCACTAAAAGGTTCAAGTGAGAATAAGAACATATTAACAACCCAGGGAATGATGGGTACTTGGAAATTCAAAGACTTCAAAGGGGTATTTGCCCCAGGAGGGTCTGATTATCCCCATTCATTAGGCTCATTATTATTATCATCTTAAATAACAATATTATTTAGTACGTAACTTGTCATAGGCATGGTCTTAAAACTCACTGGATATTAATCATTTTTCTTTCATTCAGCCAAATAACCCCTGAGAGGTCATCTCCCCATTTTCAGATAAAGTAACTGAGGCTTCAAGAGGTGGAGCTATTTGTTGAAGGTCACCCTGTGGGTGCCAGGCAGAATCATACTATATAATAAAAGCCTAATATGCAAATTGACCAAATGGCGGAACGACCAGTAGAATGACCAGTCGCTATGATGCACACTGACCACCAGAGGGCAGATGCTCAACACAGGAGTTGCCCCCAGCCTGCAGGCCCCAGGCCAGCCAAGGCGCGTGCCAGCGGGAGCCCCCGATCGCCCTGCTGGTTGCCCCACAGATCGGCCCTGATCGCCGGCCAGGTCTAGGGACTTCTAGTCATTTATTAAACACGGTCTAACTGGCTTTCAGCATATATTCCTGGTCACAAGGCCCTAGTAGAACTGGTCACCAGGCCGAATTGCAATTTCATGTCTATGGTGATCATCTATTCTACAGGGGTCTGACTTTGCCAGATAATGTGTTCTGGATTTTTAGTGGAAAACACCACCATGGTCCTAGCCTACAGTGTCCCAAAGCAGAAGGTCACATGAGCGTTACCATACCAAACTACCCCATCTCCTCACCAGAGCCTAACAGAGGGGCCTGGCCAAGTCCACGCAGCCTCCACAGGTGGTTCCTTCCAGGATACCTGCGCACCCCGCCAAACCCTCAGCGTCTCCGCCAGATACCACTTGGACGGCCACCACTCATTCGGCACGTAATCCCTGGCTGCCCTTTGGTTGACTTCTTGTTCTATTTTTACAACCCCTTTGTTGTGTTAACTCTTTCACTGAGCCCATAATAAAATGAAAAGACACTAAAAGGCAGAAATCTCCAGGACAGCGTTGCTCAGTGGTTGAGCATCAATCTAAAAACCAGGAGGTCACAGTTCGATTCCTGGTCAGGGCACATGCCTGGGTTGTGGGCTTGAGCCCCAGTGTGGGGTGTGCAGGAGGCAGCCAATCCATGATTCTCTCTCATCATTGATGTTTCTATCTCCCTCTCCCTCTCCCTTCCTCTCTGAAATCAATAAAAACATATTTACATAAATAAATACATAAATGGCAGAAATCATTTACCCATCCTTCCTTCCTATTTTTGAACTGGAATGACAACTGGCACTTGACTTGAGGTGCACCCAAGATGGTGGTGTGGCCAGACCCACAGGTATCTGGAGAGAGACTTCAACATGGATCCTGGGAGTTGCTATTTTCCATGCTCAGTGACGGGGAGTTAGTGGCCTCCTGATGCTTTGGAAGAAGCTGCTCCTACCACCCGGGCACTGAGCTGATCCCTGGGCTCAGCAGAGCTCCATGTGCTGCCGGGGGACAGCGTTCTTGTTACCCACATGTGGAGAAATACGGGTCCCTGGATGTGTCTAGCCTTTTGTTTCTTGCTCCTGATACAACTTTTTAAAAAATATATTTTATATTGATTTCAGAAAGGGAAGTGAGAGGGAGAGAGAGAGAGAAACATGAATGATGAGAGAGAATTATTGATCGGCTGCCTCCTATACGCCCCCTATTGTGGATGGAGCCTGCAATAAGGGCATGTGCCCTGACTGGGAATCAAACTGTGGCCTCCTAGTTCATAGGTCGATGCTCAACCACTGAGCCACGCTGGCCGGGCCTGATATAACTTTTTACAGCGGTAGCAATAAGAATACAAAATGAAAATATCTCAAGGCAGCCGAGGTAAAAATAGAATGTCACACTCAAGCAAGGCAATCCTCGTCACCAGTCTTGTAAAGCAAAGCTGTTGGGTTTGATCTCTTCTGGCGGCAGGCTTGTCCTCACAGAGGGCACACACATGGCAAACTGTCACAGAAGAACCCAAACCCCATTGCTCTGTTGGTGGGATGCCTCTCTCCCTCTGACTTGGTCAGTTCACAGCCCATCACCCACTAGGATGAAGGTAACGGCACGTCCCTTCGGATAGCCCAGTTCGCAGCGGCTCCTTCCGGGGCTCTCGGGAGGTACACGACGATGTCTGTGTGGAGAGAGTCCGTGGAGAGCAGGGAGGAGGAAAATGCTATGAGACAGTAGACCAGTGCTTCTCAACCTTCCTAACGCCGCGACCCTTTAATACAGTTCCTCATGTGGTGGGGACCCCAACCATAAAATTATTTTCATTGCTACTTCATCACTGTGATGTTGCTACTGTTATGGATAGTAATGTAAATATCTGATATGCAGGATGCATTTTCATTGTTACAAATTGATCATAATTAAAGCATAGTGATTAATCAGAAAAACAATAGGTAATTATATACGTGTTTTCCGATGGTCTTAGGCGACCCCTGTGAAAGGGTCATTCAACCCCCAAAGGGGTTGCGACCCACAGGTTGAGAACCGCTGCAGTAGATGAAGAGAAACCCTGACTTTGGCTCCTCGCCTTCCTTCCGTCGTTTCTTGTTATTCTCACAACCCTAGTTCAAAATTGGAGATACTATGACTAAAGCAAAAGTCATGAGGAAACCACTCATTCATTTGCTGGAATTTCTTTCCCAACAACAAAGGAACTGCTTGGGACAGCACCCCGTTCCATGGGTCTCCGGGTAAAACATTTGCTCGCCTTGACAATCCATACCTGACGTGGTAGGGAAAATAGTGTGCTGTTTTACGACACGGTAATGAGTACTTCATTACATAGCACGAAGAAATGCAGAATGTATTCCAGAAGCAACGCCATAGACACCGACCTATTTTCAGCCTTTGTATAAAAAGAGAATCAGAGCTCCCTTAGAAGCCTCTGATTAATCCACTCCAACCTCTCTGGAGTCAGACATGACTCAGACCAGATGCCTCTGGCGGTAGCTGCAGCCTTCTCTGTCCATTACCCAGTGAGTGTGGATGCTCTGAATTTGACTGTGGTTATTACATAATCTCCTTTCTGATCTAAACCAAGTTCTCTTTCCCTCCAAATAAACCCCGATGAAGCTCAAACCACTTCCAGTCACTCAATGTAAGAGCCAGAGGGGATCTTCAAATCACATCATCCAACTCCTTGTCCTAACAGATAGCTCGGGCCCAGCCACGGGGAAGACACTGTGCAAGGTCATAAGAAGTAGCGAGCCTGACTCCAATGGTTGTTTGATTTGGCTCGTCATGCTGACTCAGCAAACTATCCCAAGTTAACAAGGTTTGCCTTTCTTTCCTCGTTCCTTATATTTTTAAAGTCACAGTGACTTCTAAAAGAAGAAATCACATACAACAGAGTGGGTACCGGTCAACACTGCCAAGATAGTATTTCTGAAAACATAAGGGCATTAAAAAAGAAGGGGAGGGGGGTTTTTGAGGCTAATACGTAAAAAGGCACCCAGATAGGTTAATCATAACCCAGTCACATGCAATGTTTATCGAGGGTTATGGTAACAATGACTTTAAAGCTATTTGAAACACATGATACTGAGATTTTTGTCAGCTATAGCTCCAGGATGTCTGCAATTTTCAGTCTATCTCATGGTGAAAAAATATAAGCAATCATTGAGCCTTTGATTTGCTGCTAGTACAGTTTACTTAAATAGATACATAATTTATACAACGCCGAGCAGATAGCTGAGTAACTGGAAAGTGGTCACATGCCCATGGCTGTGTGAATACCCAGATGGCACGGGAGCCTTTGGCATGTATTGCCTCACTGTGATAGCTTAGATTTGTTCTGGGCTTCAAAAATTAAGTATGCATTTTGATCCTGGGGCGAGATAGGCAGGGAGAGTGTGGTCTATTAAAAAAAGAACCGATTAAAATGTCAGTTGACTTTGTTCACAAAACAGTATTTCCATGAGAGGATTGTACACTATTAGGGAGTTACACTTGAGACTGCTGGCTGGAATAAAATGTTAAAAGTCAAGGTAAAAAGTCAACAAAGTCTTTGCACTGACCCAAATTGTCAGCATGCTTTGTTACTGAAGGTGGCCCATGCTGGGCTTGGCATTTAACATATATTGTGTCTGATCCTCACCGAAAACCCTGTATAAAATGAATGATAAGCCCACTTTCCAGTTGAGGAAATAGTTCAGAACTGTTTTAAGAGCAGGGCAATGCCATATAGCTGACAATTACAGAATCTACACTCAAATTCAGGAATTGCTTCAAAGTGCAAGCTATATCCTTGAACTCTGCTACCCTGTCACAGTCTATATAATACCCGTCTGCCATTGAAATGACATCAGGTGAACAGGCTATGCTACCATATCCTGATAATAATCTGTAATATCCTAGGACTATTCTTCTTTAAAATATTTTTTTTGAAGAAAGGAGAAATCACTTTCTCTGTTGTTGTTGTTGTTAATCCTCACCTGAGGACATATATTTTTTCCCATTCATTTTAGAGAGAGTGGAAGGGAGTGGGGAGGAGGAGGAGGAGGAGGAGGAGGAGGAGGAGGAGGAGGGAGAGGAGGAGGAGGAAGGAAGGGAGGGAGGGAGGGAGGGAGGGGGGAAGAGAGGGAGAGAGAGAGAGAAGCATCAATGTGAGAGAGACACATAGATTGGTTGCCTCCCACACACACCCCGACCAGGGCCCGGGATGAACCTGCAACTCAGGTACATGCCCTTGACTGAGAATCAAACCTACAACCATTGATTGGTGTGCAGGCCAACACTCTAACCACTAAGAATGCTGGCCAGAGCATATCCCACTTGTATTTATTGACTGATGATACTCTTCTGTTATGTACATTAGTTCAGCACACAAGGAAGTTCAGTGTCAGGAACGTTACTATCTTGTCTGGATCACACTCTACAAAGAGCAGAAGCCAACAGCACAATCCCACCCCGTCTGGTTTAGAGCCTAGGCCAGTGATGGCGAACCTACGACACGCAAACTCATTTTTGTGGTTGATTTTTCTTTGTTAAATGGCATTTAAATATATAAAATAAATATCAAAAATATAAGTCTTTGTTTTACTATGGTTGCAAATATCAAAAAATTTCTATATGTGACACGGCACCAGAGTTAAGTTAGTGTTTTTCAAAATGCTGACACGCCGAGCTCAAAAGATTCGCCATCACTGGCCTAGGCTGTAACAACTGTATTTTAAGCCTCAAAATAGAACTGACTTACGTTGAACCATGTTTTTACCAGAAAATCGTTCCACAGATGCCTAACATATGCTGTTGATATCAGCAACGTGAGTAGATGCTTTGGGAAGTGAAGAGAAAAAACATGATTAAAATATTGCCTCCTGATCTTAGGACACTTGAAAATCAGTCAGAGAACTGAAAAAAGTGATAAAGCCATTGTGACAGAAAGTGTTCAATTGGTGTCCAAATAAGAGTTGAAGAGAGTGCAATTCCATCTCAGACACAAGACCACTTCCAAACGGAGTGATCAGGTAGCTTCCTGAGGGTGTCCTGTGAAGTGGCCTTTGAGTCATGGATTTTGACTACACATTCCAGGTCCAGAGAATGGCATTAAGGCACCGTGGGTAACAGGGAGAGAGGGGTTGGGCCAAATCAGCTTAAGTATGTTGTCCAATAGCATGGATGACACTGGAAAGGTCATCTGTGGCCATCAAAAGTCTTAACTTCCATAAAAAATATGACCAGTGTTGCAGGGCTTGGGGAACTACAGAAATTATACAATGGGAATAAAACAAGTCAGGTTATACACAAAGCAGCCATACGTACACTGGCCTAGAGTGTTTAAATATTAGTCAAGAAATCAGTTATGAGGCTACTTCAGTGGAGTAAGTGTTAATGCCAACTACAGTTCTGTGTAGGTCGGCCGACTTGCAGTGGAGTTGGAAAGAAATGACAATATCAGGAAGTGAGGCCAAGGATGAATTGCCAGGAACTTTCACATGACTAATAGAGGAATAGATTTTGGACACGTTGACTTTGTTTGAGATGCAGAAGGGTCACCTGCATTGAGGTTTCTAATAGACATTTGCAAATATGGAAATTTAGTGGAGATACGAATTGACTTGGAAATTATGATTTTGGGCTTATTCTGCATAAAATTGGTGGAGAGAACAGAGAAGTAATAGAGAGGATTATCTCATCTAACCTCTACAAAACAGTTTGAATAACAGATACCTGATTTGTTTTGGGATTACATTTTCTACATAACTGTGCAGTAATTCCTGCCCTTTCTTAGAAAGCTGATAATAGATTAAGGACCTGCTATAAAGACCTATTCATTCACCCATTTATCCACCCACCCATCCACCTATTCTTTGATTCATTTATTCTTTCATTTATTCACCAAATATGCCTACTCTATGCCTGGTAATGAACTAGAAAACAAAAACAAAACTCAGCCCTGAAATATCACCCACTTTGTTCACATAAACCAAACCCCATATTTCAATAAGTGGGAATTTTTAAAAGTCCAGATCAATAAGAGAAAAAAAAAAAGGGTTCTTGCCTTTTACATGAATTTTACTCATCTAATAAAGATGCTCAATGGTTCTTTAGCATAAAAACACATATGCTTATAGCGGTCTGAAAAAATTCAATTGGAAAATTTAAATTAGGCACATTTCTAATTTAATGCCTTATTATCTTCACCATAGCATGTGCACGCAGTTATCTAATAAGCAAAATGTGTAGAACAAGGAAGAAGAGCCCTGCCCTCAGGGAATGGATAATATATTCTAATGTATTCTAATGGTGTGTGAAATATACATCTAAAGTCAGAATTTGTCAAAATTTCTTAACTGGGAGATGCTGATAACTATGTCCAAGTATGCATTTAAAATATTCCTGCCATAGGGGGAAAATATGTCTTTATTCATTGATGCTCATATATTGTAGTTAAACGCTTCCTTATGTATTGCTAGAAAAATAATTAATAGGCCTCTACCTAGAAATAATTAATAGGCCTCTCCCTAAAAATATGATAAAAGAATGGGCACAGCCCTGTTGAGCTTATTTTTTGTATTGTGTTTTGTTTTGTTTTTCCCGGTGATATCATTAGATAAGCGGGTGGTAAATTTATCTACAGTATCTGTTTCTAAAGCTGTGCGTTTCTTTATTTAAAAAAAAATGATATAGCTGCCCTAGCTGGTTTGGCTCAGTGGATGGAGCATCAGCCTGCAGACTGGGGGGTCCTGGGTTTGATTCTGGGTCAGGACACATGCCTGGGTTGTGGGTTCGATCCCCAGTGGGGGGTGTGCGGGAGGCAGCTGATCAATGGTTCTCTCTCATCATTGATGTTTCTACCTCTCTCTCCCTCTCTGAAATCAATAAAAAAATTTTAATAAAAGAAAAGATATAGCTGCACTGGCGGCCTGTGTGACTCCGTGGTTAATGTGTCAGCCCAAGCACCAAAGGGTCATGGGTTCCAGTCCTGGTCAAGGGCAAGTACCTGGATTGCAGGATCCATAGTTCAATCCCCAGCCCTGAAGGGGGGGCATGCGAGAGGCAACCAATCGATGTGTCTGTCTCACATCAATGTCTCTCTCTCTTTCTCTCTCTCTCTGTCTCTCCCCACCCCTTCCCTCCTTCTACTCTCTAAAAAATCAATGGGAAAAAAAATATCCTTAGGTGAGGATTAACAACAACAGAAGATATAGCTAATGGGGTAAATTTAAATGTCAGACCCCCAAATGGTGTGGTCATAATGACCCCGCTCTGGCACTCAGGGGACCGAGTTCTGGTCTTAGCTCTCCATGACCTTAGGTGAACACCTGTCCCAGCCTCTGAAACCATCCCCTTTAAAGGAGATGGACCAGCATAACCTGAGGCAGGTCTACAATGGTGGCAGTCGCAGAAGTGCCAGGGCCTAGGGAGCCAGGCAGGTGCCAGGCAGGGTTAAGCAATATGGAGTGATGGGATCCACAGTGACTTGTAGAAAAGAGGCCCTGTCCAAATGCATCCAAAGTCTAGTAACTGTCCGATCAACAAAGCAACAAAGCATAGCTGCAGCCCATAAACAGCCAGCTGGCTCAACCTGCAGGGGACGACTGAGGTGATTTCTGGTTCTAAAAGGGCGGGCCTTCCCCAAATGGTGTGGCTCAGTGGTTGAGCATCAACCTATGAACCAGGAGGTCACGGTTCGGTTCCCGGTGAGGGCACATGCCCAGATTGTGGGCTTGATCCCCCCTGTGGGGCATGCAGGAGGCAGCCCATCCATGATTCTCTCTCATCATTGATGGTTCTGTCTCTCCCACTCCCTGCCTCTCTGAAATCAATAAAAATATATTTAAAAAATAATAAAAATAAAAGGGAGGGTCTATGGTGTTGGAATGACCCCCTTCCTCTGCCCCTTTCAAGCCCTCACTCTCTAGACTCTAAAATCCCAGAGGAATTCAGCAGCTTGGGCTGAAGCTGCACATGACTAGTCCCCAAAGATTCAACTGCACAGCATTTCAAACACATACAGCTTTACCCAGTCCTGCTTTTCTCCAGTAGCTAGAACTCGACTTGAGACAAACAAGAATTCTGACAGTAAGATACACACACGGAAGTGGTTACATTTTCTCTCTCCCACATAATTTCTGTAACTGTCAAAACATATTGTCATTCCTCAACAGTGAAAGGCAAAAAAGTTTAGCTTGACTAATACGTGTTATTTGCCAATGATGCCAGAGAAAGTTGGTTTAAACAAAACAGAATGACATACTGTGTTCTTTTTCGCTCACTCACCAACAGCTTTGGCTCCAGAGCTAGACTCCCAAATAGCTCAGTGGATCTGACCCGGGGTCAGATTACCCAAAGACAGGCTCAGACATGTGCTAGGGCAGCAACAAAGCAGGAGCCCTAATACATTTTTTAAAAAAATAATCTGATATTTGATGTTTCCAAAAGAGGGGGGGAAAGTACTCTTTGGTGAAAAAAAAAAAATCAAAACTTTGCTATTTTCTTACACTACCTTGTAGTTTGGTATTGTTTTTATTTTCAGATGAAGAGGTGGGGGTCCATTTTAGTCCTTGACATGGTTTCTAAGGGTCATTGGCTGTTTTTTGTAAATATATAAATATATTTTTTGTTGATTTCAGAGAGGAAGGGAGAGGGAGAAATAGAAACTTCAATGATGAGAGAGAATCATTGATCAGCTGCCTCCTGCACAACCCCTACTGGGAATCGAGCCTGCAACTCAGGCATATGCCCTTGACCAGAATGGAACCTTTCAGGTCCGCAGGCTGAAGCTCTATCCATTGAGCCAAACCAGCTAGGGCCATTGCCTGCTTTTGATGTGACTACTTGAGTGGACAAAGCAGTCAAACAAGCAAATCAAGATGTGTGTGTGTGGGGGGGGGGGGTCTCAATCAAGGAAACTATGATTTTAAGCAAAGAAAATTTAGACTTAAACAGCATATGGTTTTCTGTAATATTCCTAGTAAAAGAGAGTAAACTAGTTTTGTTTCCAAGAGACAGAAGGTAGAAACTTGGATAATTTACCAAACAGATAAAAAGTTCACTATGGAATCCATGCCTTTTCCATGCAGAATCAACTGATTTTTGGTTTAAAACTCCCATTAGGAATACAGGGATCTAATTTAAGTAGCAGAGAGTTTTATATACTCCATGGACCACTGGGATGTAGGTACAGAATTTTACTTAGGGAATTTATTTCTGCATTCCTGGTCCCGCTGGAGATTCCTAACAAACACCTTAGGGATGTCCTCAATTTTGATAAGATAGATAACTGTGATTAAGCCTAAAAATGTTTTAATATCAGTGGTGTTTGATAGCCTAACCAGAAGTAAAAACAAAAAAAGAAGATATCAGGGCTTCAATAAATACCCAAAAGAGAGAAAAAAATTCAAAAATCTCCAACAAGCACCCCTAAGTTCTTTCCTGAAGGAAAAGGTTAGACTCATATAAGAGAAATAGCCAGACTTGGATCTTTTTGAGAAAATGGCTTGTTGTATCAGCTTATTTTGAAGCTTAAAAAATAACACGAACAATGGTGGGGGGTAAAGGCTAGAATTGGCTCGTGCAGTTTTAAAAATGAGAATGGCTTTATAATCCATGCAGGGCAAGCCTCTGATATGTTCCTCAGCACAGATACTGTTCCAGATGCTATTCCAGTCACAATATGTCAAAGGACAAAAGGAGTTTTGTACATAGAACATAAGGATGAGATGATTATAATAATAAAAATAATAAAACAGCCCGGCCAGGCATGGCTCAGTGGTTGAGCATCGACCTATGAACCCAGAGGTCACAGTTCAATTCCTGGTCAGAGCACATTCCCAGGTTGCGGGCTCGATCCCCAGTAGGGGGCGTGCAGGAGGCAGCCAATCAATGATTCTTTCTGATCATTGATGTTTCTCTCTCTCTCCCTCTTCCTTCCTCTCTGAAGTCAATAAAAATATTTATTTTAAAAAATAATGAAACGGGAACTAATATCAAAATATGAGGTCATTTTCTACATTATTTCCTTTCGTCTTCATAACAAGTCTATAAAAGGGATATTTAGCCATAACGTAGAGGTGCATGCATTCACAGCTGTAAGGACCACATAGCTTATGAATGGTCAAGCCAAGAAGTGAACCCAAACACACAAGTTCTGACCTCAGGTCCAGTGCACTTTAACTTCTAAGCTTCTTTGGAAAAGCTGGGTCAGCATCTGCTCTCAAGGCAACAGAATCAGTGTTAGGTAGCTCCCCCTGGCTTCCTCCTCTCTGTGCTTTGCAAGGAGACTGTGTAGGAAGGCACAGGTTTGGGTTCCCTTTAAGAGGATGATTCACCCCGTGTCACAAGTTTGCAGCGGGGGCCACAGCGCATCTCGCCGGAGAGCCCTGCCCATGTCACGGATGTGCAGGCACATGATGTTCCCTCCCAGAGTGAGGTCGGGGGGTGGCAACGGCAACAGCAGCGCGAAATCCTACACTGACTCTCCTTTGCACATCAGTCATGCTGGGCCCTTCTCAAGTTACTCTCTCACTTTATGAATGAAAATCCTTGTCCCTGCGCCCTCCAAACGCATCTCTTTTTCTCCTCCTCCTTTAAGGAGAGTCCTGTACACCCTCTTAAAGGCGCTGCTGGGCCTCAGGGCCATTGTTCCTAAGTGAGGACTGAAGCCATGCGGAAAGTGCTGGTAGGAGACGGATGAAAAAGGCTAGAATGAAGTGCTGTCATGACACGCTGATGAAAGTGTCTAAAAACTGGGCATGAGTATGAGCCAGCTCTTAAAAAACACGCAGCCCCAGCTGGCTTGGCTCAGTGGAGAGAGCATCAGTGTGTGGACCAAAGGGTCCCAGGTTAGATTCCTTTCAAGGACACATAGTTTGATTGCAGGCTTCTCTCCAGCCTGGGCTGTGGTCAGGGCTCATGCAGGAGGCAACCAATTGAGGTGTTTCTCTCACATCGATGTTTCCCTCTCGTTTCTTCTCTCTTCCACTCTCCCTAAAAATCAATGGAAAAATATCCTCGGGTGAGGATTAACAAAAACAAAAAAAAACACAATATGCAGACAAAGGCGTGGGGTGTGGTGTCCCTTGATTTCTTTCCTTTTCATAGTTTGTAGTTGTTGCTGAAGATGTGATGGGCACTGTAGTAAAAATGTGAACATGGAAAAATACTGCCTTATGTTCAGGTTGCCTTCCGCACCTGTTCTTCTATTTATTGCGTATAGCGGGGTGGGTGTCTGGGTTTCAAGATCATCCGCCTCTTAGATTTCCCATTCCTCCGGTGTAAATTCATCCATCCCATCCCTCTAATTATTTATGATAAGGGTCTTTGTTGCTAGCTCTTGAGCCCTGCCACCATATGACCGTGGCCCAAACGGACACATGACTTGATTGTCTCATAGGGTCCAACGTTGGTCACCCTTCCCCATACCAGGTCCTCACCCTGGTCAACCACACACTCTCCACCCAACTGTGCAAACCTGAGCCCATGGAGCCCTTCCTACAGAAATAAAATGTCGGGTCTTTTTAAAAATGTCACTCCCATCTCCTTGCCCATTGCCACTGTGACAGCAGAGGCTACCCTCCCCTCTCACCAACACCATTGCAAAAGGCCTGGTCTCACCTTCGTTCCACACAGGGAAGCCAGAGTGATCATTTTCAAACCACAAACTCTTCCTGCCACTCTTCCATATAAATCCCTATAACAGCTTCCTGTCATTTTTCAGGATTAAGGTCAAACTGGTTCAGATATCTATAAGGCCCCTGTGACCTGACCCAGGCTTACATTTAGATTCCTTTCTCACTGTGATCACCTCTTCCTTCCCTCGCCACCTTATTAGTACCTGCAACCAACCATAATAACCCTGATCCATCGCTTATAGTTCTCCAATACTCTGCCCCTCGCACAATTTGACAAACTCTGCCCACTCCACTCCCAACACACACTTCCCCTGATTCATCCCAGTGTCTGTCCTCCAGGACTTTGCTCAGGTGATCCAAGGACCCTGGGACTACCTGCATTCTAGCACTTTCCATGCTCTATTATAATTGTCTGTTCCTGGGTCCGCACTCCTTCCCTAGACCTCAGACTCCGTAATGGCTGGGACAGTGTCTTACTCATTGTGTGTTCCCTAGCACAGTCCTGCTTACAGTTGGTTATAACATCAATAAATGCTGAATGGTAATTTCTAAAGATCAAGTCCTACTCAAATATCCAATGTATTAGCATAGACAACATTTAGATAGATTTATAGATATAAAATCTCTATAATTTTATATATAGACCCCTCCCTATTGGTGGTATGGATTTTACAAAGTTCAGGAGGGAAAGTGATATTCCATGAGTTCCAAACAGACACTATAAAACAGGGGGGCAAATTCACCAAATCCTGCTGAAGGAGGAAGCGGTGATGTTCAAGGCCACCGATGAAGGATGAGAGGCCCTCCTAGCAGCCTGGGGGGGCAGGGGCGGCTAGGGAATCCCAAATGGTCATACCAGTTGGGCAGAGCATGTTCTGGAGGAGGTGAAGGCAGAGCTGAGAAGTTTGAAGATGAAAGAGGCCACCTTCTGGAATTTTTTTTCTTTTTTTAATGTACTTTTATTTATTTCAGAGAGGAAGGGAAAGGGAAAGAGAGAAACATCAATGATAAGAGAGGATCATTGATTGGCTGCCTCCTGCAAGCCCCCTACTGGGGATTGAGCTCACAACCCAGGCACGTGCCCTTGACCAGAATCGAACTTGGGACCCTCCAGTCCACAGGCCAACACTCAGTCAGTCCACTGAGCCAAACCAGCTAGGGCCTGGCATTTCTAACTGTAGCTTCGCCTCCACACCCAGCAACTCTTAACCTCCTGAAGTACATCCATCATTGTTCTGGATTTATCCTCCTCTCTTCCCCGCCAGGCACGACTGGCATGATCTATGACAAGGGGCGTAATTCACCGGTGTGGCTTGCCCACACAGGTCGTAATAGGCAGTGACGTCTTTTGTGACAGTTCTGTATAAAAGATGAGGAACGTAAATAAAACGCATTGTATATTACGGGGTAATAGAATATAAAGCACCACAGAGCTGCTCCTTGGCAGACAAGATGCTGCTAGGATTTAAGTCTGAGAGAGATGGCATTCCGAGGGAAAGCTGAAATCCTGCTGGAAGCTCATCCCCTTCCGATGTCACCCAGCCTCTAGTCATCAGCCGACTCACCACGAAGACCTTCCCAACAAGAGCTAATGAGGGGTGGCCACAGATATTTCCCACCTCGAATCCAACATCCAGAGAGGGACTTTAGTTTTTCTTCGACACATTATCTCACGGAGCCCTTATTTTTTCATATGTTGCAGACCAGCAAAGATAGTTGATAAGAATCAGCAAGTTACTAGTAAAAGGACAACACTCCAGAATCACATCTAAGGCTGAATTCTGACTCCACTGCTGAATAATTACGGTAAATCCTCACTTCATGTCAGTGAACTGTGGGGAAACGAAGTGCGATAAAGTGTGAAATTTAGCACAGACGAATTGAGATAAACAAGAGTTGAGTTCCTATGGCATCTCATCAATGTTATTAAGACACTATATTGAAGGAAATGACATCATTGGAGGAGAACTGCTGTATATTATTATTGGCTAATCATGGGAACTCAGTTTCTTACTCTTGAAAATGGGAATCTTGTCTCATGCATTTCTGAAGTTACAACATCTAACACACTGTGGAAGTCCTATTGCAATTATTCATGTCCCCTGACTTAGAAATACAACCAGGGCTGGGTCAACAGCCAACCCCAGAGTGGTTTGCTGTCTAGAATTCCAACCATAGCTTCCTTCACCCACCTCGTACCTGTCACTGTAAACTAATGAACAGAAGAGCAAGGGGCTGAGACCAATACTCATGAGTATGTACCAAGGAGCCATTTAGGGGTTTCTAGTATCAGATCTGGGGATGTTATCAAACTGACCCAAAAGAGAAATCTGTTGGAGGTTGTCTTATGTTGACTCCTAGAGAAATAGATTCTGGGATTTGTGTGCACGAGTTCTGTTAGAAAGTGCTCTTAAAAACCATGGGGACAAGCCGAAACCGGTTTGGCTCAGTGGATAGAGCGTCGGCCTGCGGACTGAAAGGTCCCAGGTTTGATTCCGGTCAAGGGCATATACCTGGGTTGCGGGCACATCCCCAGTAGGAGATGTGCAGGAGGCAGCTGATCGATGTTTCTCTTTCATCGATGTTTCTAACTCTCTATCTCTCTCCCTTCCTCTCTGTAAAAAATCAATAAAATACATATTTTAAAAAAACAAAAAACCATGGGGACAAGCCCTAGCGGGTCTGACTCAGTGGATAGACCGTGGGCCCACTGACTGAAGGGCCCCAGGCTTGATTCTGGCTAAGGGCACATACCTTGGTTGCAGGTTCCCCGGCCCTGGTACGGGGGTGCATGCAGGAGGCAACAAATCAATGTATCTCTCTCACATCGATGTTTCTGTCTCTCCTTTTCCCTTCCATTCTCTCTAAAAATCAATGGAAAAATATTCTCTGGTGAGGATTAACAACAACAAAAAGACACACACACACACACAAAAAAAACACCTCAAAAAGCTGTGGGGACAAGATGGGCTGAGGGAAGAGTGGCGATTGGATGCAGTGGGTGCCACTGGAGTTGAATGGCCCTTTGGATTTGTCTCCATTGGAGGCAAGGGAGCTGACGGCCAGGTCTATGGAGTCCTGAGTCCCCTGGCTTCAGAGCACCAGCCTCTAGCTCCTTTCCTTAGCCCACCCAGAGGTCAGAGGCTGGTTCCCAGTGGGGCTCAGGCAGTTTTGGATAAGGAATCCCGGCAGGTCCCAGCAGACTGTAGACACACAGAAGAGGTGTACCTTTGGCTGAGACATGTAGTCTGCCCATCACACAATTGTAACACTTGGATTAAAAATGAGGAATCTTCCTCTGCTTTGAGGGTCACTGAGATGGGATCAGACCCATAAAGAAGAAAAGGCTAAGTTCACATTACAAGGGTAATACATTTCTCCGATTCACCTTCAAAAGACTTCTGCTACCTTTACAAAATACTATTAGTTTCGGTCTTACTTTTTGAACCAGAATGGATTTACAATGATCTCCACACATCTTCCTAACGATCTAGTCACAAAGGTTCAGATAATTAGAAGTACTTTTGAGGTCAGCAAAAGGGAGGTAAAACTCATCTAGGCAGATTTTAGAAGAACGTAGTAAAAGGTTAGGATTCAGCACTTTGGAAATGGCCTTGGCCAGTTAGCTTACGGTATCTTTCCCTGAGACTCGGTAGTTTCACCTGTACAATGGGCACAAAGGGCACAAATGGCACCACTAGGTGATGTTAAAGAACAGATGAGCCACCATATGTAAAGTGACCAGCATCCAACATATTACATGCACCTCACATGGAACAATGTTGGTTTCTTTTGCTCTGTCGTCTTCTCCATTAACCCACTGAGGAATTTTCTAAGAATGAGTCTTACAACTTAAAAAAGGCGTATGATGGCTAGAGGGGGGAATAAATGGTGATAAAAGGGACTTGACTTGGGTTGGTGAATACACAATGCAATATACAGATGATGTGATGATGCACCATAGAACTGTACACATGAAACCTGTATTATTTTCTTAACCAATGTCACCCCAATAAGATAAAATTAAATTTTAAAAAGGCACATGATGTTTCTATAGCTCAGGTTGATAACCAAAAAAAAAAAGGTACATGAGGAGGCCTAGTGCAAAGAAACTATGACTCATGAGCCACAGCCAGCGATTAAACCTTAATACAACCTGACAGCTTTAATTTTTATATAAATACCACCAGGGCCTATCACTCATATTATGGATTTCAGACTTAACAAATGTAATTTAAAAACAACAAAGCTGCTTCTCAAGGTGTATAGCAAAGCGCTGACATTTTCAAAATGGAAAGGGCTCTGTGTATAAGATTTGAAATGGAAAAACCTAACAATTCTTCTCTTTACCTGACAGAAGTTATCAGGATGGACCCTGGGAATGCCTGGGCATTTTTCTAAGTTGAATTATTGATACGTTAGGACAACTTCTCATGAAATCGTATATATGTTTAGATATAGAACAAGAGGTAGTAATTGCTGGAATTTGCTAACTGTCACCATCGTAATCTTCACTTTACCAATGAGAAAACCAGTGCAGAGAGAGGGCTGGTGGTATTCCTGATTGCTCTTCTCTAATCTGTATTATTTCTATAACATAACAAACCACACCGAGGGAGTGGGGTTTACTGAATAGAGAGCAGGTCTACGGAGGAGAAGGGATTGGCAAAGTCCTCATGTAGTTAGTGATGGGGTAATGATTGGATCTCAATGTCCAGACCCAGGTTTTTTCTCCTGAATCTTAAGTGCTTTCTGGATTGTGGCTCCAGCTAAAGGAACTAGAACATATTCAGGGAAACAAAGCTTTATGTGCTCACGACACAGAACTAAGTAGAGTGACAATTGGGACTCACTGGTTTATCAACCACATACATGGGTCCCCTACCTTTCTACTTCAGCAGTAAATTCAACTCATGAATTTCAAAATAAATAGCCTTGTGATACAGTCTAAACCTGCTAACCAAATTGGAAATAATAAGCGATATTACTGTCTTATCCGAAGTACATAAGAAATATAGCTGGCTTGTGGCAATATGTCTATACAAGAGGAAAGCAAATTACTCTTTTAACTTCCCTACTATTTGCATGACAGTCATTCTTTCATTCAGCAAATATTTATTGAGCATCTACTATATGGCAGGCACTGCACAGCACTGAAGATGCATCCCTGAACAGCAACAACCACAAAATGTCTTGTCTCAATCCTAACTGGAGAGTAAGACTGTGGAGAAAACACGGTCAGCCTATCTCGTGGCTGGTGCTGTTTGGAAAGAGCAGTGATAAAAACAGTAGATACTAAATACTGTATTGGCAAGCTTCTTTAAATCGCTTTCAAACTTCCCTTCTTTCTCACTGTCCAGCCATGGATTTAACCATGTTATCCTATGCAGAAGCGACCCACCAGCAAACCAGCTAATATTTGTTTAATGTCCTCTGCATTGCAAATGCTAAACCAGACGTCAGTACAGTTCAAAAGGGCTTATATTTTAACGGACTAATCAAAGCAAGCAAAAGGAAGTCAGCCTGCACACCTACCAGCCCTGGGGCACCGAGGAGGCCAGACACCTTGGCACATGCAAGGATGCCCTCTTCACTCCCGCTCCTTTTCTGGCTGCCCCGGAGAGCCAGGCATGCAACCGGGTAAGGGAGAAATCCTAGGAGGGTGGCAAACGACTCTCTTGCTCGTGTCCAGACTATTCCAGGGAATCCTGAATGTGCAAAGGCGGAGCCAGATTGGCCAGGTTCATATCTATGTCCCGCACAGCGATATTCAGACCTGCCAGGTGCAAATGCTGGCCCTTCAAGGTGACAGGCCTCTGATGGAAAAGTCTGAAGGTCGGTAAGTCTCATTTGGGGTTACCTGGCCTGGCTGTCACCTTGGCTGACAAAGAGAACATTTTTAGAAAAAAAACAAAACCTTAATAAGCTTTAAACAGCAAGGCTTCCATTTCCAAACTAATGAAGACACACGGTTTCTTCCAGCTTAAAAAAGAAAAGGAAAAGGAAAGGAAAGAAAAGGATTTCACATTTATTTCTGTTATTTGTAAGTGTTGTGTGAGTAACTAGTTACAGACGGATTACAAAAGCCTCAGTTTCCAAGCCAACACAAGAGCACTTAAAAATAATGGGGCTGAGAGATGCCTTTTAAATCCCTTTTCTCCTTGGTTGAGAGACAGATTTGCGCTTGTTACAAGATAACTATGTCACTCACGCACTGCCACTTGTGAGGAATGACAACATCCCTTCCTTCTGGGGCTGTGTTCTCGCTGCCTCTGTCTTCCCCTGTATGTATGAGTGTCTAATTTCCACGGCGGTTTTCAGGATGCAGGCCAATATTTGCTTCTCTTGCACGGGAAAGAGAGAAGATGTCTTAGAAACTCTACAGGAATTCGAGCCCCATCATGTTCTAACTTACAGATGGATATGAATCTAAATGCATTTTTAAAAAAATATTTTCTTTTACTGATTTCAGAGAGGAAGGGTGAGAGAGAAAGAAACATCAATGATGAGAGAGAATCATGGAATGGCTGCCTCCTGCACGCCCCCTACTGGGGATGGAGCCCGCAACCAGGGCATGTGCCCTGACTGGGAATCAAACCATGACTCCCTGGTTCAGAGGTCAACGCTCAACCCAAGCCACACTGGCAGGACTCAAAATGCACTTCTGAAAACTATCTTTAGCTTTAAGTTGGCATTTAGCAGCAGAATATTATTTTCATTATAAAGAGCTTCTAATTAATGTTTTGTCAACAGCCCAGAGCAGGGCTTATGGTCATCATTAATGAAAAGCCAGATCTCCATCTTATTCCTTTCATCAAACTCTGAAATCCTAGACAAAAATAGCTATACAGGAATAATTTCCTGCCTTACAGATGAGCAAAACAAGCATGCCCAGGAAAGTGATGGGAAATGGGAGGTTGACAATAAAAATAAAAAAATAAAAACAGCCCGGGTGCTCTGTCTTTTGAAGTGATGAAAAACTTGGGGAAATATTTCCTCCTTTGTTTCTCCTTTAGAAAAAAATTATACTCAGCTCTCTCAACTCATTATAAATAATCTCATGTATCAATATGAAAAAGTGGAATAAAGAAGAAAAGAACTAGTCACAATCCCACATTTCTCCTAAAAATAGTCAGGGGCCTGTTAGAATCTTCTGGGGTGGGGGTGATGAGGTCTCAGGAAATTGAGGGATGGGTTTGTATAGTTTGAAAATGGTTGTTCTGTAATTCCGATGAATCTTTTGGTTGAGAACTAAGAGTTTATCTGCTTGGTTTGCTTGATCATGTGTCTTCATAACGTTACAAATAGCTCCAATCACTACTTTCTTAGAACAATACATCTACTAAGAGAGACCCTCTGCACAGCGATTATGGCTCAGGAATGGGGCTGATTATAATCACCCTTTTTATATGTGTGTGTGTGTATGTGTATCTATAGGGTGTCCCCCAAAAATGTATACACATTTTTAATAATTATAAAGGCAGTGTTTATTAAACTACATTTCATTTTCAAAATTGAGCTATCAGTTGTTAAAGTATGTATACATTTTGGGGAGACACCCTGTATGTAATCCACATATACACGCACACATGGGGATGTTTGTAAATGCTATGCTAATTTATTAGCTGCACCATTTACTAATCTCAATGTACTTAACAATAGTCCAATCTTTCTTATAACATCTAACTCCTTCATAAGTTGTCTTTTACAAACTGTTTTCCCATCATTAATTCTTAAATAAAATAAAGTATAAATGGGATGATTTTACTCCAAGGAAATCATATTTCCTGATCCTACTTTAAGTTTCTGTTGTATATCAATAAACAGATCTCCTCCTGCTCAAAGACTAGTGGCTTAGGTGTTTATAGCTTCCTGCCTCAGTTACTCTACTCTCTTATCAATGTCCTAACGGTGTTCAAATTCTTCTATGTCCCTCTCCAGAGTCCACACAATGCTGTGGCGATATCTGGGGTGACAAAACCGTATTCTAAGGGACCCTCCCAGGACTATGTTCCCAAAGGAATCCCGCCTGAGCTCTGCTCGAACTCTCCTGATGTTTTCTAGTGCGCATTCAGCCCAAGACAATTCCTACTATTCTTCATAAAATCTCTTGCACCCCCTCTCAAAGAATTCGAATAAAAAAGAGTACATTTCATTTGACAATTCAGTATCATATTTTCCCTGCATTCTTCTGCAATACTGGATGACTCCACCATAATTTGGGGCAATCTACTTGTTTTGCTTTTGTTTCTTAATCTCTTAGCTAATCCAGGTCTTCCTGAGATAATTACGATCTCATTAAAGAGGCCATAAAAAAAAAAAAAGAGGCCATAAAAAAGTACTCGTCCTTTCTTTATACTAGTTCAAAGTTTCTGTCTCTCCATCAGACTCCTCTGAAAGCTTCTCTTTCATGCTTTACTTTCTCTCCCCCTTCTCTCTCCCTCCCTCTCTCTCTCTTCTCCACAATTTAACACCTTGGCTTATTTTCCATTCCTCTCCTAACCTGTTTAATATATCCATCATTTTACAGTTTATTGTAGTCAAGATTTTTCTCTTTTTAGCAGTGAATAACTTTTGCTTGAGAATAAAATTAGTTGCTTGCAGAGGCCTTCATTCTATTCCACCTTCGGTCTATAGCTAAGCTACATTTCATACTTTACATTTAAAGAAACCCTTACATATTTTATTTCTATGAACATAGATACACATACACTTACCCTAGAATTTGTGGTGAAATGCATATATATAAAGCAGTAGATACAAATTCTGAGGTTCAACAAAGAAGGGAGTTCATATAACATTATGATCTGAAAACAAAGATGTCCTACTGAACTCTGTGGTTTTATTTCCTTATCTTCATTATAGTTAAAAAATTATAAAAGAGCCCAACTGGCATGGCTCAGTGGTGGAGCATCAACCTACGAACCAGAAGGTCATGGTTCAATGACCTGCCAGGGCACATGCCTGGATTGCAGGCTCAATACCTAGTGTGGGGCATGCAGGAGGCAGCTGATCAATGATTCTCTCTCATCATTGATGAGTCTATCTCCCTCTCCCTTCCTCTATGAAATCGATAAAAATTATATTTTTAAAACATTATGAAAGAGGTAATTCTCCCATGTTTCATTGCGATTAGTAATCATCCAAAAGATGATTACTTGGTCCCAAGTTTCCTTTCTGCTTCCCTCCTCCCTGTCGCCCCAAACCCCCAACAAAAAGCTTACCAGTTGGTTAGTCAGTGTGTTATTAGTTCATGGAAATGCTAGTATTATTTAACAATAAAAATAAAAATCGCACTCAGGCGAGTCCTGAATTATTCATGCCCTCGATTTTACATAATTTGGCCATGCCTCCTTTTATTGCTATTTCCGTTTCTATCACTAAACAATTCTCCACTAGGTCCACCTTGGATTCCTGTGAACAAGGAGATAACAGTTGCAAAATGTTCCTGTGGAGACGATGCCCTGAGCTGATGTCCAAACATTCACAGCCAGAGCCCAGACCAGGAAAACGGCAAGGAGACCCCTCTGCACCCTGAATAAAAAGTAGAGTATTAAGACTTTTTTAAAAAAATCAAATTTCTTTAGAATTTAAAAATCTGTCGTGATACAAAAGCTCGCAAAATTGAACCATCACAGGAGCAGGCTTTAAAGACTTCCACTGTCACTCTATGTTTTCATTCTGAGGACACAGACCCAAGACATCATTTGAAACACAATCAAGGCACTTAATGTGGTTTTGACATGAAGCGCTACTAATGGGCAATGCCAGGTCTCTGTTCCGTGAGCAGCAGGAAGAAAGGGGAGGAAGTGTCTGACCAGGTAAGCATCGGGCGGGTAGGGGACCAGTAGGGGTGCGCTCTCAGCAAAATGACAGGAGCTGCCTGATGAGTCTCTCTTTAATAATATATAACTATATCTATATCTATATCGATATCTATCTAAAAAATATATCTATATATCGATCGATAGATAGATAGATAGAGAGATAGATAGATAGATAGATATTGATTTCAGAGAGGAAGGGACAGGGAGATAAAAACATCACTGATGAGAAAGAATCACTGATCAGCTGACTCCTGAATTCGCCCACTGGGGATCAAGCCCACAACCCAGGCATGTGCCCTGGACTGGAACTGAACCCAGGACCCTTCAGTCAGCAGGCTGACACTCTGTCCACTGAGCCAAACCTGCTAGGGCTGTGATGAGCCTTGCGATGGCAGGTATTTCACACATCATGGTGCCGGGGCACAGCTTGCAATGGCCTGTGTCTTATGCCACAGGCCCTCTGAACTGCATAGCGATGTTGCTCACAGTTGCAGGGAAAAGCTAGTTCCCGTGGCAAAATCCAGACAGAGCCCATGAAAGCAAGAGAAAGCCAAGAAGAATGCAGAGAAGAGAACACCGAACACCTAACCTTGGTTTTGAGAAATGCCTTCTTGAGCAAGAGAAGGATGGGGGGGAGGGGGAGGAGAGGGTCTCCTTGTTAAAATCACTGTTTATGGTTGTGCTCATTTCCAAGTTTTTAGCAAGTCCTCAGAGTCAGGGGCCTGAAATGTAAAGGAAACCTTGGCGGTGACAGTCTTCGAATGTTCAGGGTAAAGTGTGGGAAAGAAAAAAAAAAAAAACACCCACGGAAAATGCTGTAATGAACTGACATGTTCTATTTAAAAACTGTTTGTCAGCCGTAGTTAAGTTGACACTGTCAGCATGGCAACAAATCATAACATTGTGTGTGTCCGTGGCGTGCTGGGCGCCGTCATGGCACATGGCACGACCAGTGCATCCTGGTGGGAGCAAGGATGATGCAATCAACGAAACGGAGCAGAACAGGCCTGGTCTGCTGGTCCCTAAAGGTCAGCCATCGGGGAAATGCCTCCTTCAGGTCTGCAAAGGGGAACTGCTGCTCAGAGCTTTTTCAATGAGATCTGAGTGGTCCTGAGGACTAAGGGGATTCCCTCCTCTACGTGGGTTAAGTTGCAATTCGCGTAGCGATTCAGGGGCTGCAAAGATGATGTTCCCCACCAGACCTGCCTCCTTGCTGGCTTTACGACCAGGGAGAAAAGGGCAACGATCAAGAACAAAGACCAGAACCAGACTTGGGGGGGTATAGATCTGTATACCCGGGCTGGGGCAGACAAAGCTACACGTCCTTCCGATGTCCTTCCCCGGTTCCCGGATGCAAGGCAAGACAGCTTGTCCCAGTCCAGCAGCTGGTGGGCCACATGACCATGCTCTTGTCAAGGACTTAGGAGCAAAAGTGCCGCTTCCACCTCACTTCTGAGAGACTATCTGGACCTGGATTTTGCTTTTTCTCCTTTTCCCAGGCTAGAATGGCCAAGGTCAGTGCAGCCTTGGGGGCCATGTTTTGCAGAAGGCAAAACTACTGGCAGCCTGAGACTCCTAAATACCTGTGAGGGTCAGAGCCATGGTCAGCCTAGAGCAATGGTCGGCAAACTCATTAGTCAACAGAGCCAAATATCAACAGTACTTCTTCAGAATAGACTCGCCCAGGCCAAAAACCGACTTCTGCGCATGGGCCACGAAGTTTCAATTGCACGGTACGTGTGCCAGCACGTGGTATTTTGTGGAAGAGCCACACTCAAGGGGTCAAAGAGCCGCACGTGGCTCCTGAGCCGCGGTTTGCCGACCACAGGCCTAGAGCATTTGCTATGGCCCATCACATGAAAGAGAAATAGATATTTACATGCTTCCGCATTATTTTGGAGAATGTCTTTTACAGAAGTTTTACCCCTAACTCATTCAGATCCTGAATGTAACATTGGAGAGTATGATGCCTTTAGAAAAGTCACTCAACCCCTTAGAATTGGTTCCCCATCTTTAAAATGGACACCACCACATTTGCCTTTATGTTTTTACCTAATGGAATATGGCCATAAATCATTCTGTAAGATGCTTTTATACAAACATCTATATATATAAAAGCCTAAGCAACCTCTGACTGTTCGACCATCTGACCGGTAGCTGTGATATGCACTGACCACCAAGGGGCAGACACTCAACGCAGGAGCTGCCAAGCTGTGGTGACTTGGCAGCTGCTATTCTCACGTGACGCACCTAGAACCAGAGAGGAGGGAGCCCGATTCAGGGGTGCATCACCTGAAAACCGCCCTCTCGCAATCTGGGACCCCTTGGGGAATGTCAAAGAGCTGGTTTCAGCCAGATCCCCACAGGCCAGGCCAAAGGACCCCACCGGTGCACAAATCCATGCACCGGGCCTCTAGGAAAATATAAACAATTGTAGGAATTCAAAGGAAAGAGCAATTCTTTCTAGCTAGAGGGACCAAGAAGGTTAAAGAGAAGAACTTGAGATGAATCTTAGTCATGTTTTATAGGATTTTAAGTTGCAAAGAGGATATACAAGGAAGGATAAAAAAGCATGGTGCAAAATTAAATAGTACATTTTTCAGAGAGTAGCAGAAGACGGTTAATTGATGGTAGAGGAATCTAGTAAAAGGGTGATGAGAAATTATGCTGGAAGATAAGTTCGAGGTCCAGATAGTAGGGGTAATAAAGACTCCAACACTAGAATAAGGAATTCCAATTGGTCTCAGTGGTGGTAGTTTCATCCCCTTTTCCCATGCTTGGTTGAGGATAGTCATTTGCTTGAGACTCTGTACCTTTTGGTTCATAGGACAACACCCAACCAACTGAGCCACACTGGCTGGTTTTGATGTCACACTATAGGAGCTGGAGAGGGTGCTCATTCAAATATAGCCTCTCTTGCTGCTGCCATTTCAATTTTCACAAATCAGCATAATCCTTTAGTGAAAAAGAATCACTTCTGCCCTAGCCGGTTTGGCTCAGTGAGCGTCGACATGAGGACCAAAGGGTCCGGGGTTCAATGCTGATCAAGGGCACGTACCTTTTTGCAGGCTCCCCTTTAAACCCGAAGCCCGGTCAGGGCGCATGCAGGAGGCAACCAATCGATGTGTTTCTCTCACATCGATGTTTCTCTCTGCCTTTCCCTCGCCCACTCTTCCTAAAAAATCAATGGAAAAAATATCGAGTGAGGATTACAAAAAGAATCACTCCTAGTCCGCTGTTGATAGGAATAGGATCAGTAGATTAAGTCCCTTTCTTGGCAAAATCAGACTCAAGTCAGACAGTTAAAATTCAGATTTCCTATATAAAATATTTCCTGGACAGATATCTGAGGCAGCTGTCCCTTTTGGCTGGTCCATACTTATCCTCCGTGTCTACCCACCTGCCCACCTCTTCTAAATGTTACTACCCTTCCCTTCCCATGGTGCTGGCTGACATCTGCATACATTTGATCATGCTCCTTCATTGCTAATCTTGGAAATTGAGCAGGTCAGTAAAATTTGGGTGGAAGACCCAGAGCCAGAACTAGCCAACGAAGGTGCTCCCAGCTTCCCTCAGAAACCATGTGATGTAAAAATAAAAATAAAAGTTGTGCTGTAAGCCACAGTGTTTTCAGGTAATTTGTTATGTAGCCTAATACATACCAACAGGTGCTGTCAGGTTTTGGTTTGTGTTTTGCTTTTTTTCTAATCTTTCAGTGACTCAAGGATAGAAGCCACATCGTATCCATTTTTACGTTTAGCAAAGTGCCTAAGGACATAGCCAATCTAATAACCATTTTCTGAATGAATGATCATCTCCTTCCTGTGTTTATCATTAAAATAAATTCAATGACAATTACACTTACAGACTTCTGGCTTAACTAAGGATTTTTAAACCCATAGCATATAGAAGAGGAAAAAAAATCTGAAATGAGATCACCGTTCAAAAGCTCCAATTTTTTTAATGCTCTCACCATTAAGAGTTCAATATAAATTTACAATGAAGCTCAGTGAGCAATTTAGGGAGCCTTGGCCTCCTGCCTTTTAAGCATTCATGATTACAAATTAAAACTTGGCCTCACCAGCTAAGACATGACAGCATGCTGGGAAAGACTAAAGGCTGACGTAAGTGTAAAAGGAATAAACTCCTCCAGGTCTTGGGTTTTAGGGGACAGTAGAGTTATACTCAATAAGACCAAGGGAAAACATCCCTAAAGGTAAGTATTCCTTGGTCACTGGGCAGCTTGGGGAGAATCCAGGATCGTGCACCTTCTCATCTTCTGCAGGTGGGAACTCTACTCTGTAAGACTTTATTCTTTTTTTTTCTTTAATATATCTTTATTATTGATTTCAGAGAGGAAGGGAGAGGGAGAGAGAGATAGAAGCATCAATGATGAGAGAGAATCATGGATTGGCTGCCTCCTGCACACCCCACACTGGGGATTGAGCCCGCAACCCAGGCACGTGCTCGGGAAATCAAACTGTGACCTCCTGGCTCACAGGTTGATGCTCAATCACTGAGCCACGTGGGTCGGGCTATAGGAGTTTATTTTGATAGAGAATTCATGGTATATCCATCAGTCCACATCCACCAACCCCCTATATTCCAATGCATTCCTATTGAGAAAACCCCAGTTACAGAAAGGGGTAAATGATCCATGGTCATGTCATGAAATGAAGATGCAACCACTGGATTACCTCATGGGAGGTGGGCTTGTTTGAACTGACGTGTATTAACAGGGCAACAGTTATTTTTATTCCCACCGACTAAGCTCCTCTCCTGGACAGCGATGTCCCTGGGAGAGAGTTACTGCTCCAGAGCAAAATGACAAGGGTCCAAGGAGCAGCAAGGAGAAAAGCTAAGATTTGCTCAGCACAGTTGAAGTTTGACCAAAGGAAAGTTCGAGTTCTGGGAGTGAGAAGGACAGCATTTTACAGGGAAGTCATTTCCATGCACAGCAGAGCCGGCGACCCTGGGTAACGGCCAGCCTTCTCCTCTTGGGAAGGAAAGGACTGAGGAAAAGCTGTCTTCCTTCCTTCAGCCTCAACGTGCTGACAAGTGACTACAGCTCAAGAAGACGGGAGCCAGAATCATTTTTTCTGTCATTTAAGAAAAATCACTAAAATATTGAAACAGGAAAGAATCGTATGACGTGATACATGGAAGGGCATCCAGTCCAGTTAATTTCCATCCCAGAAAACAAGCTTTGGTTCCTGCATCACTTGACAATGACTGCTTCCTCTCAAAAATGTGAGGACAGCCCCCAAGGCATAGAGTAATCGGCTCCCAGTGCCTTTAAACCAGTGGTTCTCAACCTTCTCAACCTTCCTAATGCCGCGGCCCTTTAATACAGTTCCACATGTTGTGGCGACCCCCAATTTCATTGTTACAAACAACTGAACATCATTAAAGCATAGTGATGAATCACAAAAACAATATGTAATTATATATGTGTTTTCCGATGGTCTTAGGCGACCCCTGTGAAAGGGTCGTCCGACCCCCAAAGGGGTCGCGACCCACAGGTTGAGAACCACTGCTTTAAACCAACAGACCCGGGGAAAGAAGTCCACAGCTCTGTTCCTTAATTACATCTGCTTTTCCTTGAAAATAAACAAACCATCAGACTACGTCATACATGAAACGTGAACATCCATTGTAAAACCACAAACACATATGTAAGAAAACAGAGGTGATGTTAACTATTGGCTCCTGGAATTTTGATTTTAATAAGCTGGAGACTTTTCTATCTTCTTTATCTCAGAAATTCAGTACGCCAGTAGGAAGGAGAAACAGAAACACATTATCTTTGATAAACACAGGGGACATGCTTTTCCCTGAACCCAGGTACATGACGTTGAAAAGCCAAGTGCAGAGTAGCAAGCATCCAGCAGATCTGCAGGAAGTGACCGGTAAATGTAGGCAAATTGAGTAAGTATTTCAGGAAAGAATCCACCCAAAAGGGTCTTAACTATTCAACAACACCACTGATGGATAGATGGCAGCCACTGTCATCACTGAATCAGCCAGGATCCAAAGGCATTCACAGTGGGCCTGGCAGCACTAGGGTTCATGGGCAGTACAAAGAAGATGGGCCCCGAATTCCTGTAACTTACCACTGACATAGGGGGGCCAGGGTAATCCATACACAAGAAGACAGATTGTAAGACTGTGGAAATTATGAGTGATTTCTCCATTAAGACTGTAGGTAGACAGGGAAGAATTCAAAGGAGAGATAATGAGGGGTGTGTAATGACAAGAAGAGCCAAGAACATAGGGAAATATTATCATAATAATGTTTCTTTAAAATATATTTTCATTGATTTCAGAGAGAGAGATAGAAACATCAATGATGAGAGAGAATCATTGATCAGACGCTCCTGCACACCCCCTAGTGGGGTCGGGCCTGCAACCTGGGCATGTGCCCTGACCAGGAATCGAACCATGACCTTCTGGTTCATAGATTGACACTCAACCACTGAGCGAGGCAGGCAGGGGCATAATGAAGTTTTTACATCAACACAAGGCTTGGAAAATCTCAACTAAGAGGATAAAATGTGGCTTCTACCCACCCCTGGCACTGCTCCCATCCTCAATACAAATCACAGCCTAGAAGATGCAAACCAGAACATGCCAGACCATTCTACTAACCTGGGTGAATTTACCTAGAATGATACCTGCAGATGTTACATTTGTCAGGAATTGGGCATTTTCACTCGCAGGGCCCTAAAACCACGTAATGGTCTTGAGGAAGGGGTGCCCTCCCCAGCCCACACTGATATGTAAGTAAAAATACCCTCCCTCGCCCTGACTGGTTCAGCTCAGTGGATAGAGTGTCGGCCTGTGGACTCAAAGGTCCCAGGTTCGATTCCGGTCAGGGGCGTGTACCTTGGTTGCGGGCACATCCCCAGTGGGGGTGGGGGGGTGGGGGGGTGTACAGGAGGCAGCTGATCGATGTTTCTCTCTCATCTATGTTTCTAACTCTCTATCCCTCTCCCTTCCTCTCTATAAAAATTCAATAAAATATATTTAAAAAAATACCCTCCCTCATGAAAGAGAAATAAGGAGGAATCTCAGTATCTTTCAAAGAAAATTACAGTAAGCCAAGAAAGGAAGCAGATGTTGTTAAATGTAGAAAAAAAAAGACCAAAAAATCAGTTGTAAATGAGCTAACATTGCAGGTAAATTGGAACTCATAAAACAGGCAATTTTACTGAAAACTTAACACCTCTGCACACAGCTGTCGGCCCAGTCAGGGAAGCATTAACATCCTGTCACCAATGCCCCAAACACATCAGTGATATGAAGTCTAAGAACAATCCAAACAACAGAAGGAATGCACCGCTAACTGGCCAGGGCACACGGGCTTTCCCCACTGCCTTTCCCGGTGCGTCTGGACACGCTGACGAGTGGGGAAAAGCAGCCGGAGAGAGAAGCAGGCCATTGATGCAGATAATTCTGAGATGCAAGCACACATATCCCAACCCACCTTTTCCAAGTTACAGTTGACAAGCAAGGGTCGAAGGGGTGGGGATGTTCAAAGTCAAGAATGCCTCCCTTTAATAAGGGTAAGTCATTATATACCGTCTTCTATTTTAATCAGAAAGAAACATCATTTTCTCCAATTGAAAGACGAAAGCAGGGGCCTTTAATTACTTTTGGGCCGGAGGCTCCTCAGAGGCTCTGATGAAAGCCAGGGACTTTCTCCTCAGAAAATTGCACACGCTCACAAAATTCAGCCCTCAATTGCAACAGAACTCACGGACTTCCATCGCTGCCCACCATCAAACCATTCCCTGTCCGGTTTCCCCACTGTTTTGGGGGGCCCATGTGTTAAAGGCTTATAAACACCGGTGCTAAAGAAGCCTGCTTAAGATCTATGAACAAGAGTTGTCATATGTTATCAAATGGGGCAGGAATGACAGTAAGTATTCCACGTTACTTCCTGCCTTGTGTTCAATGGCATCCATTTAATTTGGCGGCAATTCTTGATATTTAGAAACTCATCTCTACCTCAGAGGCATCTCTGTGTGTTTATTTATCTGTTTGGTCCCTACTGTATGCAACTGCGGCACTCCATTGCTCCACAATAATTTGCAGAATGAAAGCAGAGAGAATTTTTTTTTAAATGGTGAGACGAAAATGAGTCAGTTGTGCTCTTGGGAGCTCTGGTAATTGGTTTGGAAGCTTATTTGGTCAACAAACTTTGAATGTGGACTCTGCATTATATGGCGGGAGGGAGAAGGTTGTAAAAGAGAGTTTCTCCCCTTGAAGGATCTTCCTGTCCAGGGCAGCGATGGGAGAGGTGTTAGAACAGGTGTGTGCGAGGAATTGGGACACCACTGAGGACGGGGCCTTTCTGCCTGGGGAAGTGGAGAAATTGAGCTGCGTGGTGACTAGTGACATTCATCTAAGAAGGCAGGAAAGGCCCTGGGCACAGAAGGAGAGCAGTGTGCACCTTCTCTAGGGAACGGGGCCTTGGGCAAGGCAAGGGGCAAGGGAAGTGTGGCTGGAGCACTCCGGCCATAGCAGCCAGAAAGTAAAAAATAAAAGGGGGGGGGATTAATTGTTTACTTTGTACCTGACAATGCCAAAAGCTCATTTAAAATATCCAATAAGAAGTCATTGGAGAGAGTGTAGAAATCGTGGGAAAATAATAATCATCATCCTATATAATAAAAGCCTAATATGAGAAGTGTCCAACCATTTGTTCGACCAATCACCATGCTGTGCACTGACCACCAGGGGCCAGACACTCCTACCAGTAGGTTAGCTTGCTGCTGGGGTCCAGCCGATTGGGACTGGGCGAGACGGGCCAGACACACCCTGGAGCCCTCCCACAGTCCCTCCCAGGTCCCAATCATGCACCTGTGGGGTCCCTCGGCCTGGCCTGCACCCTCTCGCAATTCGGGACCCCTCGGGGGATTGTCCACAGGCCAGACCGAGGGACCCCACCAGTGCACAAATCTGTGCACCCGGCCTCTAGTAGTAATAATAATAATAATAATAATAATAATACAAGTTTTAAGACCAACTACATAATTAATGGGACCCAAGTGCAAAATGAAAAGGCAGATTCCATTGTTTAAAAATTATTAAGAATTTCAAGATAGTGATAGCCACACATTACACCAAGCTCAGGGCCCTTCTGAGCATCGGGCCTTATGTGACTACACAGGTCCCACCTCCATGAATCTTGTCCTGATTACATTAGAAGGAAATTTCAAATGTCACATCTATTCTTTATTATCACAGATTAATAACCCACATTTCTCCAAATGGCACCCATGAAACCTGGAACATGCTCCATGCACCTGCCTGGGCTCTTTATACTTACCCTACAAAGTAGATCTTACTACCCCTACTTCTAGATTATAAAACCAACTTTAAGAGAGATGAAGTCACCTACACGAAAGGGAAACGTGATTTTCTGTACCTTGAAGCTATTCCAATGGCTACCCACAAGGCTGTGCTATAGCGAATGCTCAACAGTGACTTGTAAATGGGTGTTTTTATTTCTCTGCTACAGGTTCTTCATTGCTTGAGCATGGGAGCAATTCTGGGAAGTCAGCTAGAGGGTTCGCGCTCACAGCAGTGAGTGAGAGACGAGAGTGTGCAGGCCACCTCTCACCATTCCAGTTCCACTACCCCAGGGAGTCCACCAACAACGCACAAACTGTCCCTTTTCAATACAGACATGGCTATAAGGGAAAAATTACATAATTCCATAAGAAATTATGCATTACCATAGCACATGCCATGAGTACCCAATCTATTTTAGAAGAAGTTATTCAATTTTCAGAACCTACAGTCATTTCTGATGTCTCCCAGCAAACCTCCGATGAATAGTTTCTGGAAACAAAGGCTCACTAGAGCATTCAGGTTCATCAGTGTGCTCGCCCCCAACCCTGTCTCCTGCACCCCATCGATGCTGCTCCATCATCTGAATAATCTATTGCAATCAGTAAAATCACTTTTCCACCAGGGAATGGGGATAAGAACTGCATGATCATAACAGCACATGAATTCAACAGTAAAAACCAAAGAGTTGAAGTATTTACTAAAACTCCCTAGAATTGCCCTAGCCCAGTGGTCGGCAAACTCATTAGTCAACAGAGCCAAATATCAACAGTACAACAATTGAAATTTCTTTTGAGAGCCAAATTTTTTAAACTTAAACTATATAGGTAGGTACACTGTAATTAACTTAATTAAGGTACTCCTAAGGCTTAGGAAGAGCCACACTCAAGGGGCCAAAGAGCCGCATGTGGCTCGCGAGCCGCAGTTTGCCGACCATGGCCCTAGCCAGTTTGGCTCAGTGGATGGAACATCATGGATTCGATTCCAGAGAAGGGCATATACCTCGGTTACAGGCTATCCCCAGCCCTGGGTGGGTGAGAAGGCAACCAATCTCTCTCTCTCTTTCTCTCTCTCTCTCCCCTCCCCCTTCTACTCTCTCTAAAAATCAATGGAAAAATTTCCCTGAGGAGTGAGGATTAACAACAACAAAAAATCCCCTAGATTTTTATATACCTTTTTTTAGCCTGTTTGAACAGATCATTCCTCTTACATTGGGGGGGAGGGTGTGAGGAATTTTGAGGGTGTATCAGGGCTCACAGTCCCTCTGTCTTAGCTGCACCCACACCATCTCCCAGCACTCTGTGTGATTCATAGCTGTGCCAGAGATGCCTATTTAAAAATGATTCCTATGTGGATGAAAAGGGGACCACGTGCTAACCTGAGAAGCTCAGGGGAGGTCTGCGTGGCGGCCTTACAAACTCAGAGACCGAAAGTCACCACGTAGGATGGTCTGAAATGACACATTCTAACTAAAGGGGCGTCATGGAGGGTAAGTCACATCTTAGGCCTGTGTCTTCCCTGACAAAGGTCAATCTTTACTTTAACTGAGCCTCTCAGCTGTCTTTCTGCATCTACGATAATATACCATTGAAATGTCAGGGTAGTTTTTTTTTAGACCCCTCACTGCACCACAGCAGGCTCACAAAACCCTCCACTGTCATTGCTCCCGTGTTAATTGTTAATAGCTAACTGTCCTGTGCCCACTTCTGTAAAAGACGTGTGTCTTTTCCTTTTTACTTGTGATCCAATCCCAGAGATTTCCCCTGCTTTGCTCCCTCCCGCCTCCCTAATCTCTCACCAGTGGGTTTCATGTAACCCACTTACATCTTCCCCTTTGACTGTGATGTATAAAATTAGGTGCAGAACTGCCATTCTCTGGAGCACTTTCTCAATCCCTTGAGATTTTGCTTCCCGGCAAATGTCGTCAGTTTGGCTCAAACAAACGCATAAAAATTCTCTACAGGTTTAAACGTTTGTTACGTTGACACCTACTTTATGTCTTCGGTTCCACTTTGTCCCTGATTCCCTCTGATCCTTCTTTTTCTCCTCAGCAGAAATTACCTCCGGTCCGAGTTTTCTCTCCACTCCAAAGCCTTGTGACTTTATCTCAGGGTGTTTTCTTTGGGGGATCTTTTGTTAAAGTCATAATAGGTCTATGGGCATTAAGCAGGTAACTGGCCCAAAAGTCCTATACAGGTTCATCAACCACCAGTACCTCTCTTCCCACCGCCACCCCACTTCCAAATCCACCATTGGGAGGCGGAAAGAAAGAAAAAATAATCAGCCAACTAAAGGATTCAGCACCTCGAGGCCAGCAAGCAGGGATTTCCTGATGCAGCTTGGACCCAGGGTGGGTAAGCTGCATTTTCAAAATGATTCTGTCAGCCCCAGGACAATTTAATTCATTCATTTATTTTTTATCCAGTGCTTCAATCCCGGGCGGGTCCCCATGTCTCGTCAATATCTCATTCAGGTGTCACATGGAAAACCTAACAACCCCAGGCGGGCAGCCAAGCTCACCGTGACGGACGCTCGCTTAACTGAGCAAAGATCTGCTCTGCACAGAGTGGGGTCTGACTGCATAGGAAGGGGCAGGGGCAGCCAGGGTGCCGGCTGGTGTCCCCACAGAGCTCAAGTCCTCAGGCAAGGGAACCAGCACTCACAGCGAATGTTAGGGGCCTTCAATCCGGGCCTTTTTATTTTATTTTATTTTTTTTCATCGTTTCTTTTTCTGAGTAAACCCTGAGGTTTCCCAGGGAAAACAGCCCAGTAACACACTTAAAAATCACAAACCCGTGTCCCCTTTCCAAAGGCAGCTGGAGATGCATTAACTTGTCGGAAAAATCATTTCATGGCTACACCACACGCACAATTTAAAATAAATAAATAAATAAAATGACCAAATTAAACCTGCTGCACAAATCAGTGCTTTGAACTTCCTGCTAAAGGACCATTCCTTTGAGAGAGCGATAAAAAATAAAAAATAAAAAAAGAAAGAAAAAGAACTGGAACGCTCATCTTTGGCACGAATGCTGCACACATACAACCCCCCCCCCTCCCCACTCCCCTTCCCAGCCCGAGACTCCTTCCTCTAGAGAAGCAAATCACCCTCGTTTAACTGTTTCAAATTCATTTTCCAAGCCAGGTCCGAAGTTCCCTGTCATGCCTCCCTCTGTCGTAACGTCCATGAAAGCCATGCGCAGTTCCAAACGGAGGAACATCGTACTTACAATTTTGGGACGTGTGTTCGTATGAATAAAAAAACCTGCTATGTGTCTAGACTGCTGTCCTTCCTGTCCAAAGACAACACCACTCTTGGGGAAGTTGGAGACACTCCCTAGTGAGAAAGCCAGTCCTTTCCCCACACGGGATCGCGGGAGAGCTATTCTCTGAGTGGAGCTGCAGGGGCTGCTTAGCTGCGTCTGCTGTTTGAGCGTTTGTTGTCTCTTAGGTCAATTTCAGCCCCAAGCCAACCGGATGACGTACCCTCTAACCTTACTGAGTCTGGTGAGGTTAGAGGGGGTGCAGGATCAGACAAGGGGGTTCATGTCCCACGTCACACCTAAGAACGGGGTAGCAGGAAGAGGTGTACACACCACAGGCCCCCGATGTGCACAACCGTGGAGAGAGCGAGCGAGTGAGCGACAGCCCGCAGCCGAGCGTGGATAACTAGACAGCGTCCGCGTGGCCGGGCCAGGGCGACGGGTTTTTTAAAGCGCTGGATGCCTGTCACTTGGCAGGGAGTCCGGTTCCATTGCATCAGACGCCCTGGAACAGGATAGCATCACCCAGGCAGCATCGGAGTCCGGGCGGGTCACAAGTGGCCCTGGCTCCGCTGCCAGCTGAGCCTGACCTGGGCTGGTGTCCCGAAGATGGCACTGTACGATTTGGCCACGTCGGTGGTCCCGCGCAGACCAAGGTACAGTCTGTCAGGCCGGAGGGCGTCTGCCCGGCTGAAGAGTTAGGTTTCCACCACGACAGTTGGCTGAATCTCTGCGGGATAAAGTGCTCTGATTTGTAATCGGAGAAGAAGAGTTTTTGTATGTTTGTGTGTGTGTGTGTGTGTGTGTGTGTGTGTGTGTTGTTGTTGTTGTTTTCTCTTTGGGGATGCTCTTTGCTTTGGCCTTGTCCCGTTCCAGCTTGTTTCCCCACCTCCTTTTTTAAAAATATATTTTATTGATTTTTTACAGAGAGGAAGGGAGAGGAATACAGAGTTAGAAACATCGATCAGCTGCCTCCTGAACACTCCCCACTGGGGATGTGCCCGCAACCCAGGTACATGCCCTTGATCAGATTCGAACCTGGGACCCTTGAGTCTGCAGGCCGACGACACTCTATCCACTGAGCCAAACCGGTTAGGCTCCCCCCCTCCTTTTTTATTGAATGTACTGGGGTGACACTGGTTAACAAGATGCACAATTTTACAAGACATCACCTGTTCACTGTACTGTGTGCTCACCACCCCAAGTCAAGTCTCCTTCCATCACCATTTACCACCTTATTCCCTCCCTCCACCTCCTGCTGCCCCCTACCCCGTTCCTCCTGGCAATCACCACACTGTTGCCCATGTTCATTATGAGTTTTAACGCTTTTTCTTTTTTTCTGCTCAACCCCTCTATCCCTCCCAGCCCTCTCCACACAGAGCAGTCCGCCTCCTCTCTCTCAGTCAGTTTTGTGGTGGTGTTTTGTTTAGGCGTTTAGGCCCATAGTACCACACAGGGACGGAAGGAGGGCCTCCCTGTGAGGGGGGGAGTGAGTGTAGGTTTGGAAGGAGAGAGGGTGACAAGAACACTATGATAACTCCTCCAAACCCAGACATGGTCAGCTGACCTGCCTTTCCTCTGTAAGACTTGGAACCTGGATACTATCATTATTTTAAAAAAATATTATTTTTATTGATTTCAGAGAGGAAGGGAGAGGGTGATAGTAACATCAATGATAAGCCCTAGCCGGTCTGGCTCAGTGGATAGAGCGTCGGCCTGCGGACTCAAGGGCCCCAGGTTCAATTCCGGTCAAGGGCATGTACCTTGGTTGCGGGCATATCCCCAGTAGGGAGTGTGCAGGAGGCAGCTGATCGATGTGTCTCTCTCATCGATGTTTCTAACTCTCTATCCCTCTCCCTTCCTCTCTGTAAAAAAATCAATAAAATATATTTTAAAAAATATTTAATACTAATAATAATTAAAAAAAGAAACATCAATGATAAGAGAATCATTGATCGGCTGCACGGATCAAGCCCGAAACCTGGGCATGTGCCCTTAATTGGAATCAAACCTGGGACCCTTCAGTTTGCAGGCCGATGCTCTATCCACTGAGCCAAACCAGCTAGGGCCTGGAGGCTATCATTGAAAGAAAGTGTATTAGGCACAACACATCAAACTACTGTTCACACCCAGCCTCCCGCAAGGCCGCCTCCTAACAGCCCTGTTTGCAGCCGACCAGCCTGTGTGAGCAAGTGGAATCCTCACCCGCACTGCATGCTAAGGGCGCCAGCCTTTGTCTCCTCCAAGTTCAGGCTCTTTCAGAGGCTAACACGCGGCAATTAGTCTAATTAATGGGAAACAATGAGCTGTGTTACCACTTATCAAATTGATTGTTCCCCTATCAAAACAAAACAGGCTGGCTTTTTGATGTAATTTCAAGAGATGATTTGAAATGTCATGTTGCTGGGAGCCAATTACCTCATGACTGGAGTCACGGTCAACAGAATACATAATTAGCGGGAGTTTGGGAAGGCTGCTTACCAGCTAGTATGTTAATTAACTGTCTTTTGTCATAAAACAAAAAGGTGGTAGGGAAGGTGGTGAAATAGGTCTCTTTTATTTACATTTCTTGGTGCTCATCAGCGTGAGGCATGACAATGCAAAAGAATGGAAAATTTTAATTCCACTCGTTCAAATGAATACTCAGCCGCAAGGTCAGACATGATGCCAGGCTGCAACGCCATCCGCCTCACACCAGCCCCAGCCCGAGGTATTACATTACTCGTGGCGTTAAATTAAGTATCGGGTAAAAACCTGAATGTAAGAAATACTGAGCCGGACGAAACAAATCCCCTCATGAACCTCTCTTGAGCTTCCCTTGCATCTCGAAAGGGCTGGACAGTGCCCAGCTGCCCTGGGAATACATCCAGGCATCGTCTTTCTATTTTTTTTCTTTTTAAAAAATATATATTTTTATTGATTTCATAGAGGAAGGGAGAGGGGGAGAGAGAGAGAGAGAGAGATCAATGATGAGAGAGAATCATTGATCAGCTGCCTCCTGCACGCTCCCCTACAGGGATCAAGACTGCAACCCGGGCATGTGCCCCTGACCGGGAATCAAGCCTGAGACCCTTCAGTCCACAGGCCAGGCCTCTATCCACTGAGCTACACTGGCTAGGGCTCATCTTTCTATTTCAATCTTGAAATTGGAAGAGAATAAACCCATCACCAAATGAGGTTATTGCCTTTACCTCACTGTGGTAGAGAGGGAATGCGCGGTGGGCACCTGTGGGCTTGTGAAGGAATCATGTCTGAGTCCAGGTCCCCACAGCTCATCTGCAGCTTCCTCTCATCTGTGCTAGCCAGGCAATCCCACGGTCTTGATTAAGGAACTGATTCTGTATTTCGTGAGCTCTAATGCGCTGGAGAGGGGCTGTACCCATTAACTGACTATTAACACTCAAGTTCATGGCAGGATCAAGTCATGGTTTGCCATGCAGATACATGAACATGCTTCTGGGTGGAGAACAAGTTGGAAGCTCCCCGAATTCTAATGCTATTGCACTGCTGCCCAAAGGCATTGTTTTACCTACAAAGACAGGTGGGACCTGTCTTGGACATCCCAGGATTTCCTATGAGAAATGTGTTGCTGTTTTGTATGAGTTCAAAAACTCTCATCATTGATATTTCTCTCTCTCTCTTGCTCTCCCTTCCTCTCTGAAATCAATAAAAATATATTTTAAAAAACAAACAAACAACAAATAATAGAACCCCATGCATTAAGGACAATAATGAGCACCAAAGCTGTGTGATGCCTCACACTTCATCATCTGAAATTGTGCAAATTCGGGATTTAAGGAAAGCTGGGCTATAGCAACATTTTTGTGCTAATCCAAAACATCTTGAAATTTAAGAAAATTATAAAGCAAATCCGAGTGTTCAGAAAACAGGGCATTTTTCTCTTCACCTTAAAAGCTACAACTCCTCAGCAATGTTTTCCCGGGCACTGAGCACACGCCACACTTGCAGAAATGTATAGAACAAGTGCGACACCGAACACAGGGTCTTTGTCAGCAGGTCTAACAAGGTGTTGAGCTTCCAAGCCTGGGGGACTGTCGCCCCTCTCACAGAAAAATAGACAAGAGCCCTCTGGGAGCCAGGGATGCGCGATGATGGTGTGACGGGACAGGGAGGGGACTGTCCCCACAGACACCCTGGTGAAATGTCAGTCAGGCGCTCGGCTCACCTCCACCACCTCTCACAGAGCTAAATATCTCTTTATGTCAGAACAAATTGGGCAAGCAGCAGTTCTTTTTTCTCTTCTCTAACTTCACTAAGATGAGCTTGGGGAATAAGGGGTGGGCGAGGAGGAAAGGAGAGGGACAGTTTAGTTCGCATGAAAGCCCTATGACACAGCTACATTCCTGACACTGTTCCTGGGAGCCCAGATCCGTCATGAGAGCCGGGCAGTGACAGCAGGGCCTGGTCACCGATTTCTTACATTCCTACCATCAGGGCTCCAGGGCCTTCCCCCAGCTGGTACCTGGGACTTCAAGATGGGCATGGACGCTCTTGGCAAATGGCAGGGACCCTGACCTTTCTTCTGATGCCATTTCTATTCCTCCTGCTCCTGGTTATGACCCGCGCGTCTATGTTCAGAGCATGAGTGGTGCAAAGCAGTCCCTAAATGACTTTATGGAGGCAGATATGTCAGTGCTTCCGTCTGTTAATCTCAAACACAATGTGAAAGTCTGCAAAGGGCTCAGCTAGGAAGAAGGCAACGTGGTGCGTGAGAGAGAAGACGCAACCTTAGGGAGAGGCTGGGGAGAGCCTGGGTTGGTACAGGGACAGAGCGATACTCAGAATACTCAGGTCAGCAAGAGAGCGCATATCTCATGTATATAACACATGGCATATTCCATATATAGTATATGTAATATATGTATGTATATATAATAGTAATATATGATATGTGTATGTATATGTAATATATAACATACGATGAATGCATGTGTGTATACATACATGCATCCAAAGATTTCTGTTTAAGAATTAGTCCAAGCCCAGCCGGTGTGGTACAGTGGTTGAGCATCGACTTATGAACCAGGAGGTCACAGTTGGATTCCCAGTCAGGGCACGTGCCCGGGTTGCAGGCTTGATCCCCCAGTAGGGGTTGTGTAGAAGACAGCCAGATCAATGATTCTCTCTCATCATTGGTGTTTCTAGCTCTCTCTACAAATACATATATAAGCAATACTTGGGAACAGATGAATAGGATATTCACATAGAAACTACAATGTAACCTGCCTTCATGCACAGCTCTGACCAGAACCTACTAGGCTCTGTTTTGAGAAGCAAAACACATTTCCAAAACTAAAGACAGTAACATACTGGATCACTGAATGTATTAGCACGCATATGTAGAATCTGAATCCCACAAAGATTTCTTTTTTAAGCGGGGAAACTATGGCTGCTCTGGAGGAAGTGTTTGGTATGGGAGAAGATTGAACCCATCAAATAAAATGAGATAATATAAATATTTCATTTAGGCATTATCATCTCTCTTTATGATGATGAGAAGACATTATTATCATATTTTTTATTCTAACTCATAAAAAATGGCCAATCTCCCACATTTGTAATGGGCTACAGCACACTAATCTTAGTTGGGCATAAAGCTCATACAAACCACTCAAGATTTTCAATATAAATGTAATGACTTCTGATTTTAGGGAGAAATAACAATGCTCACAAGAAAACATCCCTAGTTAACTCTAGCCTCTCCTATTGGTCATTTATGTAAGCATGGGCACCGGCAAAAAAAAAATAAAATAAACTTTCTGCATATTCATCACGAAGCAGACGCTGATAATCAGTAGGAGAGACAGCAAATTTCTGCTTGCGGATTAGGCTCCTATTGGTTGCATTTCAACACCAACCTGGCAATTTTACTATGAAGTCAGCAGAAGTGAGTTCGTATACAGGATGCCACTTGCTACCGGAGAGCACCAGGCGCAGGGAAAAGAACGCGCTGGAATAAACTGTGCGTTATTTCTGGCATTAGTTAAAGGAACGGAGCATTATGAGAGGGAAAAATACAGTACCATTGATTTTTACAGGTGTTTAATACAGATAAGCTGAAAAAAGGGTTTCCATTTTAAGCCCAGTGATGGCTAAAGATGCATTCAACTACGTTCAAAAGCAATCTAAAGTCTTCTAAAACGGTGTTTAAGCTATTCAAGCAAAACGTAAATAGTTTTTGTGGGAGAACTGAGGGAGGTAGAACAAAGCCGGAGTCCAAGGAGCTGACTCGGGCATACGGCGGGCCCTGGAAAATCAGGGGGGTCATTAAAACAGAGGTGAGGCTGTTTATCCATGACACCATCAGGGGTTATTTAGGGAAAACAGGAACAGCCGGTCCTTAGGAAGGCAGAGGCATAATTACCCCGGAGTTCGCCAGGCCCCACTCTCCAAGCAAGATACTGCAGGAAAACAATGAAGTTGCCAGACAGAACTATGTTTGAGAGTTCTTACAGAAAGAAACCAAATCCATAATTATTGTGGACACATTTCTTCAAAGTTCCCATGGAAACAATAGAAATGGATGACAGCCCTAAGGGGATACCTTTAAGTGCTTTGCAAAAACCAAATGATAAAAAAAAAAAGTTTATGCTTGCATAGTCACCGAAGTGTTCCATTTCCCTGATTTTGAGGGGCCTCTAATTTCTGCAGAGCTGTTTGTTCACACTGTATGTTGCATAATAAACAAGGCAGACACGGCAGTGATCATTTCTGAGCACACAGCATTCACAGATGTCATAAGACAAGGAGAGCCAGGCTTGCTTTGGGCATTCATCACTGTGCACTATGACTTGTCATCTTCTGTTTAGCACCCAGTCTGTCTTTTTTAGAAACACATTTTCATAACTCCATAACTCTGGCTCCAATATAAGTCTAATTTCTATAGTATGTATCCACGGTACATCTTTTATTAAAATAAAAAAAAGTCTATTCCAAGCATGGCCTACATGGCTCAGTGGTTGAGCATCAACCTATGAACCAGGAGGTCAGGGTTTTATTCCCAGTCAGGGCACATGTCGGGGTTGTGGGCTTGATCCTCAGTGGGGGTGTGCAGAAGGGCAGCCAATCAAGGATTCTCTCTCATCACTGATGTTTCTATCTCTCCCTCTCTCTTCCTCTCTGAAATTAATATAAATATATTAAAAAAATAAAAATCTATCTCTTTCTTTACATGAAGTTCGCCTGAGATTCTCTTCTCCTTCTTTTGTTAGTATGATCAAATCCTACATGACTATAGGGCCAAGGCCCCTCTGGTCAACTGAACAATAAGCATCAATTTAGTGCCTGTTTTCTATGCCATATAACAATGAGGACAGAGATGCCATAAATGAGAATAGAGCATGGCCAGTGTTGCTCAGTGACTGAGCATCAACCTATGAACCAGGAGGTCACAGTTCGATTCCTGGGTCAGGGCACATGACCCAGATTCGGGTTCGGCCCCCAGTAGGGGGCGTGCAAGAGACAGACCATCAATGATTCTCTCTCATCATTGATGTTCCTATGGCTCCCTCTCCCTTTCTCTCTGAAGTCAATAAAAATATATTTACTAGTAAAATAAATAAATGAGGATAGAAGGGGCTCAAGAGACAAAAATACCCCTCTCCTTACAAAGATGAAAATAATTCCATGTATCATATTAACTAGCACAACAGAACCCTATGCAGTTGAACAGTTCAGAAATTTCTTGTGGCCCCAGCTGACTTGGCTCAGTGGTTGAGTGTCAACTTATGAACCAAGAGGTGAAGGTTCAATTCCTGGTCAGGGCACATGCCGGGATTGTGGGCTCAATTCCAGTGTGGGGTGTGTAGGAGGCAGCCGATCAAAGATTCTCTCATCATTGATATTTCTATCTCTCTCTCCCTCTCTGAAATCAATGAAAATAGATTTATTTATTTTTTTAAAAAAAAAAGAAGGGTCCTGTGGAATGTGAGCTGTAGGAGTCGCCCCAGTTCAGCGGGACAGGCTCCTTGTCCCAGTGCCCAGTCACCCACAGATCCCGTGAGCTGGGCGGGCTGACTCAGGCTCCGGAGCTGCGAAAGTGGAAAGCCCGCACCTCAGATGCTGCTGTCTGTTAAGCACATGATGGGATCGGTTACCAGTCAGCGCACCTAGCGGGGGCACCGTGCCCAGCCTGGTCAGCGATACTTCTGGACGCGAACAGGCTCAGCTGTGACTGTCTGGGTGGCTCAGAGTTTCCACATGGAAAACGTCATGGGACGCCCTTATGTCGTCGGCACTCAGGGGACATGCAAAGGCCGTCTTTGTAACACCAGGATCTTGGTAATATTCTGGAATTCAGTTATACTTGTACTATTCTTGAATTTAGTTAAAATGGTTCAGGGAATATGACTCAAAAAATATCAGCATTTGCTCTGGCCGGCGTGGCTCAGTTGGTTGGATGCCTTCCCATGCACTGAAAGGTTGCCAGTTCAATTCCAGGTCAGGGCATATGCCCAGACTGTGTGCTTGATCCCATGTAGGGGGTGTGCAGGAGGCAGCCGATGGATGTTTTGCTCTCACATTGATCTTTTTTCTCCCTCTCACTTCCTCTCTCTCTAAAAATCAATGAAAAATCTCAAAATAAAAAAAAAAGAAAATATATTATGTAGAGTTATACTAAGATAGAGGTTTTCATTCTACATAGGTGAGGCTGATCAGGTAGCAAGAGCACAAGCACTGAAGCTGAAAATCAGCATCTAAATCTTTGCTTGGCCAACACTGATGTGCATGGAATTGTCCACACATGCTTCACAAATAATGGCTCTCATTATTTACCTGGGGTGCTGCCCCCGAGTCCTGCTTTGGTAGGTAGGCAGGGGGAAGATCATATTAAACATGCCCACTCCTTTGGGAAAGAATTCTTGCCACTCTTGTGAATTTGAGGAATAGTATCTCGGTGGCATTAACTGGTGTTTATTAATGTACTAGAAGCCCAGTGCATGAAATTCATGCATGGGTAGGGTCCCTAGGCCTGGCCTGCGGCAATCAGGGCCAATTGGGGCCTTCTGGCTGCTGGCTGGGGCCTCTCTTCCCTGGCTGCCAGCTCCTGGCCAGGGCCTGCCTTCGTTCCATGCCACCCCCTGTTGGTTAGCGCACGTCATAGCCAGTGATAGAACTCATGGCCTCTCAGTCGAAGTCCTGTGGGGACACTTTATATATATAGATTATGAACCTCTGCTGCTCAATAAAGAGACTAAGCAAACTAATTTGTCATTTATGTCTCTCTCTTTTTTTTTTAAAAAAAAATGTTTTTATTGATTTCAGAGGGAAGTGAGAGGGAGCAATAGAAACATCAATGATGAGAGAGAATCATTGATTAGTTTCCTCCTACACGTCCCCTACTGGGGATTGAGCCCAAAAGCTGGGCATGTGCCCTGTCCTGGGAATCAAACCGTGACCTCCTGGTTCATAGGTCGATGCTCAACCACTGAGCCACACCACCTGTGCTGTCATTTGTTTCTCAATGCCTGCTTTCCTGCCCACAACACCACTAACACCCCAGGAGCACCTCAACCCAGTTGTTACCCATTTTGCATTACTTGCTAAAAGGTTGTGCAAATGTGCCCAAAAGGCTTTATTCCTTGTGGTGAAAAAAACAAACCAACCCACCGAAAGCTCCTCTACTGCTCACCACAACACTGTCAGGAGGAGAAACACCGCCGGACCACTGGGCCGTCAAACCAATTAGCAACCTGACTGGCCAACCTGTGCTTATTTAGTATTTATTTTGGGGGCTGGAAGGGAATTCCATCCGTGGAATGAAATTCACCACCTCGAGGGACCTGAATTATTCCAGGCCTATATACACACACTGCTGTGTTTGCTTGTTTGGGGAATTGCGTGTCAAAATCACTCAAATAACTGGTGGATTCAACTTTTCTCAAAAAAGGAATAACCAGTTGTTTAGCCGACTAATTTGTGATTGTAGACACAACTCATAATTAATAGCAGCAGCAGAAAGATCCCTCGTTATCTCTGCTTTTCGACCCAGCCTTATGCATGGTGTTTAAGCTTGCTGTGTAGTATTTCTGCCACTTTCTTCAGTCTGTTTCACTTTGAAAATGTGCTTTTTTGCTTATCCCGGGAGTTTCTGTATGGCTTCGGGCAAAATACTCCAGCGTACGTTCACGACTATGAACTGTAAACATTTTTTTCTGCCTTATTCTGCCCAAGGCTCAGAGCCCGTTTAAATGTTTCAGAGCCCCAGAAGGCCCCATGGGCTCACCCAAAATAATAATTATTTTTTAAAAACTTGCCAATTTTATCAGCCAAGTAAAAAGTATACTTTAAGAACCCGGTCATTTTAGAGAGATATTGACCGAAAATGTGTTTTTATTTTTAATACGATCAGCTTCAAGGATGAGACACCGCAGATTAAGTTAATCTGTAAGGTTATTTTTTACCATTATTTTCTTAAATCTTCAGCTTGCTTTAGCATAGAGTTGGGATGTTAAGGGCTTGATTAGGGGAAGGAGCATAGATTAGTGGTTAGCATAACAGCATGAGAGCCAGGAAACGCAAATTCTATTCTTGGCCAAGTGGTCTTCGGTGAGCTCATGATTTATAGCCTCAGTTTCTCCATGTACAACAGGCAAGTGATGCACACACTGAACATGAGAACTTCACAGGGGTGATACTGAGTGCTGACCACATGGCGAGCCGGTGCTAAGCAGCGCTTTGAAAGTCTTACCTTATGTAACCCTTTGCAGATCAGATTATTCTCCTAATTTCACATGCAAGGTACCTGAGGCCCAGAGACGCTGAGTAATTGGCCCAAGGCTGCACAGCTGGGAAGTAACTGCGAAGGCTGAGTTCTAACCCACAGGCGACCCTGCTCTCCTCGGAACCCAGAAGGGCTTCAGGGAATGGCACAAGCTCCAGAAGAATCCAGAAAACCTTCAGGAGGGGGGCCCAGGTGTGCCCTCTGCTCGTGGAGGCCTGTGCACACATCCCAAATCCACACACACTCAGCCACTCCTGCCACCCGCCTGGGCCAGACCACCCGGGCTCAGGCCTCTCTGGCTGCCCTGCACCGGGTGGCCCTCACACACTGCAGTTGGGACAGGGCTGGGCTGCGCTGGATCTGCTCAGGGAACCTGAGACCTCTGGGTAGGGCTGGGCGCAGCTGGTGGAGGGAGGCTCAGGTTTCCCAGGAACTGAACACAATAGGGAGGCGCTGATGGTCACAGGACTGTGGCAAAAGCACATGCTGGCTGCTAATGTTTCTAGCCTAAATGTGTGCACTATTTTAAACTATTTCTCCCCTCCCAGCTCTCACAGGCCTTCCTGGGTTCAGCGAGGGGACTATTTATTGGCTGTGGGCTATTTGGTGTCTTTTTGTTTTTTTCTTTGCAAGAGGAGGAACAAATCCTCAGAAAAGCCAACTTGAACTTGACCTACACTGATGCCAAGGGGATGCCTCTTTCATTGCTCGGATTCATCATAGGTCTCAGAGCAAACTGGCCAAAACAGGAGCAGAGATTTTCCAGGTGACATCATATCTTTTGGGTGCTGTATGCAACATGGTTTTAAAAATGAGCGTTCACTGGAAATGGTGGGCAATGAACACATAGCATGATTTTGAACTTAGTAAAAGCTATTGATTGTCACATCCCATGACATCGATTAAGCAGTGAAGAGCGAAATAAAGCCAAAAATAAATACGCCATAAATAAGGAATGTTACAGTAAAAGAACCAAATTTTCAGAAACACCCCAGTACTTTAATGTGTCAGAAATTAGATTGCAATTGGTACAAAACCAACATTCCTGAAATTCAGGAGTGTGGACAGGCGATTGCTACATCAGTATTTGTACGGTTTGAAGAACTAAACTGGGTTAAGGGAAGCCTGGTTTCTGCTAAAGTCTAATTGGAGGGAAAATAAAAATAAAGCATACTTACAACTTTTAAGACATTTTGAAAAACCTTCTCCCTATTAAGACACCTTTCAAATAGAGCAACTACTAAAGATTTGCTAATAAAGAAACAATATCCTTCCAAAGAAATCACGGAAGTATGCGGGACCTATATCAAGGCTTCCTTATCTTATTCCTGCTTCAGAAACAGCCATTTTTGGTCTTTTTATATTCACATGTCCTCTTTACAAAGGCTGCTTTCTCTGGTTCAAAAATCAAAACTAAATTTAAACAATGTCGCATAGCATCACACAGTGCAAACTGTTCTTAAAGAAAAAATAACCACAGGAACAACGAAACAACAGGAACTTAGTGAGTCAATACAGAACAGCCTCCTTAAAAAAGAGAAAAAGAACTCTGAGAAAACTTGCCCTTGACACTCATCAAACAACATCCGGAAGTGGGGAAGGAGCCTCAGATACCAACTCCTTCCCTTCCTCCAAGTATTGAAAACGCAGCTACCAGATGCAAATGAACGGCCGAGCTCACTCCTTGGTCTTTACAGGGGATTTCAATAGAATAGCCAGTGTGCCATCTAAGTATGAAAAAGACGTCCCGAACAGCATTCTGAAAGCTGAATTAAGAACACGCCGCCATCAACTCCGGCAAAAAATAAGAAAGGGGAGGAAAGATTAAGAGGCCAGCCTACCTTTCGGAATTGTAAAATGGGTTTATAGGTCTCCTAATAACAACTTTTACCCCCACCTTACATAAACAGGCTTAGATGGTACAAATCGTCTGTGGGCTGCGTGGGCACCTCCAGGTTTCCTAATCATGGGTAGGGATTACTCGTTAGAACAGAGACCTCTCATTCCTATTGGGCCGAGGGATTACAGTGGAGAAACATCTAATATTCCATTTTTTAATTTCATGCATTTTTTATTTACCTTTAATGATGCTGTATATATTCATCATCCTGAAATATTAAAACAGTCTGAAAAAAAGTAATAAATTGGTGGAAAATTTAGGGAACAGGAATGCAACAGCACGCAAATCATACACTATCAAGTGCTTGATACACATTTAAAATTACTGCCGACAACGGCAGAGCCAAATTCCTGGCAGATTTCTGAAGCGCAAGTCACAATAAGAAGATCAGCAGAACAGACTGAAATAATAGAATATTCATCCCTCTAATCCATATGCAATTCTTTAGGGCTTTTTTTTTTTTAACAATGCATATGAGGTCTGACTGTATTCAGGATTTAAGTAAGTTGGTTCCCTCCCTCCCCGCTCTTCTCTATTTTTTATTAAAAACATGTATATACAGTTTTCATTTCTGCACGGCGGCCCCAGCGAAGACAAGGTTAGCACATTCCCTCACACCTCAAATGAGACAATTGCATTTTGAAACAACAGAAGTTTTTAAAGGAAAGACAATGTATTCGTCCCAGCAGATGGTATTTTTATCATTGAATGACCAATTAATGGATCGATAAACTATGCATTTATTTTTAATTTTTTTAGTTCAATATTCACTGAAGTGTTTTTCTAAATCTTTATTGTTGAAAGTATTACAGATGCCTCCCTTTTTCCCCCATTAACCCCTCTAGCCTCCACCCATCTTCTACCCTAGGCCTTCACCACACTATTGTCTGTGTCCATGGGTTATGAACACATGTATACAAGTTCTTTTTTATTGTTTAAAGTATTACAAATAGTAGTACATATGTCTCCTTGTTCCCCCATTGACTTCCCCTGGGCCCCTACCCCCCGGGACATGCCTTTACCCTCCTAGTGTCTGTGTCCATTGGTTATGCTTATATGCATGCATACAAGTCCTTTGGTTGATCTCTTGTTAATCCTCACCTGAGGACATTTTCCACTGATTTTTAGAGAGAGGGAGAGACAGAGAGAAATATTGATGTGAGAGAAACATATGGATTGGTTGCCTCCTGCATGAGCCCTGACCAGAGCCTGGGCCAGGGAGGAGCCTGCAATTGAGGTACATGCAGGGTACCAGAATCGAACCAGGACCCTTAGGTCCACAGGCGGACCCTCTATCCACTGAGCCAACATGGCTAGGGCATAAGTATGCATTTAAATATTGACAAGAGGAGCAAAAGGTTAGCATGTCATCTTTGCTCCGTTCACTTTACTGGGCATTATAAGTCCTGTAACAAAGAAGAGAAAATTCCAGAGGAGTAAGCCACCATCCCCTCACTTGGTCTCAGCACTTCTGGGAGAGCCCCTGGGAGTGTGGGGCCATCAGCTACCCAGCCATCAGTTCACTGCGGTGCCCGGCAGCTACACCCTCACCCCCTTTGCTCTAACTGTCCGTGTTAATTCCAGGTGTCTTCCTGCAGGGGCCGGTTTTAAAATGATCTTCTTTTGGTTTGTTTGTTTGTTCTGATTTTTAAAAAATGAGCACTTATTGCCTTCTAACAAAGAGGAAAACCAACAAAACAGAGACTAGTCAAAATGTTACCTATTCTTTCTAGCTTTCTGCCTTTCTCCTTCTTTAAGAGGCCATTCTGGACTCCAGCTCTTAAAATCCTTTGTCGGTCCCCCACCCCCATTGTCAACATTCCTTCCTAACCCTCCTAATATGTTCCAGAGTCAAGATAAACTGAGAAGCCATCCAATTTTAATCCAATTCCTTCTTGAAGATTTTAAGCAAATATCTTCATTCCTCCTTAAAGGTGTTAAGCGACTCAAGGGGAAACATATTCAAGATATGGAGTGATGAATGGCAAGAGGAAAAGCGGAGAAAACAACTTATTAAAGCTGATGTAAATTATAGGAAAAAAACAAGCCTCATGTTCTTCCACTCTGTCTTATGTCAGAACAATCTGCATTCAATTCTAATTATGACACGTGATGATCCTGTCTACACAGTGATATCATCTTTTGTTCAGCTCAAGTTCCCTGGCCAGTAAGCCTTTGGACTCCAGGCAATCATTCAAGAATTCAGGAGTGTTCCCAAGGTCTTGTGTGAACTGAAATGTGTCAACCCAAAGCAGGAGTTCCAGTTGCTCTGAGATTCCTCGCTGAAGACATGCAGCATTTGGCTAGAGCCTCCTACGGACAACACACTACTTTGCAGAGTCACACAGATATTGTAGGGTTAATAATGGCCCAAAATTTGTCACTGATGACAACAGGTCAAGGTGTTGCATATGATGGGGCAGAGAAAGGTCAGTCAGACTTTGAGAATTTGAAATTCTATGCCACGTGCCAACTCCATTCATGAAAGTTTGTCTTCCCACCCACGGATTCCTCCCCTTGTCTATCTCTTTGTCGCTTAATGAACTTTTCTTTCCCTACCTTCGTGGCCTAAAGATATTTCATCAAGGGTTTTGGGGGAAAATATTTCTATAATGAAGTACATGATAAAGTCTCTAGAACCTGGCTTGACTTTATTGATCCAGTTATCGGTGTGTTCATTCATATGAAAGTGTGCGCTAATAAGGACACACCAGGGTTAGGGCAATTGCTACAGACCCTTAGAGAGAAGAGTCATAGGCATTAGATGTATGCTTTCCCATCATTAGTAAATTCGAGCCCATGTTCTCTTCTTTTGAAGTTGCTGTTTAGTAGGACTTTCAATTTGATGGGAAATTCTCTAAATCCTTTAACAATTCAATGACAGCATATGAAACAGTCGGGTTAATCATGGTTAAATAGTGAAAATAATGGTTGAATATTGAAAATCCTGCATGATGCAACCTAATCCACTGTCTCATTTGAGTCCCACAAGGATGTTTGGAAGTAGATGCTGTCACCTCCAATTTGTGATCATTGTGTAGAGTTAGATGACAAAAGCTGCGCTTTAAACCTGGGAGGAGACTGGGTAGGAAGAAATCAATGACAGAACTTGTATGCATATATGCATAACCCATGACACAGACAATAGGGTGGTGAAGGCTGGGGCGGGGACAGGGGCAGGCTAGAAGGGTCAATGGGGGAAAGGGTGGACATATGCAATACTTTCAACAATAAAGATTTAATTTAAAAACAATGGGACTATATGGAGTCAAAGCTCATAACTCTAACCGCCACATTCTAAAGTCCCTCAGTGACTCTCCAGTCCCTGGCCAAGCAGGTAAACTTAGAACTTTGGCACAGACATACCCACCCTTTAAGGGTTTGGAAACTCTGGTAAAATAGATGAGAGGATTTCAGACTGGGGCCGTCTTTCTCTATAAAGATGGCAATTTGTGTTTTAAGAGTTGTTTACATATGACATCCTTTGAGTAAATGTTCACCTATGCATAGAATAGCATTGTGCCCATATAGCTTTAAAAAGTCACTGTTCTAAAATGGTGTTTCCTTAAGAAGTAATGATAGTCTCTAGAAGTCTGAACGGATGACCATTATATAAAAATAATACTTGGAGGAAACCTGTTTCCTAACAAACCCAATTAAAATCATCTCAAGCATAAATGAGATGACCCACAACAAAAGAAAACATATTTTTTAAAAACCATAATGATATCAAGTTTGTAAGTGCACTTATTAGCACAATGCTCGCAAATTAATAAACTTAAAGAAACATGTACTTAAAGCAGTAAATACCCCCTACCCCCCACCCCGAGCCATCCTTCCCTCTTAAGCCATTCAAACCCATGGCCACACACCTGTTGTTTCACCAAGTGAATTAGGCAGGTGTGTGGAAAGCTTATCTTTAAGTCATTGAGGATTTCTACTACTCCTCAGGCTCTGGCTGCTTCCAGTATCATGGATTATCAGTGGGTTCCTTCATTTGTTTATACAAATGGGCCCATGACTGTTGAAACACTTCAGAGCACTTAACGAAAGCAAACAAAGCTCTTGAACTTTAAATACCCAACAAGAAGAGCTATTGACAAGTTGGACTTTGCTTAGCAAATCTCAATATCATTTAGAACCTTAATACAACCTCCCAGATTTACAAAGAAGGCACACAGCCCAGACTCCTATCTCACCCCTGGCTCCAAATAGAAGATACCATTCCAATTTGAGACAAGGCTCAACATGTAATACTGCCACCTAGTAGTCTTGCTTGCTTTTTTTAACTGCCCTTGATATTGAAGATGTCTACCCAAATGAGAGAAGGGAAAGAAGGTCTTGAACTTATAGCTTAGCCTCCTAGCTTGACTCCCTCCTATATTCACTCCCTAAGTGCAAAGTTAATTCGAAGAAAAATCTGTAAAGAAAACCTCAGATAAACATCAGGGTACCTGGATTTCAGTATCAGCATTCTCATGATTTCAAAGACTGTGCATAAGTCGGAAAGCTTGCCTGAGAACCATGTCTCTGATCCATAAGAGGGGGGAGTAGGACAGGATGCAAAGGCCACTTTCAACTCTAATGACCATTCTTCTCCTATTTAATGCATTTACAATGGCGAGATCAAATGACTGGTTTACTCGGGTAGCTAGAAAGAGAGTATCACAGTACCACTGCATATAAGGTTATGTAAAAGATTCCCAAACAGTGACAGTGGATTCTTCGTGTCATTTCCCTTATGTTTAGAAGAAACTAAACTAACTGCCTATTACCTGGCCATTTTGGGAGATGCTAATATTGGGATGGCATGGGAGATGCTGGAGAGTCATGCTTTATATCTCCTTTGGAATTCCATAATCTCACTTCTGCTACAACTTGGATATGGCTTTGCTCTCGCATGAGAAGGAAAAACACAAAAGAAAACACATATTTTTAAAGAAATTTAAGTCACTTAACAGTATTTCCATTTTCCTTTCCAGGCGACCAAGAAAGTTGAATCCCAGCTCTTCCCAACTACTAGGTTTTCTAATTTAACCAACTTATCTTCTCATCTAGAGTGTTTGAGCCACCAGGTTTCTGGTAGGAAAGGAGACTTTCTTTAGAGGATTCAAGGCATTCCATGAAAGAGACCTCTCAGGGAAATTCAAAACTTGCACTGGATACTGGCCTATGATTTCATAGTCTGTAATGCAAAAAGCATTAAAGTAATATTCATAACTTTTGCTACCGATTGACTGCCCTCCATTACAATAGAAGATAAGTCTGTTTATACATACCCCTTACCAAATACACCTAACTGGTGCTCTACAGGATGGGGGGATAGGTTTCCCTGATGAACAAGAGACAGGATGTTTCTCTTATTTATCCCTTTCCTGATACATCCACATGCATACATGACAATGGAGCCAAGTAGAGGAGCTAGAAAATGACATTGTTTTCCCCACATTCCTCCAGAACAGCCAGGCTAGGGAGCATTGGCCGATGTCTTGTCAAGTGCCTCCCTGTGTTTTAAGCTGCTTTTTTAAAAGCCTGTATTAAAGTGTGATCTACTGAATGAAGAAATGCAGTCTTCGGCACAAATCCTGCAGGGAGTAGCTTTTAATGCATACAATGGCTGAGGAATTTAAATGTTTAGAAGAGTCTTTCTTAGAGTTTATGAGGTGGTCAGCCTAGTGCTTAACCTGATTAACTGAGAGGCATCCTCTGACACATGGGCATCCCCTGGCATATGCTGCAGGCGCACACCCATTTACCAAACTAGTGTCTTCTTCATGGCCTGCTGGCACGCCTTTGTCTGTAAAATAGAGACAGGGAGTAACTAACCATGAACCATATTGAGTTTGCTGTCTACCTGCCCACCTTACTAAATGAAAAATAACATTTTTAAAAACATATATTCAATATCTGTCTGCCTGTGGTTCTGCTCGAAGACAGAGACTGTACCCGGATCAGGAGGTCAGTAGCCCACAGAATCTGTCACAGTGGCATAGAGGCCTGTCACTGATGACTTGATCCATCTGCCTGCTTCTTATGAGACTCCCTTTGTCATCGGGTGCTGGCCCCAGACCATGAATACCAAGACAGCAATGGTGGGCCCTCTTCCCCACTTCCTGACAAGGCATCGTTATCTCTACATGTCAGTTCTGAAAGCTCTGGGCCCGCCCTGATACAAGTCCTCCTGTGCATTTACCTGACCCTTGAGGGCCAGGTGTGAATGGAGAATGCTTGGCCTGAGGCCTCAGAACAACAGTATGTGAGACTGAGTCCCCCCATTTCTGGTTACACATCTGAAGATGCTATCCTTGAAAAAAGGCAACAGTAAAATATGGATAATAATTCCCTTGTTGGCCCTCGCCAGTTTGGCTCAGTGGATAGAGTGTCACCCTGTGGATTGAAGGGTCCCGGGTTTGATTTAAGTCAAGGGCATATGCCTGGTTTTCAGGCTAGGCCCCTACCGGGGGCCATGCAGGAGGCAGCCGATCAATGATTCTCTCTCTTCATTGATGTTTTCTATTTCTCTCCCTCCCTCTCTGAAATCAATAAAAATGTATTTTAAAAAGTAAATAATTCCCTTGTTGGGCTGCTGTAAGCACCCATAGAATAAGGCAGGAGAAGCTACACTGTGAGGAGCTTTGCAAATGCAATGTGTTATGAAAAGGGAAATCAGACCTGTGAAATTATTAGCACCATGTCAGAGACCGGAAGAAGGAAAGGTAGTGGATTCTGCTTAATGCAGGACAAGTGAGTGAGTGAGTGAGTGAGTGAATGAATGAATGAATGAATGAGACAAATCTTTGGTTTCCACAATGCTGGAAGCATATATGGTGGGTAGAGCTAAGCAGCGGTAGGTTCAAATCCACCGAATAGCTATGTGACCTCAGAAAGTTTGCTCAAACCCTACAAAGCTTTTTAGATGGAGAAGGACTTAACGTAACATGAGACCTTGGCATCAGCACCCTAAGAAGAACTTCCTAGAATTGTAAGGATATGGTACCCACAGCCTAGCCCAGAGAGGTATATAGTCATAGGCAGCTGAGTCTCCCATCACTTACTATGTTCCTAGATTTAAACTGACTCCATTAACTGTGGAAAAACCTTCCCAACCAATGAGGCCAATCTACTGTGTGAATTGGAGGGTCAACCAATATCAATTTTATAGCATCCAGTTAGAAGTACAAACTCCTACTCAAGTTTCTTATACGCCCCTTGCTAATAAAACTGAGAGAGCAGCAAGATTTAGCTACATATTCTCCTATGCGGGGGATATAAAAGAAAGGCAGGTGAAGTTACTTTGAATTTAAGCTGAGTCCTAATTGCCATGTTCAGGTCACTAAGATCCAAGCAAATGTTTAAGGGGAAAAAAACACACTCAGGCATAGAGACACACAGTCGCTGTGCAATCAGTAAGTCAACGCACACTGGATAGAGGTATAATTCTAATACAATACACTTATCTCGGGTTGTAAACAAAGAGTATGCTGACATGTAATATCAGAAGCAAACGTGCCGTGCGGGATAACGCATGCTGGTACACCTAGCGACCTTGAACTTCAAGTACTAGCTGGGCGATGTGGGCTCGCTGTCCATATCAAGTACAGTTTACTCCCTGGCTCAGAAGTCAAGATAGGTGATAAGCAGAGGTCAGTGATAGCTATGCTATGATAGTATTAGAATATTATTGGATATCATGTGAGAATTACTTTATAAACATTTCCTGATTTAATTTCATCCTTATACTAAAAAGCCTTCAAGGTGGGCATTATTGATCTCATTTTGCAGATAAGAAAACTGAGAGACCTCATGTTTCTGATCCAAAGGTCTTTCTCTTAATTTTAGGCCATGCTACACAAATTCCAATTTCAAGCTGAATCCTAGACTCTTTAATAGAATGACACTATTATCGCTTATGGTCCTCAATCCAGAAGGAACATGAAATTGGTCCTTAATACTTCTCCATACTTTGGTTCTAGAAGGGTTTGCAAAATTCTGCAACAACTAACTGACCAAGAGATGGTTGACCAATGAATTTCAGTATCTACAATTGGGGCAGAATTTTTATATGAGCATTTAAGCTCTTCTCCCCTCCTTGCTATAGCAGGAGGGTGAATCTTGCTTCTCTCACAGATGTTGACTTTATTGATTGCTTCAAACTGAAATAAAAATGTAGCTTAGATTTACAGGTTATGATCACAGAAAAAGTTTGGAAAATTAGGATAACAGCGTATAATTTTGTGTATAATGGAATGATGGTGATTTTTGTTTTCATCTTTAGATGTCTATATCTTTAAAATATTTTTCAATAGACATGCATTATTTTGTTCCTTAAAAAGTTATGTTAAAAATAACATGGTGATGATATACTGGTCTCATGATTTTATCTAAAAAGATGTTTCTAAACTGCTCTCTCTTACTGTACTAAGGCACTCACATTATTCCATTCTGATTTTTATAACTTATTAAAATGTGATCTGTGTTGCATTTATTCAAAGCTCGTGGTTTCTGTCCTGGTCTCTGGCCTCTGACAGTAACAGTGGGTAAAGCTGTGCTAAAATCCTAGCTCTGTCCCTTACCGACTGCATGACCTGAAATAATTTAACCTCTTTGTTTCTTCACCTATATACATAGCTCCTTGCATTGAAGTGAAGCTTTTTAAAATTCGCTAGTCCTCCATAATTTTCCTTCCCTCTTGATAAGTATGGAAATTTTTTCATATAAGTCATTTGACACTTAGACTTTCTTAACTTGACTTCGTGTGTATTATCCTGTTTCATCGACTGGTTGAATGAATACAAGAAGGTTCTACAATTGTCTTCAGTCTCAGGTTGAATGTGTGCAGAATATGAAAAGGTGAATAAAACCGGGTCGCTCATAATCCAGTAGCACCCAATAGGTCTGTATACTGGTAAAGAAGCACAGTATAAGTTAAATGCTAAGTAAGTTAAATTCAGTAGAGCCTTGAAAGATGAGCATAATTTCATACACTGAGATTTGAGGACACGATCAAGAAAAATTATGAACTTTTAATTCTCTTCACATCTCCAGCATCTAGCATTGTGCTTACATGAACCATTTTCCACTGTTGTGCATTATTCTCTGCTGAAAACATAAACCTTTCCTGGTAGAAATAAGCAATGATGGAACATGTGTCTCTCATGCCCCAAGAAAGAACCAGAACTTGAATTTGGGGGTGATTTCCCAGTGAAGGAGTTCTCTTACAAAGCCTAAATGTTGTATGTGTTTTCAAATTTAAGGACAGGTTTGGCAAGTTAATCATCACCACCACCACTACCATCACCATCACCACTGTCATCATTGCCATCGTTATCTTCATCCTTATCATCATCATCATTATCATCACAGACATCAGAGGGCCACTCACTGGCCATTAACCAGATGACATCATCACCATCGTCGTCATCATCATCAGATCATAGCCATCACAGGACCACACACTAGCAACTAACCAGACACCACCCTAAATTCATTCAGCCATATTTTCATTTATTTCCTTAGAATTACATTATTCCCATTTCACTGATGAGGAAAATGATGCATAACACGGTGCCAAAACATGTTTAAGATGCCCACAGCTAATGAGCAAGGAAGCCAGGATTAGAACACAGACCTGCCTCCCTCTAAAAAGCCTCATTCTCAACTACCCACTGCACTGCCTTCTCCGCTTGGAGAGGATTTATGGGATTCAGCGGTGGCTAATACTGCAGCAAACTCAATAGTGCACAGGCTATGGTATCAGGAAAGCCCTAAAATAGGCCCTCTCTCAAATGAAAGCATCCACGTATAAACAGAAAACAAACACGTCCACACTCAGGGATTCTGGGCACATTTTCTCCCGCTGGAACTTTCCATGCAGCCCTACCTACAGCGGATTCATTGCAAGATGCCATTAGGGCCGGGCTCACTTCAAGTGGTACCAATTCGTGGACACATTAATAACGCAGTTAATATGAAGTGTTTAGAGCTTCCACGTGGGTGACAAATATGACTCCGCTGAATTTCCTGACCACTGAGGTCATGGAAGAACAATTTGGTAGATTTCATCAACAGTTCTAATTATGGCCCTGTCAAGTCCAGAACGGACTAATCCATAATGGGGGGGGGGGGGGCGGTATACTCAAAGACAGTGGCTCGGAAGAGTAATTTATGCCCCAGACATGGGGCCCTTTTCATAGTTAGTGTGCACAGCGCTTGACTAACAAGTGGCCTCAAAAGGGAATGTATTAGGGACAACCCAGCTCTCTGGGGTTGAGAGGCTTGCCAGGGGTCAGCTGAGGAGCAGGGATGAGGTAGGGGCTTCTAGAAGCCTTGTTTGTTCAAGCATCCCGAGTTCAGGGGGCCTGCAGGTTGGGAGAAGGAGGAAATGGGTTCTGAGTTTTTCTTGGACTTTTTACAACTGGAAGGTCTGAGCCTTGTTCCTTGAGGGGATTTGTGGGCAGGCTTGAAAGTGTGACAGGAGCGAGGCTGAGTGGAGGGAGCCAAGGAGGAGTCAACTTACGGAATAGATTTTTTAAAAATAACAGTTCAGGCCTCAGATAGCACGATCATGGGAGAGACAAGGATACTGTTAGAAGAAGGGGAAAAGGGGGCCCTTTTATGAAGCTATAAATAATGTGCTAATGGAATGCACAGAGGGGTCGGCAGGAACAGTAAACTGAAATGTCACAATAGCCTCCTGCAGGCCCCCCTACCCGCCACAACTGAGTTATGAGACAGACAATTAGAAAGGGGGGGGCAAAGGATGGGGGTGACAGGGGATGTGGGGGGAGGGAACACATCAGGCAATTTTGAGTGATTTTTCACGCCACCTATATTGGAATGCAGCACCTGATCTCTCCACCAGTGTAATTTTATACATGGCATTCTTATTAAATATTTCAAAGCGGGAGAGGGGAGGAGGAGGACTCCTGTGGCTGGGGCCTTTTTTTTTTTTTTTTTAAGAGTTAAGGCTGGTGATGTTAGCAGCTGCCTGGTTATTATTACCGATCAGTTGTTAATTAAAATAAAATGAAGCTTCTTAAACTTCAACACCGTATTGCAAATTATGCAAAAGACGCAACTAATTGCATTATTAGCAGGAACTACATTTAAAAATAGCTCCACACAAAGAATGAAAATTGTCTAATGGAAACTTGCTTTTATCGAATGAAGCCTGAGGGGACAGAGCTCTGGGGGGCAAACAAGGGTTTCTCTGCCCTCACTCAACAGAGACAGAGAGAGAGTGAGACAGACACTCGCAGAGAGGAACACAGTAGTACATACATTTGAAATTACCTTAGGCAAACTATGAGATAACCATTTTAGGCCAATTCTCACCCGGGACAGCATGATACACATTTGGATACAGTAAATTCTTGATCATCTATAAATAACGTTCCAGACAATGAATTGAGGAAAACCAGCACTTATTATCATTACTAAGGCCTTTTTGTGCCTTTACATGTAGGGCCTGATCAAATAAACTCAAGAATATTGAGTATATATATAGTGTCCTCCAAAAAATGTATACACACTTAACAGCTGATAGCTCAATTGATGTTTCTTTCTTTTCAGATTTAGCCCATTGGAATTTACACACACACACATATTTAAAGTTAGAAGACTGTTATCCATTGCCGCCCCCCCCCCCCCCCCCCCGCTGCCGCCTGAAGTGTTACTTCTACTTTGACCAGGTCCATGAGCTGCCAGTATCTGCATATGATTTCTTTTGCTACACAGAGACTTTGAGGTGCCCGTGGGTCCCTTAGGGTCTTACGTTGTCCATGTGGTAACACACTAACTGCAAAATAAGACGGTGCATTTGTCTCTATAAGCAGACACTGTTGCTCAATGGATATATCTGTGCATTTAATATCATTCCCACATTTTCCCTTTTAAATACCACCCCTCCTCCAGCCTTATTTTTACAGCCACCCCCATCTCTACTCAAGAACAGCAGCTACTTTGGCAAGATGAACGACACTTCATGGGAAAGGGCACTTCTGATCTACAGCTCAGGGAATCCCTTCTTGCTCAACACTGGCTGACGCTCCTGAGCGGAACAGAAAGTTCCTCTGACTATTGGTTTTGGCTAGGTGTGACAAGTAGGTGGAAAATGCGAGCATTACTCTCCTTATCTAGCAGAGACAAGTTACTTACTGAAATGTCATCCTGATTCAGGGTCATATCCACAGTATAATCCTTTCTATAAACAGCCGGGCCTTTTGCAAAGCATCTTACATCTGAAAACTCTAGAAACACAAACCCACAAGCTGATTTGGTAAAATGATCCTATCGGACAGTGACCCCAACACACCAAAGTTTGGGGAGACAACCCACCTCATGTCTTTGTACTCTTTTTAAAAAATAACTTCACCACCATCTTCACTTTTTAATTTAATTTTCATCCCATCCGTTATCCATCAAGATTTAGGAGAAAAAAAGCAGTCAAAGTAAGTCCTCACTTAATTTCATCCATAGGTTCTTTGATTTTTAGTGAAACGATGTATAACGAAGCCAGTATTACCACAGACTCATTGATAGAAACAGAAGTTAAATTCCTACCGCATCTCATCAATGCACAATTCAAAGACACTGACCAAAACAATACTATTCCAGGACCTGCTTTGCTGAATGTCTGAGAGGTAAGGACAGCACTGACACGCAGTTACAGTCGGGTCCATGTGTTTGCGATTCTTCAGCCCCAGAACCCAATGGTCCGAACCTCTCCTCTTACCTCATGGGAGTCCTTGCGTACAGTGTGTGCTTGAAGAGTCACCCGTGGACTGACCACTTGCAGGAAAAATTGCATAGTGTGTCAAAAGAATACTAACTAGTATACTTCCAATTTTACAAAACTAGTATTTGATCATACAGCATTTTGAAAATGAGTAATTTAGAGGTAACCCACCAGGTGAGAAAATCCACTTAGTCATAATAAGCCAATCTTAAGATCCACAGCATTTGATGTCCAATCCAAGGCTGCACACACCATTACTAGCCTTAGCTACAATTCAGGGCAGCAAACAGCTAAGAGTTCTACCAGACTATCTGTTCCAATACTAATCACAAGGTATCTGTGTGTGGATCTGCGGGCTTTATGGGATGGTGACACTTTCTAGTTCCTAGGGAGTTTGTTCATTCTTCACAATCTGGACTCATTGTTTCTATGAAAAACTGGCCCTCATTCTGTGTCCCCTTTTTATTCTTATGTTAAGAGAATAGCCAGCAGCCACTGCCTAAGGCTACATTTAGGGGCGAGAAAGATAGCCAAGGTGGTCAATCCAATTAGCAAATTTCTCTCAGTATAGTTGCCCTCCAGCTACTGTATACCCCTGTTCATCTAAAATGTGTTTTTCAGGGGGACTTTTCTGGGAAAACCTGCAGGCACTGTGCTGCTCCCCATACAGATTCCATAGGACACACAAGGGTCAGCATAATAATGTGGCACATATGTGGAGGCTGGCCTGGGAGGGCCCCCGCCGTCACGTTAGGGAGTGGTTCTCTACACATTGGAAGGTATGGCTCTTTGAATGTCAAAGCTGAGATGAGACTGGGTGTCTCCGGCTCCTTATGCGTAGAATACACACGGGGACAATGCTATCCAATGAATGGCCCTGCAGAGAGCATGAGCTAAAAGGTTAACGCACTTTGCAAGCTATGAAATCGGATGAGAAAGTGGTAGAATCTAAGGCGGCTGGAAGGTTTTCAGTGTGGACGTTGGAGTAAAGGGTGGACCATTCATAAAATCAGAGAGTCAGGCGATGATTACTGTAAAAGGAAGAGAAGAAAACCTGTTTGAAAAATTAGTATGTTGAGCTTCAAGCAGCACAGCTCAGTAGCCTGCACCAGAGTTTTGAAGTGTTATTGGAAATGAGAGCACAGGTCCAGACCAGGGTGTGCAATGGAGTACTAGATGCATAGCCATGAGCTCGAAGCCCTAATGTGGAAGATCATTCCACAGATGCTACCAGTTGAGTGAAAATAAAATGTTGGTGAGAAACAGGGAAAAATTCAGGCAAATAAGGGTCATATGAATTGAAGAACAAGAAAATGTCAGTAAGAAAAGGGCCATTAAATCCAGCAGAGAGTTTAAGAATCTAAGGATTAAGAGAAGGTCACTGGATTCCAGGATTGGAAAGTCACTGCGGCCACAGAGGCAGCAAGTGAAGGAAAGTGGAGATGGCACCAGATCACAAGGGGTTAAGGAGCAGGTTGTGACAACTCGATGGAGGTCAGGGTCATGAAACACAAACATGTGTGTGTGAGTGTGTGTATTGATTTCAAAGAGGAAGGGAGAGGGAGAAAGAAATAGAAACATCAATGATGAGAGAGAATCATAGATCACCCCCACAACCCGGGCATGTACCCTGACCTGGAATCGAACCGTGACCTCCTGGTTCATAGGTTGATGCTCAACTATTGGGCCATGCTGGCCAGGCTCATAAAATGTTTTTATGAGAAAACTGATGGTGGAGGAAATGAGAAGAATGAAGTAGCAGTGTGAGCAGTCATCAAGGGGTAGGGAAGGGTTTTCCTTTCCCTCCTAGAGTAGGAAAGAGGTCATTGGAATAAGAGGAATTCAGCGTGTTTGGAGTTGACTCTCAGAGAACACAGGAAGGACTGGGACCAGAGTGGCGGAAGAGGGAAGAGACCTAAAGTTTTGATCAACTTGACAAATCCAGCGCCAGGTCAAAATATGGGACAACTTCTAGTCTGTGAAACAAATCATAGGCTACCAGTAACAGGAGTCATATAAAATAGCAAAGCAAGGCCCAAAAAATACAATACTGTAGTATTTACATTACAACCTTTCATGAGAGAACTTAGCTAAGGCGATTTTTTTTGAGGTCTTGTAAACAAAACTGTTTGATTTATTAAAATTTCTAGAATCAGGTGGACTGAGCTCAATAGAGTTACACCATCTCAAACAGAAGAGTTTTAAAAACAAATGTACATGCTCAGTTATGTATTTGCCTTCCAAACAAGCCCAATATTTTGGAAGCTCTAGGAGTTGCTTATGCTGAGAGAGAGGCAGCCAAGGTTGTTATTTTTTTTTTAATGTATTTTATTGATTTTTTACAGAGAGGAAGGGAGAGGGATAGAGAGTCAGAAACATCGATGAGAGAGAAACATCGACCAGCTGCCTCCTGCACACCTCCCACTGGGGATGTGCCCGCAACCCATGTACATGCCCTTGACCGGAATCGAACCTGGGACCTTTCAATCCACAGGCCGATGCTCTATCCACTGAGCCAAACCGGTTTCGGCCAAGGTTGTTATTTTAACAAAAATTCTCAAATGATAAATCAGAAATATACTGTTTATCGCTAGACTGATTTTCAAACCCACCAGAAATATTAAAGGTAGCCCTGGCTGGCATGGCTTAGTGGTTACAGCGCCAGCTTGTGCACTGAAGGGTCTCGGTTTCAATTTCTGGTCACGGGCACGTACCTGTGTTGTCGGTTTGATTCCCAGGAGGCAGGCAGCCAATTGATGTGTCTCTCTCACAGCAATGTTTCCTTCTCTCCCTCTATCCAACTCCCTCCCTGCCTTCTGCTCTCTCTAAAAAATCAGTAGAAAAAAATATCCTAGGCTGAGAATTAATAACAACAAAAATTAAAGGTAACTAATGGGTTTTGGATACTACAAAGACCCAACTCAGATATACTTACAGCAAATAAAATGCTTTCTTGTCCTCTCATTTCCTTTCAAGTGATTAAACCCACAAGCTTCCCATGGCTACAGCAGTTCTGCTAAGACGCAGGTAGGACAGGGAGAGTAAAATAAAATAGGAACATTAGGCTGCCCTCTCACCAGTGAGTTGACACCCACCAGCAGGAAGTCACTGAATCTAACTGCATATCTCTGATCATTTTATTTCACTTTTCCACTGTTTTTATGTCTATAACCCTAGGCCTAGCACAATGGACACCTCCCAGCGGGAGCCTGGAGCCAACACAATGGGAGGACCAGGGGGACAGCAGGAAAACAGGCTCTTCCTCCTTTTCCTCTCTGTCGTGTAAAAGGGTCTTGGCATGAATGAGTTTTACAACAGCCACAACCATTTCTTATTTTTCTGCGTGATCACAGATACCGACATCAAGTGGGGCAGCGGCTCCGTAACGCATTGTGGCAGCAGCGCGCGCCCAGCATGCAAAAAGGCTTTGGCTAATTTAAAACCCTCGTGCGGCCGAATCAAACATGACAGGACGATGGCCGGAGGAGAGGCCATTATCCCAGAGGGGAACTGGTGGGTGGCTGAAATTGGTTTGAGTGGCAGAGACAACAGAGAGGGAGAGAAGAGAAATAAAGGAGAATGAAAAGCTAGATAAAACAGGCTGCTAGCTGTACAGGGTCACACGCACGCCAACAAACACACACACACACTCACACCAAAGAAGAAAGGCAAAAGTTTCTAGGTTGCAGTGCAGAGCAGGATCACCCTATATGAAGGAATTCCAAATAAACTACCATGTGATAAACGCTTGGTCCACTTAGAGGTAAAGATACAGGTCACTTTATTTTTTAATTTTTAATGTATTTTTATTGATTTCAGAGAGGAAGGGAGAGGGACAGAGAGATAGAAACATCAATGCTGAGAGAGAATCATTGATCAGCTGCCTCCTACAAACCCCACACTGGAGATCCAGCCCACAACCTAGGCATGTGCCCTGACCGGGAATCGAACTGTGACCTCCTGGTTCATAGGTCAACCTATGAACCAGCTGGGCTACAGTTCATTTTAAAACATCTAACCCTGCCGGCTGATGTGGCACAGTGGTTGAGTGTAGACCTATGAACCAGGAGGTCACAGTTCAATACCAGTCAGGGCACATGCCCATGTTGCGGGCTTGGTCCCCTGGAGGGGGTGTGCAGAGGCAGCCAATTGATGATTCTTTCTCATCATTGATGTTTCTCTCTCTCCTTCTCCCTTCCTCTCTCTGAAATCAATGAAAACAGTTTTTTTTTAATCGTGACTGTGAACCCAAACCAGCATGGATTCATTCTTTCTTTCTGCCTTCAAGGGAGTAAGATGACTCCTTCTATCCGCTCTTCAATTCATGAAGACCAGGCCATCAGACACACCACCTTGTTGCTCCACGGCTCAAACACAGGTTCTTCTTTCTATGCATCTCTTCAACGCTGTCCCAACAAAGTGAGCTGTTAAGACATTGACTTTTGTTGAACTGCTCTGCTATCGCCCGAGTGTGTTCTCTGCAGCCATAACATGACAAGCAGGGAGAGTCACAATCCTGATTTCATGAGCGAATGGAAGACAACCTTTCTCTCCAGGACTTCACACAATCTTCCATCAGCAGAGGCAGGTCGAAGATACAGACTTCTCCAAGGTATTAAAAGAGAAGATGTTGAATTAAGTGAAATGGCCCACATTGAATTGACATTTCCCCTTTTTTAATGCAGGCTAAGATTGATGAAAAATACCACTTATCTACATTAAGGGTCAGAATCTCCCGCACAAGGAGCTCCTGGGTCAGCCCGTCGGAGCGGAGCTGGTCTTCCATAATCCAGGGACCGGGACGCGGATCACATTCTGATGATCCAATTAATGGGGGGACACTTCGCCGTCACCCGGCCAGCAAGGCCCCTGACAGATTGCGGGGCTGTAACATCAATTTCTTAAGTGCATTTAAAGGATTACAAATGTTCGTCCCGGCGTGAGCTGGAAACACCTGTGAGGTGCTCCGAACCGCATTACTGTAATTGGGTGCCTGAATTAATGCCATTTCTTCTGAGGGGTACGCATGGGAATGAAGACTTTTTTTTTTTTTTTTTTTTTTTGCTGTGTTTCACTTCCACACTCTTTCCTCCTTTCTTCTTTCTTCGGAACATACATCAAAATTGAAATGACTTTTTTTCTTAATTCAGATAGCTTTAATGATAGCCCTCGGGGATTCAAGGATTGTGCCCATGTTGCCTCACGCACTGTTTGGGTGCGTTCTCCTACGGCTTGCAATCTTAATACGCAGCACTGGGAGATGAAACTACAATTCTTTTCTCAATAAAACGAAGGAAAGGAGGGGAGGGGGAGGGGAAAAGGACGGGGCCTTCTGCTTTTCCTTCCTTCCAGCCAGATGAACCTCTTTCAGAACACAGAGAATCGCTCTTGAAATTCATCGCAAGGCTGGCGAGTTAACAACCAGAACCTTCCCAAACTTCTCGTCTCTGAGATCACTTCAAGTCAAAGTTCTGATTGGGGGAGGGTTGAATGGACCGGCATTGCCTGGATACCTTAAATTCTACAATAAGTATTTATACCTTCTTTTCCACCTCTCTCTCTTCTAAGTTCAACTCAGTGTCATTCACATCACTGCCTGCTTCAAAGCTCCCAAAGCTCACTCGTGGTAAAGGGAATAAAATCTAAACGTTACACCTGAGTCCAAAGGGCCTGACACCCTCTGCCCTGCTTAGTCCAACCCATATTCCCTGCTATGCAACCTACAGACCGAGCTCTGGCCACACGGGCCTTCCGCCATCATCCAGACACACTCAGTGTCTCCCCCGGGAGGGCCCTCGGCTTGGACCTTTGACCCTGAAATCTCTCCCTAACTCCTTTTAGGTTTCTAGTCAAACACAAACTCATGGGCTGTGTACTGACTCTGCTATAAAATGGCACTCAGGCACCCCATGCTACTCAAGCCTTGTGTTCTCTCTCTCTCTCTCTCTCTCTCTCTCTCTCTCTCTCTCTCTCTCTCTCTCTTTCTTCACAGAACCCCTGTGTGCAAGATAGTAATATATGCACCACACATGTAGACACACACATACACATAAACTCCATACAAGCAAGGACTCTGTTTCATTCCCTACTATAGCCCAGTGATCAGAATGGTACCTAGTGCAATGCAAATATTTGTTTAGTTGAATGGGACTGAATTTTTGCATGGCTGCCTCGGCCTCATTATTCTGGTCTCAGATCAAATGTTTTCTCTACAGAGGACCCCCAGATGACTCTTAACTGAAATAGCACTTTCCCAACCCACTCCCCAAACTCACTAGCTTACTGGCATGTTTTTACTGTCTTCCCATTATGTATCAGTACCGGAAATAGTATACCTATTTCTACATTTATGTAGGTAGGTATACGTTTATTGTCTATTTTCTCAGCTTGTTATTCAAATTCCAGGAGGGCAGAGAAAATGCTGCTCTGTCTAATTCACCTTCCTGTCTTTAGTGCTAAGAACAGCTCTTGGCATGTACAAGAGGTGCCGCAAGGACTTGCTAATTGTGAACGAATCTAATTCAACCAGAGACAGTCAAACGTGTGGGAGCCTTTGTCAGCAGAGGGTTACAGATGATGCAAATTTTCTCCCACCAAATCCCACCATGACACAGCAAAGAATGGAACCGAAGGACAGCATTCTTATGGTGTAATTTATTCCACTTCCTGTAGGAAGACAAAGCGGCCATAGCAGTTATCATCCATGTCTGTGGGGGACACAGAACTTAAAAAGAAAGTCTGGCCCGCCTGGCATGGCTCAGTGGTTGAGCATTGAGCTCAAGGAGGTCACAGGTGGATTCTTGGTCAGGGCACATGCCTGGGGTTGTGGGCTTGACCTCCCAGTAGGGAGCGTGCAGGAGGCAGCCTATCAATGATTCTCATCATTGATGTTTCTAGCTCTCTCTCCCCCTCCCTTCCTCCCTGAAATCAATAAAAATATATTAATTAGAAAAATAAAAGAAAGAAAACTCTGACTCAGAGCAAAGCTGGCTCTGGCAAAACTGGCAGTCCGTGGTCCCTGCTGGATGTGCTTCCCCACCTCGCCCATCTGTGCCCTGTAAACTGTCCTGTTCTCCCATTTTACCCCGAATGCCCAGTTGCCTCCTCTTGGGACCTGACTCAGTTTTTCCCTCCCCCATCCCAACTCATTCCAATTCTGAATCTTTCTGACTCATCTGTGGTTTTCTTCCAAAATACCCAAGTTCAGGCATCACATTCTCTCATCTATACGCTTGGACTTGAGCTGATCTGATAAACCTCTGACCTAAAGAGCAGCAGCAGGGCAGGGCACTGCATGAACATGACCCCATTCCCTGGAAGGGTGAGGTGCCTCCCCCAAGTGTCTCTGCCCCACCCTCTCTGAGAGGAAGGGAGAAGAACGTGCAATTCCATCCTTTCAAGAAGGAAACAATCCAAAGAAAGATCCTCACTGCCTCTTCTCCACCCCACCTCCTGCCCTTTTATTACCATTTCACTTTGTTTATTCTACACTAAAAGTAATTTTGAAAATGCAGGGAAATTACTTTTACTGTGGAATAAACCAGGTGTGACAACTTGGTGGAGTTCAGGGTCATGAAACATTTATATATGTGTGTGTGTGTGTGTGTGTGTGTGTGTGTAATTTTTATTGATTTCAGAGGGGAAGGGAAAGGGAGAGATAGAAACATCAATGATAAGAGAGAATCACTGATCGGCTGCCCTCTGCACGCCCCCTACTTGGGATCGAGCCCACAAGCTGGGCATGTGCCCTGACCGGGAATCTAACCGTGACCTCCTGGTTCATAGGTCGATGCTCAAACCACTGAACCACTCTGGCCAGCCTAGATCTAAGTTTCTTGGTGTCTGTGTGTTGTTATTGTTTTTTTTCTTTTTGACTCATTAGATCTCCCTGTTCAAAATGATTTACACAGAGATAATTAAACGTAAGCCCTAAGGACTAGTTAACTGTTTAGCAGTGTATACATTTCATAGAACCATTTCCATGCATCTAGTTTTAAATTCATTAACAAAAATGAATGGCTACCCAGCGCTCTCCATGGTGCTGTGCGGGGCTGTGGGATGTCGCTAAATTACCCCTCTCCATCACCCCTGCGGCAATCGCCCCGACAGCTCAACTTTGCTGGGCGCCAACCGCGGCCTACCAAGGCACAGCAGAGCCCAGGTTGGCTATATTTAGTGTGGCTCACTGAGTGAACTTCAGGAAATACCTGTCTCCATTTGCTGGGCCTCCGGAACATTCCATCAGCTTTAGACAATGGGACGTGCACTTTTTCACTCTCTGAAAACTCAGGGAGAAGCATTTCATAGGCAATATTCGCTTTGCATATGCATTAGAAATACAGTTTTTCATAATATATCTTTCATGGAAAGTCTCTTAAATGCACTTAAATAGCTTGTGTGGGTTTTTTTTCCTCTTGGCCTATTTTATGAGAATAACGTGCCTTTCTGATATGAACGACCTAAGACACATTAATTATTTATCTCTGGACACCCATATAAGAGGAGAAAAAAAAACAGACAGTAAATCTCGTTTCTATAAACTCATTGTCACATTTACACGCATTTTGGGGGCTTTGGTAATTAACATATTCTCTATTAAGAAATAATCTTCAGACTCTGCTTCAATCCTATTGGGCCAAAATTTACAGTGCTCAGCTCAGGTTAGAGAGGGAGCAGGGTGAGGGAAGTCATTGTTTACACTGGAATCCTAGGGCTTCCAGGCCCTCAAAGGTAGTACAAAGCGCTGTATCTTTCCTTCTTAGCACTTATCTTAATCCTAATAAGCAGCCAGACCAGCGACTCCAGAGTCTGGGGCTTATCAACTGGAATTCGTCACATGAACCCAACAGAAGACAAGAACTGCCTTGCCTAACACCACTCCACAAAGCGTTATCTCTCGAGAGCGAAAGGTATGCATGCAGAGGCCTATAGGAGACTTTCGGTTATTTATGTATTTATTTATCTTTTGCTGAACTCAAATTCCCCTTGTTTGTTTTACATCGGAGGGCCAGGGAACAGCAGTGCCGTTGTTCAGGATTATCTGAAAGCGGCATTGACTCCCAAGAGATCAAAACGGTTGCTCCTGCCGCATTCCAGCTTTGGCTATCAGGAACAATCTGCTCTCAAAGGTGGCTTTCATACTGATTATTTGGGCAACAGATTAATAAAAATAATGAAAGGCCATGTTCCTCAAATATTAAGAAATATCCATTTCTCTAGTGGGACTTCAGTGTCTTGCCCATTAGAAGGTTGTCTGGACGCCTTCAAAACAGCTCACACTAGGGAAGTATTGAGCCATCCACCCTACACTTTCCGCAGCTCATGCACTGAGATAAAAATAGGACATGACTTTTTTTTTTACTTGAGAGAGAGAGGAAGGGATAGGGAGGGGGAGAGAGAGAGAAAAAAAAAAACATGTAGATGGCCAAATCATCTAGGCTTAATTTTCAGAGAGGACTCTACATTTCCATCAATCCTCCTTTCATAGGCCGCCAGTTAGCTTCTCAATGTCCAGTGTGGGGTGTCGCTCCCTCTCTTCCTACCCCCATCTCTCTTGTCCATGTTGATGGGATTCCTCTGGAGGCAATGGTGCCCAGTAACAATGAGACAGGCGCCCCCTCCACCCTTCACCATGTGACAGCCAGTTTGGAATTCATCAACTATTTTCTTTCTATAACAATCAAAAGAGCCAGATGGCTCTGTTGGTTGCAGTGTTGTCTGTTGCACCAAAAGATTTTGGGTTCCATCCTCAGTCTAGGTGATCAGGGCACCTACGGGAGGCAATTGTCAATGTTTCTCACATCCAAGTTTCTCTCTCTCTCTCTCTCTCTCTCTCTCTCTCTCTCTCCCTCCCTCCCTCCCTCTCTCTCTCACACACACATACACACACACACACACACACATACACGTACACACACTTTGGAAATGGCCTAAGACACTGGGGAGTGAAGAAAGGGAACTTGATCTTGACCTGAAACAGCTCTTGGACCAAGTCCATCTCTGACATGGAAACAGTTATGTCACCAAGGGTCTGGGTTCAAGCAACCCACAAAATAGCAGCTCATTTAAAAAACAAGTTCCCAGCTCAATGAAATGGTGATATTTGAGGCGCACACAAGGAAAACTAACATCACACTAACATCACCTTTGGGAAGGTACCTCAGGAGAGAAGAGTCAAAACCTGTGATAAGAAGTTTAAGCCCTGCAATTACTGATGAGGAGCACTTCGCCTCGTGTTCTCGGGTCAGGAAGGGAGAAAAAGGGGGAGGGCCACCCGGGACATCAGCTGCTGACAGGATGCTTTCCAGCTGCAAAGAGGTGGTTTACGGTGGGCTCAGCCAGTCTCTTCAGACCCAGCTAAGAAGCCTTTTCAAAAAGCCTCAAAAAGCCAACTCACACATTAATCAAGTTGGGCCCTCATCCATACTTACTGCGATACATCAATTACGATGTCCTTTTTTAAAAAAAACTCTGGTTGACAGCAGACACCTTATTAAGGCCCATGAAAATGATACAATGAGTAGAAGGCTATTAATATTGCGCTTTTTTTTCTCCCGGCTATTGTCTTACTGCATTGGTCTGCAAACAAATTCAGGCTGCATTACAATTAATGCCAGTGCGATTCCTTCTAACGACTTCCAGCTTGCTAATTTTTTACGCTAATAATAAAAAAAGGCATTGCTATGCAAGAACGACCTCCTTTCATCATCCCGGCATAGTACACCAGAGAGCGCCTGCTATTGTTCACATGAAAGACAATTAAACCCTGAACATCAAACCCAGAAATGACAATCTGCTAACCAGCGCTGGGCATTGCTCGCCGCTCTCCTCGGCTTTCTGAACCGAGAGAAAACAATTCTCTGAAGACATCTCTTTCCTGTTCTCCTTTAGCCACCCTTTGGGGAGGGGGGGGGGGGCGGAGAGAAAAGTTTAAAAATACCCTTTGCTGATTTATGCATCTCTGCCTGGAATTTATTAACTGTCTAGGGCCGATTTCACTGGAGCGCTCGACCGCCTGCAGGTTTAAATTCCGCGCACATAAAAAGAAGCGCACCGGCATCACCCCCACCAGAGCCCATTTAGCAACAAACCTGAAAGGCGCTCTTCAAAATGCGCACAATATAAAAGTCCAGGAGAAAGAAGCACTGGGTCCTGCAAGGCTGAGTCTCTCGCCATCTCTGGGAATCGGGCTAGAGTCCCTCACAGTCAGAAAACGAAGTCTGGTCCATCCAGGTGTTGATCCTCCACGAAGCCAGAGACGGACACCTCTTCCTTCCTTCTTAGAAAGGTGTCAGGACTCGCTCACCAGAACGCATGCCCAGAACGCAACATACCCCTTCTTAGGGTGTCAATTATAACACACAGAACAGAAATGCCATCACTCCCAAGGTCACTGACCTCCTCGAAGCATTTTTCAAATCCTGATTTATACTCCGCCCGTGGTATAAAGAAAAAATGGATACAAATCAAAAATGCGGCCTGGCAACCTGGGCTCTGTCACTTGCTAACCTTGGGGTCTTGACCAAACCTTCTAACCTTATGGAGCCTCAGTTTCTCCCTTTGTGAAATAAGGAGGACCTCTGGCCCTTTCTTCACGCTGGATGGTAAAGATGACATGAACACAAAAGCACTGTACATCGTCATTATAATTAACTAGAAGCCCGGTGCACATAATTTGTGCACGGGTAGGGTCCCTAGGCCTGGCCGGTGATCAGGGCCCATCTGTGGGGCAACGGGCAGGGCAGTCAGGAGGACCCCTGCTGGCACCCACCTTGGCTGGCCTGGGGCCTGCAGACAGCTCCTGCAGAGCGTCTCCCCCTGGTGGTAGCAGACCAGTCGTTCCGCCATTCAGTAGATTTGCATATTACGGTTTTATTATATAGGATTAACCAGAGTAGCTGAATGTCCTCACCAGAGCATGGCCACACCTTCTACTTAACGAGCAAATTTTCAGTAAGGGGCCCTGGAACTGGGTTAGGTTCTTTATTTTATTTCATTTTCACAAGAACCATTTGGTTGGGACAATCAGCCCTTACAGACAAACGAGAAAACAGAGACCCAGGAGGGTTCAGTGAGTCGCCTACGTGGCAAAACTTCAGGTTCAAGAGATCTGAACTTGAAGCCCAAGCTGTGAGTCATTCTTAAGCGTCTTCTAGGGGAGCCACCTCTGTGGATGGCAGTTCTGTGAAGAGGCCAACAGACAAGCTCAGGAAACCTGTTCCGATATCTTGGCTATGTAACCCAGGGCCATTCACTCCTAAATTTCTGCATCTGTAAAATACAGATACCATCTGTCCCCTGGGGTTTTTGTGAGGATCCAATAAGCCAATCCGGGAACAATGTTTTAGAAAAATCCCTGGCAAATAGGGATTTTCTAAATAAATGTGAACCATGCTATGTAGGACCCTTACCCTCCAGCACTGTGTGGTAAACCCTCATATACAAAACGAGAATAAACCAGGATCAGTAACATCTATGTTTAGCCAAGATGGAGAAACGGGCCAGATCCACCCAACTGCCCCAAATAAACAATTTGCAAGACACTGGAATGAGGAGAGGAGAGACAGGGATCTCTGAGAGGTGAGGTAAGACCTATGACCACCTCAGCTTATTGCCTGGAGGGCGGTTCCAGGCCAAGTGCAAGGGCAGGAGAAGTCAGGTGGAGTCCAGTGATTCCTCCAGGTAAGAAACCAAAGCTTCCCTGGCCCAAATGGCTCAGTGACCGAATGTCAACCTATGAACCAGGAGGTCACAGTTTGATTCCTGGTCAGGGCACATGCTGGGTAGCAGGCTTGATCCCCAGTAGGGGGCATGCAGGAGACAGCTGATTAATGACTCTCATCATTGATGTTTCTATCTCTCTCTCCCTCTCCATTCCTCTCTGAAATCAATAAAAGTATACTTTATAAAAAAGAAGATAAAAACTGTTGGGTGTAAAATTCTCAGAGGGAACTGGGGCATGTCCTCATGCAAGGAAGGAATGGCCCCAGACTGACCATGAACCCTATCAATGATTCTCTCTCATTGATGTTTCTTTCTCTTTCTCTCTCTCTCTCTCTCTCTCTCCCTCCCTCCCTCCCTCTCTCTCTCTCTCTCTCTCTCTCCCTTCCTCTCTAAAATCAATGACATAAGAAAAAAAGGCAAAGCCGAGGGTCTGGAAGGTCAAGGCAGGTATAGTCTGCAGAACAGAGCACTGGACCGGAGAGGGCTGCAAAGATAGAGAACTCTGCAATGTGCAGCGGGTCCCCTTCAAGGGTTCAGCTAAAGACTAATACTGAGCATGGACAGGGACTACCTGAAGCTGAGGAAAGGGCCATTCAAAACATTGATGGTAACCAATAAAGCCCAGGGCTCCCACAAGGCCAGGAATAGCGCCTGTTCTTATCAGCCAGATGGGAAAACCCCGTTATCCCTGAAGCATTGGGTAAGGTTCATAGGAGACTGAGCACTCTTCCATTACAAGTAAACAAATCTTAAAAGTCAGATTCTAAAAGATGAAATACAAATATCTCACACATGGCAAGGTAAGTTCTCACTGTCTGACATCCCGGAAAAAATTACCAGACACTGAAACAAAAGCAGGAACATCAAACCCCCAATGAGGAGAATAAACTATTTATTAATTGAAACAGACCCCCAAATGACCCAGATGTTAGGATTAGCAGACAAAGACATTAAGGCTATAGTAACTATAGTTTATATGTTTAAAAGTTGAGTCAAGGGAGATGTATAAGCCTACACATCAATGAATCTCCACAAACCCCAACATAGGAAACATAAAGAAAAGTACGTGAAGGCACCTCATAATCAAGTGGCTCAAAATGAAGAGAAAATCTTAAAAGTAGCCAGAGACAAAACACACCAGTAAAGACACAAAGGTAAGAGTGAATCCAGATTTCTCACTGAAAACAATGCAAGTAAGAAGACAGTCTCTGATTCAATAGGTCTGGAATGAGGCTTAAGAATTTACATTTCTGCCCAGCCCGTGTTGCTCAGTGGTTAAGCATCAGCCTGTGAACCAAGAGGTCACTGTTCAATTCCTGGTCAAGGCACATGCCTGGGTTGCGGGCTCAATCCCCAGTGTGGGTCGTGCAGGAGGCAGCTGATCCATGATTCTCTTTCACCACTGATGCTTCCGTCTCTCTCTCCCTCTCCTTCCTCTCTGAAATCAATAAAATAAATATTTTAAAGAACTTACATTTCTAACTGGTTTTCAGTTAATGCTGGTGGTACTGGTCCCACTTTAAGAAACACTGGTATGTCTGAGAGATTAAAGCAATGTAGATAAAGGGTAAACTAAGAAAGAAAGAAATTATAGCCTTTTTTGAAAAGCTGTTATTTTTCCTTAAAATCACAATAAAATAAAATTTAAGTAAATAAAAAAAAAATCCCAGGCTTTTCTGGAATATCTTAAACAAAATGCATCAGCAAAGGATAATCAACCATCCTTTATGAGAGCAATTCAATCTCAAGCCAGAGTGGAGTTGAACTAGACAAACCCCTTATCCCCACTTTCTGTCATATTTCAACCCCTTATCCCCACTTTCTGTCATATTTCAGCTAGTCTTCTCTTACATCCCTTTGGGGAAATAGTTATTATTATAGGTCAAAAAGAATTTAATCTCTCTTTCTCCATCATGGGCTTTGGCCCTTGCTATTTCCTTTGATTGTAACACCTTTTATTCTCCTACCTGCTCACTTTCATCTGGTTAATATTCTCTCTCTCTCTCTCTCTCTCTCTCTCTCTCTATATATATATATATATATATATATATATATATATATATATATATAACCTTATTGATTTCAGAGATAAACGGAGAAGGAGAAAAAGATAGAAACATCAGTGAGTAGAGAGAATCACTGATTGGCTGCCTCGTACATTTCCCACACTGGGGATTGAGCTTGCAACCTGGGCATGTGGCCTGACCGGAACTGAACTGGGACCTTCTGGTTCATAGGTCGACACTCAACCAATGAGCCATGCTTCCGGGCTCATCTGGCCAATTCTAATTAAGACTGAGCTCTTTCAAGAACTTTCTTTTGCACATTCCCACCCCAAACCCTTCTGGCTAGGCCATGCCTTTGCTCCCCTGGTCTCTACTGTAAGCCTTCATTTGAACTTCCAAGGATTCATTCTTGAGTGATTGCTTCTAATCATTTGATCGTAAGCATCCCATGTATTTCTTCTTGTTAAAGAACAAAATGTATTTCTCTTTAGTTTAACGCAGTAGCATTTGAGACAGTCCAGTTTTCCTGAGCCTCTTTGTGTTACAAAGAGTGACAGGGATATAGATGAGGTAGACAGGTAACCTGTAATAAAATTGGAGAGGAAGAGGGTGGGACAAAACTGTAGATACCGGATCTACCCAAGCAAACACACACGTGCAAATGATTGGGGGGGGGGGGGATGTTCACAACGTCTCTAAGGACATAATATCAAGTAGCACCAATCTTTAACCCAGATTGGACTGCTGGACAAATCAAGTTTCCCAATCCCTACTCATGCATCTGACACATTTATGAGCTGCTTTTATAGCTTTTGATCACAATTTCCTAGGAGGCAGCTGGTCCCTAAATCAACAAGTCAGTAAAAAGCAAGCAAAGCCCAGACCTGTTAACAGAATTAACCACAAGGAGATCAGCGCTGTTTGGGGACACAGTAAACATGTTTATGAGCACCACTTAAAAATGTCTGCTCGTGGATTCGGTTCCGTGTAAGGATCTGGTTTGTCCTTTCTCATCATTCTAGACTTCTACTTCCACAGCCCAAAACCAGGGTTAAAGGAACCAAAAGAATAAAACTGATGCAGGAAAAAAGTCATTCCTGAGCCCTGGCCGGGTTGTTCGATTGGCTGGAGAGTTGTGGTTAAATTGCTGGTTAGGACACATACCCAGGCTGTGGGTTTGATGCCTGGTCAGGGCATGTACAGGAGGCAACCAATACATGTATCTCTCTCACACTGATGTTTCTCTCTCTCCCACCCCCTCTCTAAAAGATCAATTAAAAAAATCTTTCCTGAAAATTTTTATTTCAACCAGAAGGAGGGACAGGTTGAGAACACAAGGTAAAGTAAGGGACATTGAGGCATTTCTCTTAGGAAAGACTGTTCTTTTAAAAGAATGTTTTTATTGATTTTTAGCAAGAGGGGGAGAGAGAGAGAGAGAGAGAGAGAGAGAGAGAGAGAGAGAGAGAGAGACTGAGATTGGTCAATTGGTCCGTATCCTCTGAGACACACCTGGACTGAAGATCAAACCCACAACTTGGGTATGTGCCCTGACCGGGAATCGAACCAGCGACCTTTTGGTGTAAGTGACGATGCTCAACCAACCGAGCCACACCGGCCAGGGCAGAATGACTGTGGTCTTGTCACACTTCTACAGGTTGGTGGGCAGAGCTGAGGAAGTGGACCGACAAGCAGAAAGTACAGGGAGCACCTGTCCACTTTAGGGGACACCACGCGTTGGAAGCACACCCCACGTTCTCCGGGAAGGTCAGCAATGTTTTCACGCAGGACGGCACTCAATAAGCCCAGCCAGCAAAGCTGCTGGCCGGGGCCATGGGCTCCTGCCTTCCAGGTTCCACCACCACCTCAGAGGCCAACAGTTGGAGTCTACACCCCAAAGAGCAGATGGGTCCCAGCCCTCAGCACAACCGGAACTGGCCCGGACTGAAAAAACTGATGCCCAAAGGAAAATAACTTCTCACCTCTCCCTCCTTCTGGTCGACTTGAATTTTGATGAATGAGGGGGGGAAAAAAGATACGGTGGACTCAGACTAGAAAAGGTTCTTATAAGAAGGTTTCCAATAGGCTTGACTTTTTTAAAAGCTCTGCAGAATGAAAATATTACCGAAAAGGGATAAAGACAGCCCCAGCCAAGGAAATTTCACTGTCACGGGTTCTCAGCCCCTCAGAACTTCCTTGAAAGGGAAGGACAAAGGCGCCGTTTGCTCAGCTTAGATCATTTTGATGGAGACTCATATGTTATTTTAAATGAACATTGCTCAGCCAGTTAAGCCTTAAAAATCAACCATCCTTGACAACTGTCCAATTTTTTTTTTAAGTCGTACCTTAAGGGGTTCAGAAGCACATTTATACCGTGTGCTGCAGTGGGAAGCAGCCGAGCTCTCTACCGGGCTTCACGGCGCGTGTGGGACTGCTGGCCTGGGTTCATTTCAGTCTTTGAAAACTTTATGTTACAGTGAAAAGGGAAAAGAAGTCAGAGGAGACTTAAAAAGCAAAATGGGGCCACTGCCTCAGCAGGTGGAACATACGAAATTGCAATGCATATTAAATATGTAACCCAGTAGATAATTCCACTTGATTTTTCAAAAAATATTTTTTATTGATTTCAGAGAGGAAGGGAGAGGGAGAGAGAGAGAGAAACATGAATGATGAGAGAGACTCGTTGATTAACTGCCTCCTGTACACCCCACTCTGGGGATCAAGACCGCAACCCAGGCACGTGCCCTGACCGGGAACTGAACCCAGACCTCCTGGTTCATAGGTTGACACTCAACCACTGAGCCACACTGGCCAAGCTGCCCCTGATTTTTAAGATTTTAACTCTCACTCATTAACTAACAATGTTTAACAGGAAAGGAAAACGTTCCATTTCTTTGCTGACACCGATCTGCTACTCACACTGACATTCCTGTTGGGATGAAAAGGACAAGAGCTGAAGTCACCTGCGCATCCTCTGTGATGTGCCGAGTCTCCACATGAAACAAGAGTAGCGGCCTTTACATTCACACTTAATGTAACAGTTTTCTTTACTCTGTAAAAGTTCAGTCTTCACAGCTCCTAACGACGCCGACAAAAATGTTTGAGGAAAGAGCAGAGCCGAGAGGAGACATGACATTTTGCAGAGTCTCGAGTTTATCTTAGGAAGCGCAATTCTAAACTACGCCTGAATGGAGCTGCCCAGATATCTGTGTGAACACGGAAGCTGTTCCCATTAGTTCTTGCTCAGTAAATGCAAATATTGTGAACACGCCGTTTAACAGCGGCGATGTCACTGCTACGGCTTTCATGAACGGCAACATTGTAAAACACGCCCCCGAGTAATAAACACATTTATTAAATGGGTCTCGCTACAAACTGTGGACACACACACACACACACACACACACACACATTCTACTGGACAGATTAAGTGGCACAGTTTGTTTATATACAATAAGATACGTATGTATATCCCCCTCATGGTCTACAACCAAAACAACACAATGTCATGTTTTGAAGAATGCTCTCATTATTATTTAAGTATGTATGTCCTTATCAACATCGAAATATGTATTTTAAGGGGAAAAGATCTGCTTTAAGCTTTCATAGGACAACCATATTAAAATCATATACTAGTATCGCTCCTCAATGTAGTAAAAAAAAATATTTCTATATATAATGATATCTTTATCTTCTAAAGGGGGTTAAGGTATGCCCATATTTCTTCTTCCACGTGGCTTTTTTTACAGCCTTCAAACTCTGGCATCTGTGATTAAACTTCCTTTCATTCTTTGATGTGGGTTTTCCGACTTGAAAAGAGATGATAGAGCAATCTGTCTTCCTTTTTTTCCTGCCACACAGACATTTCTCTAACTTTAAATATTTTAAATTCCCCTAATTACAAGTTTCTGTCATTCTATTCATCAGGGCTCATACTGAGAAATGAGGAAAAGATATATTTGGTTTTAAGAAAGAAAATGAGAAAACTTAGTAAATTTTGATGTTCTTCTTCAAGGGCCTTTGAGCCTTGTGCTTGAATATGTATGTCATACGTATGCTAATATGACATTAGAATAACTGTTGTCATGTGGTGTACTTGGGGAAACTGAGGCACAGAATAAAATAATGTGTCCAACATCTCAGAAAGACTGTATCTGCACCCACAGACTGATGGACGGAGACAAGTTATTTATCAAAATAACTCTCCTTTTGCTTTAGCAATATTTTTCTATGATTGTCTAAACACTATGCTGTACACCTGAAATACAAAATAATATGAAATACAAACTGTAATTTTAAAAATTAAAAAATTACCAATACCTCCATAGTACCTTCAGAAATAAAACAGGCATTTTAACATAAAAATATATGTGTGTGTATTGTGTATGTGTGTGTGTGTATATATATTTTTTCTAAATTTAAACTTTTATACATAGCCAAATTCTCAGCCAAATTTGGAATATCAATTCAAATATCATTACTCTAAATTTACAATCATTTTTATAGCCTGAGCAAAATTTTGCCTTCATATATCTGATTAAAAATTTCTCTAAATTAACAGCAAAACAAATTTCATAGGGGATATTTAACTACATAAGCTAAAATAGCTTTATGGGCCACTATTAATTTAGAAGCAAGTATGTCACTACAAAAAAATTGGTAAGAAAATCATTCTTATGTTTATTTTTTAAAATGGCTCTAAGTTCCTCTATTACATGTTTTATAAATCCAATTCCAATTCAGTTTGAGTTATTTCACTTCTTGTCTGTTCCTAACTCTGTATTTGGATGATGTCAGGAATTGTAACAATTTTTTAAATTTACTTTCTAAATTGTAATACAGCAAAAACAACATTTGTTTTGATGTACAGTCCTATGAATTTTAATACGTGAATAAAGTCATGTAATTACCACAAGAATCAAGATATAGAGCAATTCCATGAACCCCCCCCACCCCGGGCCCCAAATTCCCTCTGGAGTTTTTTTCTCCCTTTAGTCAAACTGTCCCCACCCCTAACTCGTGGAAAATGCAGATCTGTTCCCAACAATATAATTTTGTCTTTTTGTTTATGCCATATGGATGGCATCATATAGTATGCAACCTTTTGAGACTAGCTTCTTTCATTCAGCATAAATTCATCTAAAATGTGTGAATCAATGATTTCTTCTTTTTCAGTGCTGAGTCATGTTCCATTGCATGGATGTACCACAGTCTGTTAATCCAGTCATCCTTGGAAGATATTTAGATTATTTCCAGCTTGGGACAATTGTGAGTAAAACTGGTTTAAAGAATCATATATAGGTTTGCATATAAAAACAAGTTTGTAATTATCTAAGTTAAATATCTAGCAGTGGGATTTATTTATCATATGGTAGGTGTATATTTTAACTTTATTAAAAACTTCCACATTGTTTTCTAGAGTGGGTATTTCATTTTGCATGTCAACTAGCAATGTATTTAAATTTTAATTGTTCAGCATACTCATCAGTACTTCATATTGTCACACTTTAAAAAAGCATTCATGCTCAGCCAGCGTGGCTCAGTGGTTGAGCATTGACCTATGAACCAGGAGGTCACGTTTTGATTCTTGGTCAGGGCACATGCTGGGTTGCGGGCTCAATCCAATCAATGATTGATGTTTTTATCTCTCCCTTTCCCTTCCTTTCTGAAATCAATATATATACATATATATGTGTGTCTATATAGAGAGATATAGAGATATAGATATAGATATAGATATAGATATAGATATAGATATAGATACAGATACAGATACAGACACAGACACAGACACAGACACAGACACAGACACAGACATAGACATAGACATAGATACAGACATAGACATAGATATAGACATAGACATAGATATAGACATAGACATAGACATAGACATAGACATAGACATAGACACAGACACAGACACAGACACAGACACAGACACAGACACAGACACAGACACAGACACAGACACAGACACAGACATAGACATATGTATTTGAGTGCTAGGTAAGCACAGAGGACAGCGACCAAATGTGAAATGGGAGCAACTGAATTTCAACCCCCAGTTTGGGCTAAAGCACAGTCAGTTTCCCTCTGAAGGCAAATAGGTGAACACGCAGCCATTAGAATATGGTCTATTTATATCATTCTGTAGCAAATCTGCTTTGCCATCTGTCTTTGTCTCTAAATAACTCAGAGTTCAAGAGTTTACATGGGGCTGCACTTGAGCACAACTTTTTGGATAAAGGGCTACGGAGCCCTGAATTCACTCTCGGAAAGAACAAAACCGTGTTGCCTCCCGTCCGCTGCAGTGCCTCGCTCTCTGCAATCACTTTGACAGCCTCGGATCACTGAGAAAAGCATCCCCAGCGGACGGTCATGGAAATGGCTGCCCCCTGCTAGGTTTTCCCAGTTTTATAAAGTGACGCTCTGGCTGGCTTCCCCTATGGAGGGGAAAACGAAAGACCACCAGGAAAAAAATGGCAAAGGGCTGCTGAGAAAAGATAGCAGACACAGTGCAGGAGGGCAGGGTGTCTGTGTTGCTGTTTGGTTTCTCTTCTTTTCTTTCCACCCCTTTTGGGACAACATCGCTAGCAAGTTAACAGAGGCACTGTTCTAGAATCTTCTGAACAACTAAATAGTTACCCTCTGTGATCACCTCAATCCAAAAGCAGTTTTCCTTGGGAAATAGGAAAATCCATCCCCATTGTCCAGCTCCCTGTCCCCAGTAAGCTAGCCTTACACCACATTCCACCAGAAACATGTCTCAGTGGCATCAATAAAATCAAGCAAAACGCCATTAGGTACTATAATAGGGTTTTGTGAATTCTAAATGTGTGACCTTCAGAGATAGTTATTCGTCTGAAATTCCTCTGGTTTAATGAGGTATTTATTTACAAATTATTGTAAATGACATGAAACTACTTAACAAAGGATAAACGATATTTGTGCACTGAAAATACTTTGGATGCACCCTTTAATATTTTCAAGGTTGCTACATTAGTGCCAGAAGAAATCACAAAGATAACTTTATCACACATTTACCTTACACATGAGGAACCTAAAATCCAGAAAGGGGAAGAGACTTGATATATTCATTCAGACAGCCACCTAAAGGTTGCTACTGGTGTCTATGAGCTTCTAAATGCAGATCCAAAACTAGTTTCTAACATGCTCAGGAATGTTTTACGTGACTTTACTAGGTGTACCAGTTAATAATGCGGATTTTTTCAATACTAGTAACAAGGCAAATGCTCCTAACTTTAGTATTGCATGTGTAACACCATCATTTACTCTCTCCTTTTCAGTTAGTTTAGGAAATATTTATCGCACTAATTTATCATCCTATGACGGTAAACACACACACACACACACACACGTGCACACACACACACACAAGTATGGCAGGGCAGTGTATTATTAAAGAACATGACATATGAATCCACAATCCAGAGGAAATTAGAATTCTCAAATATATTCTCATTGATATTAAAAGTATTCAATATCAAGACAAAAAAGTAACTATTTTGCAAAGAAGAAAAGAATTGCTGATCCATGATTATTGAACACACACTAGGGTAAGTACTGCCTTTTAATATGCTTGCTTTCTACCTTAAAACAATTGAACCTACAGCTAAAAAAGTAAATATCAACTGAAGCTGAGGTCGTTCATTAGTGAGCCAAAGGGAAAATCCCTAGGATACAACATAAAAGAAAAAAATGCATAAATTAAATGAGCAAAGTTCAAATGCTTCTACTTTTATGTATATTAAATGCTTCTTTTGATAAGTCTGAACAAATGTGACCAAAGAGATTCTTTAAAAAAAAAAATGATTTGGAGTGGCCCGGCTGGGGTGGCTCAGTGGTTGAGAGCCGAACAAAAAAAAATGTCCCTGTTGATCTAGTTTCCCATCATTATAGCATACCCTTCTGCCTCCACCTTCACCTCCACAAGAAAAAGTCGGGATTCATTTCTCCATACAGGTCAAGGAAAAGAATGCCTGACCCTAACTACAATCTGATGTAAGGAAGCCAGATGCCTACTACGCAAACATGTGAAAGAGGAAGAAAAAATTATGGACACATTCAAACACATGTTTTAAGGGGAATGAAGATTTATCGCATAAATCTAAAAGGAAAGATGTGTTGCAGACCATCTGGCAAGTGACTTATATAGCCCCATACATTAGCATCCGTTGTCATGTTTTCAAAGCACAGAATTCCAAAACTGTGCGATGAGTTTTCAGAATGCAATGAGTTTGCAGCACTGATTTGTTTTTAATCCTAAAATAAGTCTTGGACTTGACCTCTACATAAAATCCTGTATGGTGTTTTAGAGGTTAACATAAGCCTCTATCAGCCCTCACAGTCATCTTACCAGTTGAGGTAGGTGGATGTGTGATGGTTAGAAGGACCACTTTACAGACAGGTAACTGAGATGCCTGGATGATGGTTGTAGTCAGGACTCTGGGCTGTGATCTGTTCATTTCCTTAGACTTCCTCCAGGATCTGACACAGAATGCAAGCCTTTGGCCATCGGGGCATCCACTCTCTAGGGTTTACCAGATGGTTCCTGAACTAGGCGAAAGTTCTTTGAGGGAAGGGACTATGGGGTGGGGAACCTTTTCTCGGCCAAGGGCCACTCGGATATTTATAACATAATTCGAGGGCAATACACAATTATCAACTTAAACATGAGCCTGCTCTAGTTGCTCAAACATTTAATTAACTCACCCCTAATGGCTTGGCAGGGCCAAACCAAATGGTTTCTCAGGCCTTATTCATCTCGTGGACTGCACATTCCCACCCCTGTAAGGCTTCCCAGTGGCTGGCACAGTACCTTTCCAGGAGGCAAAATGGGAAAGCTTGTTGAATAAATTAATGAAAAAAGAAACACTAAGCAATTCCTAGCACCTAGGACAGCGATGGGGAACCTTGTGAGCTCGGCGTGTCAGCATTTTGAAAAACCCTAACTTACCTCTGGTGCCGTGTCACACATAGAAATTTTTTGATCTTTGCAACCATAGTAAAACAAAGACTTATATTTTTGATATTTATTTTATATACTTAAATGCCATTTAACAAAGAAAAATCAACCAAAAAAAGGAGTTCGCGTGTCACCTCTGACACGCGTGCCAGAGGTTCGCCATCACTGCCCTAGAATGTACTCCGGAATGTGACAGACACTAGATAAATCAGCAAAATATAGATTTTTGTCCAACAAGACTAACATAATGGAAAGAGCAAAGCACAAGTTATTATTAGAACTAAATGGTTCAATATAAAGCTTTAAGTTCCAGACTAGTGAGTAGAGATCTGAGAGAAGATAGAGATTCACATGTATCTGGAAATAGTTAATTTATCAATGGTAGGGAAAATGGGAAGAAGCAAAAAATGAAATACACAAAAATAAAGCAGAAGCAAAATCATGGAGTTTTTAAAAGTAGCATTAAAAATAGCATTGGTAAAACTGAGAGTATGTTTTATCTTTAACTTCTAAGATTGCATAAGAAACTTAATTATTTCACACTCTGTCCGCTGTTGAAGAGTCCAAGGGGCAAAATAGGCATTAATATGAAATTACTGTTTAAATAAAAAGTTCAGCCCTGCCGGTACAGTGGAGTGTCAACCCATGAACCAGGAGGTCACCAGTGGATTCCCACTCCAGGCACATGTCCAAGTTGCAGGCTCAATTCCCAATAGGGGGAGTTCAGTAGGCAGCCAATTCTCTCTCATTGATGTTTCTCTCTCTCTCTCCCTCTCCCATCCTCTCTCTGAAATCAATAAAAACATCTATATATATAAAAGCCTAATATGCTAAGTGTCCAACTTTTTGACTGGTCACTATGATGCACACTGACCACTAGGGGGCAGACGCTCTGACTGGTAGGTTAGCTTGCTGCTGGGGTCCAGCTGATAGGGACTGGGTGAGAGAGGCCAGACATACCCTGGAGCTCTCCTGCAGTCCCTCCCCAGCCAGCCAATCCCCTGCATGCCCTCCCCAGCCTCTAAAATACTTCTTCTAATTAATTTCCTTTCAATGTGCACGATTCTGTGCACCAGGCCTCTAGTATTTAAATAAAAAGTTCAAATACACAGGTTAGAGAAAGAATTCAGAGGTGCAGTGAGAGAGGGAGATGCTACGGTTCCCGCATGGCCGTGTAGCCGAGCAAAGTGGACAAAAAGGAGAAAAGCTCAAAGGGGGGTCGCCTTGGGTTCTTCTGAAACCGCCTGTCTTTGCTCCCACAGGCGGTCCCTGCAGTAGAAGGCTTCGTGGGGGCAGGCAGGACAATTAATTAGCTGCTTCTCTCCCCGAGTGATGGCACCACCAAGACCAGGGGACCAGGGGCACGCCCTCCGGAGCCGTCAGTTCCAGGTAGTTACCATGAAGGATATCACTGCGAATGAGGACCAGGGCCCAACACCACTTTGGAATAGTAATTTCTTCATTCTTATTCAAATCTGGCAGGCGAGAGAATATAACTCGATCTAAATTGGCCATGTGATCCTGATGGCATCCTGCTAATGGGCCGTTCACTTAATTTATGTAATTTTAAAAAATTAAATAGTCGTATTTTAAAGCCCCGCTGCAGTCCTTCAGAGGGAAAGTACATGCTGAAAAGTTACAGTGTCTTTATAAATCAGCACGGCCAAACTTCTTAGCTTGTTGACTGTGCTCAGCTCAAGTTTTACCTTTTCTCGGGTTCCCTTTTGGCTTGTAGGGAATATTCTAGAATCCCACGAGCGGGTCACTGAAAGCTCTGCTGTGGGGAATCGAGGTGTGTCAGTTTGAGTTGAGACTGGAATGCAAATCTGCTGATTTCTGAACAGATGTGAGCATCTAGCAGTCTGGGTTCCAGATATGTTTGCAAAGAGGACTTACTCAGCAGGGCAAATGCCACATTCAGAAATCCACAAAATCAAAGTCACTCTTTGTTATATACACACGATTCAAAAAAACCAAACAAACCCAAACATGTCAATTCATGAGCCAGTTACTGAGTCTTCCCACAGGGCCACTCTGACCAACTCAACTCACTGTTTCAAATGGACAGTGTTTCAGCGGCCTAGACCTCAGCAGGCTTTCCTGAAATAGTCCAATTGCTGTATATTTCATACTCCCTCTGGAAACATACCTCCTGCGTTTCAATGAACTGATTTTAAATTCCACCTCTCAAAACACAATCACTTTTTTGTTTATTTTTAAAAATATATTTTTTATTGATTTCAGAGAGGAAGGGAGAAGATGGAGCCCACAGCCCGGGCATGTGCCCTGACCAGGAATTAAACCATGACCTCCTGGTTCATAGGTCGAGGCTCAAACAGTGAACCACACCAGCCAGGCAGAACACAATCACTTTTATTTCCGATATGTACTCTCCTTACACAGGTCTGACTTAGGTAAAGAACAGTAGGGAGATTTACTCTTGGTCCTTGAATAGGCTGTCACCTTTATAAAAACACACTTTTGCACGTACTTCCTGCCATATACTTAGAATTGTTTCATAAAAGTGGTATTTTTTTTTAGATTTTTAAAAAATAAATACCATGGCTCTGCTTATGGAACCCTGCATGCTTCTATCTACTAACATAACCGACTGATTCATGAGTATTTTTCAATTTTTGGTCACACGCAGAAACGCCCACCCCTTTCCTTGGAATGGCCGATCTTCCCTCTGTGAATACACTACCAGGTACTCATTCTCATTGAACGGAATTAAAAATAGACCGAGCAGGTTCATGCGTCCCCATGGATCCTTTCTATGAAAAGAATAGCAACCACCCATTCGATGCCCTGAGCAGGAACAGTCTCGCCATTTAGAAGTGTTAGTTCTCAGTTTCCTGTTGAAAAACAGAGTTAAATCGTAGGTGAGGCGAGGTTCCGTTCTCTCGAGTATTCATTATTAGGGCGCTTTTTTTGCCTGTTTGGTTAAAAAAGACAACACAATCTGTAATTGATTTTTTTTTTACCACTGAACAACTAATTTTATCTTCAAAAAAAAAAAAACCTCTCGGGTTTATTAACTGTGCAATCACAATTTACCGAGGTCCCTTCATCCAATTAGCCATGCAACAATGCAATTTTTTCCCTTATTTTACTTCTCTTTCAAGAAGGGCTTCCCACTACAGCTCTTGTTAAGACAGACAGCCACTCTCCGATAATTTGGGTGTTTTTCTCACAACAACAATTCATTATTACAGCTGAAGGGTTTTTTGAATCCAATTCTGGGCTTCCCTTTCCTTATTTCCTACAATATCAAAAAAATGAATAATCTCCAAATTGTAGCAACCAATGGCTCTCCAAATGAATATGCTCTGTCATTTTTTAGAAATAGGATTTCAATCTAGGAATAATCCACTAAATTTCTTTGGTAATTATTTATTCTTTCTCTCTCCATTTTTATTTCTTCGCTTATTTCACACTTAGTTCTATAAAAACAGGTTTCAATGAAATGATTACATTATTATTATTATTTTGATTGATTTTTAGAGAGAGAGAAACATTGATGTGAGAGCATAACATGGATTGACTGCCTCTTTCAAGCCCCAATCGGGAAATGGAGCCCGAAACCTGAGCATGTGCCCTGACCAGGAATCAAATCTTGGATGACGCTCAATCAACTGAGCCACACCAGCCAGGGTGAAATGACTACATTATTAAAAGCTTTGTCTCCATGCTCTATCCCCACCACATGCCCAGCAAGCTAAACTGACTATATTCTACCTTTCTCTATTTTAATTGCAGGCTTATGGGATTCATACAGACTCTCGTCAATACCTATTTCACAAATTGCTTCTACCAAATAGACAAGAAACATTCTTTTTGTAGTGCCTAGCACCCCAACTCTTCCAAATGTCAAAGGAGTGTGTGAGTGGGAATCTGGAAACAGAGCCCCAAAGATTGATAGGTTTGATGAGAAGGCATTTCCATGCTCAGGGGGGAGTCGTCGTGATTCTAAGCGGATCAGAGACAGGATCCCGGCCCCTGTGAATGGGAAAGACATTGAATGCCATCATTGGGAGATACCAGCCCTAATGCAGCAAGGTAATGTGCAGGGAACAGAGGAGTCCAGGAATGAGACGCTGCCGGAGGAATCTTAAAAATAAGCTCATTCCTAGCTAGTTTGGCTCAGGGGATGGAGTGTCGGCCTGTGGGCTGAAGGGTCCGTGGTCTGATTCCAGTCAAGGGCACATGCCCGGGTTGCAAGTTCCATCCCCAGTAGGGGGTGTGCAGGAAGCAGCCGATCAATGATTCTCTCTCATCATGAATGTTCTCTCTCTCTCTCTCTCTCTCTCTCTCTCTCTCTCTCTCTCTCTCTCTCCCCCTTCCTCTCTTAAATGAATAGAAATATATTTAAAAAAATAAATAAGCTCATACTTGCCTCCCAATCATCAGAAGAAAGATGGGATTTCAGAGTTGAAAGCCCTCAGAGCTGGAGGGGTGAACTTGGAGTTCCTCACTCATCCACCAAAGCCACAGCCCGGGTAGTTAGAGTGATGTCAGCATGCTTCCCCAGGAATAGACGGGAAGACTGCTGACACCTCCTCGTGGGCGGGAGGGGCAGAATGCTGACTCTCCGCAGGCTCCGCCTGGACGTTTCTAGGAAGGTTGCTGAAGCACACATTTCAGGCCAAAAGGCCCGAGAAACGGTCAACGTAGAGGGTTTTTGCACATGCTAGGCACACTGCAGCAGCCTTCGGAGCAAGGAGCAACTCAGCAGTCTGTCAATCAAAGGTCCCCAGGCAGACAGACCACGGAGGCCACTTCTGACCTTGCTCGGCCACCAGGACAAGAGGATGGAAAGTGGCAGACAGAAGAAATCCCCAATGAAATCAGACAAAAATAACATTATTGCTAGAAGGAATTTCTCCTCTTTGGCCTCCTTGGCTAACTCACAGGCCTCTGCTTTAACTACGTTTCTAGAAGGCAAACGGGATGCTACCCTGAAGAACAGAACAGGCTCTTGGCCGCCTTTAGAAGCAGGTATTTATAGCTTTGTTTGTTGTTGTTTCCCAACAGTATTGCACCTTGGATAGAACATCTCATATATTCAATGGCTTTGCTTTCTTTGTAAATCATTTATTAAATTCACTACAATTAACTCTTCATTTACTATGTGAGGTCATTCAAGTCTAATAGTTACTTTATTGTGTATAGAAGTGGAAAAAGAGATGAAAGGGTGGTCTCTTTTCATTTATCTCAGGCTAGAGTTGAAATAGTAGGTAGAATTTAACAAGGAGAGAGCCTAGAATGCAGACAAAATAAAATTAATAATATCTGCATGTTAGGTTCTTATGATAAAGTGAGTTTACTTGCGACAGAACTTGTTGACTTGGGGCTTATAAAAGCCTAGGAAGAAACTTTTATAGATAAATAGTTCTAAAATTTTTATTGAACTCAAACCATAACCAATGAGTTGAGGATGCGAAAAATGGAATAAAATACAATGCCAACTTTATTCTCAGGTCTAGAGGGGAAGTGTTCAATGTGATCGAACATTTATGACGTCATAAGTGACGTGCCACCATCACTGCTCTTGTGGGGCTAGAAATAAACTTGGGGCCCTACAGTGAACATATACTGGAAGATGTGCCCAGCCACATCCATCCCTCTCCGCCCGACTCTGAAAGTGTTCTTCACCGCCCAGTGGGACACATGAACGCATCAGCCTGAGACAGGCGGACTGTGATATAAAACCCAACCTATGGCGTCCACTGGACCAACAGACATGAACCTGATATTTAAGAATGAATATGTAGTCACACACACACACACACACACACACACACACATTGTGTGTCCCTCCTAGACAGAGTACTGCTTCTCTCCCATGCCTGTATCCCTAGTATGTAAAACAGCCCATTTGCATCCCTCCCCTCCCCTCCACACTTCAGGGCTATAATTTCTAGGAAAGAAGAAATAATAAAGAATGATTACACAATCTTGTTTGGGCGAAAAGCTAACATATGGGTATCCAGGCCAAAAATATGGATTTCAAGAAAAAGCATATGGGTGCCCATATGGAAAAAAAGGTTTCCTGGCCGGAAACTCTGCCGCTGCATTTTTTATGCCTCTACGTGTGGTACTGTTTCCCTTCTACCGAGGAAGGCTGCCCGCCGACAGAGTCTAAGGTCAGAGATTCACCTGCAAACTGCCCACAGTGCTGCACTGTTACCATCTTTTTGGGAGCCTTCAGGATGGAAGGCAATGGATGTTTTTTATTCCCTGAATCTTTTTCATCACTTAATAGCTCAACAAGTAACGGATTTCAGTAAAACGGGGAGGCTTATGTCAGTCGGTCTGTTAACTGAACCTCTTCTTGATGCACAAGGAAAGAAACTTATTTTTCTTCAGAATTTCAATAAGAAAATCCTTTCCTTCACACACACGTGCATACATGAGCATATGCATGCGCACATATATACCAGGTGGTTCACTGAGGATCCTGCCTCTGTCCTGCGAGGCTGCCCCACGGGTGGCAAGGGGTACTTACAGGGGCCTCATTAGTGGAGATGCTGGCCAGTCACTCACCACGGAGACAGCAAAAAGGGGGTCAATTAAGAGATGACTTCTCCATGAACTTCCCTCCTTAGTCTCTTACATTTTATTCATTGAGACCTTTTTCCTTTAGGGGATAAAGGGAATGGCAGCATCGAGAGAGAACAGGAGACTTTAGGGAAATCTGTCCACAGTGCCATATTCCTTTCAAGACAGCGGATTCTGGAGGAGCTGAGAGTGAAATCTGAAGCTATCACACAATTTACAAGAAAACATATCCTTCCATGAGGAACTCTCACTGTGTCTATTTTTTTTGTAATATTTTTAATTGATTTCAGAGAGAGGAAGGGAGAGGGAGAGAGAGATGGAGACATCAATGATGAGAGAGAATCATTGATCGGCTGCCTCTGGCACACCCTCTACTGGGGATCGAGCCCCAAACCCCAGCATGTGCCCTGACTGGGAATCCAACCTTGACCTCTTGGTTCATAGGTCAACACTCAACCACTGGTCGGACTAGCGTGCCTCTTTTGGCATTCAGATAATTAGAACATAGATTCAGACTCTGGCCTTATAATATGTCAGGGGAAAATATAACAGGTGTGCCCACCAAGGAGAGCCTCTCACTGATTTGCAGTCCCGAGGCTCTGATTTCACAAGAGCATCCATTGCCTTCCATCCTGAAGGCTCCCTGTGGGGCTTTACTTAACTAAGACCATATTATGAGTAGTGTACCTGTGGTATGTAAAGCTCACAGGGACTATTTCAGTTCCTTCTGACCCCTTTAACCAGTTAACTGCCACGCGTCCAAAACGGAAACCATCCCCACAAGCCACGATACTTTGAATTGAATTTAAAGAATCAATTTGCAATGAATATTATAAAAATAAATGTATTATTCACAATTTGGGTGTTCTTGAATATTTTCAGTTGAAAATTCTCACGACAAAATGATTTTTTAAAGCATCTATTCTTTAAAGCTTACGGCGTACAAAGGGTTAAAGAAGCAAAAGTGGATACTGGGGTTTACATAGAGGGCCCCTGATTCTCCAAACCCAGTTTGTTAGATTCTCTTGGAATCCATTCATACCAGTGGCATGAAAGGCAAAGAAGCTAAGAGGAAACGAAATCCCACGGAAGGGCCACGCAGAGGAAGCTGACGTATAGGAACAGACACAGCGCTGTCCTCACAAATTGTAACGGCATCCAGAGACTCTAGCAATGACAGCCGGCGCAGCTGAATTATTCAACCCGCCTCTCCACCACCCGCCTGCTCGGTGTCTCTAGACCTGGAATCAAAGTCACTTCTTTGTGTTCTTATCATATGATGGCCAAGCTTACCTTGTTTTAGGGTAATTTTCTCCACAGTTGTCAGTCACCAACCATACACGGTGTTTGCATACAAGAATACAGTCCAAGTTCCTTGAATGGACATTTCTCAGACTATTTGCAATCTGGTCCTAAGCTACCCTTCCAAACTTATTTCCTGTGTGTGTGTGTTTTTAAATATACACCACACTCAAACTATTTGATGTTTCTTGGAAAAATATATCTGCCTCCAGCTCCTAAGACCTCACTGCCTAGACTATTCCCTTCCAGCCATTGTCCTTCCTTCAGCGGCATTTACTGAGCAAACAATTTGTCCGGCAATATGACCAATAATGGAAATATGTCGGCGACCCAGTAGGCACAGTTCCTGAATTCAGGAAGCTTATGATCTATTCAAAACCTAAACCATCCTCAGAGGCTCAGCAAGAATCCCCAATGTCTTTCTGGTGCTTCAGCAATTAGTAATTCCCCGAACTGCTCATCAGATCAGACTAAAACTCCACAGTGCCTTAGAGACCCAGGGCCCCATCGGGCACACAAGAACACGTATGAACTTTAAAGGTATGAGTAAAAGGAGCTCTCAAGATAAGTCGTGAAGGAATTAAAGAAACATGAAGCCTGGCTGGTGTGGCTCAGTGGCTGAGGGTCGACGTATGAACCAGGAGGTCATGGTTTGATTTCCAGTCAGGGCCCAGCCCAGGTTGCAGGCTCAATCCCCAATGTGAGGTGTGCAGGAGGCAGCCAACCAATATTCTCTCTCATCATTGGTGTTTTTGTGTCTCTCTCCCTCTACCTTCCTCTCTGAAATCAATAAAAATATTTTTTTAAAGAAAAAAACGAACATGAAGATCCTTGATTCATTCAGCTGAGTGCATCGTTTGTCCTAAGCACAGGATTTGGCAAATAAAGGGCCACTAATATATTTTTATTTCATTGCAAAAGGGAATAGGACATAGTTCCTTCCACAATGGCATAGAGATGATAAGACGTAAACAACCAGGCAAGAAGTACATAAATAAAACGCCTACTGGAAAAAAATGATATTGGCAAGAAAGTGACTATGCCCCAAAGCATGAGAAATGTACAGATTGTCTAACTATGATTGTTCCTAAAAGGTAGGGACCCCCCCCCCAAAAAAAAAGCCTGCTATGGGACTGCTTAGGGAATACAATGCATCAAACTGCAGAATCAACACTAATTTGGAATTATTGTCTACATGCAGCGTAATGTTGGATTCAATTAGAAGCGATGCCATGATTTGGAATTGAGTCAAAACAACACATTATTCAGTGCTTCCGGACAAGCTTTTCCAAACGCGTGTTGGCTGCAGTTTGTGGAAATGCTGACCTCCTGACCGGGAACAGAAGCAGGCGATTTTCCTGATGTTTACCCTGTGGATGTTGCCCATCCCTCATCCTGAGGTGCCCAGTGAGTATTCTGCTCCCATGGTAAGCGATGCTCTGCTTGACTCTGATCACCCCCCAACCGCTGTGATGATGGGGACGATCAGGAAACTCTGACCCAGCAGTGAGTTTCATTTCACAGACTCAGGAACCACAGGGTACAGAGTCTTAAAAATAGATGCCTTGAAGCCAGTGGTCAATTTCTCTCTTAAAGGCCTGCGCTCCTAACTCCCTGAGTCAGGTCATTTGTCCTGCAAATATTTGGAAAAAAGCCTGAATCGACGCGACAAATGTAAAACGAGCCAAGCTAGCCAGCCAGTTCCTAGGGGGGCGGCCTCAGCGACCCATTTCTATGTCCACAGCCCCTCCATCAGGTGCTTGGGCTGAGTCTCTATGCTCGTTTCTCTTGCTTGCACACAATCTCACTATTAAGTTTGCTGTTGCTACAGAAGCACTCGCAGGCTTTCACGGAAAGGCTACAGTCCTTCCCTCCTAGCTTAACATCTTATTTTTAGGAGGAAGAAAAGATGAGGGGCTGGGGAAGGAGGCAGTGGGGGGAGGGAGAGAAAAGGGAGAGAGCAGTTACTTGCCAACCAGCACATGTTCCCACAGAACACGGTCAAGTGGTCAGAGCGGCGCTGATGTTAATTAGCAGTGAAATGAGGAATGAAGCGGCATTAGCCCGGAGACCAATCAATGGGAAAACCACTCCAAGCAGCCGCTTAATGAAGTAGTATACAGCTGTTTATTTTTAGTCCATTTTATCCTGACCCAAAGAAAAATTCTCCCTTAATTAATAAAAGAAAACTTGCTCAAGTATATTTCTTTGCAAAGCCGGGGTACAACTCTGATTTATGTATTTACAGCCTAAATCCCTACACTTATTTATTTCCATTAGTCAGACAAATCATAAAAATTGGGTGGGTATCCATGCCTGTACCACACCAGAAATAAACTTTTGTCTTTTTACCTTATTTTCATAGATGTTCATACTGGTTTTGGTTTATTAAAACAAAAAACAAAAAAAAAACATCACTTTTGCCCAGCTGGCGTGGCTCAGTGGTTGAGCATCGACTACGAACCAGGAGCTCTAGGTTTGATTCCTGGTCAGGACACATGCCTGGGTTGGGGGCTTGATCCCAATAGGGGACATGCAGGAGGCCGCTGATCAATGATCCTCTCTCATCATTGATATTTCTATCTCTCTCTCTTCCTTCTTCTCTGAATTCATTTAAAAAAATGGTTGTGTTTTTTTTTAAAAAAAATCACTTTTTCTTGAGAAGACAGCCCTATTTTTTATTGTAAGTGGAATATTTAAAATTTTCTGTTAACAGGAAAGAAGACTCATATTTTTCAAGTGTGAAGGAAATTACTTGGAAAATATTTTTGCTTGTTTTCCTTTTTAAAAAAATATGACTGATATCTATCCAAGAGCAAGACCATAAAGCCTATTAATTAAGACCTACTGATATCTGGGAGTTTTCGGATAGAAGGCACATGACAACACACATAGGAATCAAAAACCAGGTGGCCAATTAGGGGTAAAAGTCTTTGTCATTTCCTCAGGATGATGAGAAAGCAGGGAAGTCAGTTTGAACAGACTCAGTCTCTCTAAGAACCTCTCCCTCAGCCCTAATTGGGAGATAAAATTGTCCCCTGAAGGATACAAATGTTCTACCTGAGCGAGTTCCAAGTGAAAGAGAGGGACTCCTCAAATGAGACAGTCTTATTCACAACCCTGGCAACACGCTTGCCCACTTTTCCTACCAAGCATGGGCATGGAAACACACACTCACTGTAGCCAGGAAGGCTTGAATTAATATAATTTGGTGGGGGAATGGGGAAGGAGGGAGTTAATGAAAATGAAAGGAGGAATTAAAAGCGTTTCCTTCTCCTGCCCCACCGGCGTGGCTCAGTGGTTCAGCAGCAACCTATAAACCTGGAGGTCATGGTTTGATTCTGGTCAGGGCACATACCCTGGTTGCAGGCTCCATCCCCAGTAGGGGGTGTACAGGAGGCAGCCGATTAATGATTCTTTCTCATCATTGATATTTCTCTCCCTCTCCCTTCCTTTCTGAAATCAATAAAAAATATACTTTAAAAAAGAGTTCCTTTCTCATGCCTCTTTTTCTTCTTCCCCCTTTTTTCTTCCTATGTAATAATTTGATAAGTGGCAGCATCCCCTTCATGACACGGAAAAATCAGTGTTTGCCAGTGTGTCCAAGTGAAATCCAGACCATAACTATAAAGACCATGAACAAGGAGCTTCCTGGTTTTTTTCTAGAAATTCAAAGCCTCGTGTAAGATGCCCCTTCTCCTTGTACACATTCTTCTACCAAGTCCAAGCACTGACTGTTTATCCCTCATTTTCTCCCAAGGGTCACAGTACACAAAGGATTTTTTTAACATCATGCCAAGACTACGGAAATGAGCACACCTTCTCTTCCAAACAAAGTCCATGCAAACCTCTTGCATACCTGAAAAAATCAAGCTAAAACTTCGACAGACGGATGCTTCGGTTGGTTGCTATTCCTTGGGAAGAAAGAGGCACCTAGTGGAAGCATCTACTGATACTTGGCCTGAGTGTCGTAATTCAGGGCCACTGCAATTTCCTAAGCCTACTTTCCATACAATGAGGCATCTTGAGACAACAAAAATGAAAAACAAACCCATTGTTAGTGCAACCCTGGGAAACAACAGCCCCGAGGTAATGCCCTTTGTAGGCCTATTTGATAGCTCAGGGTAATGGGAACAAAGCTGCCAACACCAGCCCACCAGCAGCTGGCTGGGAAACTGCCACAGATTGTTAGGGGGGAGCTGCGAACGAGAGATAGGCAATGAAAAGGTTAGAAATGATAGTTAAAAAAAGACAAATGACTCCAAAGACCATATTCTTTAAATCGCTGGAGCAAAACATGTTTATTCGATTTGTTTGGATGCCTATTACAAAAATGCTACTTTGGGATTCTAGGTGCCCAGCCTGTCAATTTTTCAGTTTCTGCACTTTCATGGTTGCTTAGAGCTGCTTAATGCAAACACACTTCCAATGAGAGGTTTCCTGCCCCTAAATTACACCCAGTTAAAAGCGAATGAAAATGTAAGGTAAATAACTATAATCAGCCATATTATCTTTCTCTTGGTACCTCTCACTTTACAGGCATATTTAGAGACATCTCTGGGGTCCTATCCTTCTTAACAAGCTGCAGCGTATTTCCTGGAATATTACTTAAGATGCTGTGCAGTGAACATTGCACAGGTTCAAATGTTACCTAGAGACCTAGAAAGGATTGCATCTGTTGCAGAGCCATCTTTTTCTTTTCTTTTTCTTTTCTTTTTTTTTTCCACATCGTGGAACGTCTGAGAAGATGAAAGGGCATTTGCTGTGGAGGAGATGAAAAGAGATGAGAAGAGTTTAAGTTTGTCTTTCAAGTGTAAGTTCATTGATCAGTCCTCACACAGAAGTTTGAAGAAGAAACGCTGGGAAGAAATGAATGGCGGAGGGAAGAGATGCTCAAGTGAGAAGGCCCCCCTGGAATTTCCCTACAAAGAAAGGACTCGGGAGGAAATCCACTATGTTACTCTTGGAGGGAGACCATTCTTGCCTGATCACCTTTCGGTTGAGTCAATAGTTCTCAAAAATCAGTGCGCTTGAGGATCGCCTTGTGAGGTATGTACATTGGGGAGTTCTGGGCCACCCTGAGAAATCGGGATGAAATAGATGAAGGATTTTTTTAAACTTAACAGAGTTTGTGGTTCTGTTAAGATGTTAAAATGTTAGGAGTACACATATTTTAAAAATGACAAAGGCCGTTTCTTTTTTTTCTTTAATCGATTTTAGAGAGAGACGAAGGGAGAGAGGGAAAGAGGGAGAGAGACATAGTAGAGAGAAGGAGAGAGAGAGGAGGAGAGAGAGAGAGAGAGAGAGAGAGAGAGAGAGAGAGAGAGAGAGATGTGTTCTTCCCCTTATTGATGCATTCATTGGTTGACTCTTTTATGTGCCCTGACCAGAGATCAACCTTGCGACCTTGGTGCATCAGGACAATACTCTCACCAACTGAGCTACCCGGCCAGTGCAACAAAGGCTATTTCAAAACAACTTTAACCCATTCACCTCAGCTTTCCCTGCAGAACACGATTATCTATAATAATAAAAGTGTAATATGCTAATTAGACTGGACGGTCAAATGACCTTCCGAAAGTCATTCCAGACATCCTTCTGGACGAAGCTGCGGCAGCAGCGGTTAGGGGCAACCAGGCAGTCAGGCAAGCAGTTAGGGGTGATCAGGCAGAGAGGCAGAGGCAGTTAGAGGTGATCAGGCAGGCAGGCAAGTGGTTAGGGGCCAGTGGTCCCAGATTGCAAGAGGGATATCCAACTGCCAGGCCTAAACCAGCAGTCGGACATCCCCCAAGGGGTCCTGGATTGTGAGAGGGTGCAGGCCAGGCTCAGAGACCACCCCCTCCCTGATGCACGAATTTCGTGCACCAGGCTTCTAGTGATTTATAATCAAGCTTCTGGGGGTATGTTTAGCAAGGAAAGCAAAGGGGAGGAGGGTTTAGAAGAAGAATCATTAAGTGGCTCAAATATGTGAAAATACCTTGTTCACACAAAATATAGGATGATGTTCTTCTAACTGTCATCCCAGGGTTCAATCGCCTCAGTTCAATTTTAGGAAAATTGGTAATCATTTCCTTTTTGTGAGGGGTACAATTTCTGAAGAACCCAGTCATTGAAAAAAGTGAGATGTCACCTCTCTGTGTACAGAGCAGTCCCTATCTCAGGATTGCTGTACCCACATGGGCAGTGTGGCAGATGGGGACAGTGAGCTGGGTCTAAGTCCAGTCCCATCTTGTCACTTACTAGTGATCCAATCTTGGACAGGGCCTCATTCATTTCTTGGCACACACATTTGGCCTTCCCCATCTGCCCAATGAATATGCATTCTAGGCAAAAGCAGACCTTGGCACAATAAATATAAAACCCCCTCTTTACAAAATGTGAGGGTGAAATGAGATGATAAAGCCGTGCCCTTAGCAAAGAGCCTGGAACATGAGAAGTGTGGACACACACACACACACACACACACACACACACACACACACACAAAATCGGAGCAATCTGTTAGTCGAACCGAGCATCAGGACTTAAATTTCAGTGACTCAGTGCGAGGCATTAATTTCCTGACTCAAATTATGAGAGTGAGGCTGTTCATTTTCAGCAACTTGAAGAATCATTAAGATTTGTCAGTGCAAAAGGGAACTCAGTCCATACACTCTTACCGATTAAGCTGAGTGCGCTTTAGGCAGTTGGTACCTGGTCACCCCACTAGACCAAGAAGTTGTCACAACATGTATACTCTAAAAGTGTGTTTGAATTTAATGGTTCTTAAGAATTTAGAATGATTTTTTTTTTCTAAAGGAAACCAAGTCATAACTGGAGCTTAGGTTGACAGGTCACTCTACCAAAGCCTATTTAACTTAAAAGTAAATGAACTATTGTTTTTTAAGGAAAACATGTCTATGAAGTACTGGATATATCTTCTCCTACTGCTACTCAAGGTGAAAAGGAAATCTTAGCTAGATCACCCCAGCCCTACCAGCTTCTTCAACTCAATATAATTCATTAACTCAACTGGAAGAGTATGTACCTGCTTCCACCAGGATTCAGGGCCACAGAAAGAACTAGAAAGCACCTCTAAGGTCTTAGAGAAGGTAGGAGCACACAGCAGATTGGTCACCTGTACATATGTTGTTCATTTCCTTTGCAGAAACCACCTGGGACTCTAGAAGATGAATGGTTAAGAATCTTTATGAAGGATGGCAAGAAAGTGTCAAGAACCAAAGATGCCTGGGTTATAACGTGAGTTTTGTTTCCCTGTCGAACTTAACCACTTTCATGAATAGGATTTGCTGGGACATTTGGGAGTTAGATACATATTCTCATTAGTGGGGAATTTTATAGACAGCGTTCTCAGTCTTTAAGTTCTTCAAGATCTTTGAACAGTGATGTTCAAGGAATGGGTTCATGTTATTATTTCTACTCCGTTAGCCACTAAGTTTACCCTTGAAAACAAATGCCTAGAAGTAGGCTCAAAGGACATGGAAGAAGGGAAAATGAGATGCTTATATGCTCTGCACTTGGAAACTTGGATTATTTCCGAGTTTGCACTGGAACAGAAGAACGTGTGAACACCTGAAGGGAGTCATCACCATGACAGGAGTTTCAGGGGCTGGGCAAGAGGTCCCTGTCAGCATTCTTTGCTTCCATCTGCACTGACAATACAGGAGCTGTTAGAGACACTCCGATGATGCTAACACTGATGTGCTCACGGAGGAAGGCAGGGAAAGTCTGGCTGAAGCCCAAACAAATGTGGGTGGCACAGGTAGCAGAAGCCAATCAGCCCATCCAGAAGGTGGGTCTGGCAGGTGCTGGGAGCCACAGTGGCCCAGAAGGTAGCTGGGTTACCTGCCAAGTCTCTGAATGGAGAGCCATAGCCCACTGCTTCAACTGAGCTATGTCATGTCTTATGCCTGAAGCTTAGCTATCAGAATCACTTATTCCCCTACGCCAGATGGGTGTTTTCTCTTTGCTTTTGAAAATTCAACAATTTTTGTCCTATCTATATGATATCATAAAGCTGCTTAAGAAATCCCAATTCATTTTTTTAACCTTGGAGAATCAGGAGCTTACAAGTTCCTTATAAAAAATGTAAATAATAAGGCATCAACACCCCAAAAGTAAGCATTCGTTTGCCCTGAATAATGACCTCAATGGTCAGGAGCTACAGAGGGGAAGTCAGAGAAGATGAACGAAGTTATTCTAACAACGTGCTAATGCTTTCAGGCTGACAACCCTCAAATTTGAAATTCTGAGATACAAACAAAAAAATTCTAACTATTCAAATTTCATACAACATGCTTACAGTTTCTCCAGAATACTAGGGGAGGATATCTCCCTCTCAAACTTGTGCTCAAAGTATGAACATTGGGAAGCTCCCAGATTAAAGCAGTAATGGGAATGAGACTCCCAGAGCAGTTACAAAATTGAGAAAAATTATATCTGCAGTATGGTTGCAAGGGTGTGTGTGTGCATAGATGCGTGCATGCATGTGTGTGTGTGTGTGGTTTGCAGTGCATAGTCAAAACCAATTCAATCTGGTTTAAGTGGAAAGAATTTTGACCTAGTGGGTAAATTTTATCCTAATATAGGCACCATATTATCTCAAACCTTTATAGGAAGAATTAGCCTCGTGTTTTATCATTTGGTCCTAAATCATAAGGACCTTGGCACCTGAAGGAGTGGACCAAGGGTAGAGTACGTAATAACATTTCAAACCACAGCCGCTTGAGCTCCTTTGGTTACACTAAGGGCTCACAGGTAATCATAATACATTTACTCTATCTGTATTTTTAAATTGCAAAGTGGACACTAGAGAGAATTCCGGGACATGTAAGCGTATCCCATTCTCCCAAATCTCGGGTAATGACGACAGAGAGAAATAGCAGAAGTGAGACGTGCACTGAGGGTGTCACTTTGCCAAGTGAAATAAGCTTCTAGAACAGCGGTTCTCAACCTTCCTAATGCCACGACCCTTTAATACAGTTCCTTCATGCAGTGGTGACCCCCAACCATAAAATTATTTTATTTTTGTTGCTACTTCATAACTGTAATTTTGCTACTGTAAACAATATGTAATTATATATGTGTTTTCCGATGGTCTTAGGCAACCCCTGTGAAAGGGTAGTTCGACCCCCAATGGGGTCGTGACCCACAGGTTGAGAACCGCTGTTCTAGAATATTCATGCAGGGAGCCCCAATTTCTCACTCACTCTCTGGCTCCTGGCTGTCTTGCCCAATGAAACTGAGGCTTCTGACTTTTTACTGGCTTCTCCTCCCTACCTTCCCAATGTATATGGCCCTCATTCAATTTCAGTCATTCAAACTGAAAGAGAAAAAATGGTCCAATTCTAGGTAAATAGACTCCGCTGACATCATCAGAGCTGCGGACAGGTTCATATCCCAACGTCATCATGCAGCAGCAGGGATTCCTCCTGAGACGTCTCGGCCACCAGTCCAAGGTGAAGAGAGAGGCTAGAGTTCACAGGACTCATCGAATCCACAGAAACCTCCCACCTCCGGGTTCTGCTTGGCTCTCGCGCTGCACAGAGGATGGAGAAGGACCGCCCTATTGAACAGCAAAGCTCTCCTGTAACCCATTCGGAAGATGTTTTCTGCTTTCCCCAGCGGGCAACATAAGCCAACCCAATAACCTCGCATCCCCAAGACGCACTAACATCCCAGGACAAAGGTTCACATTCTGAAAATAGGCTTATTTATCACAAGGAAGAGATCCTGTCCCACATGCCTGATCGACCTGAATGAAGGTAACTTTCTAGAACTTGGAACCCAGCCCCTAGAAGGGAGAAAGTAAAGAAAACAAATCCAGAGAATTCTTGCAATATCTGTCTTAGACCATCACTACCCAATGACTAGTGTCAAACTTCTCTTTGCCTCTCAAAGAAGTAGCCCCATACAGCTTTTTCCCTTTTTGTCATTCTCTCATATATTTTTTTACTCTTTAGAGGTAAGGAGCATATTTCTAAAGAAAGAAATGAGATGAAGTGCTGGGCATGAACTCATTCGCGGCATCCGGAAATCTGAATGTTTCATGTGCATCTAGGACCTTCTGCATGTGTGTGTGTCCATGTGTGTATGTCAGAAGGACATGTGCATATGTGCATGCACACATGCATGTGTCTGAAATGCTGGGAAAGTCGGGGTAGGACCTGTCACGTTGGATAGTCTCCAGGAGCTGGAATGTTCTGAGTAGGGGAGAGTCCATGTTGCAAACTGCTCATGCAGCAGGACCGCGAAGGAGGCATCGCCTGGCCACCGGCTGTTCCTGACTCTGGGAAAGTGAACATACAGCATCTCTGCACCTGTTCGCCGGATGGTGAAGGCAGGAAAAGCCATTACCGAGTGACAGGAGACACAAAACCAAAACCCACTTCAGCAACTCAGCCCACGGCTGGCGATTAATCTCCCACGCCCACAGCCTGATGCACATTAGCCAGATAATTAATAATTTCTTTAGGGATTCCAGCTTGGCAACTGTTTTATCAACCTGCATAGCATAAGCAGGGAAAGGCTGTGCATGTGATCAAACACCGGGCAAGGGCTTGCAAAGAAACAGCAGGGGCGATGCAGCGATCGTAAGCCTATTTCCAAACGGACGAGTTGGACATGAGTGGTCCAGTCTAATCTTTGGTCACTGCCACTGGCCAACCTGAACCACCAAGGAATGGCGACTTGCCCATGCCCGCCACCTGTAGGAGACCCCTTTGCACACTGTGACATCTCCCAGGCTTGGAGGCATCTGTGTTTTGCCACGATGTATAGGAACTCAAATAAACCAGGCACTTATACACTCTGCAAATGAATCTTTGTAAAGAGTGCATAGTCTGAGACCTCCCCAAATGAAAAGTTTCAAATTAGTGCTTGATCAGAACAATGATGGTTGGCATTATATCCATTCTTGCTGGTTCTTACATCCATCAAATAAAGAAAGGCAGAAAAAAACCAAGATCACCCTTTTTGAGTCTCCTGTGCAAGTATATCCTCTCAGATTAAATCTTCCCCCCACCCCCAGGGAGAAGCCGACTCCTTTTTATATTCAGGGTGTCCCCCCAAAAGTGCATATACACTTTAACCACTGATAACTGTGGATTCTATTACATTTTGAAAATGAAATGTATTCTGCCTTTGTAATTATTCAAAGTGTGTACACATTTGGGGGGATATAGATATATATATATATATATATATATATATATATATATATATATATATATATATATATATATTTAAGAGTTCAAGGCTGTGAACAAAATCCCAAGGAGAATAATAAATCATAAGGGCTAAGAAGTGAGCCCTGAAAAAGGAGAAATTACAAAATTTCTTATCTCCACTAAGAAAACTGTGAGTCTATAGGCATGTCCACATTGAGAAACATATACTCAGTATGTATCCAAAGATTACACATGTAAGTGAACTCATATGGTATCTGTCTTTAACATGTAATACTATTATATTAACTAAGTACCCACTACATATTCAACTCTATATGACTGGTGATACTATAGTAATTATAGTAATCACAAGGTGGAACAGTATTTCTAGATGTACGCATGTTTCATATTTATATTTTATTGTGGTCATACCAAAGGAAAATATACAGGTCATAATCAATATTTAGGGTGTTGTTGTTTTTTTAATGTGCCATTATTGTAACACATGATCAGTGGATTGTGGCTTTCCCATCAGGAGACCTGGGCTCGAGCGTTAACTCCATCTTTTTTTTTTCAAGCTTTCTCACTCTGTGGCCCTTGAGCATTCCTCAAGGATACTGTGTCTAGTAACTATTTCTAAGATCGGACTAAAATATCTGCCCTGTCTACTCAAAGAACAGCGTGACTATAATAATAAAAGGGTAATATGCTAATTAGAGCAGATGTCCTTCTGGACAAAGCCGGACTGCGAGGGAAGTCTGGGTCCCAGGTGCCTCCCGGTGGCCGGAGGGAAGCCCAGGTCCCTGGTGCCAGAGGGATGCCGGTTCGGGCAGTCGGGGGAAGGAAGGCCTTCTCTTGCATGAATTTCGTGCATCGGGTTAAAGTGTATATACATTTTGGGGGGACACCCCAAATATAAAGAGGAGTTGGCTTCTCCTGGGGGTGGTGGTGGTGGTAAGATTTAACCTGAGAGGATATATTTGCACAGGAGACTCAAAAAGGGTGATCTTGTTTTTTTTCTGCCTTTCTTTATTTGATGGATGTGAGTAACCATATAAAACCATATATGCTGTAAGCACTGTTATTTGTGATCATGATAAACCTCAAGAGGGCTTATCATTAAAGCAGGAGTGGTATTCTTTTTGCCCTTTCATGACTTTGAAAGGACTCCTGTTATATCCCAAGGAATTAGGAAGAGAAAAATAAAGGCACAATGCATTCTATTTCTCTACTAATAACAGCAAACTGCAATGCTATTATCTGCAAACGGGGAAAGCACCAGAAAAGTTGATCCCAGGAGCTTTAGCTCAGGAAAAATCTCTTTCAAGTTCTTAAACATCACATCAACCCCCCTGCCATTTTCTAAAATTTATATTCTCTTCCTCTACCGCTAATTCCATGTGCTCCACTATCATCAGAGAAAAAAAGGGAATCAGTTCTAATCTCAGCTCCAACACCAGGATTCATAACCAAATATTTGTAATGTTTGCCGAAGAGAAAAATTCTGGGTTTTTTAATTAATACTAGCAGCACACCTGGACGTACACTTGCCCCCAGCATGGCATCCACATTTAATATGACTCCATGAGCTTCGCTCCACAAATAAATAACGTGGTGCTTAGAGAAACACTCACTCTTCCCCTCCGTAGCTCAAAGACATGGCTAAGAGGTCACTTTTCAAACCACCGGTGGCCGCGCAATTTTCTGAAACTTTCAGCTTTTCACCGAAGGAGCACTCACATAAAAGGTCTCAGTCTAAAAAGGGCTTTGTCCATGGAAACACGTCTAATTGCTCAATGAAATCACTCAAAAATGGAATTGTACAATTTCCCAAAGGGCTCACATAGCCAGCAGTGAGAACGGCTTCTCTGGGGCACATTAACCCTTGATACACCCTCAGCTAATCCCGATGCCAGCGATCCTGGTGCCCAATGGAACAGGCCACCCATGTCTTGTTCCCTCAGCCAGCCTCTTAGGCACTGGCCACCGGAACTGCTGGGGGAGCTAAGGACGCAACAGACAAGCAAGCGACAGGGGACATTTCCTCCACCTCTTTCCTCACCCCATCGAGGACCCCTAGATTCTGAGAAAATCTTCAAAGGACAGGAGGGATCTGTTTTCACAGGATCATTTCTCAGACCTTTGTTCAAACATCTAAATAACCCTGGCCTGTTTGGCTGAGTAGTTTGAGCATCGTCCTGTGCACTGAAAGGTCGCTGGTTCGATTCCTGATCAGGGCACATGCCCAGGCTGTGGTTTTGCTGCCTGGTTGCATACTGATCGATGTTTCTATCTCTGTATTCCCTTATGTTACACTTTTAAGAACTTTAAGCCGTTTTTGATTCTCTCTGTCTCTACCTGTGTGTGGCTGTGTGTGCGTGTGTGTGCTCACACGGGCCCATCACTTCCCTCTCCCTTTCAGCCCCCACTCAAGCATTAACCTTTGAGGTAACATTTTTGCTCCTCATCAGAATGGAATAGAATGAGCTTCAGAAGCGCAACTGAGCTGAGAATGAAAGAGATGACATCACTTCAAACGTGGGCTTGCCAGGAGATGGTCCTTTCAAGTGCTCCCATGGGTGGCCAGCCAGGGACCCCCGACTCCCTCTGACCACTGTGCGCTGCCCTGGTTCCACGCCTTTGATCGACATGTGTTTTATGTTCCCATCCCTGACATCCACCGTGTGGATATGTGTGTGTTACACTTGTGTACCTTTAAAGGCTCCTGCCCGTGTTCACTTTATAAAGTCCCCTGTGAAAGAGGGGAATTCATTAGCATGAGTTATTAGTTTGATAATTCTGAGTAAAGTCAATATAAACCTTCACAGGGCAGCTGCCCAGGAAGAGTATGAGGAATGGGAATTTCTGGCCATCGGCTCATGTTCTCTCTGACACATGCTCTACAAGGTGCATGCAGCCAGAAGGCCCTAGGAATGGGTCTTAGACCACTGGTGTGCTTCTTTCTCTAACATACAAAGATACAAAGTCTTCTAACCTTTCCCTTTTTTTACAATTCACTCATGTCAGATGCAGACCATTTTGACAGATGTTCAAATGTCATTGGATTCCTTTCCCCACCAACTCGTGAGCTACCACAGAGATAAAAACACGTTCGAGTCCGACTGACCTAGGCTCAAATCCAACCCAGCCATGGCTTTGGTCTTCTTTTGCTGAGTAACTAACCATTCAAAACTCCATGGCTGAAACCAACAGGCATTGTATTTGCTCACAATTCCACAACCTGGGCTGGGCTCAGCTGGGCTGTTCTTCTGGTGAGCCTACTGGCTGCCCCTCCTGGGGATGCGTTCAGTTGGCTGGCTGAGGGCGGGGCGGGACGGGGCTGGGAGGGTCAGCTAGTTGCACACCTCTCTCTCCCTCTCCATGTGTCTCTCTGCATGGTCTCAGCACACTCAGGGTCTCTTCAGTCCATCAACTAGACCCAGTTTTACTGGGTGACTGAGGACTCTCCAGTGTACAAAAATAGAAGCTGCCAGGCCTGTTTAGACTTAGGTCTGGACTGGGACAAGGCCATTTGTGCCGTGCTCTACTGGTTCAGGTGAATCTCAGGGCAAGCCCAGGTTCAAGGGGCAGTAACTGCACACGGGGGAGAATACAAAAGGCATGGGTCATTGGGAGCCACCACCTAGCAGGCTACCATTGCCACTTAACAAATCACTTACTCTACACATTTCGATGTAACATCCGCTCCCCATCCATTAAAGGGAAATAACATCCTTATTTTTATGGAGATCTAACAAACGTGATCATGAATTTTTAAGTGGTCAGCACAGTGACTGGTATACAGTAAATACTCTCTCTTGTGTGTTCCAAAGTCCTTGGATTACCCAGAAATTTGTGAGCCCCTTCCTACCACTGTCTACTGAGGGTGGAGGCCACAGCTCAGGTTCGCCATCTTAGAGGTCATCCCAGGGTCTACTTCAGAGCCTGGCATTCAGCAAGCTCTGGTTGTTGATCGACTATGTGACCCAATGAATTGGTATATACTGTCTCCAACAAGTCACTCCCATCACACATAGACAGACTGAGCCATTTCACAAGAATTTCTTACATGCAAAAGAAAAGTCATCAAATTCCATGTGATGAGCAATCACAGCAGTCTGGAGTTCATCCTCGCCTCTTTTTAAATATAGTCTATAAAGAAAATTCCCCAGAAATATTTTGTCAGGTTTCCACCGCCTCACTCTTGAAACTCGGGCACACTATAAGAAATATGTGATCCATATGTCTATGATCCATTTTTTACCAAATTCATCAAAATTCTGTTTTTGTATTAAATGTCAAAATGCTTTTATGTCTCTATTTATGAGCCCTTTAAATTCATTATTTTTAAATGATGGTAGGATGTGTTTTGCCAAGTTTAAAATAGACAAAGGAATTAGTACTTTTGTTCCAGTATCAGCTTATGGGAGAGTTAGTTTTGTTGATTCCTGGGAAAATTCCTATTTTCAGATATAGACTTTTCAAGTTGATTTTAAATACTCAAAATTCTCCACTCCTTCCTTTTAAATATACTAATGAATGTGATCATCTATGTGTTCACAGAGTTTAGAAAACCAACATGTGACCCACCAGGTCACATATTGAGGGAAGGCTGTGCTATCTCTATCTTCTTCTACATCAACTTGTACTTTGGTGGGAAAAGTCAGATTGCCACTTACGACCTATTTGTTAGGGTGAAACCAAGTACAAATTTAGCCTCTACAGCTCTGTATTGTTCACACTACTCCTTATATACCGTATGCTCATCTTGCTCCTGACGTCCAAACTACATCATACTTTCTCCTTGTCTTCCTTCTTGTCTCTATTATTGTTTAACATTTCCACTATAAGATTTTTTTAAAAAATAACAATCTATGGGTCATTTCGGTAACCCAACTTTTTGTGATAAGCTAATGGTAACTTGAATTAAAATAGAATATATACCACAATGCAGAGCACTAGCTAAAAAGAAAAATAATATCTACGTTCCATGTTATGTAACTTTAAAAGCTCTGTATTTACAGAGCTAGACCCTTCAGCTGGGACTACAAAGCAACTCTCAAAGTTGAACACCAACCAGTGTAAACCTATTGCTAGATTGACAATGTTTTCTAGTAAATAAAGTATGCTTCCTTAATAAAGTATTAAAACAGAACACATCGCCCTAGCCGGCTTGGCTCAGTGGATAGAGCATCGGCCTGTGGACTGAAGGGTCCCAGGTTTGATTCCGGCCAAGGGCACATGCCTGGGTTGCGGGCTCCATCTCCAGTGTGGGGTGTGCAGGAGGCAGCCAATTAATGATTTTCTCTCATCATTGATGTTTCTCTCTCCTTCTCCTTTCCTCTCTGAAATCAATAAAGAAACATAAAAAAAAACACATTCTTTTTCTTTTTCTCTTACAGAATGCAAGGAAAAAACAAACAGGTCATCACCATAGCTAGGCCCCTTCTCTAGAAATCAGACCGGGGAGATGCAGATTGTGCACTCAAATTAGCTTTGCATGGGAGAGGGATCCTGGCCTCTGTAACCCTGCAGAGCCGACCCCAGAGGTAATTTGAATTTTAAGCAGAATCAAGCTTTTGCTCAGGTCCATCCTACCTGCCAGGATAGAGTAGTATAACAAGGTAATTACTTCCTCTTATTTCAAAATGCCAGACACCAAGTAAGACTTCCGGGGAACATGAGCAGAGGCCCTGCAGTAAATTTTCTTTGAACAGGTCCAAGACTGCGTAGCGCTGCATCTTGTTATGTTATCCAGGGAAATGGTGTCAGACGCCACCTAACCCTTCCCGAAAAGGCAGAACCACAGTGTATGATAATTTCAGAAATATACTCAGGGGGTGGGGGGGGGGAAAGATTGGCAGGAAGCAAGATGAAGTTGCATAGCATTCAATTCATGTAGGAGTGCCTCCTTGGTAAAAAAAATAAAATAAAATAAAATATAAAAATCCAAGGTTACTTAATGAAGGAAAACCACTACCCTCACAGGAAGGCCACAGAAATCCCAGATCCCACATGACCTTGCTATCATTGTGCTACAAAACTATTATTTGTTTAATCCATCAGAATTCTAAAGATATTAGAGGCCCGATGCATGAAATCCATACAAGAGTTGGCCTTCCTTTCCCAGGCTGCCGGCACCACCTAGCTTTCCTCTGGCACCCGGGACCCAGGACCCAGGCATCCCTCACAGCCCCAGCTTAGTCTGGAAGAACATCTGGTCTGATTAGCATATTATGCTTTTATTATTATAGATTAGATTTAAAGTCTTTAAAAAGCCATGCCCAGAATTTGGCCTTATACTTACAAAAGGAAGCATAATTTATTTAAATTTAACAAACAGATTTGATCAAGATGATTAACACAGACACCTCAAGAAGACCAAGAAAACAAACTCTGGTGTGTGTGAGTATATGTATTTATCTGTATGAACAGTTGTGGGTATGCACTTGTCTGACTGGGTATGGCCTTCCACATTCATCCTAAGAATTGAATGAGAATATTTAATTACAAATTCAACAAGAAAGAAGAGCCCCTTACCTATATGATAACCAATGAGATCTGTATCACTTAGTAGAGTTTATGGAATTTGGGGGGTAGGGGATCGTGAATTGCAGTAGGCCCTCTAATAACGTTATTTCGTTCCATATCATTTTGTTGTAATGCTGATGAGATGCCGGAGGAACTCCACTCTTGTTTATATCAATTAGCCTGTGGTAAAACTGGTTTGCTACCCATCATTTAACTTAAAGTTATAGGACCTATCCATGATGTTAAGTGAGGACTCACTGTAAGACAAATGAAATGTAGGGACAATCCCCAAATGACTACTTCTAGGCAATGCTATGCCACTCATCACACGGCTACCTTCCCTAGCTATAGGGCTGCAATGCCCACCCACCTGATAATTGGGAGTCTACCCAACGATCTGCCTGGAATGTGGAGGAAGAAGTTAAAAGTAGGAGCCTCACAGGAAGGTCAATGAGCATCCACTCAATGCAGAGTGCGCCGCCTCACGCCCTGTGTGTGTAAATGCATCTTAGCATCTAGAGTCATAAACACGGTGGAGGCAGCACAATACCATGAGCAGGGAATGCGATACAAAGTCATACAACAGAATTAGATTCAAATCTCAGATTCCACACGACCTGCTAACGTGACCTCAAGTTCACAGTTTTACCCAGTTCTCAGATTTCACTGTGTGCTGCTGTCTTGTTTGGAAAGGGAATGTAAAGATGCAGATGGTATCCCGAATGGTCCAATCACTCATGAATTTGAATCCAAATAGTCAAAAGGTATCATCTATAAGATAACGCTTACAAGCTGGTTCCCATCGGTGGGGAGATGGACATCCCACAGACACGGGACTGTCTTCCGTGGGAAGCAGAGTGCGGTGTAGTGAGGAGCAAGGTGGCAAGCTCTATGCGTCTTAGTCACATCGAGACTTCCTACCGGTGCTTCACAGGCCCACTCTGTGCTCTGTTCCCCCTCGGGGAAATGAGAACATGCTCTCTACCTACTACTTAGGGTTTGCAAATGTAAGACAGGTCACGTCGCTCTGCCTAAAACATACAGGGGTTTCCCATCTGCCGCCAAATAAAAGGCAAAGTCCATAAAAGGGGCCACAAGGCCCTAGCCATTTTGGCTCAATGGTAGAGCGTTGGCCTGGGGACTGAAGGGTCCCGGGTTCAATCCCAATCAAGGGCATGTACCTAGGTTGCAGGCACATCCCCAGTGGGGGGTGTGCAGGAGGCAGATGATCAATGCTTCTCTCTCATTGATGTCTCTAACTCTCTATCCCTCTCCCTTCCTCTCTGTAAAAAATCAATAAAATATATTTTTTTAAAAAGGTGCCACAAGTTCATACAGACCTGACCTCTTACTTACTCTGACCTCCCCTACTCTTTCCTTCCATACTGGCCTTCCTGCTGCTTCTAGAACATTCCAGGTACAATTGTCACAGCACGATTCAAAACATTTGATAAGATTCAAAATAGGAAACACCATAGCCTCTCCTGCCTGCTGTTTTTCCTGCTTAGGAGACACACCTTTCAGCAGGGCCTCACACACCCCACCTAAGAGGGCTTCGGCCACAATCTTTCTTCTCTGGGTTCAAGCTAAGCATCAGCGAGAGAAAACGCGGTCAGACTCTCCTGGGGACACGGAGGATCGGTGTTGCCGATCGGGGCACATCATTCTTTTTGTCGGGGTAGAAAACCACAGGGAAGGACACGGTGCCAGTCTCCTGTTTATGAAACTGGGCAGAATCACCCCGGCTAGAAGGTTAGTAATTACACAAGTAATTAACATGTCCTTGATTTTCATATTCCGATTCTATAGTTGCAGGATTTCAACAACTTCGGTCCTAGGGTCCATAGAAGATGAGGGTAGAATGTTAATGGATGGGAATGGCTTTGGAGAGGGGGCCGGGGAACCAGGGAGTATCTCTGCGTGTCTTACCGCTTTCTAGCGAGGTACAACAACAGGTGAACATGACCAGTGAGCACTTTAGTTCTCTTTTTAAAACATTTTTAAAATTTTTTTATTGATTTCAGAGAGGATGGGAGGGAGAGAGAGATAGAAACATCAATGATGAAAGAGAATCATTGATCGGCTGTCTCCTGCATGCCCCACACTGGGGACAGAGCCCACTACCTGGGCATGTGCCCTGACTGGGAATCAAACTGTGACCTTCTGGTTCATAGGTCAACCACTGAGCCACACTAGCCGGGCTCTAGTTCTTTTTTAACCACGAGGGTAGTGGACACCCTGACCTTACCTCAGCCCCCATCCCCGCCTCCTCATGCCATATCCAGTGTATCTGGTGTCACTGTTTATTAAATATAACTAATGCCCGGAGTCTTTATTTACTCCTGTTTATTGCTATTTTAGCAAGAGCTGCTGGAGAGCAGCTACGCTTACGGTCCACTCAGGTTCTTTAATCACCGTTAGTCGGTAAAATCATCTGTGACAACTAATCCAAAAAGCAGATTATATTTATTTTGGCTACAGTGGCTTGCAATTCATTAAAATCAACACAGCCTTTTCATTAGCCCCCTGCTGATGTCCTAAAAACAGACATTTCAAGGGTCTCAGAGCCCTGAGAGCTATGCGCACACGCAGCCAAGCTAATTGTGACAGATTCCCGGCGCCATTCTCACCCCCAAATCTGATTAAACTTACAAACAAAAGCCAGAACCCCCTCGCTCTGTAGAGAGGCCTAATGAACACGCCTAAACTCCAAAATCAAAAGCAGAGCCGCAGAGCTTTCTGAACGAACGTGGAGGCAAAAACAAACATGGGTACTCTGTGTCATTCGTTCAGCAAGATTTACCCCAAATGGAGACTTTAACAAATAATAATGATGATGCGGGAAAGGATCAGAAATCAGAAGCATGGTGCCTATTTCTCAACAGTTCTGCATGGCCATCCTGGCCCTCCAAAGCCGGGATTGTGATTAACGGGACTGTGGATGGAGGCCGCGAATCTACTGAGCACGGGATTTATTCCAGGGGTGGCCGGAGATGAGCCTGTTGGAGGACATTGTCCCATCAAATTCCACCTGTCCTCCCTCTCCTCCCCTCACTCCTGAGACCACAGGGCCGCATCTCCCAGGCTTGTCTCTTTTCCTCACTCCCATCCTGCCGCCCCTGGCCAAGAAGAAGGGCCTCTTTCTGTAACGCCGAATTGGATTGTAGGGCTCGCTGTCAGGCGTGGGGGCGCTCGGGAAAGATGCGCACCATGGTGACTCAGCCATCACCGTGCCACCAGGCAGCGGCCGTAATTAATGAACGTATCAAAAGGTCTACTCAAGGAGCAGGGAAGGTAGACAATGATTTATGTTTACCTAAGGGGAAGATTATTTAGCTTTGCAAGAGCTTTCAGAACAAGGCAGCCCAGAAATAGTTAGATATGGGGTGGTACCTCTCTAGGCCTGGAGAGAAATAAAAAAAAAAAAAGCAACAGGCAAGTAGTTCCAGAAATGAAGAGTGCGGGTTCATGCATGGGTAGGTGTGCTCTGTCCTGAATTTCCCCTCCATAATTCATATATATAGAGAGAGAATCGTTGATTGGCTGCCTCCTGCACGCCCCCTACCGGGGATCAAGCCTGCAACCCGGGCATGTGCCCTGAATGGGAAATCAAACTGTGATCTCCTGGTTCATAGGTTGATGCTAAACCACTGAGTCATGCCGGCTGGGCTCCCCTGCATATTCTGATGACTGGGATTTGCATATTTCCAAGACCAAGATGGAATTACTCGCTTGCACCCTCCCAGCAGGATCCTGAGTGCTGTCAGGGACGACTACCCGATGATACTTCATGCACGTCTCTCCCCTAACATGTCAATTTCCACCAGTCAAAGGGGGAAGCCCAAAGCAGCTCTCAGAGTGAGGCTCCCTTGGGGTTTAAATCCTCAAGGGATGAGCCCATCAGGCTGCCTCACAGACAACAAGGTCCGGTTCACCCCCAGGAGGACAGCCGCCCAGCAGCCCCCTCAGCCAGCAGCCTCTGGCTCATCCCATGAGCTAAAGAGCTGTCTGTCAGCGCAGAAAACAATACCCAGCCTGGGAGGAGAATCCACATATGCAGCTTCTGTCTGATCCGAGCTTTGTCCACAGGGAAGAGTGAGTCCCGTCTGATACACAAGTTATTATTACGGCTCTCCATAATTAAAACTATTGTTGCCAGGGCGATCCAAACAGTGTGGCGAAGACACGAAGTGCTAATGTCGTGGCTTTTCTTTGTGTGGCGATGGAAAGAGTTCAGGGCCCCAGCTTGGGATCATGTAGGGCAGGGCAGAGAAGTGACTCTCAGACAAACAGCAGAGCCACCACCGGGTGACAATGGAAAATCTAAAACTCAATTAGGTACCCAAGATACGCTTTTCCATTGTTGCTGAGGCCCCAGCCTGTCTTATTCAAGAAATGATAAAAGTGCCCTGGCAAAGCTGGTGTGGCTCAGTGGTTGAGCATCGACCTATAAACCAGGAGGTCATGGTTCCATTCCCGGTCATGGCACATGCCCGGGTTGTGGGCTCAGTCCCCAGTGTGGGGCATGCAGAAGGCGGCCGATCCATGATTCTCTCTCATCATGAATGTTTCTATCTGTCTCTCTCCTTCTCCCTTCCTCTCTGAAATGAATGAAAAAATACGTATTTTTTTAAAGCACACTGTCTTCCTTATTTATATTTACACCAGCGGCTCCCCATCACCCTGAGAGCTTCCTGGTGTCCTGCTCTATCATCTGTCGCTCTCTCGAGGATTATTCTCAAGAAGGTTCCTGGGTCATCGCTCCAGGTCACATCTCTAAGCCACTTTATCAGGCTGTAGGAACCACAGGCAGCTCATCTGCAGGGAAACGGAGTGTGCACTTGGCTTTGCGACTTAACCAGGATGGCCAAACAGGCCTTCTTCCTGTTTTCACATAGAACGTGTGGAGACCAACAAGGCAGCAGCGGCTGCCCAGAGGAGGATTTCCACCTCAGACCCCTTGAGGTTATTCTCCTTATTCGTGTAGCACAGAGAACACGCCCCTCAGCATTTGTTTTCGGTTGGGTTTATTTTATTTTTTTAAAAACAGGCTCCTGCCGGAACCGGTTTGGCTCAGTGGATGGAGCGTCGGCCTGCGGACTGAGGGGTCCCGGGTTCGATTCCGGTCAAGGGTATGTGCCTGGGTTGCGGGCACATCCCCAGTGGGGGATGTGCAGGAGGCAGCTGATCAGTGTTTCTCTCTCATCGATGTTTCTGGCTCTCTGTCTTTCTCCCTTCCTCTCTGTGGGATAAATAAAATATAATAAACACACACACACACACACAAAAACAAACAAACAAACAAAAAAAAACAGGCTCCTTTTTTTCCTGGTTCGGGTAAAATAGGCCTGCTGTTCTATGTTCGTGGCCTGCTTAGGACAAACAGTGGCAGCCACGCAGGAGAAAAAGGCCACACAAACAGCTCCGCACCCGGGAACAACCCCAAGATCCGGCACCTTTGCTGGCGAGAGGCGGTGAATGGCCCAGTGTTTCCCAGCCTCGCTGGACACGGGAGGCACCTGGCGCGGGTTAAACGCACATGCCCGGCTCTTGCCCTGGCCTCAGCTTCAGCAGGTCTGCGGGCTTTTGGGAAACACCGGGACAGATGAACCTGGCCAGGTGCTCTGAGGGACATGCCACCCGTTCATGAGCGAGCAAAGAATGAGATGCAGAGGCGAAGACGGGAGGATCTGTTCTGCGGTCTAGACCAGTGGTCGTCAGCCGGTGGTCGGCGGACCAGTGGTGGTCTGTGAGGTCCGAAAGGTTGGCGATCACTGGTCTAGAGTGCTACACAAGCAGCTGCTTGGGCACAGCCAGCGTCCACCCAGGAATACTGAAAACACCCTGTGGCAAAACAACAACAGAAACACAAAAACACTCCACGTATGTATGTCCCTGTGGCTCTTACATACCTTGATACCCATTATCAAATGGTGGTGGTGATGTTTCTTTGGCAGAAAAGGGGTGTCATTTCTACTGGGCTTTTGTTCTTCTTTTTTAACACTAAGAATAATAGGAGAGAGGCTAACAATTTAAAACTCAGGAAAATGAGTTGGTTACTTCTTTATTTTTTCTGTCTTTTGGTCTAAGTGGGACACTTGGAGAAATAGTTAAGAGATCTGAAAAAAAATAATATCTAATGTTTCACTTAATGCCGGGCCTGGTAGCTCAGGATGCTGAAAGGAGGATATAATATTTCCCCTGAGGGACCTGCAGATAGCAGTGGAGTGACAACAGAGCCTGGGGGCCTGGGAGAGAGAAGGAGCTTTCATCTGGGCAGATGAATCTGGGGGGGGAGGAGGGAGGAGGGGAGAGTACCTAGGGAATGCTGAATCCAGCATGCTGCCTCTGAGCTTGCTCCTCCTGCAAGAACAGCTCCACCAGCCCGTTACGACATTTCCCAGACCCTCTGCCTCACTGGAATACAACTTGTTGGGGGACCCTTGTCTAGAGAGAAATCCTCAAATAAACATTTACAAAAAGACTAGACACTTGGCTGTGGCAAGTGCTTCTTTTTAATTCCAAAAGTCATCCGAGCCACCACCCAATAGCTCTGCTCTCCGATAAGGGAGTAAAATTGAATCCTGTTCCTGAACTTGCATAGACATCCCTCTCTTTCCAAGTATAAGTAAGTACATTCCTCAAATAGTGTATATGCATTCTTCAAAGGCTCCATTTTTCTCTTTTGTAGCCAAATGGCAAGCGCCTATGGGAGCGGTGCCGGGGGCAAGGCCCCTTTTTGCTTAGAAGTCTCCTGCTAATCACCTACAAGTGATAAGGAACTACAGGGGGCAACTACAGGGGGGGCGGCCCAGAGAAGGCGGCTCCCCACCATGAAGGGCAAGGGTTAAGTAGAAACAAAGAGGAAGAGATTTTCTTAGCCTGAGGGGGCTCTGCCCAGTGACCAGTGGGATGGTCCCCAAGGATGGATTGAAGGGGGTGAGCCATGGCCGTTCAAGATCAGAGGCAACTTGAAATGGCCGAGCTGGACTTGTGAAGTAGAAAGGAAAATATAATAAAACTTCCCCCAAGACAACACAATCTCAGGGCCTACACTAGCTTGGGAAGTTCCTCGCTCTGCTTCTAGGCTGTGAGGAAAAGCGTGGCATGTCCTGAGCCCTCTGTCATAGGCTGATCTCAGAAGTAGGGCAGCTGTTCACCCCACAGGAAGACCAGTGGCCACGCTGCATGCTGGCATGGGGAGGGATGGCTACCCAATGACCAAGGGAGACACCCATTCCTCCTGGGGTACCTGAGCCAAGAGAACTTGGAGCAGACAATTCAAAGGGCATTCAAGGCTTAGAAAACTGTAACCAGGAAGTTGTTAAGGGAAAAGATTTAACCCAGTTCTGATCTTGAATTAAAGAATGCAAGCACAGGAGGGATTGTGGTGGAATGAATGTGAATACTTCTCTCCCAGCTACCGAACAGTCAAGGAGAGGAAAGGGCCCAACTAGCCTCATTGCAAAGAAGAACGTCTTCGACATGAGGGATGGGTGCCCAGTTATGGCTGTGGAGTCTCTTCCTTCAGATCGTCATTAGCCATAGACCATGTGCATTATCTCCTAGTGCTGAGGGCTCTTTCTACATGAAGATGGTAGGACGACTTTGAATTAAGACTTGACTGACCCTTCCTTTGCCATTGAAACTTTCCCATGTGCCCTGGGGGGCACCCATTTGACTGCCAAACTCCCCTTCATTTTCCATCTGTCTCCCACCTCTTTCCCCCAGTATCTCCTCTCAGAGCTAATGTCTCATTTTTCCCCTGATCCTTCTCATTCATCCCCCTCCTCCATGTTGATAACAAGGGGAAAGGAGAAATAAGTCTTTCTCAATCCAGGCTGCCATGACCCAACTGGAAACATCTCTTCTCCCTCCTAAATCTCATAGTCTAGGGCATTTTGGGGACTTTGCCATGCACATGGAGCTTCTCAATCCACCTCCCTGTTTGAATCCTCCAGCCTCTGAACCACCAGCCATTCTCCCCCAGGTTACTCAATTACATGATAGATTATCTATCTCAAGATATGAGGAACACAGTGAGTTCCCTGGACAATCAGGAGGGGAGGGAGGAAGTGGGAAGAAAGGCAAGGCAAGGGGGGAAAAAGATTAGAAATCCTGGTGTCTGTAGAAACAACCCAAGTAGCTCTCAAAGGATAAATGGAAAAATAAAATGTGGATATTATACAGTCTTAACATGGAGAAGGATTCTGATACATGTTACAACATGGATGAACTCTGGGAACGTTACACTGAGTAAAACCAGCCAGACAATATAATGGGATTCCATTACACGAGGTATCTAGGTAGTCAAAGTCATAGGGTCAGAAAATAGAATGGCAGATGTTAGGGTCTCAGGGGAGAGGGAAATGGGACATTATTGTTTAATGGATACAGAGTTTTAGCTTGAGATGATGAAAAAGTTTTAGAGATGGGTGGCGGTGATGGTTGCACAACCATGTGAATGTACTTAATTCCACTGAAATGTACACTTAGAAATGGTTCAGACATGACCCAGCAATCTCTCTTATGGGCATCTACCCCAAAAACTCAAAAACATTTATTTGCAAAGATTTATGCACCCCTATGTTCATTGTAGCATTATTCACAGCAACCAAGCCATGGAGACAACCAAAATGTCCTTTGATAGATGACTGGATAAAGAAGATACGGTACATACATATTATGGAATACTACTCGGCCATAAGAAAAGATGAAATAGTGCCGTTTGTGACAACATGTATGGACCTTGAGAATCCTTGAGGACCTCTTGTACTTACTTTGAGAAGCAGCTGAGGCTCTATCAACAACTGGTGGTGAAAAGTTACCACTTGAATATATGCTTCTACCTTTATTCACTCAAGAGGTATTTATTGGGCAACTACTCCATGACCGGTTGAGTGCTAGAAGATAGGAGTGAATAGAGCTCACAACCTAGAAAAAGGACAGTCAAGAAGTAACTATATGTCCACGAAATTTAAGAAATGGGAGCTGAACACTTGGAAGCAGGTAATGACGACCTTACCTCGTGTGTGGCACAGGGGATGGAAGGTTTGCAGAAATGACTTTCAGTTGAGACTTAGAATTTGAACAGGAGTTTGGTAAAGAACAGGAGGACGTTCCAGACAGAGGGAACTGTAGGTGCAGATGAGTAAGGCTTAGGCGGTGGAGAGTAGTATGGCTTGGCTGGAGCTCAGGGAGAGCACAGAGGGATGTGAACAGGCCCAAAAGGCAGGCAAGGAGATGACACTGAGCATTTTAGACTTTTCCCCTAAACAGCAGTGAGAATATGGAACCAGGTCTCCAGGTTTACAAGGCTCTTCAACTCCCAAGATGCCAAGTCTGTGATCCATCTCCAAGCACAGGTGCCTTGCCGGTTATGCCATCACCTCCCAACATCATCACAGTAACTCTGCCTGATTCTACCCCAGCCCAGCAGACTCCTCAACAGTCTGCCCCCTGCTCCCCCCTCCCCACACGCCATGTCACTCTTACCTCACTCAGCTTATAGGCACCACCGGTTTCATTGGATACTTTCCTCCCTAAGCCCAGGGTCGACATCCTCCCCACTGTCCTCGCTGCATAGACGTTCTGCCAAGTTCATTATGTAATCTTCCTCTCTGACTCACAGCCCCTGAAGAACGTCTCTGACTCACTTCTCCCTCTTCTCACACATGCCTTTTTCTCCTGCATCTTTCATCTCTCTCCACACCTCTTTCCTCCTGCTGCAGATATTCTCGGCTCTCTTCTGCACCCATATCTTTGGTAACCAAAGTGAGTTTACATCGGCTGTCTTAGGCTGTGCAGTTAAAACTGTGGACTGAAAAAAAGTCCATGTCTAAGTGGATGCACACCGTTCAAACCTGTGTTGTTCAAGGTCGGCTGCAGTAGTCGAGGTGTACAACATAATGATTTGGTATTTGTATATATTGTGAAATGTGGTTATGCTTTTTAAAAATATTTTTATTGATATCAGAGAGGAAGGAAGAGGGAGAGAGAGATAGAAACATCAATGATGAGAGAGAATCACTGGTTGGCTGCCTCCTACAAGGCCCCCATGGGGGACCGAGCCCGCAACGCAGGTATGTACCCTTGATTGGAATCAAACCAGGACCCTTCAGTCCGCAAGCCAATGCTCTATCCACTGAGCCAAACCGGCCAGGGTGGTGGTTACACTTTTTAATGTGAAGAGCGGAAGAGCAGGATGATGTGATAGGGCTGGACACGTGGGATGGGGCGATGCTATGGGGCTTTTCAATGCCAGGTTGGCCAAGCAGGAGCTTGTATGGATGATGGGATATTACTTTAGAGTGGCCCACAGTGAGGCCTGAAAATTAAGAGGCCGAAGGCCAAGTCCAGTTAGAAGGCACCTGCCACCATCTGGTCCAAGAATCCCCGTCCCCTTTGTCCCATCCCCTAATACTTTGGGGGCGGGGGGGGGGGGGGTTCTTACCCTTTTGATTTATTATTTATATCTCATTTCATCCCCAGTCTCAGAGGGTTGTTTTTTCTTCACTTTTATGGTCAGAAATTTCCTTTTCTGACCACAAAAGTAATACCTGTTCTTTGTTAACATTTTGAAACACCGAGGGAAACAGTTCTCCCTGATATTTAACTTGGCTAATAACTTACTGTTATTCCCCTGACCTGCGCGGCCTCTCCTTCCCAGCTCTGTAAAACTGGCGACTTTTCAAAGTTGTTGAGTCTCTTTGATTTGCCCTTTTCCTCCGCTGGAGACCCGCCTCCCTGCTGCCTCAGCCTGGAGGTGCAGCTCACAGGCCAGCCCTCAGGAAGCCCGGCCGCACCCCCTCCCTCCCTCCCTCCCTCCACCCACTCAGGAAGGTTTCTTACAGCAATGTCACAGGAACGACCGAGAGTCCTGGCAGCTGAACTGAGGTGTGATAGTGAGGAAACAGGCTAACAGCTCAGGTGCTCTTTCTTAGAAAGGAAATGCAGTACATGTCTCCTACTGAGGACCCAATACACAAGTGCATTACTGCCAAGAGAACAAAGTGGTTGATGCCTTTATTAACATGAAAATAACTATTTAGAAATGCCTGCGGTCACCATCTTGGAGATCTTGGAGAGGTATAAGCATGTACACACACACACATACATGCACACACGTACATGCGCACACATATAAACAAATATGGCCTGATCAGACCTTTACCGCAAAATGTTTTTAAACTCCAAGTGTGACGGCTATAAATTAACTTCATTGGAAATGATAGTACTTAGAGATCGCATTGTTTTATTCGCACTGACTTTGAAATAACCTCATAATTCGTTTGTCTCTCATGGCCCTGAACACAAAATAGAGAAAGAAAGCTAGCGGCCTTCGTGTTCCCAAGGGAAGTTAGGTTCACACTGACACCGTCAAAATCGCACCAGGGCTAAAGCATAAAACCCACATTTCAGAAGAGTGGCCACAGCACGTCCTTTATGGAGTCAGAGAAGGGATTGCAGATGAGCGGTTGCTCCTTTGCATCCCCCAGGGCACAGACCAGTGGCCCAAGTGTGCCAAGAAACACGCTTGAGGCACCTGACCAGTCACCTTGTGGAGAAGACACACTTGCAAACTCAAGGACCCCGTGAGTGCCTCCCCTTTTTAAATCGGTCCTTCCATTTGCCCCAAGAAAGATCTTTTTCCCAGGCACTCTGTTTAGTGAAGAAAAAACTCCAAGTGTTGGTTCCCCCTTACCCAGCAGCAAGCTCTCTGCTAACTCTCAGTCATAAATAAATAGCATTGACAGAGACATTAAAGATGGAAACGATCAAAATAGGAAGGGTAGAAAAAAGATTGCCATGATATTGTCTCAGTTTGCAAAAAAAAAAAAAAAAAAGGTATTAAAATACCAAGGGTACAGAAATAGACGTGAACAATTATTTTTTAAAGGGGGAGGACACTGTTCCCCAGACTTCGTGAGTGTCTTAGGGTCTCATTGATTAGTTGATCGGTTTGCAGTGAATGATGAGTCGATTAGTCAGAAAGGTTTGAATCAGTCACTAGAGCTGTGCCTCCCATGAATAAAATGCAGGGCCTGTGGGCTCGCCCGCCCTCTGTGACAGATGATATCTGTTTTCACCTGTGAGCCTGAATTTAAGAACCACTGAAGCTCAGCCACAGTATATTCTGGCTCAAATGAGCTGAAAATTGCATTCAATTTGAATTTCAAAAATGGAGGGGAAGAAGGAAAAATAAAAAATAAATAAATAAAAAACCTCAGCACCCATCAAGTCCCCACACTTTGCAAGGACTTCCTGCTCCTCGGTTGCATTTCGCCAGGCTCGGACCTGAAACCAGGAGGCAGGATGCGCAGTAGGGGAAAGAGCATCGCTGGACTGCTGCCCAGTCTGCGTTTAAAAATAAACGTTTAATAGTCAGGATCAGAGCAAACCTCACTGGTATGCGCATGCATAATGCAGAAATGGAACCCACCAGAGAAATAGATGTATCTTTTCCCAATTCAAACTGGCCTGCTATCCCCTTTGCCCCTTCTCCCCTTCCCTTCCCCTTCCTCCCTTCCCCCCTCCCACCCTTCCCCCCTTCCCCCTTCTCCTTCTCCTACTTCCTCCTTTGTACTCTAGAGGTGGGGAGGGTGAAGGTGCTTTTCCTGGGAAATTCTAGAAAAGCCAATGCTTTCCTAAATGAAAACGGATTCCTCTTGGGCTCGCTGAAGACCCTCATGCCTCGTGGCTTCGTTCCCACCACCACCCCCCCATCATATGACAAAGCAGGTATGTTTTTGAAAAGTTGAGTGCATGGACACTGATTTTTCTAAATCAAATCATATTTTACATGCTCCGAGAGAGTTGGTTATTTAAAGGAATCTCGTGATCAATTATTTCATATGACGGCCCCTTCACATGAAGGCTAAGAAATAAGAAAGCATGAGTCGGAACCGAGTCCTGGTTTCCTGACTGCTGGGCCCACCTGCAGTGTTTAAGGAGCGCAGATTGAAGTCTCCCCAATGATGAAAACTAAACTGCTGTCGCACAGAACAATAACCGGTGCCCCAGAATCACGGAACGGAATGTTTTTTGGGCAGAACTCCATTGTATGACAGTTTGAGTTGAAGGAGCAGAGAGAAAGCACACTCATTCCCACCCACTTCCCATGGAAAGACCTAAGTCTCCTGTTGGCGAAATGATTCTCAATCTGCAAGGAAAGCAACCCAGGTGCCATGAAAAAGGTCATCTGCCGCTGGAAATGCCATTTTCCTCACGGAGGCAGCAACCTGCTGGGTGTCGTTCAGAAAAACCTGACCCTGACCGGTTTGGCTCAGTGGATGGAGCGTCGGCCTGCGGACAGAAGGGTCCCAGGTTCGATTCCGGTCAAGGGCATGTACCTAGTTGCGGGCACATCCCCAGTAGGAGGTGTGCAGGAGACAGCTGATCGATGTTTCTGTCTCATCGATGTTTCAAACTCTCTATCCCTCTCCCTTCCCCTCCGTAAAAAATAAAATATATTTTAAAAAAAGGAAAAAGAAAAACCTGACTTACTCCTGCAGGTTCAATTCCAAGCAGAAGTGAGAGGCGTCACCAGAGACTGAGCACAGAAGTCCTGGGCACTGACAGAGCGCCAGGCACTGCGGTGCGGGCCAGGGGCAACGAAGGGACCACTTCTTCTGCCTTGGAGGCGCTCACCTTTGGGGGCTGTAGCTTGTCAGTCTTGCTGAGTCTGGAGCAGGTGTGAGAGTCAGATGGAGCTACAGCCCCCTCCACTGAAAGAACCTTCCATGCTCCGACCCTTATCGGAGAGTCGCTATATGGGTTCATAGAGATGAAGGACGTGCATCTAAGAGACCAGCTGAGTCACTGACGGGGCCCTAGAGAGGCAGGTACGACATGCCTCTTTCCTTCAAAAGCAGGAAGGAAACAACATCTAGATACACTTGCGAAGGACTACTCGTTCAGCTGGTAACTGACGCGTACCAAGACCTTCCCTACATTCACAGAAGGTAGAATTAGGAAGAGAAAGCTTCCTGTCTTGAGCACAGGACGAGGCATATAGGAGAATGGTATCTGATTTCTTGGGCATCACCGAGAGATAAGAATTAAGGAACAGCCTGACTGTGACAACCGACGCTTAGTGACCCATACAGTGACTCAATAGGAACAAGGGCAAAACGTTTCAAGAGGAACCCCCTGATCACAGCCACACACACGCAGTGGAGTCCGATCTGTCAGCATATCCCATTAAATAAAACACGGAAGAAGCATGAAAAGTAATGTCTGTGCATTTTTAAAGACAACATGAGGGAAACGGGGTCTCTCCATGTACGTTGCTAATGAAATACTGGCCAGGACCACAGTGATGGTCACCGATGACCCCTCCGCTGGGTGGAACATGAATATCCGCTAACCTTGTAGGGAACAGCTTACCTTTCCAATGGCAACAACGTTAGCGTAGGACTTTTCCCCCCTTACATCTTCATAATTTAATATTGTCTCATTGGCAAACCAGTTAATTTGTCAGATCTATTCATTTATGGGACATGAGCAAGGATCCAACCCAAAAGGAAAAAAAAAAGCGAGGTCAATTTCCTTGGCTGCTGCATTTAATAAAATCTTCCAGGCAGTCGCGTTAAGCACATATTAATAGTTATAACTGAGTCCACTCTGCCTGTAGCAAGTCTTTGATTTTCCTGGATATATACTCAGGGCTGTATTAACACTCCAAATAACGCACAGCCCTCATTTCTTATTTTAAGTTTTCTTCCTTCTCAGCTTTATTCGATTTATTAATCTTCGGCTTCTCTCTTATTTATAGCAAATGCTCCGGTTAAAATTTCAAAGCGTTTTCCATTCTAACAGTCATTTATAACTTTCAGGGGAAAAAAAAAAAAAAAACTCTTCTACCACAGGGACTGAAGGACTTTCTACTGATTTCACATTAACCTCCAACTATCTGAATTTCTCCAAATAGGATGGTTTTGTTCCTTATTTCTCCGAGCCTCAGAAAAGAGGGAGCAGGTATAGAAAGAAGCAGAGTGACTGGAAAAACTTGAAGCTTCTAGTTCAAATAAGTCCGGTGGTGGGTTTAACCAAACATACACTTCAAAGGGGTTGTATAGGCAGAATGGCTATCAGAGGAAGCAATTAGGTAGAACCTCATGAGATTGCCAATATTCTACCAAACTTGACCTACAAATAAGGCAAGTCCATATGATTTAACTGAACACTGCTCAGATCTTCAGCCTCAGATGAAAGAAACATTCAGAACCATGAAGAGGTCCCTCAAATATCCAGGGGATGGATTCTGCACTGGACCTGCAGCCCAGAAGAAGCTGAAGAAGATTATGGCCAATAGCTAACTAAAAGGTCCCCGGCATTTGTTTGGGACACACTCTGATGCAGTTTATTAAGTGAAAATGTGGGAATACTCATTAATCGGATGGCACGAGGCCATATCTGTCACACCCCTGGAGGCGTGAATGTAGTAAAGGCAGACTTGGAGGAGCGGGCGTTTCTAAGAGGTGCCTGTGTTGTGATGAGAGGACTCTCTGAGGAGCTCTAAATTGCATTCACTAGGGACACCTTTCAAACCCCAGCTTCTCTCCTTTGCTTAAAAGAATGAAGTTACGCCCTGGCTGGTATGGTTCAGGGGTTAGAGCGCCGATCTGCTCACTGAAGGGTCAAGGGTTTGATTCCCAGTCAAGGGCACCTACCTGGGTTACAGGTTTGACCCCCAGCCCCTTTGAGGCAACCAATCATGTGTCTCTCTCACATCTGTCTCCCCCTCTCTCTCACTCTCCCCCTCCCTCCTACCTTATACTCTCTAAAAATCAATGGAAAAATATCCCTGGGTGAGGATTAACAACAACAACAACAACAAAAGAATGTAGTTACAAGTAAAACGCTTGACAAAGAAGATTGAGGTTTCCCTTCCAGCTTCACCTTAACACACCAAGAGGACAGAAAGCAACTGGAATCAAACTCCAATCATTTATTTTCATGCTAAAGAGAAATGCTTTGAGTACTAGAACACGAAGAGAAAATTTTTAAAATAAATTCTTGCCTAGAGCGAGAGCCAAGGATCAAGCAAGCCCAGAGAACAAGGAGCCTCCTGCGTCGATTGATTGGAATTTGACAGGGTCTAGAATCAAGAAAAGTGCTTTGCGAATAAAAATAGGAGAAGGTTTCCAAAGCACTCGTGAGCGAGAAAGAAGCCAAGATGGCTCAAAAGTGAGAATCTGACCCTGTTTGTTTTCTAGGAAGGTCCCTCCTGTTAAAAAGCTGGATAAATATAAAGAAACATCAGGAGAGCCCAGCCAGCGTGCCTCAGTGGTTGAGCATTATCTGTAATCTACTTACAGAGAGATACAAAATCCTGTGCCTCATGTACGCTCAAAAAGTAAATGGACAGCGGGATTTTTTAAAAGGAGAAACACAAAAATTTCCTTTGATCCTTCTGACTACATATAACTTCAGCGTGTCCTCAGATAGTAAAAGAGAAAAAATTGCTCAGCTTTCTAGAGTTCCTGCCATATGATGTTCATGTGGGTTTGATTATTGGAATTTATTTTTTAAGATTTCAATGAAAGGCAATCAGAAAAGATTACTGTGGGCCGGCATAATGTGTGTGTGTGCGTGTGTGTGTGTGTGTGTGCGCGCACACACACGCACTGTTAGTTACTGGGACGATTTGGGGCATAAATACTTCAGTCCCCCAATCCAAAGCTTGCTCTAATAAAGGAGAAAAAAATAGAATATAATCAGTGTTTTAAAATGTCCCTTGCAAGGATGGGTCAGAGATTATGATACAGTGTTGAGAGTGAACAATAATACAGTATCCCTCCTCCCCCCTTATCTACATGGGGATATGTTCTAAGATTTCCAGTGGATGCCTGAAACCATGGATAGTACTGAATACATATGGTGTTTTTTCCTACACATAAATACCTATGATAAAGTTTAATTTATACATTAGGCACAGTAAGAGTAACAATAACGTAACAATTACAATAGTAAGATGCTGTAATAAAAGTTATATGAATGTGGTCTCTCCCTCAGTCCTGTATTCACCCTTCCTCTCCTGTGATGACGTGAGATGATACAGAGCCTATGTGATGAGATGAAGGGAGGTGGATCCACTGGGCAAAAGGATGACTCACATCCTGGGTGGGATGGCACAGGACACAGCAGGATCGCAGCAAATGCCACCAGGCTACTGAGAATGGCGAGAAATTTAAAACCTATGACTTGCCTATTTCTGGAATCTCCCATTTAATATTTTTGGACCGTAGTTGGCTGTGGGAAAGTGAAATTGAGGGTCAGAGGGGGTCTACAATACATCCATTTAGATACAGCTTTTGCAGGGATGGCCCCAATGCATGGCTTTCCCCCAGTTAAAGTGAGCTCAGACTGAGAATTCCAGACTTAGATCTCCCAATATTTGCCTCTTGATAGTTAGCCTTCCCCAATTCAATAATATTGGCTACCGTTGGCTGCAACTGCTGAAGGAGAATGCTTTCCTGTAAGTGTGAACAGAATCTTTTTCAAATAAGTGATTTCCTTAAGTCGGCCAAGATCACCCATCCTAACACACTGCCAATCCTCCTCCTTCCACTTGCACCCTGGAAACGTGGAAAGTGAGGATAGGAAAGGGAAGTGGGTATGTAGCAGAAGAGAAGGAACCCATGAAAAACAAAGAGAAAGGAAACATACCGGAAAGAAAGAGAGAGGGTAACGATGAGGAAATGCACAGTCTACTCAAGCTCAGAATGCCATTCATGAACTCAAGATAAACTGGAGCACAGCTTCCCCTTGGTTGATCACCACCTTCCTTGGAGGAAGCGAGAATGCAATCACCGATAGAGTTCTTGGAGATGACACACTCCAAAGCCCCCATTTTGAGGAAACCAAGGCCCTGCAAGGCAAAGTGACTTACAAAGTCATCACCAGAAGCCAAGTTCACCGTGGACCAGTCTAATATTCTACCAAGCACAGCTGCTTGAGAGCAGTAATGGCTTTTCCAAGTCTCAGGCCATAGCTAATGATACCAGCAGCGAGGCGAGATGAAGAAACGCTTCTCTCTCTGGGGGGACAACTCAGAAGGGTTCTCGGTATTTGATCCGGCAGAAACAGCTGGATTGGGGCGAGGCCCTCACTGACCCAGCTTCCGGAGTAACTTGACGCTGGAAGATAACACTCTAAATTTAGAGGGACAGACTCAAAACCCAATTTTTACAGTCCCCCCAAACCATCTCTGATGATGATGATGACATAACATTTCTGATGATTAAATAAGAGCTCTTCATTACATCATTCAGATAATAACAAACAGTTGCCTCTGTCTTTAATAAAATACATAGAATGATAGGAAATAAATGAAGGTACCAAGTGGTAGGTGCAACCTAAGCCCTAATGGCATCATCACCCTCTCAAGAAGGAAGCAAAGAAGCCCAGGAGGGAAGAGTAGGTTTCCTTAAACAAAGATGAGGAGGGAGTGCCGAAGAGGGGAGTGTGGGCAGGAAGGAGGCTTTGCTCAATCAGTACCTATTTTCAGAGTTTCCTTCAAGCTGGCTTGCACCAAAAGTCATCAATTATTTAAAAGATGTAACACGATGCTTCCTTTGTTGAGGCAAATCTGCAAGCTGACCCCGAGAGAAAATAAAAAAAAATGAATTAGGCGGAATGTATTAGTCTGTTTGAAGAAAATAAAGATTTAACTATTGGGACCGACTCGGTTTTAGAAATAGTTCCGTGTTGTCTCCTGAAATCCACTGCGCTTTTTTTCCCCTCTCTCTCCCTTCACCTATCTATTTATAATTGTCTGCAGCAGACCACACAAACAGAAGAATGAATCATTTCCTAAACTTCTCCTTTCTCTCCAGATTCCCTGTGATGTATTGTCTTCATTTAAATTACAAATACACTAATCCGAAGCACTGTTTACCAAGGAGCCTTTTAAATGAAAGCTACATGAAATTGCATCACTCACATTTTAAAAATGACTTTCGACTCCGGACCTCATAAAAAACAGCCCAGGGTGTTCTCGTCGTGGCTGCTGTATTTCAGGCCAGCGGAGGAAATTCAATTAGTGAGCTTTGTACTTAGGACGTCATGATTCTGACGGCTGGTCTGATCGAAAAGTGGTGTGCCAAGCTCTAGTTCTGTTTACTTGGCAAACCACGGTTACCAAAAAAAAATTCAATAGGGTGGGCTGGCAGAAGGAAAGTTCTTTTCAGAATAGCTTACTTTTCACCATCATTAAAAATCACGGGAGGAGGAGAATGCTCCTTGGACAGGCTCATTATTTACTAAGTGAGCGGATTAACTTCTGGAGAAAGCTCCATGCCTGAGTCTGCCGTCACCAGTATTAGTACTTTCCAGAAATAGCGACTGGCCCAAAATAAGCCAGTAACTGACTAGAACCAATGTATCACAGATTTAATTCATCCTTATATTTTCATCTGCCTCAGCTCAGGTGCCAAACACACAGTCCAGAGACTGGAATCTGAGTGATGTCCTTGTAACCTGCCGATGACACAAAGCAGTCAGCATCAACTATGAAGAGGTCCTTGATCTTTAATATTTAAAACTAGAGGCCCGGTGCACAAATTCGGGCACAGGTGGGTCCAGCAGGCCTGCCCTGATTTGGGTGGGTGGGTCGAACTCCCCCTTGAACTCCTGGTTGAGGGGAGAATTTGCATATTAGCTTTTTATTATATAGAACTAGAGGCCTGTTGCACGGAAAGATTCATGCAATAGGCCTGGTTCCCGGGTGCTGGAGGAAAACTGGTCCCTCTCCAGCCAGAGCCGCCTTCACAGGCCTCGCTGCTCTGGCTGGAGCCGCCTTCTGTCTTCGCTCTGCCGCTTCGTGCCTACGTATGCAAATTAACACATTGTATGCGGGAAACGTATTTATACGTTTTACGTGTTTATACATTCTACCAGTGTAGAAGAGCGCAGCACACGTATTAATACGTTTTTTATAGACTAGCGGTAGAATGCGGGTAACATATAAATACGTAAACTAAAGTTATCGTAATTTTACTGAACATTGCCATTTGCGCAAAAAATTAGCAAAAATGGCCCGCGCCACCTGTTAGCGCGAGATAAAAACTACCCACAAACAATGTGTTAACCGCCATCTTTGTTGGTGGTTAATTTGCATATCTCGCTGATTAGCCAGTGGGAGGCGTAGTGAAGGTACGGTCAATTTCAATCTTTGTCTATTATTAGATAGGATGCTTGGGCACATGAGAACATACCCACATGTAGCAAAGCCACTGGGCTGAAGCATCCTGCCTCCTCACGTGTCTTGATTTTCCATCCTGGAACCTGGACTTTGATCCAGAGCTTCTGGCCCAAGCAGACTGGTAAGAATGAATCCAGTTGAGCTTTAAGTGGCCTGATTCTTTGGATAGCAAAAGTCGACAAGCCTTTGTGGAAATGTCAGAAGTATAGACAGTTATTGGCCTATATTGATAACAAGCATAACTCATTAGCTAATTGAGATGGGAGCATCCATTTAAATTTCAAAGTCATTTCAGCTCATATCACTCCTTTGCTTCTCTCATGGGGCATGGACACCTCTATCCAGCTTGTCCTGCAGGCAGAAACAAAGGAATCATTCTCAGGGTCTCTTTTCTCTCATCAGCATTATCCATTCCATCTCCAAATCTTTCCTCCTTTGGAAAACAATTGCGGAACTATCGTATGAAATTCCAGAGGTGGCATCTGACTCCTCGGTTTGCTCCTTGGAAAGTTGTTCTGGAAGCTTGACATTGTGCCTAGGTGTAACCTGGGTTTTAGTAAGGAGGGGTGGTCTTGACTCACTGTGCTCCTGGTGCTATTTCTGGCTCAGAAACTGGATCTCCTATCTGCTTTTTGTATGAATAGATCATATAGATCAGCAGTTCTCAACCTGTGGGTCGTGTTCCCTTCCTTCCCACCAGTGGGCTGCCTCAGATGTGTTTTCTCAGGATTCATTAGTAAAGTGTCCAGGGAGACAGAGCTAGTGCTGAGTCTATACATCTCTTCCCGAATCCATGTCGAGGGACTGCATGTTGGGTAGCTTGAAGGCAGCCATAGTGAGGGTATTTACACCAAGGCAATCAGCAAACATTACAAATCAGGGTGTGTTTTTTAACCCCTCCCCCATAGTTTACCAGCATACCACTAAAAAAAAAAAAAAAAAAAAAAAAAAAGGCTTTAATTTATTGTTTTCTTCTTAGCAAATGAAACATTCTCTAGTCCTTCATCAACATTTATCTTTTTTTTTTTTCTCTTTCCTCCTTATAGTGGATATTAGGCAGCAGTTCACCAAATTCATCGCCTCTTGTTTGTTGGCTCAGGGCCAGGCCATATTTCCAGTTAGTTGTGGTCATGTGATTGAGTTTCCTCCATGAAAAGAGACTAAAAGTGACAGAAGTCTCTCCATACTTGGTCCATAAAATCCTTTGCCACACAATATTTTATACCATTTCCCTTTCCAAAGACTTTTGCAGATGATATGGGCAAACTTGGACACCATCCATTGAAATCAGAGAGTAAAAAATAGAAGAAACCCAACTTTCAAATCACCATGTGAAAGAGACCACCCCATCAAGAATACCCATCACGGATTTTATATGAGTGAAAAAATAATATTTATTGTGTTTAAACTACTGGTCACCATTTCAGTCATTCAACATCTCCTCTTCTTCCCACTATTGTCTTTTCTCCTTCCAGCTGATGATAAATCTAGGAATAAGGACTGGTCAAGATTGAGAAGATAAAAATAGGGGACCTAATATGATATTGATTTCTCATTTGGGCTTTTTATTTCACTTGAGAGTTTTAGGTTCTCTGCATTGTTCATTTCAACAGCCATCAGCTAGAAAGCCGTGTTATTTCCACATGCTTGCAGCTTATTCTTTTTCCCTGTAGTGATGTCACCTAAATGAAACGTTCCAATTTAGAATTGTTTCCACATTAGAAATATCTGAAGAATCCAATCCATATGCCCTATGACTTGTCAAGGAAATTAACTATAAAGGCAATATCGATATTGTACAATTAAAAGGAGAGCTCTTAGCATATTTAATTTCTCCTGACCTGACTTTCTTCAGTCATTATGGACAAAAAGTATGAATTCATTATTTGCAAATAGCCTGGATTGCTCAATATATTCTAGAAGGAACTCAGACACCCCCTTGTGTGCACATATAAGCACACATGTTTCTCCCTCTACCAAGGGCAAGATCATACTAACAAAGGTAAAGATAAGAAATATTCTAAACTGTTAACCACGTAGACCAGTGGTTCTCAACCTTCTGGCCCTTTAAATACAGTTCCTCATGTTGTGACCCAACCATAAAATCATTTTCTTTGCTACTTCATAATTGTAATATTGCTACTGTTATGAATCATAATGTAAATATCTGATATGCGACTCCTGTGAAAAGGTCGTTCGACAGCCAAAGGGCTCGCGACCCACAGGTTGAGAACCGCTGATGTAGACTCAGAGTAAGAGGACAATAAATGTGTTTTTAGCCCAGATGTTTGTATCGCCAGCCTTACTCTCTCTTTAGCACTCATGATGTAAGAAAGGAAAGAAGAAAAGGAGAGAGGGAAATAAGGAAATGAAAAATCATTTTAATCTTTCCATATTATTTGCCATATAAAGCATCACATGTTTTTTTTTATCCCTATAAACTTGTACAAGAGTCTATTTGAGGGTGTTTGGGATTGTTGTGTTTTGAAAATGTTAACAATCTTAGCTCCGAAGCTTAATCACCCGTATGTGTTACAAGACCAGATGGTTCCAGTGGGTGTTTGTTTACAAGCTCTTTGCATGAGGTCTGTAGCTGCTTTTCAGACCAAAGCTGAATATTTCAACTCACCAAGGAGGCGATGAGGAATTAACGGAAAACGACTGGATTTCATAGGTTCCTGGGCCGCTGGACTACACTCAACCACCATTTTGTGCACGTTTACATGATGTATTTGGGGTAACATGTGTTTAACGTGCTCTGCGTTCTTAGTGGGACTCTGGCGGACTTTGGGGAGGAAGACATCTACATGGGCTCCAGGTTCTGGAGGCTGTTGGTGGACTCGAAGAGAACAGAGTATCCGGCCTTCCCTACACCTTCACCAACCTGCAGCTCCAGAGCGTACTGTGTTTCCTGCCTCTACTGGCTTCTTGCCCTGAGCTGTGGTGACCAGCCATGCCCAGCCCCAGCTCCTCCTTCTGGATGCGGATGAAAACAGAGAAAGAAAACTTTCTCGGGGCCTCCCCTCCTCTTTATTCCTTGTACATGGATCACAGAGCCACTAACTGCAAACATGCAAAGAATGCGGGTTTATTTACTGCAAAATATGTCAAATAATCATGGTTTCATGAAGGCACAAGCTTTTATGGCTTTGAGAAAGTCACCTTCTCCCACCTGGCCGACTACTCAGGTACTTACCTTCTAAGAAAAGTAGTCCATGCTTGTTTATCTTCATTTTTAATGCTCAATAACATTTATTAATGTTTTATCTCTATTTTTAATAAGATTAATGAAGTTCAGAATACTTAACACACCCAGTACTGATATCTTACATCATAAGCTGTCTATTCTTTATGGTATCTTTCTTGTCACCACCCAATCAGTTCTAAAAAATAAGACATTTGAGGTGAAAAGGGAAGACATACACAGATGTCTAAGCATTTCTGAGAGCTTGCCTCTACCATATTCCATAACAAAAGCAGAAAAAACTACAAACTAGCAAAAATATGTTTGATCATTATCATCTGATGCATCTAACTCCGCTCTTTTATTAGTTTGGGGGGAGGGAGTAACTTTCATAGCTCCTTTGGATGACCGCAGCAAAATGTGCTAACATTTAGCTGTGTGTTTAAGAGAAGGGATGTGCTCCATTTCTAGTTAATTCTCCTTAATTCTCCAGAGAGCCACACGGTTTCTAGCAGATAGATAGCTGGCGCTCCATACTCCTAAAAACTCAAAGCTTAATTTAACATATGCCATTCGTCTTTAGGAAAACACCTACATAAAGTACCATGCTCAATGATGTCTATAAGTGTTTTGCCTCTTGAAGGAAACTATAGAGTGTTTGCATTATTCATAGCCTTCAGTTAAGGAGAGTATATCTGACGAAATTCAGACAGACTTGATATACTGTCTTGATTTTCAACAAAAGAAATGAAACCTAGAACGTGTACTTGCCTGTAGAAACAATGGCCACCACATAGTAGGTGCCAAGGACTGAGTACCCCCCCCCCCACCATTCATATGTTGAATCTTAACTCTCAATGTGATGGCTTTTGAAGGTGGGGCCTTTAGGAGGTACTTGGATCATGAGGGTGGGGCCTTCATGATGGGATTAGTGCCCTTACAACAGAAGCCTGAGAGAGACCGGTCACCCCTTCCTCCATGAGAGGTTACAACAAAGAGACAGCCCCCTAGGAAGTGAACCTCTCCAGATGCTGAATCCTCCGGCACCTTGATCTTGGATTTCTCAGCCCCCAGGACTGTGAGAAATAAATATGTTATTTCTAAGCCACCTAGTTTATGCTCTTTTGTCACAGCAGCCCAAATAGGGTAAGGACAGCAGCCAACCCTCAATGAAAACTGGTTAACTGAATGAATAAACACCAACCAGCTTCCTATCAAGGTAAAGACCTAACCTGGGTCTACCCCGGAACTCAGGTCCTAATTTGCTCACTACCCTTCCATTACTGTGAACAATGATAATTTAGTCTTATTTGCAACACAAAATTTGTGGTCACATGAAATAAGTTTATTTGAAACCAAGATGTGGTTTCCCCTAAATATATCCCTCTGATGAACACTAGGTCTCTGCACACATACAACACCTTCTCTGCAGACCAGAGGAGGGTAGATACACGAGCAGTAGCCAGGACATATCACATGTTGTCACTAGGTATGTTTTATATACTGTCAGTAGCAGCATCAGACACCGTTATCCAAGCACTTAGATGATGCAGCCAGTGTCAATACTGATGTTCCCATTTATAGCCCAATAAACCACACGTTGAACAATATTAGTGATGTTGAGCTTAGGTAGCACTGCAGGTATTAATACGTTAATCCAGATATATTGCTACAAGCATCGTTTACAGCATGGAACATAAACACAAACCCGGCGATACGAATAAATCACGTTCCTGAAGGCTGAAGGCTGAAGGCCGTGCAGCCAAACTGGGCCCTCTGTAGTCCACAGTGGAGCAGAAGGCAGGGATGGATATATTTAAATTTTCCATCTTTAAGCTGTCACTCAAAAACTTCGCATCTTTTTTTAGCGTATTGATCTACCCGGCTTGTGATAAGACTTCAACTGCTTGGTTGGGCTGTTTTTAGCTTCTGCTTCTTTATTAAAAGCGCTAAATCAGGAATCATAAAAATGCTACTAATTTAGCATTTTTTTTCACTAGAAATTAAAACTAAAAACAGCACCCAGATAGTGTAACTCTCACGGTTTATTGCCCTAGAAGCCCAGATTTAATTACCATGTGGTATAGCATAATAATGGGTATAATGGAGCCATGGATCACTATATTTACACCTGAAATAAAAGCCTGTATTAAATATGCTAAAATAATTACTATGGGTTTTCTGGTACTTTCCACTAAATATTTTTGCACAGGAATATACAGGGTATCCCCAAAAATGTCTACATACTTTAACAGCTGATTTCTATCATGTTTTGAAAAGGAAGTGTCTTTTCGTAAACACTGCCTTTATAATTATTCAAAGCGTGTATACAGCTTTTGGGTCTCTCTCTCTCTCTCTCTCTATATATATATATATATAAACACACATACGTCACATCTACATTTATATATTAATATATATTTATATATTAATTCTGCATGTTCATTCCCCTCTCCCCTTTTCTTTTCATTTACAAAGAAATACATCCTTAATGTTTTGGCTATTCCTTACCTTACAATACTCTCCCTGCATCAAAAAAAAAAAAATCAGAACAGCTGGAGAGATTGGCTAATGATCTGGCCAACCCATTCATGTAACCCCTCCAACACACACACACACACACCGCCTGGGCTGTGAGTGGCAAATCATACGCCACAACCAGAGAAATCCGGATGCTGGTTTTGGATGGAGAACCTCGTTCTCCCAAACTTACGTCTCTCTCACATGAAGACTTTCTAGGAGCCCCTCAGCAAACTAGGATTTGTTTCTCCCATCACAGCTGGCTCCAAAGGGCAAGGCTAGATGTGGAAGGGAGACTGGCCCTCAGAGCTAATTGGCCATATTTTGCAAAGTGTTGTGTGGAAAGAGAAAGCCACAGCCTCCCTAGGCCAGGATCCACGATAAATGTTCTCATGATGAAGGGATGGTGTGGTCATGGACGGGGATCCCAGCACGGTCCTGAGTCTCACCCACTCAGGACCAAGCACGGGGCTTGCTCCTACTCCCTACAACATCCACCCCTGATGTCCACACTGGAAGGGGTGGTGGTGACAACTACGGAACAGCTATGAAATCTATTCCCAGCACAACAGCAGCTGGAATTGTAGTCATGTGCTGACACCCACCTCTGGAGGGGACCCTGAGAGCTGTATAAAACAGCAAACATGTCAACGAAGGGAAGGTTATTTTCTTTTAGTGTATCTAAAATCATGGGTCTTTCACAGACATTTTTGTTTACTGGACCCATCCTAATGTCAATCATTCTAACCTTCCTGCAACATTTCAAACCGAGCCCCAAATCTTTCCTGGTACAGCCTGGTGCCAGCTACCAGCACGTGGGCACCACCGGAGTCATCGATTTTCTCCAGAGTTCCCTGTTCATTCCTGTGGCCCTCACTTCCACCGACGCTGCTGCTTCCCCAGACACCCCCTCGCCATCTCTCACACGGGGCCACTTTGGCTTGTGCACAATCTGCATCTGGATATGTGGGCACAAGTGTGCACCCCTAACCACAGAAGCACATCCCCTCTCTCCCCCACATAAATATGGTGATGAACTGGCCCCCTGGAGTTTTCCTGACAGTGGGGTGAAACGGTAGCTGCAGTGACCGGGGTTGTCCTGGCTCCTCCTTGCAGGGAGGTATTCAGCGCACGTAACAATTATCCATCCATCTCGTTCACACGAAAGGCATGGCAATGCAATTTCAGCTTTATAATCAAGACCATATGACAAAACCCAAGGCCATTAGGGACCAATTTCGAGTATTCTCTGCAAGTCAATGATTTTCCAACTGCACTTACATATGCTGAATAGTTACCTCGGCGTGATCGCACCTGCTCTCGTTTATGTAACCCCTGTTTTCCAGAGCCTTTCTTAGCAATGCAAGAGAGCAAAGCTTTAAAGGCTCACCGGCTTGTTTCCCCTTCATTAATTTTTTTTTTCATTTCCCCAAGCATAGTAGGAAAATGCTGAGGGTAAAGTTTCTGCTCGTGCCAACGACCATATTTCAGGATTTGCTTTCTTATCTTTCTCCTCCTCCTCCCCCCTCGGCCCTGACTCCTTCACCCTCACTCGCGGCCCTGCCTGCTTTCCACTGAACTGAAGCCTAGTCTTCCAGGCCCATAATTGCTTCACGTGGACCTTTGACCTCACCGCTGCAGGGTCAGTGACATAATAATGTTGTCTCCAAGAGGATGTGATGTCATCATAAATCAAAGAGCTCTCTGGGCAGGGCTCCCCTCGCAGAGTTGAAAGAATGAAAGAATGCCAAAGTTATTTTAAAATCATATACAATGTGACTCAAATATTCTTCCGTGTCATATTTTACATTGCTTAGACAAATGAATAAACCCGTGCCCTTTTTACAGGTAAAGTTGGAAATACTGAAAGCAACAATATAGTCCACCATTAATGATTTATCAATTTGTAGGGCAATAAAAAAAAATCATAAGTAATAAGAAAAACATTGGAATGACTATGCAAGCTAAGAAATGAACCAGATATTATATTTTACTAACATTACTTTGGATTCTCTATATTTTACTGGCATTACTTGGGATTCTCTATAGACTCCATGCTGTGTCTGATTTTTTAATTGTTAAAAGGAAGAGAAATTATCTCTCAACATCAATTTCTTGCCATCTTGGTTCTTTATTTTATAAGTAAAGCTGCATTATAATGTCTCATATCTGGATATTTTCCTGAGATGATGAGATAATGGACTCCTTCATATGCATTTGAAGGAGTGAATAGTGAACTTCATCACTATTTTTTTTTTATTGTGAGACTGTATGGATTAGAAATGCCGTGATAACTCAGCACTACATCACTTTTTATAAAACCTCAGTGTGACTCCCTCTCCATTGAAGAACTAATCACAGCCCTGGCCAGTGTAGCTCAGTTAGTTGGGCTCCATCCTGTGCACCGGAAGGTTGATGGTTTGATTCCGTCAGGGCACATGCCCAGGTTGTGAGCTTGATCTCCAGTAGGAGGCATGCAGGAGGCAGCTGATGGATCCATGTTTCTCTCCCTCTCTCCCTGTTCTTTCTTCTTTCTCTAAATATATCAATAAAAAATATTTAAAAAAAAGAAGTAAACACACATTGCAGCTGGCCATTTTCAGGAAAGTTCTGTGAAGATACTTAAGAAAAAAATCCCTGTCCTGTTTTGGAGCCACCAACAAGCTCAGTTTGCTTCACTCTATGCTCCGGAAATACCATCAACCTTCCTACCTCTCTCTGCTTAATTTAACGTGACAAATCTTGGCCTCTTTTGAGGAACAGAATGTATTACATAATTTTCAATACCATGCCCTCAGAAGTTCCTAGTGACTTTATCAAGACATGTAAACAAGGACACCTCATGTAAAAGGAGCGAGTGATCATGGCTCCAGGGTCCCACCCGTTGAATAATACTCTGATTACCTAATCGGGTTCTCAAATGCATAAATACTGCGCGCCTCGGAACATCAAGGGCATCATCTATACACGGGCATGGCACGGTTCAAGCCAACCCATGTGCTGTGTTTCCTCGATTAAGGGACTTGCCAGCTGACAGGCAGAGGAGGAAGTTGTGACATCTCTCAGTGATCCGCCTGAGTGTGTGTGAACTTCGCTGTTCACCCGATTGTCACCTCATGGGAACGATTCGCATTGGCAATGGCATATGGAGTTGGTTTTAACTTAAATTTGAATCTCTTAAAATGCCTTCCCAAAAGACTGCCCTGTGGTGCTGCCCTGGAAATAGAGCCATTATGTGCAGAGGAGCTCAGCCTGTCACATGCTTGACAGTGCAGTTACAGACCACAGAAATGGCCACATTTCAGAAGAAATCACAAAATGTCGATGGCTCACAGAGGTCGGCTTGAATAATTCCTGTGTCACTTACGTGCCAATTATTCATCTGTCAAAGCTTGCAAACAAGGAGTATACAATACCGAATGTTTAACCTAATAGCAAACAACAACAAAAAAGCACAAATAAACACAGGACACTCTAATATTCCTCCATCATTTTAAAATTTTACTTTCAGTCCTGATAAAGAGCTCAAGATGATGAAGATAGATTATGAAAAGCATCATATCACTGTGATGCCAAAAGTATTGAGCAGTGAGCCCTGGCTGGATAGCTCAATTGATTAGAGCACTGTCCAGGTACGCAAGGTTGCAGGTTAGGCCCTCGGGCAGGGCACATACAGGAATCAGCCAATGAATGTTTAAGTCTCTCTCTCTCTCTCTCTCTCTCTCTCTCTCTCCCCTCCGCCCCCCCCCCCCCCCCATCAAAGAACCTAGAAATGAAAAATGCTCGGTTCAATTCTTACACTTCTTTGCTGAACCTTAGGAAACATACTTGTCTCTGTACTTCGCTCTCTTCCTCATGGTCACTTCTTCCCAGTCTCCTCTGTTGATTATTCTCCATTTCTCTGTCTTCTGATTATTAAAAAAGCTAAGTCCTGAGACCATTTTTAAAAAATCTTCTATACTCGCTCCCTAGGTGGCCACAGCTAACCCCCATAGTTTTAATACCATATATATGCTGACAAATCCCAAACTTATAACTTTAGCTTTACATGTCGACTCTGAACTGCACACTCACTTATCCATCTTGCTACTGGGCACAATTCATTTAGATGCCTACTATGCACCTCAAAATTAACATTTCCAGAATGTTGCTCTTCTGTTGATCTCTGCCCTTTAACTACATTTAGGCTCCCTCAATATTTTCCATCTTCTTGTTGCTCAGACCAAAATCTTCAGCGACATCCTTGATTCCTTCTTTCTCTAAAATCACCTATGCAATCTGTATGCCCATTCATTCCACAAATGTGTCATTCATTAGTTCGCTACCATATTCCTGGATCCTAGAAAAAAAAATTAACCCTCTGAAAGTATGGAGAAGACTGCATACCCAGGCTGCTTGCAAACTTAAACACAGGACTTTGTTAGTCCTCAACTGTAATACCTTTTAAAAGCTGCAAATATATCTATTTAAAAGAAAAAAACTAAAGCTATACTTTCAAACAAAATGGTTTTTTAAACAAGGCTAAGTAAATACATGAACCAAATAGACTTTCTGGAACAGTGAAAAATTATATTTCCATACCAATCTATATCTATCTAGATATACACATACACATATACATATATACACATATACAGATTCTAGTAAGTGGAGAAATAATAAAATAGATAAATAAGCTAATTTGTACTGAGTGTTTACCATGTGCCAGGAACTGTTAGTCCTCACAAGGACTCCCATGAGGGACTATTCCCAGTTTACAGATTAGGAAATTGAGTTTTATGGTGTTTAAGCCACATGTTAAGTTTAAACAGCTATTCAGTCCCAGAGCGAGATTTAAACTGCATTATATTGTATTATTTTGCCTAATTACTATATATAGGTATGCATGTGTATTAATTTAAATTAGAAACAGAACATTAAATAAAGAAGTGTAAAATATAATGTAAACAATTCTAGTCCCTTGGAGGTTTCAAAATTGTATAAGCTTTTATAAAATGATCATAATGTACACATTTTTATAGTTTTCAAATTGTATTTGTAATAGTTGATATAAAAAATTTATGTGTTTTAAGTGTAAATTATGAAGCATAATAATAAAACAAACTCTCGTGAACCTTCGTCCAGCTAGATAGGTGTGGGGACCTTTTTTCTGCCATGGCCATTTGGATATTTAAAACCTCACTCTCAGGCCATAAAAAATTATCAACTTAAAAATTAGCCTGTTATATTTGGTCAAACATTTAATTAACTGATCCTTAATGCCTTGGCAGGACCAGACCAAATGATTTCACGGGCCTTATACGGCCCCCGGGCCAGACGTTCCCCACCCCTGAGCTAGAATAATGAGTATTGCCCAAAAGGTTAAATTTATCCCTGGTCCTTTCTTCAATCACACTCAGCTCCCTAGAGGTAAATGCTATCTTGAATTGAGTTCATATCATTCTTTTGTTTTTCTTAGAAATTTGACCACAAGATTGTTTCCCTGGATAATATATATAGTTTAGATTTATTTCTATGTGATCTTTTAAGATGGTATCATTTTGTATAAAGTTCTTTGGGGTTGTTTTTTTTCTCATTCAATGTTAATGCTTCTATGATTCAGAGCTGTGGTTCATTGATTTCACTGCTCTATTGTATTCCATTTTATGATGATTCCTAATTTATTGGTCCATCCTTCTGCTGACTTCTCCTATAAACATCAAGGCATGTTATAAAGCTACTGTAAGGCATTATGATATTTACACAATAGTTAAATTGATCAACAGAACCAAATAGAGAGCTTAGAAACAGGACCACACCAGATGGTAACTCGATATCTAACAAGAGTAAATTGCAGATCTGTGGGGAAAGGATGAACTCTTTGGAAAATGGTGCTAAGATAATTGATGATCTGGAAAAGAAACACTGCCTTATATTATAAACAACAGCAAATCCAAGATGGATTAAAAGCTGAAAAGCAAACCTCTAAAACTTAAAGAAGACAATATAACAGGATAACTTAATGACCCCAGTTAGGAAAAATTATTTCAGACAACAGAAAAAGTGCTGACCATAAGGGGAAAAAATGATAAATTCTAACTAACAGAGAATGCTTTCATAAAAGGATACCATAAAAAAAATACATGGAGAATTATTAAGAATTTCTTTTATAAGTACAATTCCCTGTTCCCTAAAATAGTTACTACTTGAGCACCTCACTCGGACTTCATCGAGGGCCAACTCTGCAGATACTTCTTCCTAGTGCTCTGAAGGGTAGGTACTACATAAACACTGTTGATTAACAGACTTTCATTTTAAAACTGTTTTCTGTGGCAGCATATGTAAAATTCTACCTTGCTCTAAACAAAGTCGACCAACTATAGGTGGCATTGTTGTAGCATATATCATGTTCTCAATTACCCTGTATGACAGCAAAGACTGATACCAGTAAAACTTCATTTAAGTTTTTTAATTCAATTGAACCAGGAGGTCATTGACACTTCAGTAATTGCTATTGAAAACCATTTGGCTGAAAGAGAAACACACACACACACACACACACACGCCCAAAATAAACTGTGACATAATCTTCACTACAGATAATTCATTTTAAAAGAATTACCTAGTTTGGTTCTTGGTACAAGATCAGCATTGCAATGGTTTTACCTGGTAGGTGTGTTAATGATTCGAATATAGTCCAAACATGACATAATTTATGCGACCCAAATAAAAAAAATTATTTTTCTCCCAATATTTCCCTGTTTGCAAACAGAAAGTCCAGTTCTTAAGGTTGGTTCTAGGTCTAAACTCTGGAATAAACACAAGGAAACGAAAGACTTAGAGCAAGGCAGTGGTTTGGAAGAATCTGGGACCAGCCCTCTTTCTACAGAGGGTGAGAGGGTGGCAAGTTGGTGGCCACAGGTGAGTCCCCAGTACTGTCCACGTCCCCATACTACTGAATGCTGGTGACCTGCTTAATTCCCCCGACTAGGGAACTCCAAGGAAGTCTTTGACTTTTTTCTGATTTCCTCTCTGCTTTTATCCCAAGAAGAAATGGCTTAGCATAGCTAAGTGCCTAACATTCCCTAGTCTGGGAATTTTGAAGATGTGGAACCCCATGAGAGCATGGCAGGGAAGGGGGTGTGGGTGCACAATTCAGATTATAAATGTATTCTGTAAAGTCTGGCATCTGTCCTCTCTTCCATTAGATCATGGGTTCCCACCAGTGGGGACCTTCTGGCATTTTTTTTTTCTTTGCTAAACTATAAAATTCATTGTTAGGCTCACAAATCCTGTTGTCAAAAAAAAGTCACCACAATACCAGAAGGCATGACTAGTCGTATAAGGAATCATTGAACTCTAATCATTGTAACTCTTTTTAAAAGATGCTGTATTTCAGGGCTATTCAACCCATATTCTACATGTAAAACTCAGAGCTCTGAAAAAAGCAGTGAAAATGAACACAGGGTGGAAATCAGAAACTGAGAAGCATGTCCATGAATACAACAAGACGGTAATAAGCTACAGAAAGAACCAGGTAGACTATCATTCCTCCCGCAGAGGGTGGCTCCTGCAATTGTGAAAACAGCTTGGAATTCAGATACACAAGCATCTTGGCTTGAGACCCATCTGTCCATCGGTGTCACGTACAAGCCATGTGATCCTGAACAAGTTCTGCCATCTCTCCGGCTGCTTCGTGAAAGGAAAGGAATGAATCCTCGGCTCCCTGCCTCGTGCAAAGATTTGATGAGATGACGCACTTAAAACACTTTGTAAACTGGAAGGCATTATAGGAACATGATTCATCTATTTAAAGAACAATTATCGAAACCGATTCTCCCTGAGGAAAGAACAAAGGAAATGGGCTTATTTAATTATAGCAGAAGGAATTTATATTAGGCAGCGGGAAAAGCATCCTGGCCGTGACACTGATTACAAAGGAGGGAACTGGGTTGCTTTCTGAGGAATAAACCATCATTGCTGGAGAGAATTAAAACAATACTGCCTGGAGGTAGAGGGAGAGGGTGTGTGCCATTTCCTGGTGCTACTCGGGATAGAAATCGGGCGCAAAGTTAATAAATGTCTTTGGCCACTTTAGTCATCTAAAGACAGCCTTACACCCTGTTTTCTGGGATCCTAAGGAATCTAATAGCATCAAACTATGTAATTCTAAAGCATTTGCTGGCTCCCTCTTGTAAAAGTTGAATGAAGACCTGTCTCTTCCGCTCCATTCTTCCCAGATGAATATCTTTAAGTGAGTCACCAACCTACAAGAGTAATCTGATGGCAGTGTGCCGAATATGAAGCCATGCAGAGCTGTCCTCAGGGAAATTTAAGGAAGGGGAAAGGGGGACAATCATACCACTCCCTGATCCTTCCCACAAGCGACATTGAGGGCCCACTCTGTAGAAAGTCCTGGAAGGATTCAGGAGAAGCTCAAGCAGACAAGGTCTCTGTTCTCAAGGAGTTTCAGTTCAGTGGGAGAGGCAGACATTACTCAAAGCCACATTATTGAAAATAAATGCCCGGAAAGTGTATAATAAAGGGGCTTATTATACAAACCAGAGAAGCTAAGTAAGGATGACCTGACTCTTAACAGTAAGTGTTAACTAGGCAAAGATAAGACTTGGAGGTTTTGTAGCTGAAAGGCCAGCAGGTGCAAGGGTCCTGTGGCCGAAGGGATGTATGGGCTGAGCCAAATGAGAGAGAGAGATGGATGGAGACACACCAGAAAGAGACCTGTAGACCATCTTTAGGATGCTGGTCTTCATCCTCAGAGCAATGTGAAGTCACTATTGCAATGAAGGTCAAGAGAAAAGCAAACCATAGAACTTACAAACGGCTTGTGGAAAGGCCTTAACTGTAGTTCTGCAATGAAATGAGGAAGGACTGAAAATCACTGGAGCCTCCTTACATCACAGGTGTGCTTGGCCAGTCACCTCCTTTCCTTCCAAGTGGACCAGGCCCCCGATCATCTCAGTTTCTGCACCCTGTGGACAACTCTGCCTAGCTACTCCTCAGCCCCCTATAGAAACTGAACAATGGGCCATGGGTGTTAGGTACATGCAGTCCGCAAAGAAATATGTATTTCCTAAGGTGGTAAAAGTGTATGGAGGGGCGAGCGTGGCAGTCAGCAATGAATGTGAGTCAGTATGGGACCACCTAAACCTGGGGGTAGACCAAGAAAGAGAAACTGCCATTCAGACTTACATAACCTCTTTTCTGCTCTAAGATAATGGCTATCTATAAAAAATGTCCAAACTATTAGTAGCTCAGTATTTTTAAAAAAAAAAAAAAAAAAAAAAAGAGAGAAGAAAAAAAAACTCTGGCAGGGAAATAACAAAATGTATGATCCACAGAGGTGGTGGAAAGATATAATGTTATTTTACATATTTGATATAGAGCCTAAATTAAGCCACAGAAAAGAGCCCATGAATCTTCACAGCCTCATTATCAAGCCTCCTTAAACCTCAAATACAGAAAAATACATTTCATAAACAAAGACCCAATAGGATTTTAATAGTACAATAAATTTCACAGACATTTGCACTAATCACATTTCACTACATTTTTTTTTGAAGAAATTCCATTTGATGGAGAGTCAGATTTTGAAAGAGGGTACAGAATATATTTTAGGGAGCCAGGTTTCAACTAACCATGGAAATACAAGTCAAATATATTATAGTCATATCAAGTATTAGGAACCTGAAAATATGCAAATATGCCTCTCCCCCCACTCCTCAGATTCCTTGTGTCACGGCTCAGTCCCCTAAGAACTCATCTTTCCTCCAACCACTGCACATGGCAGAAAGTCAGCCCTCAGAGTTGTCAGTCCCTGAGGTGTTCAAGGGTCTTGCATGCCTTTCCACAGCTCCGTCTTTTCTTCAATATGTGGGTGGTTTTCTAATGCAAGTTTCCATCTAATCATTACCTGGTTTTGTTGAAGATGCTCTAGCTTAAACGCCATCGCCACAATAATCTCATATACAAAGAGATAGGTTTACCCAGGACTCCCCTTAGACCAGAGTAAGAGGGGGTCCTATCTGGGCCCTGCACTTTAGCTGGCTCTGCTTTGACCTTCTCCATGGATCAAGAGGGTGTACGCACCTAGATATACCTCCATTCTCAACCCTGTTAAGTCCTGGGACCCTGGAACTCCCTACCTTAATGGTCCCAAGCTTACTCTGGGGAGGGGGGATTTTTAGATGAGATTAATCTTTATATTTATTTCTTTAAATATGCTTGTATTGATTTGATTCTTATACACATGTTGAATCATTCAATCACGTATGCATTCGTTATTTGCTGAATATACAGGGATTTCTCTGATGTGCCAGTTGTTATTCTAAGCTCTGGGGACACGGCAGAGACATAACATTCTCTCCCTCATAGAACTTAGAGCCCAAAGGGGGAAGTGAGAAATAAAAAAATGCAAACATGATATTCTGAGAGCGGTAACGCAATTCTGGAGGTACTCCTTAAACAATGAATGAATGAATGTGGAAATCCTTTATGGTGACCAAGAAACTTTATTTTGGGCTGGCCTTGCTTGACACCAAATTGAAAAAAAAATTAAACAGAGGATCTCTTTTATGTTTCTATCAACTGGAGCTCCTGAACGAATCCAATGATGAGTCCACTTAATGATTGCTATTTACCTAAGCACATTCTGAACTATTATCCCTTCTATAGAAAACAAGAACGTTAAATCTAACATGGAGAATGGATTCCTTTGAACCTGAGAGGAGGAGGGGCATAGGCACATGAAAGAATTGCCATCTTCTTTATTTCAATTTGAAATGCATCCCTTTCCTACACCCGGATTCTAATTCAAGGGGCTGCAGTTCCATGGCCCTTCCCGCAAGCCAGGTTCCATTGAGCCACTGATGGTGGCTTTTTAATTTCATCCTTCAGGTGTTGCATCAAGCAGAAAAAAGCTGGGAGCCAACGGTCGAAACATGATTGAAGCCCAGCCCCCCCAAAGTTTTACTGTCAACTGCAAAACCCACAAATAAAAATGAAGATGGGAAAATGCATCACTGAAAATCTAATGTGCAGTTGGCTAAATGATAAACCAATTTGAATTAGCGAATACTAATTGAAAAACTGCATGACAAAGTATTTTCCCATTAAAACAGAAATTTGCTAAAGGCGTTTTCAATTATTTATCGTGCTTCGGTGAAAAGCTCCACACATCCTAACTTTGCCTACTGATCGGATTTTGAGCACACCAGCACCTAGTCCAAATGACTTTAACAATTCTATGCCAATGACCTTGACGATGCTCTTCGATTTTTATGAGGTTCTTTTTTCTCTCTCTACTGTCCTCACACCTAACTGAACAGATGCTTTTCACTTGATAGCCTAATTACGATCTCTGAGTTTTAATATTTTTAACCTTATCAGGGCTTATCCGCATCCCAGAATCAGTTCAGTAGACTTTACGAGACAAGTGGACTATGTAGACATTTTGGCCATCTGAAAGGACATTCTGGATGAAGGACTGTCTCCCTTTGAAGTTCACAAATATTTGAACGTCCTTTCAAATGCTGAGATAACGTCCTCTCCTCAAAATCAGGGCAGAGGTGGCTGCTGGGAGCCAGAATTGTGGATTCCAAGCCCACAGGGAAGGGAATATATTTGGAACATAATACCCTGTTGGTGCCCAATAAATGTTTATTAATGAGCCCCATGTTTTGACCCAGGCGTGGAGAATAAATCCAAGGAAGGAAGATTATGCAAACAGACAGGAAGGTCACCCAGCCCTACATGGGGTGTGGCCCAGGGTGGGGGCAGGACCAAGGCATGCAGGTGACAGGACAAATTCTCCTGGGTGTCCAGAGGCGACCCTCTCGAGCCCCACTCCAATAGTTGCCTAGTCCATTATAAAATAGCATAGAAGGACGTTTTAATCAGTGGCTGTTAAAATGGTTGTTTGAGAACAAAATGAAACTGCACACAGGCTCTCCTCTTAAGAGCTGAAAAGATTCTTGGGCCAGACTCCTCATGGAGACTCAAGAGTGAGAGAATCACATCTTAATGACCTCTGAGATTCATTAGTAATTGGTATGTCCGCCTTGTGTAACTGGACGGTAGAGAGCTCTCCTGCAGCCAGACTTAGAAACGTCTGTTTAGCAAACAGATTTCGCATGAATGAGATGTGTTAGAAAGAATGACAAGTCCTGGGAAGTCACGTGATCCCAAGTGATGACACTGGGCAAGGGGCCCTGGAAAGGCAACACTTACAAAACAGTATCACCGTCCCTGATATGAAACCGAAAAGGCACGAAGCAGTTACCAAAATGCCTTGTAAGAGGCATTTGTCCTTCCCAACACTGCAGGGAAGGCTGTCTGTGTGACTTGGCACCAGTCGTTAGCTATTTAAAATGATTGTTTTTAATCTAGTAAGTAAAACCGAAATTTGCTGTGGTTTCTTTTAATAAAATATTTATGATGCTAGGAAAATAGCTAAATAGCTCTGATCTGAAAGTAAACAATGGAACGGAACTACATTGATATCTTCCCCGTAGGACATACAGCTCAAAACACACGCACATAAAAGACAGTCAGGTCTAACATGAAGCTGTATTGCGTAGACGTTCTCTTCTTTAATTGAAATCGTATCTAAGGTGGCGATTACCTCTTGCCTCAGCTGCCCTCACCCTTTCTAGCCTGAAGGCCCAGAACTTGTGAATTATTAAACAATCAAATTTGTAGCAGCAAATTGATTTTTGAGAGAATCCATATTGATTGAAATATTCAAGACTAATGATTTTGAGGTTAAGGTGTTTAGATGGTATTGCCTCTGATGGACTAAATGGGTAGGGCTTTTTTTCCCCCCCTATTTATATTATTTTCCATTAATTGCTAGTTGAACTTGCTCTTCACTTTGAATCCATCCATCATACTAAAACCTGGTGCGGCCAGTTGGCTTTCTAAAACAATGCCAGGTGTTGCCGGTGTCCATGAAAAGAAGGAGACCATATAGGTGAGCCAGCTGGTTGGCATCCTAACTATGCGGGTTGAAGTCATATCTGTAATTGTTGGTTAGGCTAATTAGGCGTGCTCTATTTCACTAACTCAGAAGGCATCTCTACGCCACACACAACTGCCAATGAGTCACACAAGAGTCACCGGATAAGTGCACGGTGGTGAAAGCTGGGTAAATTAATTGCTAGTTACCAGGAAAAAGGAACACCAAGTTCATGGTCAAATGCACGTCACTGTAGGTCAGCACCTCTATCATCATACCTGGTCACATGGTCACATACTATAATAACTCCCAACAAGAGTATTTCAGATATCTGGCCTTGACTCAGTCTCTCAAAGGACTTTGTAAATGATTCAAAAGCTGAAACCCCATATGTTATGGTCCTAAAACTTAATAAATAAGATTATCTTTATGATACCAATTCTGCAGGAAATCTGAGTGTTGGTCTGCCACTGATTGACTACATAAACTTGGTCAGCATATTTACTATCATCAGAACTCAGAAGTTCATCTAAAGTAAGGTAAATAGAAGCTTCTCCATTTTTGAAGTACAGTACAGTGCACCTATACATTTTTATTGTTATAGTTGATATTTGAGTGAGAAGCTAAGCTTTATAGGGTTGTAGAATGAGAGTTTATGGCTCAGATATTTTCTTCCTCTCTTACCCCACATCAAAATCACCAACAAATCCGGTTGGCACTACCTTCACAGTATATCCAGAGACCCTCCACGTCTCCCCACCCCCAGGCGTACCTCTGGGGTCCAAGCCGCCGTCACCTCTTCCTGGGTTAGAGCCGTTGCCTCCTAGTGGGTGTCTTGGCTTCCGCCCTTGCCTCTCAGTCTACTCTCTAAACAGCGGCTGGAACATCCTGTACAAATGTAAGTTACATCATGTCACTCCTCTCCCCAAAACCCTGCAGGTAGCTTCATCTCCTTCACTGTACAGGTCATGGCCATGACAGTGATGTCAATGACCCTACACATGTGGCCTGTCCCCCCTTTTCCCTGACATGGCCTCTCACTGTTTTCTCCTTTGTAGATACTTCACTTGCGTCGGTTGCTGGCCTTGCTTTCCTCCATACACCAGGCAACTCCCTCCCTTTGTATCTGCTGGCCCCGTGACCAGGAGCCCCCCTTCCCAGCCGTCCACATGATCACTCCCTCAACTTCTTATGGTCTTTTTGCAAATGTCATCTCACGGAGTCTTCCCTGACCTCCCTACTCAAAATGACCAACCCTCCTTCCCTCACTCTGTTTTCTTCCACCATGTGACATACTGTCTATTGTTATTTTTTATTTGTGTACTTTCTTACTAGAATGTAGGCTCTATGCAGGCAGAGTCTTCAGACAGTGTGCTCAGACAGTGCTGGATCAATAAATATATATTAAAGAATAGAAGAAAGAAGGAATGGACGAAGGAAGGGAGGGATTCCAAATCTAGTCCTGCATTCTAGCAAAATATTTGATTCTCACGAACCAGTAAGCATATGCCTAGTTTTTAAAAATATATAGTTTTTTATTGATTTCAGAGAGGAAGGGATATAAAGAAAGAGATAGAAACATCAATGATGAGAGAGAATCATTGATTGGCTGCCTCCTGCACGCCCCCCACTGGGGATGGAGCCCACAACCCAGGCATGTGCCCTGACCAGGAATCAAACTGTGACCTCCTGGTTCATAAGTCAATGCTCAACCACTAAGCCATACCATTCTGGCAGTATATGCCTAGTTTTTAATGTACTATATGATCAGGGCATATTCCAAAACTATGTTGCCATAATTGTCCCCACCCCACTGGTTATAAACACTACAAATCAGTCACAAATTCTGGTTTAACTCTTGGGCTTACAATTAAAGTAGAAAGGGATTATTATCATAATTATTATTATTACCAATAAACTTCTGTTTATTTAAAGAAAAAAAAAGGCGATTACTTCCAACTACGTTCGTCTTTCCAAAAACTGCTAATAGACTTGAACCTTTGAAATTCCTGATTTGACCTGAGCTTGACCCTCGCAGACAATTCATTTGCCAAGGGGTGAAAAAATTACAATAAAAATTTCTCAACATTTCTTAAACTGAGACCCACAATATTTCTGTTCCTCAACCACATATACATCCGTCTCCACTGTTCTCAGGATAAAGAAGAAAAAGGCTGGTTTCTAATTTTTTAAACAGAGAAATGGGCAGCAGCACTTTAAACCTTCTCAGTTGGAAAGTGATATTTTTGGTCAATGATCTATTTTTATTTCTGCTAGGCTGTTTCTCGAGGAGTCCAATGACAAGGACCTGTCCTTCAAAGTTGTAGGCTGTGGGCACGGAATTAGCATTTTCAATTACTTCCCCTGGATGAAGCACACAGGTCTCTTCCCCTTCCCACCCCCCAACCACTCTCTCTCTCTCTTTCTCTCCCCTTGGAGGACAGGGAGGGCAGTTTCGGGGTTACCCTTCATTTTTTATTCAGAATGTTCTCAGCAGGCTCCAAACATACTTGAAAAAGCAATTTATAATTTTTTCCCCAAAAATAAGAACAGCATCTAGGACTTGAACATCGTCGGATGTATGCTTCCATTGCCAAGCCTATCTGTTTTAGTTGACAAATTTGCTTTGTGTCATTTTTAATCCGCAGACGTATATTTTTGTAACTCCTATTGACTCTGTGGCAAATCTAGTTAATGTGATTTTCCTGGATAAGATACTCAGGACAGTTACCCTTGCAGACATTTTTAATAAAAACAAACATCAACTGGGGACTCAGAAATGAGATCAGATTGCTTTATCAACCAAGGAACAACCATCCCTCTATTTCTCATTCTTCTTTCAATACCCTACCTGTTACCACCTGTTTAATACAACAAACTGATCAGATCAAGGACAGATTTGGAAAGGAAAGACAAAAACCAGCAGCTGCTGTTTAATTTTTGGAAAAGCCACTATCCAAAAGAAAGCAAACTAGAAAGTACAGTAAGCCAGGTACAAGGGTGGAGCTCAGGTGATGGGAGTCATAAACTGTTCTACTGTGAGGTAGTTGTCCTGCCAATTGGGTCGACAATCTTTAGGGTCTTTCCTTTATTCTGGCTCTGGTATTTATTTGGTCGGAGAAATAAATGATTCTGACACACTTTGGAAATACATGGGACTCATTAAAAAGGCACTCACAGAATTCTGACAACATTCACTCCAATTCTTAGTTTTTACATGACTTCTGCTCTACTTTTAAGCCTTGTGAAGACATGCTAGAGACACCGTGTCCTGAGATCCAAGCTCTTTGAGTGCAAAGAGCCATCCTTAATCCAAGCAGTAACATAAAACAAAACAAAACAAAACAAAGCAGGGAACTGGTGGAATACTCAGGAATAGCTTATACCTTTGGGAGAGGATGGCATTTGTTGGGCACTTACTACCTGCTGGTTCCCTGGAGGATTCTTTACACGTTCCATTTCAAGGAGCAGACACCTGGGGCAAAACCACCTTAACCTCCTTCCCCAAAAGCTCGGGATCAAATTGTCTTCCCCTGTGACAAAAATTGCAAAAAGGACTGCTTTCCAGGATAAACCCAAACACCTTCTGGAAGTTCATTGCTCTGCAAGTCTCCCAGGACTGAATTCATACTTCAAAGCATGTTTCACAACTTATCTACCACCAAGTAATAAAAACATCCAGGCCAAGTTCCTGGGAAAGATGTATCTGATAAAAGTACCAAGGCTAATAGGGAAAGTATGAAGAAACTGTGTATAATATGCAAAACATAAATCACTCTAAACTAATACTCACTTTAAGTATGACCTAGTATGTCAGAGAAGAAAATGCTCCTAAAGTGTATGTGTGTGTGTGTGTGTGTGTGTGTGTGTCTACAACACACATATTACTCCCTTCCCCCATACACTTCAACACTCCACCTTAAAGTGAAAAGAAGCTGGAAAGAATTAAACTAAGATGCTACTCCATGAAGCTGCAAGTGCATAACTATTGGGTGAATCTCTAAACCATGACAATGCCATTGGCCGTTTTATTAAGTTTACCTTTAGCAGGTGTAACCTTCATAACCAGGCATCTCCGTTGGTCTGACATTTACAAGGCAATATCTTTTAAAAGCAATAGCCTTCAATGTTGAGCCACCTCTTAATTATGGGTCCATTGAACAAAGGTAGCATTCATCTCTTCATTTCACAAAGACAGGCAACTAGCGCACTGGTAGCAGTTTTTATTGGTAGGAAACCAAGTGCCACTTAGATTCACTTTTATTACTCTTCAATAATGAGGTTTGTGTTTCGTTTTGTGCTTAAATGATGGATTATACTCAAATGAATCTGTCTTTCCCCTCATTATTATTACTCTTATGACTTTCCTAAGAGAGGAAAAGGAGTATGTTTAGGTACATTTCACTCTATCCTGCCTTAAATCAAGCGCTCTCGAGGGAAAATAAGCCAATCTGGAGCTCTCCCCACCCCACCTCCTATTAGTTGAGTCACTGTGGACTCCAGAGAATGAAGCATCTATAGCAACATAGAATAATTTCCTCTTATATGATGTTCAGAACTTTTTACATTTATAATCACAAAAGGATTAAAGGCAATGGGATGGCATCTCTTTTTCTTTTATGTCTGCGTATTGCATTGTTTGGAGAAATTCTGGAAGTAGTATTGGAGGAATAAATTATATATTTGCTCCATTATTGGCTTAACTTTTTTTAGGAGGAACTTCCTTTGCCCCCCTCTAGACTCAGAAAGGAACCTCAAATCTATTCTCAGTTCCTCCCACTTCCCTCTGCCTTGTCTGTCAAGCCCTTAGGAGTCAAGTTCTAAAGCAACCTAACAGAATTAGGAGGAACAGAGCTTACCAACCAGACACTACGCAAACTAATATTCCAGGCAGGACTTCTACTTTTATTTTTATCCTCATTTTTGTTTTTCTTTTTAACATTATTAAGAAATAGTTGGACAAGTTTCTGCAATAAATTTTTAGCTATACTTGCAGTGTTGATTTACTTTTTATTTGAGTACTTTTTTCAAACCTTGGACATAGAATGTGAAAGCTGAGAAGGTCCTTGAAGATTGAGAATAAGTACAAGGTCAAGGTCCCACAGCTGGCTGGGGTCTGAGCCTCCAAGAACCTGAGTGTTCTGACTCTCTACCAGGCTTTCTAGTCCCAAAGCCCATCTTTCATCAAGAAACCCATCCATGGGTAGCTAAACCCCATTCTGTCTCACCTATCTGTGAACTTGCACAGTACGCATACTTGCCTTCTGTATTGCACCACTGTGCATGGAATGATCACCTTGCTTAGTGAAATTCACTAGCTATGACCTCCATGTCTGCTGATGGCTCTTGTTCAAACACATCTCTGTGGCCCAAGACCGAGTCATGTGTATCCAACAGACATGTATCCAGACATCTCCAGAAACATGTCCCAAAGGAATCTCAAACTTGACAAAACTGACAAAATTAAACTTACAATTTTTAACCCAAGTCTGTTCTGTGTTTTTTTTTCTATTATTATTCCTCATCAAATTAATGGCACCATCGCTTACTAATTTTTTTCCAAACCAGAAGTCTATCCTCAGTTCCACCTACTTCTTCTTTCCTCCTATCTAATGAATGGCTGTCCTTGTCCATTCTATCTACTGAGTGTTTCTTAAATTAGTCCCACCTCTCCAACTCTACAGGCACTGTTCTAGTTCACTCCCACACAATTTCATCTGGGACCACTGCAACAGACTCTAGTCTTGATCACTCTCTAAAGTCCTTCAATCCATCCTCCATGGTGTTGCTTACCTAACCTCCACTGGGCCACTCTTCCACAGCCTCACTTTACTTCCCTAACCCAGTAACCTCATCCCTCCAGATAAACCCTCATGCCACTGCCTGGTACATAAAGTTCAGGATGACTCTGCCCATTAACCGAACATTTTGGCTCCCTCTCTTGCTTCCATGCAATTGTCTTCCATTTTATGCTCCAGCAATATAGAGCCGGTGTAGTTCCCAACACATGCAGGTGATTTCCTATTTTTACACATGCTCTTCTCTCTGCAATGGCCTTGTACCACTTTATCCATAGGAAAACTACTATCCTATATAATAAGAGCCTAATATGCAAATCGACCGAATGGTGGAATGACTGGCCGAACAACCGGTCGCTATTATGCGCAGACGCTCAATGCAGGAGCTGCCCTCAGCCTGCAGGCCCCAGGCTGGCCAAGGCAGATGCCATCGGGAGCCCCCTGATTGGCCCGCCTGTCACCCTGCAAAGGGAGGTGACTGGCAGTGGTGGTGAGGGGTGGGGCTAGCAAGCAGGCAGTGCCAGGCTAGCCAATGTGGTTGCCTCCTGATCGCCCTGCCAGTTGTCCCACAGATCAGCCCTGATCACAGGCCAGACCTAGGGACCCTACCTGTGCACGAATTTCGTGCACTGGGCCTCTAGTTTATCCATAAAGTCTCAGCTCACATGTGTTATCCATTTGCATCCTTACCTGATTGGGTGCTGCTGAAATACCCAGATACTACATCAGTCACTGGTTATGTGGAGCTATGAAAGCAATGCCCAGAGATAAGGGTGCCTTTTCCTCCACGCATCTTTCCATCACAGCAAGAATGGCATGCCGTTGGAGTTATGCACATGTCTGTCTTTCCACTCTGCTATAAGCACAGTACTCAATAAAATCAGTGCTGAACGAAAGAAAAAGTATATTTTGTCTCTTCAACTAATCTGTCCCCTGGTTTCATTAGATTTCTCAAAGGACATCATCCTATACAAGGCACCATGGTCAACAGTACAGACTTTGGAGTCAGATCCTCTCTTCTTCATGAGCTGTGTGACCTTGGTCGGGCCACTGAAATTCTACAAAACGGAGACAATGGTATTCTATTCCCAGGTCCCTTGCAAGGCATCGATGAGGTAATCCATGTAAATAAGTCAAAACACCACCTGGCACAAAACAACCCGTCAGTACCTGTGAGCTTCTATTATTTTACATCTTATACTGCACATCCACACAGGCAAGGGACAACAAACTGTTGAAATAAGTAAAAAGGAATCTTGTGATTCAGGTAGCCAAGTCATCGGGTATTTCGACCTCCCAGATGATTTCCCACTGTGATGACTCTAAAGGGTTAAGCACACATGCACACGCAGGAGCATTTTCCCAACCCCCAGGCTTGTCATCTGAGGGTGAGGGTTGGGGGAGGGAGTGCTCTGGTTATGGATGTTAAATCAACAATTCCCTCTTACAACAGACCCTGGCTCCGCTCTCCCCATGTCGCGGCCTGTGACGGCTGAGCGTCTCCCAAGCATGACCAAGCGATTAGCGGGGCTGTGTCCGCGCCTCTCCTCAGTAATGGGTGCTCTTTCCATTTGCCGGGTATGGGAGCCTGAGCGCTTCGCTGCCTCGCTCGCTCGCTGCCTCGCTGGCTGCCTCGCTGGCTGCCTCACTGGCTGCCTCGTGCATTCCCAGCTTGATGAATTCATTACTCCCCATATTTTCCTCCTCCCCCCTTCAGAGAAAACCCTTCCCTAAAATTTTAATTTTTTTAAAAAGGTGCTTTTTAAACATGAAACTTTGCCATCAAGTCTGCGACAGCTGAGCTGCATCCCACACCACTTTCAGAAGAAAGAATGAATGAAGGGAAGATTCTTTAATACAAACACCCCGGTCCTGCCTCGCACTGGGTGGAGAACACGCAGAATTATGCTGGGCATGGGCTAGGAAGAAACCCTTCTTTGCGATCTAAACAGGAATAAGGCAGAAGTTATGTGTCCTCGATAGGCAATGGTGTCCCAGCCTAACAACACACCTGCCGGCTTCTCCCCACTGTTTGCTTTCCCCCCATAAATGGCTCCTGGAGTGAACCCTGCCTGCTCCTGCCACAGTGAGAGTGTCTGCTCGTCCGGGCACTATTCATGGACGGGATGCAGCTGAAGGGTGCCTGGGCCAATTCTGCACAGCTGTGGTTTTAGAAAGCACTTTCAGGAGCAAAGGGGAAGGAAGGAAGGTACCCGAATGGAATGGACAGCTAGACAGTAGAACCCCTTACTTGTACCCGACCTATGGCATCCAAACCTACTCTTCTCAGCCACATGGCTGCTTTCCAGTAGCAAGAAAACTGCAGGGGAGAGCACCACTCCACAATAAGTAACAGACAAAGAGGCTCTCTCTGACCTTTCTGAACCAAGACCCAGAGTTACCGAACAGCAAGGACTCTGCCCACAGAAAGGGCGGCACTGCAGGCCCCGGGCTGTTCAGCCACCTGCAGGTGCCTGAAACAGTCATCTCCGATTTTATCTTCACACACACACACACACACACACACACACACACACACACACACACGACAAGCAGAACCATCAGGGAACTGTCTCTAAGGGCAACAGGGGTCATGGTTCAGAGCTCTGGCCCAGGAGCCAGACCCTGAGTTTGAAACCCGTCTAGCTCAGTGACCTTAAATGAGTTACTGAACTCTCTAAGCCTCAGCTTCCTCACCTGTAAAATGGGGGTGCTCCCGCACAGTAAGAATAACATGGTGATTTAATGAAATAAGATGAGAATCGAGCTCAGCACGTAGTTGGCTCTTATTAAAATAGCATCGAACACAGTGGCACTGGCTATGTTTTTCTTTTGGTCACTTCCAGAGATAGCTTCAAATATTTGTTTTACAAAAGCAAGTATCATACATCTTTCTGGGCGAAAAATTTGTTGTTACCTAGAATTTTTATGAATTTTAAAAAATCCCTCTCTTGGGGATATATATGTGTCTATGTATATATGTATACATGTGTGTACATACATATTCATACATATATATACACATATATACATATTGTAAGAATCTATCCCGAAACATTAGTAATATACAACAGCAGTGCTTTTTGCAATGAACACTAGGTTACAAAAATGCTTCCTTCTACCAAATGATATCAAAGTGATGCTGCCTGCTATTGGGTTTCTTCTATAGCACAGAGCCTTATCCCTCAGACGGTGAAAACATCCCGAATGGACAGCTCCCCGATTAGGCAAAAGCACCCCGTATCCCGCCACCCTTCTCAGAGGCACAACCTTGCTGTGGTCACACAGCATCTGAAGATCTAAATATAGGGCCCTGGTGCTGGGGGAGGGGCTGAGAGATAAGGAGAGCAGAGGTGGAGGCTCATCTGCTATAAATAACCCAGGAGCCTGACTCCATTTAGAGCTTCCCAGGTGTAGGGCTCCAGCAAATCTGCTTTGTTTCCTGAAACAAAAGAAACAAGGGCCGTGTTCAGGTTTCTCTGAGCCTCTGGCACGGAGATGCTCTTCGGTGTATTTTCTTCCTTTTGAAGAACTGAGAGCTCTAAATAAATCCTCGCGGTCCCTCGAAGCCCTTCTAATCCCCGAGCCGCATCCGCGTCACAGGTAGGGCATGGTCTGCTCACAGGGCTGGCACCAGCTTCATGCAGAATTGCTCCCTAAACGTAAAAGTTTTACGGGGCAGAGTCTTTACAAGCCGGGCACAGATCTCAGTTGCGAGTGTTTGTTCCTCTAACATCTTTAAGATGGGTGCTTTGTACAATGTTTGGCAGCAACACACATCTGTTTTGGGGAAGACACCTGATCATTTTAACCATCCCTATAATGGGAAAGTGCTGACTAGTGCAAACATTTCCAAAGATTCTCTGTGCAGCGAGGATGGCCCAGGTGTCTACAGAACGCTCGTCTGCTCAGCAAAATCACAACCACCCACCGCTGACTCCCCTCAACCTTTTCCTGACTCGCTGCTACAGAAAAGAACCCCTTATTGAGCCACCAGGGGATTACTTGCACAATCCCAGGCTGTTTTTTGGTGACAAATCGGCATTCCCGTCCATTTGAGAGGGGTCTACATGGATGTGTAGAGAGTCGGGAGGAGCTTGGGTCCAAAACCCGTGAATGAATTCCATTAATACATATATGTAGCTTTTTCATCTGTGACATCGATGACATTTTTTGCTTTCCTATTTCTGAATATTATTTACTAAAGTATAAACTCAAGAATAATTTTGTACAAATCACCAGTGTATGTAAAAATTATTTCTTAAAAAAAAACATTTTTATTGATTTCAGAGAAGAAGGGAGAGGGAGAGAGAGATGGAAACATCAATGATGAAAGAATCACTGATTGGCTGCCTCCTGCACACCCTCTACTGGGGATTGAACCATGCCCTGACTGGGACTCCAACCATGACCTCCTGCTTCATAGGTTGACGCTCAACCACTGAGCCATGCTCATTTCTTATTAGGCCAATGCTTCCTGGCTCCTAGCTCAGAATCACGGTGGAACTTGCCAGCATGGAACTCAGGGTCCAGACCCCATGGCTACTTCCACAAAACCGAACCCGTAGAAATCCACATCTTTGATAACGTGTATACACGAGTATGTGTTTAAATACAACATCAAATTTCCTTCATTCAAAGTCCTATTTGGATGTGGACTCATTATTCACATTTGCCCAACAACAGCGATGGTACCCACTTTCCTTCACATTAAGAGAAAAAGTGTGTGCCTGAAGCTTTCTGCTTCCAGGCAGTACACCTTGATTTCCTTGGGCTTCTATCTATGCCTCACCAGTAGGTATTTACAAAACATTTCCCACTGGATGGGATTGGTGAGAAAAAAGTACTTCTCTATCAGTGATAGCTGGGAAGTCTGAACAGTTTCCTGACATTTACTTGCTGAGAAAGGTGGCTGATGCTGGTCTAGATGAATCAGGTTGCACATATGGGTGTGGGCTCGGGGAGAGACAACTTGAGCCTTTCCAATGACTCCTAGTTGAGATGTGGCTGATTAACAAGCTTCACAAATACATAATCTATAGCAGCAATAAGAAAATCTCTATATCATAGAATTGTCTACTTGAAACCTATAAAATTTTATTAACCAATGTCACTTCAATAAATTTAATAAAACATAAAAAAAGAAAACTATGTTATGTCCAGCAATTCTCCTAAAATTATCTGAACTCACAAAAGAATGTCATCAGAGATTTTCCCTACATAGGGCTAATTTGAAGTCACATCATCTAGATTCTTCCAGTGGTAGCAGCAAAGAGTGTAACCTGAAGGACACTATGAAGGGCAAAGATGACATTTCTAAAGCAGTGGATGGATGTTAACCAACATGTAGCCCTACCCCAGAGCATGGATGCTTTGCAACCAGAATCAATGAGTCTTGTTGTTTGAGTTGAATAATAACATCCCTTATCCAAATTACAAACACTAAAAAAAAAATTAGGTTACAATTATACGTGTTTAAAAATAATCAAAGCATCCCCGATGGTGTGGCCCAGTGTTTGAGCGTTGACCCATGAACCAAGAGGTCACCAGTTCAATTCTAGGTCAGGGCACCCAGTGTGGGGCATGCAGGAGACAGCCGATCAATGATTCTATTTCACCATTGAGTCTTCTCTCTCTCTCCCTCTCCCTTCCTTTCTGAAATCAATAAAAATATATTTTAAAAAATAAAGTGAACAATGTATTAGTCCCATCCATATCATTCTTCTAACATTTGGCCCATTGTACCACTTTGGTATCGTAAAGTTTGGTAAAAATAGTTACTTTCTATTTTTACATAATCCTACAAAAAGCACCAAAGCAGGTGCTCTGCCATCTGAACCAGCATGAGGAGCCTTGCTCGGATCTCACCGAGTTTTGACTGTCCTCAGCTCAGCTCTCCTGAATTCCAAGGGTGACGTTGTTGCTGGTATCACCCATCATTGCTAAAACTCATTTCTCAGCAGATATTCACTGGGAACCTTCTCTGAGCCAAGCACTGGGCATACAAAGGTGAAAGTTCCTGCCTTCACAAGGCTACCTTCCCCATGGAGGAGACAGCCAATGAATCCATGAGTGCATGCCTAGCAGGGAATTAATTATAGGATAGAAAAGGATAAGAGGGAATAGGATATTCCTCTGAAGATTAAAAAGCAGAGAAAGAATGTAGAGTGTGATGAGTCCTGGCTATGTTAGCATCCCCAAAGGCCTCTTTGAGTAGGTGTCAGGTATGGTCCCAAAACAAACTATAGATTTGCACAGAGCAGAAACAGACTCTGTAAAGCAATTTCTAGATGTATTTTATTTGTGGCCCTTAATGCATCCCATATATGTTTCTCGGGTTTAAATCACTTTTCTCAAGTTCCAATTCATTCTATCATTAAAATACATGTAGGCTGAGATTTTCATCCTTAACTTTCTCTGGACTGTGACATATTGCTCACAAAGGCTAAAGGGTAGCAGAGGGTTACCAGATGGATCTGGGATTCCCATGTGATCTGGGTTTTATCAGAACCAATGGTGACTTTACAGACCCCCAACATTTCAAAAGGGAATGCGGGCTCCAAACACACCATTCTACCATTCTGATCAAGGATGACAGCCATTACAACAGTAAGTGCCAAGCATGTGCCAAGCACTGTGCTAGATGCTTCCAGACACTCTTCCCTCTTCACTGTATTCATGACCTCAATTACGATGGGGACGGGGGCTTCACTTGGCCACACACCCTAAACCACCAACAGTACTTAAGTTTCCAGGCTGCCAGTCTTTGGGACTCCCCTCTCACGGTATTTAAGTACTTGTGACAAGAGATTCTAAAAGCTTTCTGAAAGTTGTAGGCACTAATGGAAAAGCCTTTTACATATTTTATAAAACTAAACAAACATCAAAGTTAACAGTCAGAGGCAACTTGTTTTTTCTGAACTCTACAGAGCCTTGTCAGCATGGAAATCCCTCCTGCTGGTTCTATTTAAACAAGTAATGCAAGAGTCCTGAATTATGAGGGGAAAATAAGATTACACGTTTCCTGAGGGTAAAAACAACTCTACTTCACATTTTTTGTTTTCCTGGTGCTCACACAGTTCCTAACCCTAAGTGGGTGGAAAAGAAATGTTTAATTATACGGATGTGGGAAAATATGACAAGATTTTTAACCACACAAAAACACTCAGCTTTTGTTGATTTTCTTGTAAACATTATTAGCTACCTACAAGGTTCAATCACAACTGGAGATTAAAAAAATCTCTCTGTGTACAAGTATATGATTCCATTATGAGTATGGGCTACACCAAACTTCCTACAACACTTTACAGACACCCCACATTTCAAAAAGGACATGCAGGCTCAAAACACACCATTCTGATCAAGGATGGGAATCATTACAACAATAAGTGCTAAGCATGTGCCAAGCACTGTGCTGGATACTTCCAGACACTCTTTCTTCCCTCTTCACTTTACTCAGCAGGCAGTGACCTGCTGAGGCCACTTCTATCTAACCACCATATGTAATAGCTCACTATTCGGTCCTTCTTACACCTTACCTTGCTTTATCATCTACCTGCCACTTTCTATGTTTATTTGTTCACTTAAGTGTTAGATCCAGTTCTATGTACTAGAATGTAAGTTCCATGAGAGCAGGAACATTATATTACTCGCTCTTGGAGCTTAAGCAACATGTAAAACTCAATAAATACTTGATGAATGAATAATACATGAATGATGTCATTCACCCTTTAAAACAATTCTGCAAAGTAGTACTTTGAGCCCCAAGAAGCAGCATCGACAAGTCTGAGTTCTACTCTCTTTGTGCTGACACAGGTTGAATAGACAAACCATCCCCCCCGCACCTCTTCCTACCTTTTCTTGATAGAACCAAAGTCTCCAGCTCTCTCTTTTCCTGGCACATTCTCAGAGGAAGGCAATGAGCAAAGTCCACCGAGATTAACCATTTCCCGTGTTACTTTTATGTGACTTATTTGCAACCCGAGAAGGAAATGTCCTATCGCTTGGAGTTTAGGAACAGAGATGGTTGGGTTTCCGAGGCATCTCTGACTCACCTGGATCCTCACCGCGGTGTGGACATGGCCTCATGCACGGCCCGGAATCTGAGAAGCCGATTTCTGTGAACTCACCGGGAGATGAGGATGGCACGTCCAAGGTTAAGGTGACGGATTTTCCTGTGCTGCAGTCTTGCCCATTTATATCCAAGACCCTCCACCTCTGAGGTACCCTGTTGAATGACTCACTCCTGGCTACACTTGTGCTTCAGAAAATATTGGGTAGAGATTGCGCTCACTCTGGCTGCTGTTCCAGAATGATCTCACTCCGGCTCCTGGTCCATAATGATGAGGCGCTGCCTAAATTATATCCTACAGAAGATTTTCAGTGGCTTCTTTCAGAAAAATGGACATCTGACTTCCTTACACTTAAAATTTCATCTCCAGGTAAGTATCGCCTTTTCTCCAATATATTTTTTTTTACTTCATGAGTATGATGGATGAAAACAGAAGGCACTGTTTTAATGGCCCTGAGAAAATGAATCATCTCTCTCATGTGCATTTTACTCCTTGCAAAGATTTTTTCCCCTTAAATCTGTAAGTGCATTTCTGAGAGTTCTTAAATGCAAGCATCCCTCTTAGCTTGCTAACTGCATTTCCCATAGTAGGCCATTTAAAATGTGTCTTTAAAGTGGATTACATATCTCAGCGGACGGGTGACGGGCTATGGAGTCACCCACTTTGATGTCACCAGTTCAAATGTAGTCCAGACACTTGGCAGTGAAAAAACAACTGTTATAACTAACCATTGTTTGGCTTACTTTTGTAGAGATGAGTTAGTGACTCCTGTCTAGTACCTGGCTCTAGGTAGCTAATCACCAGTACCAGCATCATCTCAGAGGCATTAAACAAGATGTTCCCAGTGATGGAGGAATTGGAAAGGATGTGTCTGTACACAAACACACGTACAAACACATGTACATTGTGAATGAACATACATGCATAAACACATGTGCACACACATACACACATACATACACATACACACCTGTACAACTATTTTAACTGAACTCATCCATGAGGGACAGTCAGAAATATATTTTATCCATTTATTTGACAACACTCTACTCGGTGCAAACTATTCCCCGATGTAAGCATATGCCTACAGCCCTCTGAGGTCCAGCTCTCGCCCGGCAGAATTTCTGCAAACAGATGAGAGCACCTCCACTAGCCAGCCTCACTCTTCACTGTGATGAGATAGAAGAAGGCATTGGTCTTCAGGGATGTCCATTTGGGAGCTTTTAGGAACACCAGCCTGCACTTAAAGATCAAAGACTCCTGAGATGGCTCCTCAGAAATACATCTCTGCTGAGAACCCAAGAGACTGGATGCCATCCTGATGCCCCGCCCCTCCCGATCTCTCGTATCCACTGCCTCAGCATGGCCTCTCCATCCATCCTCTTCCTAGACCCTGAATTCATCACTCATTTCCATCGTCACTGTCACCACCTTAGGGCAGGCCACTGCCAGCTGCCCCCTGATTACTACAACCTGCTCCCCATCCCTGTCTGTTATTAGACTCCATCTATTCCCCATAATATTTCCAGAGCATCTCTCCGAAGTGTCACTGCCCTGCTTAAAACCCTCAGTGGCTCCCCATGGCTTCAGGATGAGGTCCATACTCCTCACCATGGCCTCCTTTTCTGAATTCACCTCACAGAAGGCATCCGTCCCATCCATGCCATTCCTGTAATGCTTCCAATGGCCAGGTATGGACGGCTGCCTCCCCCACGTTTCCTAGCTACTACTCAGCAGAACTGCCATTTCTTCCCAGGACTATGTCCTGGCCTTCTGAGGTCTGGGTTGGGTGCTGTTCTTAGCACCCCATCACGTCACTCACCGCACTGTAGTGGAGGATCACACTCTTTAGGAAGAGCTGAGTCTTGTTCGCTGCTCAATCCCTGGCCACTACTATGGTATCTCCCTCCTCAGTCAATGGAGGGCAAAACCCTATTTTATATTAAGAATACAGGATGCTTAGGTCTGAATGCTGATATCATTCGCTCATTCCTTTATTCATTCAACACTTACTAAGCACCCTCAATAGACCAGACACTGTAATAAGTGTTACGGGTATGACTTTAAGACACATAACTACGCCTCCAAAGAGACTGCAAAAGAAAGCTTTAAATCCCTTCTTTCAGATTGGAAAGAACCATCAACTTTCTATCACACAGCTTCCATAATCTGTAAAAACAACCACCAAAACAACAACTGGAACAAAATTAATAGTGTGGCTTGGCCAAAAGCCACAGGAGACGGGGGCGTTTTTCTCAATAGAATCAGCTGACACTGTGTCATCTGCCCCTTTAGAATGGACCAGCAAAGCATTAAAATGCCAAAAACGTGGAGAAGAAACACATTCAGGGAGCTAACAGGAGAATATGAAGGACAGACATAATTAAAGAGAGAAAGGCATAATAAATACAGGGTACTCTGAAGTCCCTTTGTCATGGGGCTATACGGCAGTTTGACTCCCATTAAAGTCATTCTGAATTGATTCCCTGGGTCTAATGAGAACATTTTGACAATGCCAAGACACTCGGCCTTCTCAAGAGCTCCTAAAAGGCGCCCTCAGAGCCCGACCAGCTAGATATGCAAGTGGAGAATGCACAGCCACTTACTCGGCGAAACAGACCATGTCCAGAGAGGAGAGAACAGGTTCCCTGTGCTGTTCATGAGGGCACTGAAGGGGCAGGCCCTTTAGATGCCCATTTCAAGGACATGGTCCCACCAAATCCCCACCTTCTAAAGCTTTCTGGCTCTGAGTGTCTCAGACTTCAAGAGTTGTGATATTTCATTGCAGGTTTCCGGTAACGCATACCCTTTACTATTTTATCTTTGGGCTACAAGCTGTAGCTTCCCATTTAATTGGAATAAAGGGAGAATTTATAGAATTTCCCCATGGAGGTCGTCTGTCCTCATATATTTCGGATGACTCCCAATAGAAAGGAGCTTAGAATAAGGACCGAGGCATCCCCAATACATGTAATCATCAACACTCCCTCCCCCGCCCGACGAAACGCTAGCAAATTTGACTCTAAGTCAGTGGGACATGCAAGAAACCCAAATTATTACATTACCATTTCCTTGGACCCCATTAACCTTGAGAGAACGGTAAAGGTCATCCGCCTGCCTGGCTAAATAGCTTTCAGCAATTTCTCTAAAAATGTAGCAGCAATACCTCTTCCACCTGTGCTCAATTTTTTCCTATTTTTAATCACTAAAGTTATTTTGCATGAATACCGAATCTTTGTTTCGTAAGGATTGATCCTCTTGCCACTTACCGCTGCTTCGTGACTTCATAGCCCCTGCTAAGGAGCTAATTTTAATGTCACAGACAATTGTGATTTCATGAGGAAGCGGCTAACCTCTTCTGAAACAAAGGCCCTGTTTTCAAGAAAGTGTTTCTTCTAATAAATTGCAAAAAATAGCTAAGCACCTAAAATGTAAAATAGATGATTTATCTGAAAATTAGACGCTGACACTGTCTATGACTCTCCTGAAAGCTGCAGGAAAAAGTTAGGATGAAGACAAAAACCAAAGAATCAAAAAATAAACTTTCAAATGGTAACCACGTGCTTTTTCTACACCTTTGCCAGTGTTGTTTGCCTACCAGCGTGGGGCCATTATTTTGTTATTATTTTACTATACTACCCATAACAGATATTTTTATGAAGTTTTGATTTATTTAGATGTTTCATAAATTTTAAAAGCTCAGTTGTCTCCTGTTGTCCTCACTCTAAATGAGTGGCCAGGTAGGGTCAGTTCCCTGGAATCTCACAGAAGACAAGACACAGCTTCCAGGTTAGGGAAGGCAGGATCTCAGCAAAGTACCCAACCGACATGGTGAGGGCCCATGCACTCGGTTCCATTCCATGGAGATCCATGCTGACCACAACTCCAGCCTGGAGACCACCCACACCAGGCGCGTATCAAAGACAGGTACACTTTTCCACTTCATGAGAGATAGTTCCGGCCACATGCACCAAAATGAACCAGGCTGTGGCATGTGGGGTAGTGGCCTCAATGAGATACATCTTGATTTAATAGAGAAATAAAAGTGATCTAAGGTCGTCTGCTAAGGCCATCATAAAGAGCACGCAGGCACCCCATGCTTTAATAGTCCCAAGCTGCTTTTCAACTCTGAGTGAAACCATTTGCCTAATGTCTACAGAAATGGCGCAATTAATTTCCTCCCTTAAATAATATCAGACTGTCCGCTATCATATGTCCTAGTAGAAGTGTTTTTCTTCTGTTCTCTCTTTATGTTAAAATTCTAAAGATATGAGGATGGAGACAGTGCTGATTTCGGAGTGACAGGAAACCTCCCCCAGAGAGAGAGCACATTCGCATTTGATGACTGTCTTTAGAGACTCTTGGCAAAGATCAAGTGCCGTGTCTGAAAATGAGCCACGTGAATGATACCAAACTGCCTTGGGCAGTAAAAAGCGGCCTCAGGACCTCCCTGTGCCTTCATTAATGAGTCCTTTATTCAGTGAAAGTTTCTGAGCAACTACTGTGTCTTAGGTTCATTGCTCCAGGCAGAGGACGGCAATATTAAACAGGATGGATGGTCGGTGTAGATGTCATTGAAAAGGTAACATCTGAGGAAAGATTTTAGCGATGGGAGGAATTCGTCCCAGGGGTACATAAGAGAGTATTTCACGTGGAGGAAACAGCCAGTGCTAAGGCCCTGTGGCAGGAGCAGGCCTGGAGACATGAGGAGAGAGGAATGAGACACCAGGCAAGGGAGGAGATGGAGCGCCATAGCAGCATTTTGAACAAAATGAATAACCAGACTTAGAATTTAAAATCTTTTCGTTCAGACAAGTCACCTGCTCGGCAGAAGTAAATGACTAAACATTGACACATTAAACCAGTTCAACACGTGTATATGGCTCTTCACAATAAACCTCCATTAGTAACAAGCCAAGCTCAAATCTCCAACTACCAATGAATTTAGCACCAAAATTATTTTTTTTAAAGACAGACAGAGATTACCCACATTGTGTAATATTCCTTTTAAGACAGGTTCTTCCCTAAAGCTCTATGAACCAGAGTAAGTCCTGGATTCTACTTCCTACTCTTGAAAATCAAGGAGTTAGTACTGATATAAAATTATCTATAAAATCACTTCCATACAGCATCAGTACCTGTGGTCGCCAGTCCCCATGATAGCCTGTGATGACATCTCTGTGTGAGTGGTGAATAAATAGCAAATCTGGGCTGGACCATGTGACCCCCTGCATTATGGCTGAGTGATGGCCTGCGACTTCCCAATCTAGGCCGTAAAGGACATTGGTCTGGGGGACATTGGTCTGAAGAGAGGCCCATAGGGGAAGGAACCACCTTGTCATCTGCCTGAGTGACCATTTTGGAAGTGAATCCTTGGGTTTTATTCAAGGCTCCCTTTGGCCACAATTATGGCCAACACTCAAGTCCAACTTCCAGGTGACAGACAACCTCATAGTGACCCTGATCCAGAATCTCCCAACAAAACCACACCTAGATTCTCAATCTGTACAAACCATGAGAGAGAATAAGTCATTAGTGTTTGAAGCCACTAAGTTTTGGTGTTATTTGTTACTAACAGAGGCCTTCTATTTTCTAACATCTGAATATTACGGTGCTCATAAGTGAGCTACTGCTTACAACATTTATTTTTATTGAGCATGCTTTTGAATTTCTGAACTTAACACAAAAATCTGGAACAAAATCACAACCAGGTAAAATGATGAGAAGTTGAAAATACATACTTTCATTGGACTGAAGTGCCAAAATCAGAAAGTACTGAGAGTGATAGAGAATATTCAACGATGAATGGACATAGGAGTCAAGAAAAAAAAAATGGGTATGAAGAATGGTTCTGCCACTTACTAGTTTGAGCAAATTACATAAATTGATCGAGCCTCAGTTTCTCTGCTGGTCCATTGGTTCTCTGTTGTTCATGGTGTCTGGCAAGAATGTTTTCCATCTGAAAGTCGCTTAAGGAATGCTTTGAGTGGCAGACCTCTACATTCATGTATCTCATGAGCATATCCCATTGAGTACCACCGTCAAATGTTAAACTGTTCTAACTTACACTCAGAGCAGAAACATCAGACCAACCACGGGGTGTTTCTTTTTTTATTTACGAGGCGCAAAACGAAGAGATTTCACTGTAGGGGCAAATCAGAAGAGCGGAGAGGATCCCAGCCAGCCCCAAATGAGAGGGGCAGATGTAGTCATTAACACAGTTTCTGAGGAGTAAATATACCCTTTTGTGTTATTTTTATATTTGTCTGTTCTTGCATGCTGTGTCTCTTTGGCAAAGGAGAGCCAATATCTGTATCCGAAAATGACTATTAATCACATTTTGGAGCAATGGATTTTAGCAAAGGATGAAAACACTCACAAATGCAGCTGAAAAGCGAAGGAGAAAAAAAGAGAGAGCGAGAGAGGGAGCGAAGCAGCCACCCCTGCAGCCAAAACAACTCAGTGTGGGGAGAGTGTCATGTGGTCGCATCTCCGAAGCCCAGCTGATCTACAAAATCATCCGAAATGAGGCGGCTGGCTCTGATTACCATTGAGATTCGCGGGTGCATTTATCCTTCAATAGAAAATCTGTTCAAATGAATTCTCCCACATACATGCCCTCCACCATGGCAATGTACTACCAGCAATCTTCGTAAAGAACAGGGCACTGTCAAAGGTTATCTTTTCATTCCAAGGTACAGAATGAAAGGTGGAGATATAATTTCACACTAAATTTTGCCCTGTGATCAGAAGTCATTGAATGACTGTCTGAGGAGGCTGAAAGTGTTTGAATAAAATAGCCATAGACCAGGGCAACATGGACCTGGAATGCACAATTATGGGAAATAAGATTAAGCGAGGTGGGTAGAAGAGACGGAGAAGTGTAGGTAGAGAAGAGGGGAGATAGAGAGATGTGATTCCATTCTCTATATTGGCCCCCTTACCTCCTTGCCCATCCCTAGACACAGACTAGATCTGAAAATGCCTTTGATCTCCAGTAGACAGGTTTCAGCACCAACAGGCTAAAATATTCATGGGCAATGGTCTGCAAATTCCAACAGCCACATTAAATAATTAGATCTACAGATGATTCCAAGGTTACCCACCAGGCACTGCCAACTCCATGCGATCTGCTCACTATGCAAATATTTACATGTGTATGCAAACATCTACATACGTGAAAAGTTGTATTATAAATAACTCATTTCCCTGCAGCTTATATACTCTCCAGAAAAAATAACACATAGCCCAACTATTGCTAAAAAGAAAGAAAGAAAAAAAGACAAACTCACAGGCTACATTTAGGCTGAAGGAACTGAAGGGTATCTCTCTCCTTCCTTCCACAGTTCCTAGAGCCACCTGCCCTCCACAGTGACTACTCTTTGCTGGGGAGCTCACCAGACCCTCCTACACTGACCGGCTCTTTGCTCCCTTTCCTCTGAACTCTTTGACCACCACTGAACTAGACCCCTGGAACTTGTATGCGTTTGCTAGGCTTCCATAGCAAAGGACACACTGGCAGCTTCAACCACAGACACGGATTGTCTCAGTCTAGAGCAGTGATGGCGAACCTATGACACGTGTGTCAGAGGTGACACGCGAACTCATTTTTTTGGTTGATTTTTCTTTGTTAAATGGCATTTAAATATATAAAATAAATATCAAAAATATAAATCTTTGTTTTACTATGGTTGCAAATATCAAAAATTTCTATATGTGACACGGCACCAGAGTTAAGTTAGGGTTTTTCAAAATGCTGACACGCCGAGCTCAAAAGGTTCGCCATCACTGGTCTAGAGACTAGAGGTCTGAAAGCAAGGTGCAAACGGGTTTGGTTCCTCTGGAGGTTGAGGGATGGATCTGTCCCAGCTCCGCTCAGCCTGTTAACCTCAGGATGTCAAAGGAGAAGCTGAAGAACACATTTCACTAACAGCAAAAATAAAGGTTTAAGACCTGATAGGATGCTGAGTGACGACTATAACTAAAATTTGCTCCTGTGTCCATGGACATTTTAACAAGAGTACTCAACACATTCCAACTTGTTGTAGGCCAAGCGTTCTGTAGTCTCCAAGAAACGATAGTTCCTGAAGGTGCCCTCTGCTAGGTAACCACAGATTCACAGAGGGAGGGAGTGAAATTAGATGACTGCCCGCCGGCATGGCTCAGTGATTGAGTGCCGACCAATGAACCAGAAGGTCATGGTTAGATTCCTAGTCAGGGCACATGCCCAGGTTGCAGGCTCAAACTCCAGTAGGGGGTGTGCAAGAGGCAGCTAATCAATGATTCTCTCTCATCATTGATGTTTCTCTCTCACACTCCCTCTCCTTTCTTCTCTGAAATCAAATATATATATGTTAGAGGCCTGAGGCACGAAATTCATACAAGAGTAGGCCTTCCTTCCCCTGGCTCCTGGCACCGGCTTCCCTCTGGCACACAGGACCTGGGCTTTCCTCCGGCAGCCAGCAGGCACCCGGGACCCTGGACTCCCTCACAGCTCTGGCTTTGTCTGGAAGGACATCCAGTCTAATCAGCATATTACGCTTTTATTATTATAGATATCAGACGACTTAGCTCTGAAGTGTGTATCAGGCCTTTTATGCATTTTTATTTCCAAATAAAAAAGGGGTAATGACTTCAAGCTAAAGTCTTGGAGCATCCTTTAGCAACATAAGGACCTAAAAATGGCATGCGAGTTCACTTTAATTGGCGGAAGGCTAGTCAGAGTAGTTTAATGCCATTCCACTGAAAGAGTGACCAAGCACATACCCCACCTGGCTGGCTACTAGCTCCGTGTCTCACCTCCTACCATCCAAGGAAGAGGCGTAAACCATCAGCACCAGGATGAAGAGGGTAAGTGCGATGTGACGATCATGTCGAAGAAAATCAGTTCCTTTGGACTTTGTTTCTTTACCCCCTTTTCCTTCCTTCCAAAGTAAAAATTTAGTTTTGTGACTTCTGTGGGTGTTTGGTTTCTTATTTCAATTTATTTTTAAAGTTTGATTTAAATTTGGAATCTGCCTAAGACTTTTGACATTTATTTCTGGGGGTGTTTTCTGAAGCTCCATGAAGTGGGTTTTGATTGACAGGCAGGTTGCTATGGAAATAGCTGTCACTGCAGAGACTAAGGCTTTATCCCGTACTTTTCCTTTGTCAGGCAAAGGCTTGTGGGATATTTTAAAAATAGTATAAGTGCCCCAGAATTAATGGGGGAATGGCTCTATGACTCTTTTCTAACATATCTATCAAAACCTGCAATTGTTTTCATTCTGTACTATTCTATTCTGCATCTGTAGCCATAACTTTTTGCTTTAAAGCAAGTACTTTCCAATATTTTCTCTCATTGGTTCACTTGTTCTTCTGTGAAACAGGTCCCCTACGAACGAAACCAGTAAGGAAAGGAAAGTAACAAAAAGCATTGAATAGTCTTTCCAAAGGAATTCCCACTGAGTACCACCATGACCTTGGACAGCCTGCCAACTCCATTCGGGGCTGCATGTACTGGGCAAGCTCTTCATCCCCGGTTTTTAAGGAGAAAATTCAGGGGATGAGAAGAATGCATGGGTGATGTTTTAATGCGATATGATCTCTTCAGGGGGAGATAGCACATCATATACAAAGTGAGATGGTAATTAAGAATCATTTCCCCCATAAAAATTACCTTAGATTTAAGTTGGGTTCAATTACTCTTATTTCTATTCATTTATTTCTTTCTATTTCTCAGGATCCTCACTCCCTAGACATTCATTGCAGCCCCAAAAAAGCAACTGAATTCAAAATACTTTGCAAACATTATTTTTTTAAAATGCAGAAAGCCCATGGAATATGATGTGCAAATAATGAAGAGTGACCCTCCTCTAAACCCAGATTCCTGGGAACTGCACATCTTAAGCCTGTCACTATCATGAAAATATCACATTGCTATGGGGGCCGCATTATTGCACAATGACTCACTGTAATTACCGGTCAGCTCACCTTCCTCAACTCTTTCTTTTTCCTAAATATATTTGTGTTGATCTCAGAGAAGAAGGCAGAGAGAGAGAGAGATAGAAACATCATGATGAGAATTATTGATTAGCTGCCTCCTGCGCGCCCCTTACTGGGGATCGAACCCACAACCCAGGTATAGGCCCTGATCAGGAATGCAACCATGACCGTCTGGTTCAACCACTGAGCCACACCAGCCGCGTCCTTCTCTGCCTCTTCAAGCAGGGATCCTTAGTATACAAGGAGCATAGGCACTCCACAGAGTGTGTGCTTAGTAAATATCTGCTTCGTGCATAACAGTGCTGCACAGAACTTTTCAGCAAAATAATAGATGTCAGAGGTCAATGAAAAGCCACCGCCCACTAACTTGAAAGTTGTAGAAATGTTCAGAGAACTTTTCTTTAGAAGATAAATTATACGTTTGTTCTCTGTGATTCTCATGAAAGAACTCCTGACACTTTAGTACTTAGGTTGAGACCACTCTGCTTTTTACCTTGCTTTATTATCCAAACTAGAAACACCTCGCATTTAAACAGGTACTGCCGGCACTAGACAAAGATTCAAGTGGGGCCTGTGAGGCCATGCTTTGAGGTCTCTTTAAAGTTTTCAGCAAAGAAAAATTCAGGAGGGGGACTGAGAGCCATAAGATTGCCCATCGCTTCCAAAAGAATGTGTTGCTAACATTTGCTGACACGCCAATGCCCCAGCAGCCCTGACAAATATCTTACAAGCATGTGTGTGGTAAGGAGAAAAATATTCTATGCAAAACAATGCTTAGTGTGCCAGGACCAAAACACATGTTGGAGGCATTCGAATACCACTCAATGAGACCACCAACTAGCACATTCCAAGTGAATTTGGGACAAATAATTAAGGAAGGCTTTTTTAAGTAGCAAGAAACATTGAGCCTGTCACACTTGTCCTTCTCTTTCACTTATCTTTATTTTTCTTTCTGAATGGGGTTTCCTTTCATACTAAGAGGACCCGAGCAAGCTTTGGTGGAAATGCCTGTGTCTTATTCACTCTCAATGCCTAGGTCGGTGGCTGTCCTATAGAAAACTCTTATAGCTGTTGACTGAGCAAAACCAGAACCTTTTAGTTAGAGGACATACTTTTTAAGATTCTCTATCTACATCTTAGCTCTAATTAGCAAGTATTTCTAATTTACTGATTTCAGCAGGTGCTTGGAGGAGGGCAAAGCCAAACTGTGGCTTATTCATGATTTGGTCACCTGATACGATGACCAGATCAGAACCCTGGAATTCCTGATGGCACTCTTCAGAACCCTTCAGCCATAGGTTCATGCCAGGCCACGAAATAACTCCGTGCCATCTCCTTCCCGGCTTTGCCCTCAATCTTAAAAGTCCTGGTAAATTCTCATGTTGTTTTTCTCAAATCCACAAAGAAGCACAAAAATAAAAATCCCTGGAGAAAAACAGCATTTATGTGGCCCATACTGAATTTTAAGAGATCTGTTATTCTCTATTTTAGACCTGGGTGCTAACCATGGATGAAGGCTGGAATCATACAGCCAAGTTATAAAAAATTAAAAAACCACACACACACGTAAAAGCACAGGGAAAATATGACGAATTTTCAAAACTTCTGGGTAAAGTTGGGAAAGTCTTCACTTCTCCATCAAGCACACCCTATCTTCCACCTTGACCTGGAATGCCATTGCTAAATGGTCAAGATGATGTATATAACATTTTACCACAAGGAAACCTCGCCTTGAACAGTAACTTAAGCGAGTTTACCCATTTTAACATCCAAAGGGAAATGCTGCTTCCCCTTCTTTATATTGGTTGGGGTTTTATCAGTGATAACAGCCCTACTTGAAATGGAATAAGGACCAACATTTTTACTACCCTCCACCTAAGATCATTCAAAGATGGGAGCAAGAGTGTATATTCAGTGGGTCCCACTGTGGGGGGCAGGGGAGACAAGGACACAGAAAGCAAAATGTGAAATGGTCCAGGGTTCTCTGTCCTGGTTTAAGGCTTGTAAGATACTGTTGAAGAAGAAAAAAATTCGACAGATAAGCATCTTAAATCATAGTAAATTACACACTGCACGCTGGTGGCTCGGTCATGGAAAATTATGAAGCTACGTGATGTCTCATTTGTTGTGCTGAAAACAAATGTAAATAAATTACTGGGAGAATCTCATTTACATTTAGAACTTCATCCTGATGCATGACATGACTACCGATTTTTCTGAAGATACTCCGAGAAGAAATGCCACGCATTAAACGCAGATCATGCAGATCGTGGCAGGAGTTTGATGTGCTTCAGGGTTTTCTAAGCAAGAACGACCTGCACTTTCCTAACAGTAGGAACAAGCACTCCTACCCCCACCCTTACATCCCTACACACACAGATGACAGAAAGGGGCATCAAACTCATGGTCGCTCCCATTTCTAATGCACCATCAGCCACCATTCAGAGCAAACACGCCTGACCCACCGTCAGCGGACTAGCTGGTTGCCCAGCAGTGGGGATGGTTTGTAGTGAGCCATTCACACTCACCCCATCCCACCCACGGCAGCTGGCAGGGGTTAATGGGACAGAATGGAGTTTACTGGCCCCTGTAGGGATCAAGCCAATGACCGATCTCATTAACACTCTGCGTGGACCAATGGAGCTGCGAAGCCATGGACTCGCATTGAGTAGGAATCGGTCATCAAGTGCACAGGCGGCCTGCGCGGGGAAGCAGCTGACCCGGGAAGGCAGGTACGCAATGCAGGAGACTAATGGGATTTGAGCAAAAAGCCTTGAAGGGCTTCAGGTCTAGGATGACTGTTAGGCTTGCTGCCATGCTTAATGTCTCCCATCCGCCTCTCCGTGACTCCATCCAAATGACCCAGGGCAAAGGCAAGGACTCACGGAGAGGGAACAGAACTGCAGCCACTGAATGCAAGGAGGGGAAACCAGCAGGCCCTTAACACAAAGCTCTGAGGACCATTCTTTCTGTAGCTTATGGAGCTACAGCGACACAGGAGTAGACTTGTCTCGGGGCTATGATACTACACTTGGCATCCTCTGCTTGGTATTGTTCCTTCCATATCACACACAGTAACACCTCTGCATGCCTTGCCTCTGAAGTGAGGGTCTGGGACTCAACCTTTTTTTCTCTCCGCAGCTGTGACTGGCCTCACATTCCAGCCATCAAATGCCTTCCCACTCTCCATGGATATCTCAGAAAGTTGTTGAGTTTTGCGTTCTATCCTCACGAGGGTGAAATACGCCCATTGCCTAAGTCAGGAGATGACGGGATAATGGCCCCATCATCGTCATCCCTGGAGGAATATTTACATAAGCCGGAAGAGGTCTGAGAGTTTATTGGTTAAGGGGAAAATAAGCAGGCCATGAAATAATTATTTTTCATTGCGCCCTGCCAAAGCCATTCGGCCAAAGGCTAAATTGAGCTGCTATTGTGATTATTTGAACTGTGGAGCCAAAAGTCTTTGCTGCACAGCATCCCAGCTGTCCTAAATTTTGTTCTGATGGCTAGTGCTCATTCTGGCTCAGACCCTGCCAAAAAAAATGGTCCCTGGAATAGGCGGGGGGAAGAGTTGCTTTATCCAGACCCACATCAATTACAGATTTAGGGTCGTTCGGAGAATGCAATGATTAACAAATCACTTCCTGAAACTGTAAGGACAAGACTCCCATATGCAATGGCAGGCCACTCATATGCACACACTGAGGCGAGGAAATGATCGGGAAGACTTCCCAAATCTACTGATGGTCGTTTCTTTTAATGCTGATTGTACTTTGCTGCAAATGACTTCTTCCCCAAGGCCCTCACAGCGGGGAGGCTGTGGCAACGCTGGCTTAATGGGGGCATAGACCCCGGGTTTGCCTGGCACCTTGACAGGCATGTCTGGTGACTGCAGGAGTCCATGACCCAGAAAGGGGACTTGCAGAAGCCACATAGACTGTTCAGAGTGGCACCCCAGGGTCCAGAGCAATCCCTTCCCATGGCAGGCACTCAACAGGTACGTGTTAGATTCAGAAGAAGGAAGAAAAGGAGGCAGGCCAATAGCTCAGTGGGACCAGGGTGTTAAGTCTGTCGCACCTTTAAATACATATTCCCTTTGTGTTAGGATGGACACATTTTGGAATACTAACCTAGGTTGGAGACACAGAAAACTGCCAAATCAGTTCTCTTTTAACAAACCACGACTTCCTTCTTCTTTGGCTAAGATCCATTCCCAATGGGGAAGAGAAGCAAAGGCAATATTCAATCTGATGCATCGTTCTAGCAAAATGCACACTAGGTTTGCCTCTAAAGAATCTCCTAATTGTCCTGCCATTTACCTCTCAATATATTTAAAGAACTGGAATCCGCTGTGATTGCATATTAATTCCATGTAGACCAGTAAGGTCAATCAGGAGGATACAGGGGAGGAGGTGCATGAGCAGCTCTGGGGATCACTCCTGCCGCCCGCACCCAAGTGGTGCCCAGGAGGAGCTGCCCGGAGCCTCAGTAACTCCCACTTCTGTTAGGACAAGTCTAGCCTTAAAAATAAAAGGCCAATAGGGTAAGGTCAACTTTGAATAATTGTGGCCAAAAAGAAATATATTTTTAAAAATCCTAAATAACATCCGTCTAGGGCAGGGATGGGCAAACTTTTTGACTCGAGGGCCACAATGGGTTCTTAAACTGGACCGGAGGGCCGAAACAAAAGCATGGATGGAGTGTTTGTGTGAACTAATATAAATTCAAAGTAAACATCATTACATAAAAGGGTGCGGTCTTTTTTTTTTTTTAGTTTTATTCATTTCAAACGGGCCGGATCCGGCCCGCGGGCCGTAGTTTGCCCACGGCTGGTCTAGGGCGTTTGGTTCTAACTTCAGATAAATCAATATTATCTGTGGGAAAAGTATATGCACAAGAAAGTGAACTCCACTGTTTGTGGTCAAGGCCAGTGAGAAAGCAAAGAATGTCCACAGCTCATTAAAAACTCCCTTTCAGTCAGTTTTCCAAGTGCTAATGCTTTCCCACCACCTGCTAAGGATGTTCACCAGTAAGATGCTGGCCTCTACAAGCTTGACCCCTTACCCTTGCCCACACTCATAAGAAACAGTTCCAATGCAGAAACCTAAAATCAGGGCATTTGATGGGGTAAATAAGAGAAAACAAGTAAAGTCACATGTCCTGAAAAATATTAGATGAATGTTCATTATGCTAATCATTTTTAATGCACTCCTGAGGAGACATTTTTATTGATTTTTAGAGAGAGAGAGAGGAAGAGAGAGAGAGAAACATTGATGTGAGAGAGAAACATCTATCAGTTGTGACCCTATGAGCCCCTACCCTGGATTGAACCCACAACTTCAGTATGTGTCCTGACTGGGAATGGAACCCGCAAATTTTTGGTGTATGGGACAATACTCCAAACAACTGAGCCACCCAGCCAGGGCTATACTGATCACTTGTAAGAGAGAGGACCATACGTACCCAAGTCTTCAGCGAGCCCCATCCTAGAAAACCACTAATACAATGTTACGTGGTTACAGAACTGTTAAACTCATAGCCATGGTAGATCATTTTCATTCTGATTTTCTATTCTCCTTTCACATATTGTTCCTACCTGGAATAATACATGGCCTAAGATGAGAGGAGAAACCGCTGGAAAAGGAAAATTCCTGCTAAATGATAAAAAGCAACACTCCAGCCCAGAGCAACCTTTGCCTCCTAACCCCCCTGTAGTCAGCCATGCATGGCGACCAAGCACCTGCCTTCCATTCCTGACCTCTCCTCTCTTCCTGGCCTGCTGAGCCCCATGGGACTTGAAGCAACTCGTGACTCAATTCCCACCTGATATGGAGGCACGAACAGAGCCCTGACCTGTGGCTGGTGAGACAGCCACCCCTGTACCTGCTGACTAGGCCTCTTCCCAGATCCAGCCCGTGGGCCCAAGGAAGTGACAGAACACCTTCCCCTTTAAAGCCAAGAAGGAGATGCCGAAATGCTTCTTTTCCAGGAAATTCAGCAGAGAATGAGAACCAAATCGGCCCCTCTTATTGGAAGAACTTGCAAATGGCAAGACTGTTAAAGACATTATTCCATGCTCATGAAACCGTCTGTAAAATACACAGTGATGTAAGGCTACTCACTTCTTCCCAGAGTGATGGGTTCAGGGAAGACCAGGCTCCAATGGAGAGGTGATTAAACGGCACTTCTGCCCCGAGTCTGGCTGAAATGGTGTGATGTTCTACATGTGCTAACACATGTGACCATCCACTGCGGGGGGGGGGGGGGTTCTGATTTGGAGTGCTATTAATGTGTAGCCTTTTCTAGCAAATCTGCCTAAGGGATTAGTAACCCCCCAAAAGTTCAGTTGAACATTAACTGCATTAACTTTGCTGGCTGCAACGTCCCGCTACCCACAAACAGCCTACGGTGCCTGAGGGATGACTTGCTTAACCCAAAACATTCCACGCAGAGCCCCACTGCAGGGAAATCATTCCGGTAAAGGGGGAGCCCTTCCTGCCAACCCTGGCTGAGACTCCCCCAAAAAGAGCCCAGTCTAGGGTATTCGTGGCTTTACTCCATTGCCACAATTTCTCTGACCAGGAAATACCCTTTACTTTTCTAGATTTACTCTTAACCAAGTCCCCCAAGATGATTGGAAAAGCTGTGTCCTATAAGGTAAGATGTTCAAATGATCTATGTAAAATACAACTAGTAGTTACTCACCACCAAGGTCACATGTGTATCCCATTCCCAAAACATGTTGTCCCCAAGATCAACTTCCTATTGACTATAATAATTCTGGAAAAAATCACAGAGAACAATTTTATTACTATTCCAGTAACCCCTTCCCCCCCAAAAAGTGCGAATAAACCTTGAACCCATATGATAAACAGAAGAAAGGGGGAACAATTTTCTGCCCAACGACAGCACAATCTAGAGGAGATGAGCTCCCCAAAGCCCCCGAGAGACCTCCCTCTCTCCTACTCTAGTTCTTCGTTATATGCATTCATTAGCCCTTCCAAGCTACCCTTACGAAGGGAGTCAGTGTAATGAGAAATCCAGTTAAATCTTAGGGCCTGTAACATTTTTTCTTCTCATAATGCTGTACACTTAATTGTTCCTGCCAGTTAGCAACCCAATTATGTTGTCCAGAAATGGAGACAAACAGTCCATTTTAGTATTTAAACAGGAACAGAAACTGTAAGCAGAGAGCTGCAAACCGCACCATTACGCTGGAATTGAAGCTGTATGTGAGAAGAAAAAGTTTCACTCCCACCAATCACCAACCCACTCTGCAAAAAAAAAAAAAGCTACCCACATATCAGAAAGGAGGTAGAGCAAGGGAGGCAGAGCTTGGTTTCCTACTTGGAGATGAGATTTTGTCGAAACCCAGACATAAAAATATAACCTGATAAGGCAGACAGATAACAATATGGTACAACACCCTCTCAAGATGATCGACTGGAGTGACTTAACCAGGAAACTGAACAGGCCCCTTGGCAACTGGTTGTATCTTCAAAATTCCCTCAACAGGGACGTTCAGGTAAGAGAAGGCACCAAACTGCTCCCAAACCGACCGACTTCAACAGCAGATCCTGCCCGTTGTCATGAAGTTAATTTTCTAATTCATTGCCCAACACATTCTATAAAGTTCAAGACCATGACTGGGCTTTTTGTCCATTCAATTTTTCTCTCTGGAGCACTCGGCTAGACCACACTTGGCTTTAACTACTGCCAGACCAATTCATTAAGAAAAAAGGGGATGGTCTTGAGCCAGAATATTTATACACTTGACTCAGAAACAATCTATTCTAAGGGACATTTTCCCAAGCTAAATGCACTACAGGGCTTTCCTATTCATAAAATTCATTCGCTGGTCTGCAAGTCCCTTAAGTGAGGAGAGAGAGAAAGAGAGAGAGTCAGATACAACAAAGGAAAATTCACACTGCCCCACAAGAGAGAAAATGCCCAAGGCACAGCATGGGTTTAGGCTGCTTAGAAAGCAATGAAACTTCTCTTTCTTCCACTCACTCTGATTACACAACTATTATTTACTCAGCTTAGGCCTCCTTGTAACCCAAGGGATAGGCATTACCCAAGCAAAGAAGAGAGAACAACCAATACTCAGTATCCTTGCCACACCAGCTCCAGCCCCCAGATTCCACCCTTTATTTAGGATGCTGCTTAGGCTGTTGTTGGTCAAGGAGCAGTACCCCACAAAGACAAACGTGCACATGCACATGCACATGTACACACTATGCACACACAAGGACCCTACATGGCTTCATATCTACATGTGTGTTATCCGGGTAACCAGAGCACAGGTCTTCTCCTTTCCCTCCCTCCTCTCTATGACCACAGACAGCACCCCTTTTCCCAATCAGACTTCTCACACACATGCCACAAATCACAAGCAGGACCTCACACTGAGCTATACGGTGATAAACAGGTCCGGAGATCTGAGTTCTGCTGCTAAACTAAGCTGTGTGATCTTGGGCAAACTGCTTAGCCTTTCTGATCCTTAGCTTCACCATTTACAAAAGGAAGGGTTAGACTAGCTGGTCTCTGAGCTACCTTCCAGTTCTAAGATCTTCCTTTTATTTTCTGTGCTCACTGAAGCTCAATGGACTAGAGGAGTCTGGCTGAATATTCATCAAAGATACTCCAGAGGTGGGCTTGTCCAATGTGGTAGCCACCACCCATATGCACCTATTGGACCCTGAAATGTGACTAGTCCAGATTTCAAAGGCTTAGCATCCAAAAAATGCAAAAGAGCTCATTAATAACTATTATATTGGTTACATATCAAAATAGTAATACTTAGGCTATATTGTGTTATATAAAATGCATTATTAAAATTAAGTTTACCTATTTCTTTTCACTTTTTTAAGTGGCTATTAGAACATGAATTAAAAACCTGACTCACATTATATTTCTGTTGGACAGCAATGTTGTCTCCACAGGAGAGTTAGGCACGGAGGCCAAATTTGGGTCCACGGCCTATTTTTATATACTCTAAATGGCAAAAAGCGTTTTTACATTTTCAAAGGGTTCTTTTAGAAAAAGAGAGAGACTGTGTGTACAGAGACCACGTGTGGCCAGCAAAGGCTAAACTACTTACCATCTCGCCTTCTGTAGAAAAAGTCTGCAGACCCTCCCTTCTGCCTCTTTGCAGGATGTGGGTGCCAGAGTCTTACCCAGTCTTGAATGCAGGGCTAGAAAAATTAGGCTTGGAGGAATTCCCCCACCCAACTCCATAATCCTGCCATTGTCCTAAGTGCCAGTGGAGAGGATACGAGGAGAATTCCAGAAGGAGAGGAAGGGAGAGTGCAGTTCAGTGCTGATTTCCCCAGGCTAACCACAGCAGCAAAGACTGCGTAAACTCCGAGCTCACTAATTCCAGGTGCCCTCTTAGGAGAACAAGAAGAGCCCAGCCGGTGTGGCTCAGTGGTTGAGCGTCAACCTATGAACTAGGAGGTCATGGTTCAGTTCCTGGTCAGGGCACATGCCTGGGTTGTGGGCTCGATCCCCGTGTGGGGCATGCAGGAGGCAGCTAATCAATGATTCTCCGGTCATTGATATTTCTCTCTCTCTCTCCCTCTCCATTCCTCTCTGAAATCAATAAAAATATATTATTAAAAAAGAGAAAGAGAACAAGAAGAAACTTAGCTTGGAGGGACATATGCCAACTTTAACCAAAAATTGTAGCTTGGGGTGGGGGGACACATTCAGTATGACCAACTATGTGCCCAGAACTGAAGGGCTCCCAAATTTTGGATTTTTCCACATGCCACAGTGCAAAAATAGGACAGTCCTGGGAAGACCAGGAGGCGCTGGTCACTTTAAATCTGAACAGTAGAAACTGTGCTGCTATGGTACATAAAGGATGCAATGCTAATCGCATTTTTTTCCAATAGGAAATTTGCCTTCTTTAATAAAGCTGCATGTTGAATTTGTGCCCTTTCTACTTTTATTACCTTTTAGTTATTGGAAATTAAATTTTCAGGAAGTTCTGCATTGACCATTCAGTTCTTTCATTTTGTGATCTTGGATCAACTTCAAACCCAGAGAAGTTGTATATCCCTTAACTGCCCCGGGCCCCACTGTTTCTTCTATCAGCTATCCCGAGTAGTCAGTGCATTCTTTCCAGGGACTTCTGTTGGAGGACCAACACGGACTACAAGAACCTGGAGGGGTGCCAAGCTGGTGTGGCTCAGAGGCTGAGCTTCAACCTATGAACCAGGAGGTCACGGTTTGATTCCCGCTCAGGCACATACCCGGATTGAGGGCTCAATCCCCAGTAGGGGGCATGCCGGAGGCAACTCATCAATGATTCTCTCTCATAATTGATGTTTCTATCTCTCTCTCCCTCTTTCTCTCTGAAATCAATAAAAATATATTTTTAACAAAGAAGAAGACCCTGGAGGGAAATGAGGAGTCTCAACTAAGGATTCCTGCTCAATCTGGGATGACTTGGACAAAACTCTCAATAGGATGGATTTTGAGAACGTGTTTAAAACTGTTCAACTCTAGAATTGCTTGAACTGGAGACAAAATAGAATACAGCAAGACCGAATTTCCCAAGAAAAGGGTATGTTGGGGACACTTCAAGCCCAGAGAAGTTGTATGTCCCATGTACCTGAACCCACATGGTGACATTTGGTTGTCATTTGTTCCCATTATTTGGGAGGTGATTGTTTTGAGAACCGAGGATGAAATGATTGCACATGTCACTTTCACAGACAACAAGACTTTGGAATGTAATTGCCCTTCTCCCAGAGGCAGGGAGATGCCCCTCCTGTTTGGGAGGAGATGGTGTCCTCCTTCGCATACTCAACGCACATTCTCTATGCTTCATCCAGGGATGCTCTATTGTGCAATAATTGGTCCCCACTGTCACATGCACAATTGGGCTGCTTGGATGTAAGAGTAAAACCTCTTCAACAGCTATCACCACAGCCAGCCTGAGGCTCAGACGGCCCCCTGTGGCCACCTGCCTGCAGCAACCCATGACTAAGGCACACAGGAGGGAGGGGCGCATCTATAATCCTTTATTTTTATTAGAAATACACCCACAAAACCTCATTAGTGATGGCTGAGTGTTGTGTCAAGTCCCCAGTGAGGACTCTGTCCGGGTACAGCCTGTTGAGGAAGGGGAGTGGCCGAGGCTCAGGACAGAGAGGAAGGAGGCTGGGAAGGCAAGAACTCCTGCTGGTCCGAGCCCCTCCCCACGGAGGCAGCTGGCCTCCTCCCTGCAGGCCTGTCCCTTGACCCAGACATTACCCACTCTAACCCCCAAGTCCTGGGGCCATTCGTCACCACCTGAGCTACCCACAGGGTCCTCCCAGCCCTCTGAGCTCAGCCTGGGGACAGCTTGGATGGCGCCAGAATACTGAAGACATTCTGCAGCTCCCACATGACTGAAATTCTCCCTTTTCAACTCAGAATCCCTTTCATGTCAAAGTCAAACTTTGGGTTTCTTTTTCTTATTATTGTTTCGACACACGCCTTTTTGAAATTTCTTTGTTCCCCTTGGTCTGTGGCAAACTCTGCCGCTCCCTGACTCTGAAGTTCAGATCAGCCTGGGGGGGGACTTTTCCCCCCATTCAGCGGAGTCTTATGAACCATGGGATCTGGCACTCGGAAGTAAGTGGCATGCTGGCCACAGAACAATGACACAGATTGTTCTGTCCTCCGGGGTATTGACACTTGAACCACAGGGACCTGGAATGGCTGCTTCCCCTGAGACAAAAGCCAACTTTCTCCCATGAAACCTTTTTAATACAGACCCACAGAGGTGGGGGAAAGCCAGAGGCATGCGAGCAGAGTGAGTGGGCCTCAGCACAGGCTTCCTCCTCCAGGGGTGCTCACAGCTGGGCGGGGACAAGCAGGAAGCAGGCTGCAGGGTGCACTGTGTCACAGGCATGCGCCCCACGCTCCACAATTCTTTTAACAAGGAGCCGCCATTGTCTAGCAAATCAGAATGGGATAGTGCACCACAAATTAGAGGGTCCAGAACGAGGATTTTCTGTGTCATCTGGAAAACAACACCTTCTGCCCAGCGGCATGGCTCAGTGATTGAGCGTCTACCAATGAACCAGGAGGTCACGGTTCAATTCCCAGTCGGGGCACATGCCCGGGTTGTGGGCTCCATCCCCAGTGTGGGGCATGCAGGAGGAAGCCAATCAATGATTCTCTCTCATCATTGATGTTTCTCTCACTCCCTCTCTCTCTCTCTCTCTCTCTCTCCCTCTCTCCCTCTCCCCCTCTCTCTCTCTCTCTCTGAAATCAATAGAAATATAAAAATAAATAAATAAAAATAGAGACCCAGGATTCACTCCCCTATAAGCCCCCCTTCACATCTGTGCCTCTGGCCCAAGGCTGGGCCCCATTCAGAAGAGGGTCATAGGTGATAAGAAACATCACGAGCAGGCCCCTACCTTGCTCTTGTCTTGCTCCCCACTGTCACCCTACAGCTGTGAGCTATGAGCACCCTTTCTTGGGATCCCAGCTGGAAAACAGACCGCTGGAGAAGCAGCTCTGCTCCCAGGTCCGAGGAAGCCCCTCTGCTGCCTGCCTGGGCCACAGGCTGAGCTGCCTCTGTAGACCTGGGTATTGACTAATATCTCAGGGAGCCTGACTCCCTCAGGACAAACATTGTGTTTCCCTTTTATGTCCCGTCTCCTGAGATTCCCCCTAATATCCAGACAGGGGAGAGGGGTCACATCCCTCCCCCTCCCCCTTCGTAAAGACTATTTTCACTGCTCCAAAAGGTTTATATGTCTTCTGCTGTAAGTAAATCTGCTGCAGGTTTCCTTTCAAAGCACACACAGGCTTCGCCCTATCAATTGGTCCTCGGTGCCCCAAACTTTTGATGAGCTCTCCAGTTGTTTGTACGTGGGTATGTTCCGTTCTCCCACCACTCATGGAAGTGGTTGCGATTTGAAGGCTGTTTTCCTAACACAGTTTCAATGCCTCCTGGATGGTAGTGTTTGTAACCAGTCAAGGAGTGACTGACATGACTCCATCCACTCTATTTTAATCTTTGTAGGCTAGGTACCATGGAAGCATGTGGAAATAAAGATAAACACACACAAGAATGAGAGGAAGGTGAAGGAGGGGGGAGGGCGAGGGAGGAGGGAGAGAGAGAGAAAAGAAGAAGGAGGAGGAGGAGGATGAGGAGGAGGAGGAGGAGGAGGGGGAGAAGGGGAAGAGAAGGCAAGAACTATGAGCTTCATTCTAATGTGGTAATATCTCCCAGAGCATACTTAATCGCCCTCAGGTTTCATGATGACACTATATCTTTCTTTAAATTTCGGACTGGTAATCTTTCAAAATGGGTCATATGAGACTTCCGGTCAAGATGGTGGTGTAGGAAAAAACTAGGTCATACAGGCGGCAATGGAATCGATTTTTGGACAAGACGTGGATAGAAAGTCACAGGGTTAGTGAGCTCCAGGTCTGCCTCTTCAGCAGTGTGGCGAAGAAAGTTCTTCATCGCTGCTTGTCTGCCATCCACAGTCCAATGGAAAAGGAAGCCAAGAGGGACCTAGCCTCCTGACAAGTCTAACACAGAGAAGCAACCGTCCCTTTTCTTCCTTCCATCTGCCCTGGACTTGGAATTGTCTGCTACTGTTCACATCTTCTATCTTGCTACTTTGGGATTTAAAGTTGCTGCTTTAGTTAAATGTTTAAGGCAATACGTTAGAAATTTTTTAAAAAATTTTAATGATGAATTTTAGTTTGGGAATATTTCAGGATTTTTCTATCAACAATTAAACTTTTCCTGTCCTGTGAAATATCTTCAGGATTCTAATACATATTTAACCTTCAAAACAAACAAACAAAAACACCCTGAGATGGTTTGTTTTGATTATGCAAAAATTGTGAATTAGGAAGCTTGGAGAATTTGTCCAAGATAACACTCTATCAGCAGGCATTTGGGTTGAGATTCAAACCATCCTAATTTGACTCCAAACCCTACTCCCTCTACCTCTGCTAGGTACACAGGGGTACTCAATAGATGCTGTTGGCTCTACTCCACTCAACCCACAGAGAGGCTCTGAGAAATCTGCTAGGCTTGAAGGAAAGACAATGCCAGATCAATGACTTCAACATGGACCATGCTGAGTTTTATTTGTAGCTTCAGGCAAAACACTGCATTGCTCTATAGCAGTGGTTCTCAACCTTCCTAATGCTGTGACCCTTTAATACAGTTCCTCATGTTGTGGTGATCCCCAACCATAAAATTATTTTCGTTGCTACTTCATAACTGTAATTTTGCTACTGTTATGAATCGTAATGTAAATATCTGATATGCAGGATGTATTTTCATTGTTACAAATTTAACATAATTAAAGCATAGTGACTAATCACAAAAATAATATGTAATTATATATGTGTCTTCCGATGGTCTTAGGCGACCCCTGTGAAAGGGTCATTTGACCCCCAAAGGGGTTGCGACCCACAGGTTGAGAACCGATGCTCTATAGCATTTCCAGTTACTCCCTTCCACCGGGGCACCCTCCACAGTAAAGGAGCCTCCTCTGTAAACTCATGTCCTTCCCCTCACGCTCTGTCTGGTGGGTGCTCAGTAAAAGCATTAAAAATATTCTCGTTTTTATTTAAAAAAAAAAAAAGAAATCACAGAGACCAAGGATCTCTAGTTGAGAGGCTCCATCGCCAGAAACACTGAAAAAAGAACAGAGCTGACACCACAGTTGGTGAAAGTAACAGCTAACAAGCCATGCCAAGAGCTCTTTTCCCTCATCTAATCCCCCCATCACTCTTCTGACACAAGACAGCAAAGTCATTAAATCCTTTAAACATCCATTGCAAGCCGGTATAAAGGTAGTGCATTTTAAGAGCTGAAAGAATGTCTATAGACACACTCACACACGAAAGCTCACATACATCCATATGTAACCCAGTACATAATTGTTAAAGGAATAGGCTCAGGAGAGACTAAAATAGTCATTTCATCTCATTGATCCCGTGTATGAGAGTCAAGAATCTAGCTAAATCCAGCTTAGATTTGAGAAGCCAGTTTTCCATCTTTGGATTCTCCGGAAAAGTCAGTTTCCACAACAAGCCCTGTCTATAGAGTCTTTGTTTATTGTTTCTACTTTGCTTGCTCCTTGGAACAGTAAGTGGTCAACGGGCATCTGACTGTCACCCAAGCAGCTGGCAGACTCAAGTGTCACAGCTAAAGCCCACACCTGCTGAGTTCCCCACAGAATCTCCACTTTAATTAGAATGAGATATTGGTCTGGGAGGATGTGTTCTAATTTTACTTCTTATTTTAAAGCTTGCGTTGGCATGCAATGACCTTTTTACATGCTTTTGCAAGGAATACTGATGCTTGCCCTAAGAAAGCCTAGGATTATATTCAAAGCAATACACCCAGTGGGTTGTTAAACTGACGTTTCAGGACCTGCAATCAATGGGTCCCGGGGTACAGCTCTGCCATTCAACCATGATGCCATCACCATTCAATGCTCCCCAGTAGCATTCCAGTTGCAAGAAGCCATCCCTTCACTAACCAGGTGGGCTCATTCTCACCCAGCTATGTATTTCCGCTTTGATAAAATGTAGAATCACGTATATTATGGGTGGCTCTCTCTATTTGTTTTCCATGAATCATTCAGCTATACAGTATGCTGAATGACACATAAATATAGAAATTATGGAAATAGAAAAAGCCTTTTATCCAGTGCAGATCCGGAGTTGCTAAAATGAGTGGCTGAAATTTCTCTCTAGGGTGTCATTTAAAATCTAACCTTGTCCCAAATAACAAGTGACCACCAATTTCTTTCACTCCCAAGAAGGGAGAACTCTGCCATGCGACGCAGAGTTCACAGATGGGCTGGAGGCATTCACCCCGGAAGGCAGGAAAGAAAGAATTCCCACACATGCATGCACCTACAGACAGACACACAAGTGAACATGCACACACAAGTGAACACATGCATGCATGCAAGTACACATACAAATGAACAAATGCACACATGGGGTACACACACATGAATGCACATGGGTGAACATTTACACATGTGAACACCCATGTGAACACACAGGCGCATATGCATGAACACACTTGCACACACAGGCACACTGCTGGCATCCAGCAGGAGTAAATAATACACAAACAGGGGGACTCTCCACCCTCAGGTCCCTCTTCCCTTGCCACCACAGGCCCATGCTAAAAGGCACACATACAGTATCGGTGCAGGTGTTAGTAAACAAGTAAGTTTAGAGATGTTTCTAATTATAAGCTGTCACAGCTAAAATTAGAAATCCAATCTGTTCTTTTTTTTTAACTGTCCAAAGGGGCTTATTTAAATGAGAGCAGCCAGAAGGCCTTGGCTTGGCAGGAGCGACGCTGTGACAGCCGGGAGGTGTGGTTCACCAGCTTTCCCTCTGCGCCATGAGGTGTGCATCCCATTCCTAGCGGGAAAAGCCCCGCCTTCATCCACTGCGATGGAAGGGTACCACCTTCTCTAGGCAGGATGTCCATCAGCCCATTACTCTGCGCCTCACAGCTCCCCTGCCATCCTCAAAAGTGCACTCTCCCCGGCTGGCATGCCTCAGTGCTTGAGTGTTGACCTATGAACCAGGAGGTCACAGTTTGATACCTGGTCAGGGCACATACCCGGGTTGTGGGCTCAATCCCAAAGTGGGGTGTGCAGGAGGCAGCGGATCAATGATTCTCTCTCATCACTGATGTCTCTCTCTCTCTCCCTCTCCCTTCCTCCCTGAAATCAACAAAAATGTACACTCTCATAAATTCTCATTCCTCCTTTGGCTCCCAGGTCCAATTTAATTCCAAACATTAAGAATATCTTGGCATTCACACACACACACACACACACACACACACACACACACACACACTATGTCCACTCCTACACAATAACCTAGGTGGCAATGCTCAAGCCCCAACAGCCATTAAGAAACTCAGCACAGAAGACACACTCCACGCATCTCCGAGGAAGTCACACACCTTCCAGTTCGCACACGGCGATGTGAGCAGCCCTCACCGACTGTGGCTCAATCAAACCTCTGAGATGCTTTCCATAAATGGAAAGAAGGAAGCGGGGTTCGGTTACCCAAACCATAGAAAACCACCAGGCTCCACTGGAAGGGTTTTCAGAACCTATCAATAATAAATGAAGAGCGCACGGCTTAGCTCCAGTTAACCAAAGGCCTCCGTCATCCTTCCTGAAATAAAGCCCATCACTCCTGACCCTTGGTAGTCGTACCACAGCCAAAAAAGAGTCTTGTGACAAGCGTGCTACTCAATGCTTTTATTAAAGAGCCATTATCATAACCCAGGGCTTTAAATTTAGCTCCTTTTGTTCTTGTTTTCATTACCTTCACAGTGAGCCAGCTTCGCGGGCTAAGAGGCAGAAGACTAATGTTTATTTGCACCCACATCCTGGCTCGGAAAAACGCACATAGACAGCAATTTAAGTCATCCTGCTCGAGGCAGAGAGCTAATGTTCTTTATATAGATTGTGCCCATACAGAAGCAAAGCCAAACCTAGGCACTGGAGATGGAGAGATGGAGCTCAAAGATTCGGGGTCGCAGGAACAGGGGTGACTGTCTCCCTGGATATTCACACCATGCGCATGAGCCGCAGCTTCCACCTTTTGTCCCTCTGCCTACACCATCGCCCAGAGCTCCAAGTGAAGGTCAAACTAAAATGCCAGGTGTTAATTTTACTTTTCTCGCTCCAATTTCTAGAAAAGATAGCAATAGCATTGAAATAGTCAAAGGCGCCCTGACCAGTGTGGGTCAGTAGTTATAGAGTGTTGGCCTGCACACCAATCAAGGTGTCTATCTCACATCAATGTTCCTCCCTCCCTCCCTCTCTCTCTCTCTCCCCCTCCCTCCCTCTCTCCCTTCTTTCCTCTCTCCCTCCTTCCCTCCCTCCGTTTCACTCTCTCTAAAAGTCAAAGGAAAAAATATCCTCAGGTGAGGATTAACAAACCAAAAAAAAAGAAAGAAAACAACGAGAGACGCTTGGACTATTGTGCCCTGCATAATCTGTCTTTAAATAATCAAGACTTAGTCAGTTCTCTAGTAAAGCAATAATCACATCTCCAGTTGTCCAAACTATGAAACCGACCTTGACATGCAGAAGTTCAAGGCTCTTTGCCCTCCACAGGATGTCCAGTAGATCCTTCTGGAATCATTCCATCCGCTGCCCACCCTCCCTTTGCCTACGTACCCAGACTGGCATCTGTGATTAGCTCCATGAGTCCTACCAACACCCTCGCTCTCTCGTTTACCTTTCACAGCCCTAGGGCCCCTCCCCACATCTGCATAAACGCACTCTATGAACTACAGAAACCCACTAGAAAGATCCGTGGAATGACACATTTCCACCCCATATCAAGTTTATTTTATATCCATGAATGTGATCCCTTCCCAGAAATCTTAAATCCAACTCTCACTGGTTCTTGGTATAATCCAGAGAGTAACAATTCCTAACAGAACCCATCCACCTCACATCCCTAGGCCACCCTCACATTACAGAGGACACATAAGGTGGGAAAGAGCTCCAAGTAACTTATGGAAAGAGACACAATCAATGACAACAACTGGCTCATATAATCCCGGTCCATTTTCATATTTTTCTGGCTGATGCTTAAAAAATAAAATAAAACCCCAGCGCCATGGGAAAATGGACTTCCTGCAGAAAGCCTCAGGAAAAACAGCCACCAGAATAACTCACTGGCGCTGGGTTATTTAAATCCCTGACAGGTATTACTTAAGATGTTAGGAAATTATTCAGGCACATGTGTACACATATATCCACTTTCGGCGCCGTGCGCTCACTCACACACACTCGCATTTGGAGTAAGTGCTCATTAAGCTATCGGAGATATTAAAACTCATCAGGGCTGTTTCCCTTTTAACATTATCCTCCGCATAAAGAGAAATGAGCCCATTGTCATTTATTTCAAAATCATTCTTTATGAAAAAAAAAAATAGCTAATCTCCAGAAGCACACCTGGTTTATTGAAGGGAATATAAAGATGTTGCATGAAGCCTTAATGTGCTCAGCTGGGGAGATATATTTTTTTAAATGAGCATTTGTTAGGGTTTTATTTGCAAATGCAAAACTATCCAAGGCCCTCTTTGGAGCACATAGGGATTTTTCCTTTCAAAACCAACATTAATATAGGAGGATTCACATCAAACACTCAGAGAAGCAAAGAAAATTAACCCTTGCAGGACAGGAAAAAAAAAAAAAAAGAACCACCCTACAGGTTAGAAGAAGTTCAAAACCCAGGAAACATAACTCTGAAGTGTATCCGACAGAAATTTTTAACATCACACTGTTTCAACAAAACCCCCTGACTCACAGATTGAAAGAACAGGGAACTATAAAGTTGACTCAAGTATTAAAAGTGGCAGAAACAGAGGAACTGCTGGGTTAAACATTAGAAAGGAACGTTCACCTATTAACCACCCTTGGGAACTTCCAAGGGAAAACGATGACAAGTCTAGAGCTTTGCCTACTTTTCGGAGATGGCCAGGCTCCACGAGGAGGCACGAGGTCGCCCCAGTTGCCAAGACGGGATGCTGGAAGGCTCTCACAGCAAGCCATGTGGGAGGGCGTGTGTGGCCCGTGGCCATGTTAGCTGGGTGTTTCCTAGATACGCTGGCAGGTGTCATTTTTTTTCCATTTGATCAGGAAATGTAATACATCTTCAAAAACAATTTTCACCCAACTGGTCGGAGATGTTAAAACCCAACCCTGAAAGGATCTCTCTGCCAGTTTCCCTCAGAAGTACGCTCTCCTAGGATGCTAATGTTTCCTTTGAAATCTGTGATTTTCACACAGAAGTCTATGGTCTGTTTGCTTTTAAATTTTTTTCTTTTTTTGTATTTAAAAGGAAAATCAAAATACATAGTTAGGATATGTAGAGATGACTTTCCATGAAGAATCTGAAGAAAATAATATCGTTCTGCTAAGTCACAAGAGGAACCAGAACCAGTAGGCTGGCCTTTCCGGAGCTGAGAAGGATAATGTCTATGTCGTGACCTGAAAAGATTAAGTCATGCTTTCAAGAAAAGCATTGATGTCAGGAACCATGGACATTCTCTGCTGTGCATTCCTTTACAAACCAAACATAAAAAGAATGCTAATTTTTCTACATAAATCCCCAATGCATGCAAGCATAATAACTGGAGACACTTTCTAAACCTCTAATTTGATATCCACATAGCATCTAGTGTGGTATTGTGTGCAAAAAAAATGATCGATATATGGGTGTTGAATTGACTGGCTGAGTCAACTTGCTGGCATTAGATCCAGAACGTCACTCTGGTCGAGCTCACCCAAATTATGTTCCATTCCTCAGCCTACAACCCTTCGATGGCTATCCAATGCCTACAGGAGGATAAAGCCCAAATATTTTCCAGCTACTTAGCTCCTACCTACATTTCTAGCTCCATCACTCATCAACCTTTTTGTAAGTATTTGTGGAATCCAATAATAATAGAAATAAAATGGATTTTTAGAATAAAATCTTAAGAGCAATGAAGACTAGGATCAGAATAGAGATCTGCAACATCACTGGAAAGAGAAAATTATTCCCTCGTTGGTAAAATTTCCTGTAAATGAAAGCTGTGTACTATGTAAGAGGAGGTAGAGTGATGAACCATGGGATGGGCCATAGGAGAGAAGCCAACAGACTCGCTCATCATCTGGTCTCTCTGGAAAGCCTCTGCACCTACAGTGAGGTGGTGATATCAAACTCTTTACCATTTGATTATTCTAGTTTTCACTCTTCTAATGCCATACTTACCAACCAACCTCATAATTATGGTATCATTTCCCATGGAAATATCCATTTTTGAGCTGTGACTCTGTATATCTTACTGGTTTTTGAGATATCTCCACTTAGATGTCTCACAAGAACTTTAAATTCAGCAAGTCCAAAAGTGGACTAGTCACCCTAAACAATTCTCCAGTGTCCTGTGCCTTCATAAATGGCATCGCCATCCATCCATGCAAACCAGGAACCGGAGATCCTCACATTCGACAAGTCACCTTATTGAATAAAGCACCAAGCACTGCCAATCTCACCATCTAGATGTTGTTCTAATCCATTAATTTCTCTCCATCTCCATTGTCATCACCCAAGTCCAAGTTATGAATATCTCTCTTAGCAGACTTTGTTCCTATGGTCAACAGGGAGAATATTTTGGAAATACTAAATTAATGTGTTAAATCATAATCCTTTGCACATATCCATTTCCATGCCTGAGCCATGAGGATTATAGTCCCAATTAGGGGGAGTAGATGGGAATGACCCAGAAGAACACATTGCTCAGATGTGAGTTTCAAAGCTGACTTGCTTGACCTCTGTAGTTGGGCAGAAGCCTCTAAATTGAGCCTTGTAGAAAGCGAGAAAGGGCATGCTCAACTCCATAGTAAGATTTTTGGCTTTTATATTTATACCAGATTTTAGCGTTTGTCTAAAGGCCAGAGAGAGAATAGAAATAGGACTAGAGACCAGAACCAGCCTACCTTTTCAGCCCAGGGTGCCAGGGGAGGAAGGAGAGAGATAGAGATAGCAGAAGCAGACCATGAAAGGAGTCCTTGACTCATATCTCTAGGTTGAAGTGCTGGAGCACATAGGCATGTAAAGAGTTTTTCTCCACAGCCTTGTTACCTGGAGCCCCAGCTCCCAACCTGAAGCAACTCGGCAGAATAAAGGTGGGGAAAGATGGATGAGCAGAGAGGAAGCCTGAGTCTTGCTCCCTAGCTGCTGTCTTAGCTTGAGTGCAGTACAGAAGGACGCAGAAGGTCTTTATGCTCTGTAGATGGGCAAGGGCAGTCACTGATGGTGCTGGCTGGGGAGCCTATTAGAGGTCAGGACTAGGACGGGGAGGGACACAGAGCTGGGCTTCAGATGGTCATCATGCAACAATGTCAGAGACAGTTCAGGAGCAAATGAGGCGCAAAGAGGATCTCCAGGTCCTAACCAAACTGAAATAGAACAGATAGGAGTTCACTGCTCATTGCAAATGGAGGCAGGGCAGCAGTGCCCATGCCACAGTGCAGCGGCATTCCTGCAGAGGGCACCAGTGAGACCAGCGAGCCAACTAAAGACCCATATGCAAGTACCAGACCCTCCTCCATGGAAGGCTCAGCATGGGAAGCTCTCTCATCCCACCCTGTGCCATCTGGAGGAGGAGGAGGAGACCGGGTGGAGAACTCGCTGAGCAGTTAACTGAGAGGGACCATTTTAAATAAAACAGTTTCAAACAGGAAGAGACTAGAATCTCATGTACTTCTGATCCCCCCTGGAATAGGACCTTAGAGTGTAAGAAAATGTTCAGCCCTGCGACATACTCTGGCCTCTCAACTTGTAACCAGAGGTTTTTGAACAATGCATATGTAATTATTACTGATTATGAAAACCCTCCCAAGGTTTTTCTTTGCCCAATGGAGAGTGATCAAAATTATTACAATGGCCAATAAGCCCTTCCTAGCCAAGCCCTCCCACGTTCTCCACCACCACCCCCTCATTTCAATGCACTATTCTCTGGCCACAGTGGCCTTCTGAGTTTCTTGAACATGTATAGATGTCCTCGGTCCAGAATATTATCTCCTCTCTCATTTCAAATTCTATTCATCATGTAATTCAGAGCCTAACTATTTCTTCCTCAGACGAGCTTTCTCTTACTAATAGGTTATCTACAAAACTAATTTCCTCGCTGCAGGAATTCCCAGAGCCTTTATGTGTTATTGTGAATCTCTGAGAAGCAGGATGGGAAAGAACCACTTTCCTAAACTTACCCACCTGAAATACTTCTCTCCATCTTACAGAACAAGTACCCGAAAAGAAACCACATGGTAAATGCTGACTCATGAGATTCACAAAACCAAGAATCATGTCTCTTTGAAAGTCAAAGAAGAACTTAAGTCAGTAAGGTTTCTTGAACAAGAGAAGAACTACTTTCCCATGATGGGAAAACTCCCATGTTGAATTCTTCTGAGGAGGTGATAAGATGGTGACAACAGAGGAGAGAAAAGGAAAGCATAACTTCTGGGCCCACTGGCGCCATCAAGAAGGTCTAGAGCTGCGTAAGGAGTTTGTCCCATGTCTCCCTGCTTCCCAGGGCCCTCCACCCAACTCCTAGGCCAGTGATGGCGAACCTATGACATGCGTGTCAGAGGTGACACGTGAACTCATTTTTTTGGTTGATTTTTCTTTGTTAAATGGCATTTAAATATATAAAATAAATATCAAAAATATAAGTCTTTGTTTTACTATGGCTGCAAATATCAAAAATTTTCTATATGTGATACTGCACCAGAGTTAAGTAAGGGTCTTTCAAAATGCTGACACGCCGAGCTCAAAAGGTTCGCCATCACTGTTCTAGGCCCATGGTCTCAGTCTGAGCTCTGAGCACCTTCTTCTCAGCCACAGACTTCACTGGAGCTGGTTCCAATGCAGGAAGACCAGCCAGGGCCACTGGTGAAATGTCAACAGCAGCTCTTCTGGCGACTAAGAAAGGCCTGGAGAAAAAGAGTCAGCCAGGATGGACAGAAAGGAAAGTGGAAGCAGGTCTCCTCTACTCCCATTTGGGGAAACCACATGGAAAGGAAAAGGTCCTCTCTACCTCCCCTTTGGGTAGATTAGATGCTCTGGGAAGGAGGTGACATTCTTTTGGGTAAGTACATAAATCTGCAAACAATGCTAGACATCTGAGAACACTTCCCCTGTGATGATCTGTGGCATTCTCTACCTGGAGCAAACTTCACTGTAAGCCAGATGTGCTTAAACCCCATTCGAGAGAATTTAATAACTGAGATGTCAAAGAACCTTATTAGAAGGCAATCATACCTATGTGATCCCCTGACCTGGACCCTGAGGAGCATCTACGGTGATGTGCCAAGATGTCTGAGCTGGGGGAGAGGGGGAGCAAATGTGGGGGTGGTGGTTAAAAAGAACTTCTGGCAGCCCAGCTTAATAAATGGATTCTTTGGCCCAGGAAGTTGCTGAAGTAGTAAAACTCAGTGCAGTCCAACCAAAATTAGGTTATACCTGAGAAATACCTTGATAAAAGATAGCCCTTGCCCAGAAAAAAAAAAAAAACTACATTATTTCTCATTAGATGGGACAGACCGCATAACCTGTGAAACTTGATCATCCGAGGTCATAAATCGCTTGGGGACAACTCAGGATTGAATAACAGAGGGGCCAGCCCATCTGCGTGTGAATGAGCCCTCATCTCAAAGCCGCTGGCAGGGAAGCCAAGCATCTCCTTCTGCCCTAAAGACACTCCACAGGGAGGCAGGTGACGTGCACCAGCCGAGCAAACGCCAGCCTCCAACGACCAACACTCAACACTCCGAGTGGCCCTGCGGTTGGAACAGCGGGATCTTCAGGGCAGAAAAAAGAGGTTCAGACTCTCCACTGCCCAAACCTGGATGTGGATGGCCTAGTGCAGTGATGGCGAACCTATGACACGCGAACTCATTTTTTTGGTTGAGTTTTTCTTTGTTAAATGGCATTTAAATATATAAAATAAATATCAAAAATAGAAGTCTTTGTTTTACTATGGTGGCAAAGATCAAAACATGTCTCTCTGTGACACGGCCCCAGAGGGAAGTTAGGGTTTCCAAATGCTGACACGCGAGCTCACAAGGTTCCCCATCCCTGGCCTAGTCCCATCTCCTCCTCTGTTCTGTTACTCACTGCCTTGTCCTCCACGTGTCTGTCTACAAGGGGCCCCAGCACATGGGACTCCCACCAAAGAAAATCAGTCCCTAAACTCCATCAGGAAACCCGTGGATAGTGACGGCCTAATCCCTGTGTCACGAGGACCCGAGAGTCTGGTTCCACCATGAGAAGACCCTTCCAAGGCTCCAAATGATAAAAACAGTGCCATTTAAAATGACTGCTCAAGGTCAAGGAACATCCCTTTGGCCATCAGGTTGGAAAGAGACAGATGTGGGAGGGAATCAGCGCGCAGAACAGAGTGCAAAGTAGAAAGAGCATTTTTTTAAGGTGTGCAGAGAGGGTGACAAAGGGGAAAGTAAAATCATGAGAGAAAGGTTTTTGAAAGACTTTCTTTCCTACTATTTCACACCCCAGATCTGAGACCTCACCACCAGCCAACAAGCTGAAGTCAGCAGCTCCAAGTCCTCAGGTGGTTCTGAGACGGAGAGAGAAAGGACTAGATAAAGGGAAAGACTGGGTCATTTGATAATTCTTGGCTTGAACCTGCAAGGGTTTCCCTTCGGATATTATCCTAAAGAAAGCTCCAGGCAACCTTAGGCGGATTCTTCGCCTGTCACTTCTAAAAGGTGAACCAGCTCAGGCTTACAATGGCTGACTCGTTGCTGCTGCCCGAGTTCACACGCACCTTCTAATTATAAGAAACAGGCTTCTTGGGTTTCTCCAGGCAAAAGCGGAGAGGAAGCCAACATTATTTTTACTGCTACTGCAACCTCCAAATAATTTTCCATCTGCCTCAAATTAAAGGAGTGACGATGATGAGTCAATGCATGCCCACTGGCAGAGTCCACCCTTTTCTGATGTTTCTGGAACAGTCGTTGTGCCATTTTCTGGATGCCGAGGTGAGAGAGAAAAGAGCCATGTGGAAGAGGAGTTGGCCTGAGAGGCAGGTTACCTGGATGATGCACTGACTACACTTGGAAACAGCTAAGTGGCACTCGCAAAAGTAGCTCAGCCCACCAGGAGTCCTATTTCCCATTTATAAATGCTCAGCTGTCCTGTGAAAATAACAATGGCCAGAGCAAGGGAAGCATGTTTTTTGTTTGTTTTGTTTTTTTAATATATTTTTTATTGATTTCAGAGAGAAAGGGAGAGGGAGAGGGAGAGATAGAAACATCAATGATGACAGAGAATCATGGATCAGCTGCCTCTTGCACACCCCCTTACTGGGGATCGAGCCCACAACCCAGGCATGTGCCCTGACTAGGAATCGAACTGTGACCTCCTGGTTCACAGGTTGATGCTCAACCACTGAGCCACACTGGCTGGGTAGGGAAAGCGTTTTTGAAGAGGGAGCCCCATTAGATTCACTTCAAGGTGTACAGGAAGACATACTAAGAATGTCGAACAGAGATCATGCCTGAGACTGAATTTTAAAGCTATGAGGAACGTGGTTATGCAACTTTTGAAGAGGTGCTATTGAATGGAGTGGGATAATTGAAGGCAGACCGACTTTAAGGTTTCATTCAGAAGACAAATCTGCACATATCCTCAGGCATGTTGGGTAACCCTGAAGCAAAAGCTGGAGCAAGTTCATAGTGACTGAACACATCAACATCAAAGGCATCTCCATCTGTAAATTATTCCCAATGAATTCCTTGTCACCACTTAAGTAGTAACCATACACTACCTTCACACTCCCATGTTACTCTGTCTCACTTCCCATCTTTATAAAATGATCTAAGAGAGAGCTGTGTGTTCAGAAAGGTATTTAGTAACATCTATGATGCCCTAGCCAGTTTGGCTCAGTGGACAGAGCATCAAGCTGTGGACTGAAGGGTCCCAGGTTCAATTCTGGTCAAGGGCACATGCCCGGGTTGTGGGCTTGATCCCCAGTAAGGGGTGTGCAGGAGGCAGCCAATCCATGGTTCTCTCTCATCATTGCTATTTCCATCTCTCTCCCTCTCAGAAATCAATAAAAACATATTTTAAAAAAAAATCTCTGCCTAAATATCCCAGAGTCCTTCAAAAAACCCTAAGCGCCCCTTGACTTGGCGTTTCTAGACTTGGGAGATGGGACCACTGCTGTCAGTAACCAAGGCAGCAGTCTTAGGAGAGGACAGTTCCCACCCTGTTCACTGGGGTGAGGGATAGTGAGGACTGGAATCTGGTCACTCCTGATCCTTAACAACAGCAGGACATTCCTGAGATGGTTTCTCAGGGACAATACGGGGCAGTTGGTTAGGGAATTTTGCGTCCTCCAGCCAGAGCCCACGGACTAATCACCCTGAGCCACTAAGGAGGTTCTTGCGCCCCATGGGAGTCTGATGAAAATCAACAGGTCACCTGCAGATGAACGAGGAGATCTGGAGATACCTTTCTTTCATCTTCCTTCCTTCATTCTTCCTTAATCATCACAAAATTATACATCTGTGTATGCATGGTCCATGGACATGGACAGTGGTATGGTGTGAGCCAGAGCGGGGTGAGGGGTGGTGGCTGGGTGGGGGTGGAAATGGGAACATCTGTAAGAGTGTAAACAATAAAAATGAAAAAAAAACTCACAAAATTATATATCTTAAAGTGGCTGCAAAAAGACACCTCAAACGGTGTGGAAATGTGTGATTCTTGTTCTAGTCATTATTTAAGAATAAATATTAAAACAAAAATTTTATGTGTTCCCCAAATTATTTCCTTTATCCCAAACAATTTGATTGGCATGACAAATAAAGTAATGGTCTTGTTCCTAAAATATGGTGTTTTTATTTTGGTTTGTTTTGGTTCGATTTTTACACCCATAGGACAAAAGAAAAGTCCTCGTGTTCCTTCAAGAGCCACCAAAGGGCTGGCCATTGTCATGGTTATAATCACCAGACATGGGGCAACATGGTAAGGAGGGGTTGGCACATTTTTCCAGGAGTAAAGCCATTTGGAAACCCCGTGGTATCCCAATGACACCAAGCCTCTTGTGCATGGCACTGTTTTACAAGAAAGACCCAGCCGAGTCCTCGGCAGCTGTGAGGTTGTCAGCCGTGGCATTCTTTACAAAGCTGGGTGGCTGCTCACTGCTGACATGTTCAATTTTGAGCTCTTGGAAAAAAAAATCCTCACCGGAATGTTGAGCTAGGCAAAGACAGCAGATGCCCACCATACATTAGCTGCTTAGGAACCTTCTGGAAACTACTGAAAAAACCCGAGTATTCTGAGTTTGCACATTGCCATCTCAGGTGCTTTCATCGAAATCCCTCCAGCTTCCCTTACTGAACCGCGACAGCCAGACCAGAGCCGATCCAATAGGCTATTGATCATTTTCTTTCCAAAGGTCACGGTGGGGAAGAGCAAAGGCCAGACAAACCACACACTCCTCTAAGGAAGATGTGCATTTCATTTACTTCCTTTATAACCCCTGGCGGGCTTTCAGCAAGATGTGGATATGTCTAGAAAGGTCCATGTGAGGTTTGATACCATATTTGCAATCATTTCTGTGGTTTTCTCAATCTCGGGTTCTACTCAAAAAGCCAAAATACCTGTGGCAATCCTCCTGAACTCCAGTCTAAGCAAAGAAAGCAACTCAGCCCGGCTGGTATGGCTCAGTGGTTGAGCGTTGACCTATGAACCAGGAGGTTATGGTTTGATTCCTGGTCAGGGCACATGCCTAGGTTGCAGGCTTGACCTCCAGTAGGGGGTGTGCAGAAGGCAGCTGATCAATGATTCTCTCTCATCATTGGTATTTCTCTCTCTCTCTCTTCCTCTCCCTCCCTCTCTGAAATCAGTAAAAATATATTTTTTTAAAAAAAGAAGGCAACTCGATAGCACACTTTGTTATCTTCTCATGCAAGTAAAACAGTCTCCTTCTGAGAGGACTAGATCTTGCCACAACAGCGTCTATTTAGGCAGTAGTGACCTGAACAAAGCTAAATGTATGGCTACTGTGGTTATTATAAGGGTGCCTGGCAATAAAATACTTTGCCTTAGCAAATAGACATAAGAGGTGAAGAAAGGTCAGAAGAAAAAAAAACAGATGAGAAATCAATGTCAAAAGAGGTCATTTTATGAGTTTCCAAAGGAGCCACAGTCATTGATTATAATATCACCGAAACAATGCAGGCCTTGTGAGAGCTGAAATTACATTTCCAGTCTGAATTTATAGAACTCAGTGCCAACTCGGGTCCTGATTGTCGCACATTAATGGGAGCCGCCCGGTAAAGCATGATCTAGATGAATTCCGTGGTCCTGGGTTCATATAACTAGGTACATGATTGAGGAAGGTTTGGAAAAGGTTGCTTCTCCAATTTCAGAGACATTGCCATCATAGCTGGGAGCCAGAATTATGTTCTAAACACAGAAATTGGATTACGGCACCGCCTAGCTTACAAACCTCCAAAGCCCTCTTGCTCAAACAGGGTAGGTTAGGAATCCTTATACAATATGCAAGCCTTCTTATGAGGTCACCACCGCCTCCTTTCCTTACTTCAACTGATGCTCCCATCCTCCCAAAATGCTTTCAGTTTTCCCAAGCCAACATACACTTCCCTACCTCCAGGTCTTTTTTTAAAATATATTTTTATTGATTTCAGAGAGGAAAAGAGAGGGAGAGAAACATCAATGATGAGAAAGAATCATTGATTGGCTGCTTCCTGCATGCTCCACACTGGGGATGGAGCCCACAACCTGGGCATGTGATCTGACATGGAATCAAACCATGACCTCCTGGTTTTTAGGCCGACGGTCAACCACTGAGCCACGCTGGCTGGATTCTCCCAGTTCTCTTAGAGATAGGTGGGCCATTAAATCACAAGTAAATAACAAAACCTAACAACAAAAACCAGAGATCATTTAAATCCTAGTAGCTAAATGCTTGTAAATAAGAGGCATTTTCCCCAGGACCTCTTTCAGGCTTCCGATTCACAGGAAGTGAATGGGCTCAGCCCACCTTTAACTATGAAATAAAGAGACAGTGGCACTGGACTGCAGACAAGGCGAGTCCAAATTCACTGCGCTTTTATTAAAAACAGGGAAAGGTCAGTCCTCTTCCCCCAAAGGAATGGCAAGGGCTTGTTGGAATTATTACTCCAAGATAGTTTCTTTATTAAATTCACTGTGCAGAAATAGAACGACAGGGCCAGGGAGAACCAGAAAGACACAGAAAGGCTTACTTTAGCCCTAAACTCAATTGAATGCAAGATGCGCAATGTCAGTATCCTCTTCGCTGTGTCTACAAACCAGATGTAATTTAAGACCTAGACTGAATCCTTAATGAACTAAGAAATTATGTCATTAAATAATCCACTGACGATAAATACATCATCTTTGCTCTTCCCCGCAAAATAAATTAGGAGTGATATGCCAGGTACAACTTTTTGTTTTGTTAATCCTCACCCAAGGATATTTTTCCATTGATTTTTAGAGAGAGTGGAGGGGAGAGACAGAGAGAGAGAAAGAACAATGTGAGAGAGACACATTGATTGGTTATCTCCTGCGTGGTGATGGAGCCTGCAACCGAGGTACATGCCCTTGACTGGAATTGAATCCGGGACCCTTCAGTCCATGGGCCAACGTTCTATCCACTGAGCCAAACTGGCTGGGGCCCAAATACAACTTTCCTAACAACCTCACTGCTATCCAGGGACATGGAACAGCCACCTGCTCTGGAACCTAGGTTTGCTTCGTGTTAGAACCAAATGCTAGTTAATGAATTAGTTTGAGTGGCTTTGGAGATGGATGGTGGCCCAACCCTGCCCTGTTCAGCAAACGCATTTTCAACCTGGGCAGTCCCGGGGAAATTGCAAGCCCAAGTTCAGCGCCAACTTAAAATGGATTCCTGAGACCCCTTGCCCCCCACCCCCCCGCCCAGCGTGTGAATTAATTCTATTTGTATTAATATTTGAATGTCATGCAGGATGCCACAGCTGGTTTGGCGTGACACTCTGGCACCCTCCACAACGTTTTTATTGTGAAAATGACCATATTCTGAAGGCTGTGGCATACAATGTGAGGGACGTTACAAGAGTGAAAAAGATGAAAAGATAAAAGTGTTTCCTCTGGTCTCTGCCTTTTAAATATCCTAGCTTTTCAACAGCAGGCTGTGTCTTGGTGTTAAAGAACAGGGCCCCATGTTCAATTTCAGTGCCAGGAGGGGTCTGGGTAATCCTGTCTCTCACCACTTGTAGGAAGCCAAAAGATCAGGAGCTCCAAAATAATGCTCACCAATGGCAAACTGGTGAAGCCACTATGGAAAGCAGTAGGGAGGATCCCCCCACAATTAAAAATAGAACTACCATATGATCCAGCACTTGGGGGTATTTTTCTGAAGAAATACAAAACACTAATTGGAAAAGATATCAGCACCCCTATGTTCACTGCAGCAGTGTTTACAACAGCCAAGATATGGAAACAACTTAGGTGCCCATCAATAGATGAATGGCTAGAGAAGAAGTGGTACATATATACAACGGAATATGACTCAGCCATCAAGAACAATGAAATCTTGCCATTTGCAACAACACGGATAGACCTAGAGGGTATTATGTCAAATAAGACACAGATAGACAAATACTATATTACTTTGCTTGTATGTGGAATCTAAAAAACAAACAAACAAAACAGAAACAGACTCATACATACAGAGAACATTTTGATGGTTTCCAGATGGGAGCCTGGTCGGGGGAGGAGGACAAGGTGAAAAAGGAGGAGGGATTAAGAAGTACAAATTGGCTATAAAAACAGCCATGGGGATATAAAGTACGGCATAGGTAACATGGTCAATAGTATCGTAATGACTGGGGTCGGGGGGCATTAGACTTATTGAGATGATCACCTCATGTGTGATATCAGTGTTTACGTGATATGTTGTGTACCTGACACTAATATAACATGGTATGTCAACTGTAATTGAAATTTTAAAAATAATTAAAAATAATAATGCCAACCACTCAGGCACATGCGGGCAAAAATGCTCCCTATGAGAAGGTCAAAAGCTACAGCAGCCTCTGGCTGAGCAAATCCGCGCTCAGGAGCCCTCACAGAGGGAGGGCAGAGGCTGAAGTCCCCTTTGGAAAGTGTTTGCAAACCAGCTACTGTCTTCATGGCCACAGGGACCAGGCTGGTTTGGATCAGCTCAAACCAGGTCGAGACAAATACCTCCCTTCAGTCTATAGTTTCAAATGTTTCTTCAGATCCAACCCTTTTATGGCCTTGGCAATGCAAACATCCCTGGTTTGGGTTGTATTTCTTTCCCTTCCAGGCTTCCGGTGAAGATGTCAAGAACATTAATGTGGCCACTGAGAGCTGGAACAACAATGAGAGTGAGAACAAACAAGGCTCTTGCTATTTAACCAACACTCCGCCAATCAGAAAGCTACCAGCATCTACCCATGTGGCCGGCTCTTTTCTCCCCCAGTGAGACTATTGAACGTGGGCCTTGGGGGTTTTACCCACTGTTACCCCTCCTCACGTCCTCCCTCTTTAATGGGTTCTAGAAAAAGCACAGGAGATTGCAGTTTCAGCAGACAGGGAAAACTATGATATGCTTTACATAGTTATTTTTATATTTAATCCGAGAGCAAGAGAGGACTGCGCAGCCCAGCTGACTCTCAAAAGCGTTTTAGGAAGTTGGCGAGTGCACAAGCCCCCTCCTGCTGCCTCCCACTGAGAAGTAACTGGATCTGGGCTCTAGATATGTCTGCCCATGATATCAATAGCGCAGATAATTAAGTTAGTGCAGCAAACTAGCTGCGTGCTTTGAAGTGTGGATACAGTTGGTGCGCTAACCTTTCCCTCACCTGATAGGCTAAGCCCTACAAGCTCCTCACACATGTTAACAATCTTGCGACCTTTGGTCCGGCCTCATTATCACATCATTTAGGTCACTCAACCACGTGGGGTCTACCATAAAAAGGACTGCGGCTAGTAAACTGGGAGAGCGAGGGAACAGACTCAGAAGCAGACTCCGCCAGGGTGAGACGAACCTTCGACCAGAGGAGCTATGACGAGGATCCTGCGGATTTCTCGCTGCCAGTGCCGGAGGAAGTGGATCACGGAGCCAGAGAGACACTGGCTGACCTAGTGCTCTTCAAACTCTGAATCCCGTCTATGAAAGTCACATGAGGTGTTTCTAAAAATACAGGTTACTGGATCCCAATCTCGAGAGGTGCTTGTCCAAACCACTGGGCTGGAGGCTGGCCTCTGAATTTCCATGAGCACAAAGGGGTTTCTAAACTGGTAGTCCTTGGACTACGGTTTTTACAAAGTGCTAAGTCAAGCCTCTTAAGTCTCTAGTAGTACGTACAGTAGTGTGACCCCAGACACCACCAAACCCTTTACCCATTACAGGTGGGGCTTTGTATGTTTTCTATGTTTTTACATGATTTAATCTCTGAGATGTAAAATATACGAAATAGACAAAGCCCCCAATGGAATACTTGCATACCAGGCCTTTCCTCCACTGAGGACAAGAGCAGGGGAGGCCAGGAGCTTGAGAAGGGCTGAAGCTAATACATGTAAAATATTAGGCTTCTTCCAAAGCATAGGCATTCTTTTTTTAAAAATATATTTTTATTGATTTCAAAGAGGAAAGGAGAGGCAGGGAGAGAAAGAAACACCAATGATGAGAGTATCATTGATCAGCTGCCTCCTGCACACTTCTTTCTGGGGATGGAGCCCACAACTTGAGCATATACCCTGACTGGGAATCGAACCCTACTGGTTCACAGGTCGACACTCAACCACTGCTCCACACAGGCTGGGCAGCAGGAGCATCCTTTATAAATTTCACTGGAAGTTGATCATCAAAATAGCTTATCTGCATTGCATGGAGGAATCGGCCCTTAGGCCGGGAGAAGCCTGCTGTGAATGAATCAGTGCTCCGGTCCCAGGAAACAGAAGGAGATAAGAGAATATGTGGGTAGGGCTTCTTTCTATCCCACACTCGCCCTCAACCACATCCATCTCTGTACAGAGTCCCCAAACTTAAATAGATCCTTCTTATGTTCTATTTTGGGTTTTCAATGAGAAAGGGAAAGAGGCAAAAAGCAAAGAGAGCAAGAAATGAAAGAACCCGGGGACCAGAAGACCCCTTTTCTCCAACTCCAGTCCCAGCTGAGAACCCTGTAGCTCCGTGATGGAAAGGCTTTTACAGTAAGAAAAAGGCAGAGGTGTTTCAACTGCTACTAGAAAGATAAATAGCCAAGGATATCCATTAGTGCCCCATAAATTCTGCTGCTCAGAATGCTGATGTATTTCTAGTGATTTGTGATGCTTTCCTTTCTGGTTTTTGATGGCCACTGAGGTTTAATACAATAGACCAGTTCGGCAACGGTGAGATGTGTAGCTAGGACAAACTTGATTCCTTGGACTCAAAACCCCCAGTGGGTGTGAAAGCAGCCAATGTAGATAGCTTCCCCCTTCCCACACAATCCCCGCTGGGAGTGTGACTTCCTATGTGGCATTTCCAGGGAAAATTCCTTTGTTAAATGTGTTCTTGAAGAATCTCCCAAGAGGTTTGCCTAGAGAAATTTTACCTATTTTTCTTTCATACATGAGGTGTTAGTGGCTCAAACCCACCCCAATGATGACTTTTTTTTCTTTTTTAAAATATATTTTAAAAATTGATTTTAGAGAGGAAGGGAGAGGGAGAGAGAGATAGAAACATCATTGATGAGAGAGAATCATTGATCGGTTGCCTCCTGCACATCCCCTACTGGGGACCGAGCCCACAACCTGGGCATGTGTCCTGACCAGGAATCAAACCATGACCTCCTGGTTCATAGGTCGATGCTCAACCTCTGAGCCACACTGGCCAGGCTCATGATGGCATTTTAAAGGGAGAGCTTCATGTCCCCTGTACACTCTGGAGATGGGACAGAAGACAGGTAGCTAGAAGGTGACGGCTACACATGTGAGCGAACACTTCGTTTTTACAAGGCTGAGCTGCAATGGCTACTTACTCTCTGTTATCACACACAACCCGAAGGCCAGTTCAGTCAGAATGGTTATTGGAGAGGAAAAGACAGATAGGCACAAGACCAGGTACAGAACTGGCAAGTGGGGAGTTATCAAACCTTTTCTACTTCTCCCTCCATAAGCAAATATAAACCTGCTTTATGATGGCAATCCTAGCTTCCCAGAGAAGCACTTTAGTGATAACAGCATCGTAGAATAGAAGCTTCAGCAACCAGGGGCATTTAGAAAAAGCAAGCCTCCCTCTTTCCAAATATATATGGTCATTGCTCTGTTCCTCACACTTGCTGCCAGGAGCGTCCCTTATTCATACAGACTCGGGGGCTGAAGAGTCCGCACTGAAGGACACGGCCATGAGATCTCAATGCCGTTGCTCTGAGGATCAGCTCAGTATATGGGCAGACCCTTTGGCTCTGTTCGTCGTAGCTATTGGTATTGTTGGGATGGCAATTGTTATAGGTAGCCCAGTTAGCCACAACACATATGACATTCCAAATACTGTGTACAGCAAATATGTGGCACGTTTGTATTTTTCAGCTTTATTCTACATCCCGTTGGGAAAATTCTAATCATGAAATCAGCCATTTAAAAAAAAAAGTCTGAAAATATTGAAGCAACTACTTTGTCTCTTACCTTTCAAACGCTGGAAGGGTGTACAGCAAGGCTTCCTGACCTCAATGCTGCTGATGTTTCAGGTTGGACGATTCTCTGCCATGTGAGGGGCTGCCCTATGAGTCCTAGAATGTTTAGCAGCAGCCCCGATCTCCACTTATCAGATGCCAGTAGCATCTAGTTGTAATAATGAAACATGTCTTTGAACTTTGCCCAATGTCTCCTGGGAGGCAAATTTGCTCTTAAGCTGAGAAATACTGATCTAGAGTTCGCTTGAAACAGGCAAATAAACTACAGGCATGGTTCTTTAAAATACAGCTCCAACATAAGGTGGTGTGCCCCCGCCACCAAAGATCTCACTTATGCCGCCAACAGCATATTGCTAGCAGTGAAGTGAGACCCAAAGCCTGCCGGGGCCAGTGAGGTGCTTAGTCCTAACAAGCTATGGTGAGCAAAGTAGTCCAAACTTCCTCATATATGCAAACTCCACATTTAATTTTCTGCAAGATTACCCACAATAATTACAAAGTTCCTATAATACAGCCTTAAACGCTTGGCACCATGAGATCCATAAGAATTGATCATCTCTATCTTTTACCTTGGCTGTGTGCTGTGTCTGTGTGACATAGCAAATGAATGTAGGCCATATTTGCCTGTAATTTTTAGGATTCTAAAAGTGAAACTTTACTAAGGTAAGTTGATGATTAAATAATCCAACGGAGAGAAATACAGAGTAGAGCTCTTGCGTACATGTTCATTTTGATTTGAGCACCATCCTGACTGAACATATTTGTTCTCTATCTGAGGACTAATAGTTTAATATTATAAAGATGATGTTGAGATATTAGCTGGTAGCTGCAACTGGTTAATGATGGTTTGAGGGCAAAAGCTGGCATCTATATGACAGCAGTGAGTTCATTCTACAAGGCACATACTGTACTTTGGAAGCATTTGTAATAGCTTGAAAAGACTTCCTTCTGGAATCTGGTTACCTTAAAGCTCTCAGAGCCATTATCAAATACATAATTTCTGTATCAGAGTCTTAGAGCAGCGATTTCATCTCATGGCATCATAAACTAATTACAAAAATTCTGCGGCACACCAAAAAAATATTTTTTTGGCTGATCTGACAGAAAAATAGGTATGATTTTGATTCATTCGCACAGGATGGCTATTGTTGTGTTGGCTCTTGTAAGTTTTTTTTATTTGACAATAAGAGAAAAGAGGTCAGTGCCCCTGACTAAATAGTCAGCTATTGCATGTTTTAAAAATTCTTATGGCACACTGCTTGAAAATCACTGTCTTAGAATTAAGCCAAGCCAATAAATTCACCTACCACACAGAGCTACGCTTGGACCTTATTTACCGGGTACTAGCAACACAGAGCTCCTATGAGAGAGAAAACACATTCATTTCACCTTCTAATATCCACAGCACTTACAAGGTTTCATTCCAAAGAGGGGGAAAAGGTGCCATATTTTAGCCAAGCTTCGGGCCAGTGCAGTTTAGTCTGTGTTATGTGCATGCTCTGATGAAGGAATGCTACATTGTCTATCCACACACTGGATCTCATTTAGTTTTCCCTTCACTTTTTTAAAAAGATTTTTTACTAATTTTTTTTTAGAGAGAGAGGAAGAGAGGGAGAGAGAGAAAAACATGGATCATCTGTCTCCTGCATGCCCCTTAGCTGGGATCAAGCCCACAACCCAGGCATGTGCCCTGACCAGGAATCTAACCACAACCTTTCAGTGCATGCCGCCCAAGCAACTGAGCCACACCAACCAGGGCATGCCCCTTCCCTTTTAAGATGATAAATATGACTGACAGAGATTACTCCTCATTTACGTGGTAAAGTGGGGGGACTACAGACAAACACAGAACTCGGCTTGCATGGAGAAGGCCATTTCCCTTTTGCTTAGAGCTGCCTCAATCCCATCTTTTGAGAAGCAGAGATTGCATTTCCTGAACTCGGAAACAGAGGGAAGCCTCAGGCCCGGGTAGGGAGAGGCACTTCCCCTTTCCCTACCCCTTTTCCATCCTTTTCTCGGCTGAATACAAATTCAGAATCTTTGCACCATCTTGTAATCACAGATACCACACCCAACACACACAAAAATGGCATCTCAAGTTGTTTCTTCTAGCACCTTTCCCTCCTAACTTCCTTTACACCCAGTCTCTAATCCTCCCTGCGCCAACCCTCTTCCAAGACTGGGATCTCTACCAGGCAGAACCAGTCGAGATCTAGATTCAAAAACCCCAGTTTCCAGTGTTCTGCTCTCTTTAAACAGGCTGCGCTACCACGAACAAGCCACTTGATCTTGCTGAGTGAACTCAGCGGTAAAACGAAGATGATAATTTGTGACTTCATAAATTTTCACTACACAAATATCATGTATTATTAGAAGAAATACCTACATTTAGAGAAACAGTGGAAAGGAGTCATTCTGCATGCAATTTCAGTGGACGCGGTAAGAGAACAATGATTTTTCAACAAGCACAGTTATTCTTAGGCGGCTTTTTTTCAAAAGCTGGTCACATGGTTCCATGACCTTCTCTAAAGGAAAAAGTGGACACCCATCACTATTTTCCTCCTTTCAATCTCCCCTCTCCTCCTCCTTCATGTAAACGCTGGAAAATGGTAATTGGGCAACGACCGAGTATATTTTCCCAAGAAGGAACTTAGGGCCTGTCCCTGGTGGCCTAACTTCAGGGATTCTGCTTAAAGGGATTTAAGGTGGTCTGACCTTGGCCTTAACCTTGGAAATTTATGAGGACTTCCAATGCCCCTCTTTCCACTCTGCCTGGACTGCCTCACACTTCTTACACAACAGTTTGGCCCCTCCTCTTTTCCTGGTGCCCTGTACTTCCCCATCCCCACATCTTTGAAGCAAACAGGAGGGCAGAAAGCACCTCTCAGAGGGGAACTCCATCTGCTGAACAGACAGAGAGCCAGTCGGACACATTGTGGGAGCAGCGGGAAACTAACTATCTGGGGCAGCCCACAGCATCTGGTGGACCCCAGGGAGCTAGAGCACAGAGAGCACAAGATTCTCTCCAGTGCCCAGGCCGGATTCCTGGGGAAACAAGAATGTCCTAAACCTTAGCCCTTACATCATTCCTTACAGCTCAGATGCTGGCACTGAAGACTTGAAGGCAAGTTTGGCTTGCATGGCTCAGTGCGTAAGTGTCAACCTCAGGAGGTCACGGTTCAATTCCTGGTCAAGGCACATGCCCAGGTTGTGGACTCAATCCCCAGTGAGAGGCGTGCAGGAGGTAACCGGTCAATGGTTCATTCTCATCATTGATATTTCTATCTCTCCCTCTCCCTTCCTCTCAAAAATCCAAATATCTATAATAATAATAAAAGTATAATATGCTAATTAGACTGAATGTCCTTCCGGAAGACCTCTGGACAAAGCCTGGGCTGCAAGGGAAGCCTGGGTCCCGGGTGCCAGAGGGAAGACAGGCTTATTCTTGCATGAATTTCATGCATTGGGACTCTAGTATGTATAAAAAGAGCAGCACCTGCATAAGAAGATCATCCTCTATTTCTGTTTCCTGGAAAGGCCCCCATTGTATACACGGGTGGGTGCGTCCTCCATCCGGGTGTGCCCAACTTCTTAGAAGTTGGTTCCATAATAACCACACCAGTTAGAAGACATCCTCACAGTACAGAGAAGAATCTTTCTCTGGAGGGTCAAAAACCAGAGGATGACTCTCAGAAATGCTATGAATGGCTATGATCACAAGGATATCATCTATGCATTACTCAGTTTCTTCATCTACAAAATTGGAAAGAAAATGACTTATTTAGCTCAATAATTTTTTTAAAAATCAATTCAATAAGAGAAGTGAAAACTACTCTATATAAAAAGCATTAAATATTAACCACCTATAGTCTCCTACATATAGATTAATCTAACTTGCGCTGAGAGTTGCAAAAGCTCGACAGGACTTTAGGCAATCTCCAGTGTTGACAAGTGAAAAAGCACAAAGATGATTCTAAATTCATTTGTCCCCATGTCAGAGTACTTGTTCTCTGTCCTCTCCATGTGTCTATGTCTTTAGGTCACAAAGGTAACCTAGTGTGGTAGGACGCTGTGCTGGATTTAAAGGTAAAATACCAGAGTGTAAATCTCCAAATCCATTATCTCCACTGTGCTGCCTTGGACAAAATGATGTCTAAAATTAGATGGTGATCCTAGACCATCCACCTCCAAGGTTGCCTCAGTGTACCTGACACGTATCTACTCGTATCTCTCTCTCTCCTGACTATGTAATCTTACTTAATTTTCACAACAAACCTTCAGTGAGTGGTGTTGGGAATACTGGACAGACACATGAAACAAAAGGGAAGGAAGGAAGAAAGGAAGGGAGGGAGGGAGGGAGGGAGGGAGGAAGGAATTGGACCACTTTCTTACACCATATAAAAAATAAACTCAAATTGATTAAAAACTCCAACATAAGATCTGAAACCTTAAAACTTGCAGAAGAAAACACAGGCGGTAAACTCTTGGATATCACTCTTAGCAATATCTTTTAGGCTACATCTCCTTGGGCAAGGGAAACAAAGGAACAAAATAAACAAATGGAACTACATCAAACTAAAAAGTTTTTACACATAGAAGGAAACCATCAATAAAGTGATTAGACAACCTATTGAATGGGAGAACCTATTTGCAAATGATACATTCCGTAAGAGCTTAATATCCAAATTACTATATAAGGAACTCAAACAACAGAGAGAGAAAGAGAGAGAAAGGTATCAAAACCAAACAATTCAATTTAAAAAATTGGGCAGAGGACCTGAATAATTGTTTCTCCCAAGAGGACACACAGATGATCAATAGACATATGAAAAGATGATCAACATCACCAATCATCAGAGAAATGCAAATCAAAACTACAATGAGATATTACCTCATACCTGTTAGAATAGCTATCATCAATAAATCAACAAACAACAAGTGCTGGCGAGGATGTGGAGGAAAGGGAACCTTCATGCCCTGGTGGTGGGACTGCAAATTGGTGCAGCCACTGTGGAGAATAGCATGGAAATTCTACAAAAATTTTAAAACAGAGCAGCCACATGACCCAGCAATTCCACTTCTAGGTATTTATCTAAAGAAACAAGAACACTAATTCAAAAAGGACATATGCACCCCTACGTTCATTATACCATTACTTGCAATGGCCAAGATACGGAATCAACCTAAGTGCCCATAGACAAAGAAGTAAAACATATATACAATGTAATATTACTGAGCCATATAAAAAGGATGAAATCTTGCCATTTGCAACAACATGGATGAACCTACAGGGTACGACGCTAAGTGAGATAAGTCAGGCAGAGAAAGACAAACACAGTATGATTCCACTTATATGTGGAATCTAAGAAAAGCAAAACCAGTGAATCAGCAAAACAAAATAGGAAAAGACCCACAGATATAGAGGCGGTTTAGCTGATGGCTGCTAAAGGGGAAGGGAGTAGAAGGATGGGGGGAAAAAAAACTAATTAAAAAGAATCACAGATACCATTGTCATTCACATGGTATCAATTCTAATCACAGACTTTTTCTCTGCCCTTGGGAGAGAAGACTGTAAGGAAGAGCCCACCGCATGTGTGTGCTTACTGGCCGGACCACCAGACAAGGGTGGTTAGGCAGATTGGCTGGGAAGTGTGAGAAAGTCATCCACCTAGCAGCTGTCCCCGCCTGAATGGTCCCAGGGATAAACAAGGGTCCCTCTCCAGAGATAACTGCTGGCATCTCGTCTTCATTCCTTTCTGGAAAAAAGATTCCTACCCTTGTGAAGAATGTGTTGCCTTCCACACACAACTGCCAAAAACCCAACTGTAGGCAAAAATCCATCTGACAAAACCCCTTCACTGCTTTGATTCAGTTCTTAAAGGAGATTAGTTGTTGGGAGGTCACCGAGAAGCCATCCCTACTGCTCAGCGTAGCTGGGGTTTCAAAGCTCTCACTACTAAGGGAGTCTCCCTGGGCAAGGCCCCTTCCCTTCCTGCGGGTTAATCAATGAATCAACAAATAGTTAGTGAGCAGGGCTTCCCTGGGGTGTGCGGGTCTCTTCAGAGGTGCCTCTCCAGTTCAATAGCAGCAGAAAGAAAAACAGAGTTTTCTGACTCCTCTTAAAGTTGCCTTTTATAAAACCGGAGCAACATGAAAAGACCGTGGGTCTCAGGTCCCGCTTTCTCTCTTCTCTGAACTTTTTAGATTCACAAAGGATAAAGGAAATGCTATGTGGCTGAGAGAATGTATAAGAGGCAGAAGGACCAAAAGAAGAAAGAAAAGGGGGGAGGAAAGACAGGGAGGGGCGGAAGGAAGAAGGGAAGTAAGAGGAGAAAGAAGGAAAGAGAATCAGAGGTCAAAGGTCACAGCACGTGTGTGAGTGTGTGTGTGTGTGTGTGTGTGTGTGTGTATATACAATCCTGTCTAGACCTGTCTCCTTGGTAGCATACAACCTCCATGTTACTTGCCTGTTAATTAGTACTGCTCTTTAGTATATACCATTATCTTTGAGAACAACTGGTAACCACTATTTTTTTGGCTTTTAGGATACATGTAATTATGAATTTCTTATGCCTTTAAATGTCCTCCTGCTGTCCACTCAGGCAATAGGATAAACTGTGCATGTTGCCTCAACACCCTCGACAGGAATGGGGAACCTTTTTTCTGCCAAGGGCCATTTGGATATTTATAACATCATTCGCGGGCCATACAAAATGATCAGCTTAAAAATCAGCCTGCTCTGTTTGGTCAAACATTTAATGAACTCACCCTTAATGCCTTGGCAGGGCCAGACCAAAATATTTCACAAGCCTTAGAAGGCAAGCAGGCCAGACATTCCCCACCCCTGCATAGGACAAATCTTAAATACAAAAAAAAAGTAATTAATTTTCCTAAATATTTTTGTTTTATAAAAAAAGAAATTTACATGAAAATAAACAATACACTGTCATAAGATACTAATCTGGCTTTTAGTAAATGTGATAAAACACTGCACAGTTCTCCCTAGAACAGGACCATGCCATGACCCAATACTTAGGGCAGGACTCTACTTAACTACCTGTTTCCTCAGTTAAAACTAACAGTGAAAGTAGCAACAGTTTATTAAGTACTTATGAAATGCCAGACATTATCTCATTTAACCCTTTCACCTGCCCACTGGGGTGTCCTGCCTCCTCAATCTGCAGATGAGGGTCTGGAAGCTCAGAGAGGTGAAGTCACTTTGCTCACAATCCCACGCACAATGAGGTCCAGAGCAAAGACTCCAACCCATGTCTGACTCCAAAGAATGCGCTCCTAACCATCCTGAGGCTGACACCATTCCTGTTCTTCACCTTGGAGAAGCAAAGCCAGGGAAAGTAAAATCAATAAGTTTTATTATCATTTACCCAAATCCTCACTTAAACTTTGTATTCCCACATTGCCTTCAAAGTACTTCTCCCCCGCACCCGCCCCAACATGAATTATTGGAGCTTCTTTTTCTGTTTCTTTTTGATGAAAAAAGATATTCTCTAAACAGAAAACAAACCAGGAGGCCCTAGCTAGCCATGACATTGTGAAGCATTCTTCAGTCTAAGTATGGAGTCAGGCATGCCAACATCTAAAAAAGCTTAATTAAAAAAAAAAAAAGGTTTTACCATAAGTACTATGTTAAGACTTACAGGTCTAAACAAAGAGTTTGCTAGAGCCTGGCCAGTGTGGATCAGTGGTTGAGCATCAACCTAAGAACCAGGAGGTCACAGTTCAATTCCCGGTCAGGGCACATGCCCAAGTTGCAGGCTCTATCCCCAGTGTAAACGTAGCTGATCAATGATTCTCTCTCATCATTGATGTTTATACCTCTCACTCACTCGCCCTTCGTCTCTGAAATCAATAAAAATATATTTAAAACAAACAAAAAATCCAACAGAATTTGCTAGAAACACGTCCTAAGTGTATATGGGAAAGGGGGTAGGGAGATACTCTTACACCTACTGAGCTTCTCAACTATAACCCTCATGCTTTTTTCATGTGCTGATTGAATTTATCGTAGTGGCAGTATTGATAGAAAAATAAATACCTGAGATCCGATTCTTCAGTATGTTATCTATACATGTATAATTATGCATCTTTTGAGAAATATCTGAACGTTTGACAGGAGGTAAATATGAACACGTCATTCCCTTTTGCTCCACACTGACACCCTCATTGGCATCATGTGCTGTGCAGGAGGAGGTACGGCTCAGGAGAGCCGTTCAGGTCTTTTTCACCTTGAGACACAACACCGTCAGCCAGACCTCTGCTCCCAGGGCCTGTGGCTGTCGGAGACCGGAGACCGTGACTCCAAGCCCTTCGCTCCTGCACGCTGAGTACCAATCAGGCCCACCCTCCAAAGCTGGCTTTTTAGGTCCCTTGCCTCCTCAGTTTGATGGCTGGAGTTTCTTCCCTCATTTCCTTCACTAAACAAAGCTGGTGTCACTACCCAGAAAACCACAAGGTGAGCACTTAACACAAATTGTTCAAGTGTCTCAGCTGAAGGCACATTTAAGAGCACAGTCATATCCACATGCAGACAGACACCATCTCTCCCAGGGAAAGGCGCATGGTGTGGGAAGGCCTGGTCCGTGCAGAAGTCAGCCAAGGTCTGCGTGGATGAAAACGGTAGGGTTGGGTGCTCATTACCATACTGCATTACCATATTGCAGAAGTTGCTTGGAAAGCGAATAACAGTTTTCAGAAAGACTGAGATTCAAGTCCTCAGAGATTTCAAAAGGGTGAGAAAAGACAGTTAAATACATAAAAACTAAGGGGCGAAATTACCTATTCCTCTTCCTTCAAAGCAAGAGGACCACTAGCCCGCAGTCAGCAGGACCTTCCAGGAAGGAAGCCCTGGCGTCCCCGGATTCCCTTTCTGTTTCTAAAATAAAGGCACTTACTGTGAAAATCCACAAGTCCCCACACTTTGCCCAGAATCTCCCGTTGCCCACCCTTCTCCATGGAGCAGAGAGTGGGAACGGCCAACTTTGCAGATCTAGCGACTTGGTTTGGTGGCAGATGGGTATGTGTTGGGTGGGAGTGGGGGGGCACATAGAAAAGCAAGACTTTCCCTTTAAAACTGAACAGAAGCTGCTACCACATCACATGACCTTTGACCGTAATTTCTATTAAAATCATTTCATGTCTGGTTGCCTCTGCTCTCTGGGCTCATTTGTATTGTTTACAACGAGTCGCTGCATGGGCGGTTAGTGGTGGCTGGATCCATGGTTACCCGTGTTCACACTCACTAGGTAAATGGAATGCAGCTCTGCTCCGGGTTACAGGGAGCAAGCTCTTAGAAAACCACAGCCCAGCTATCAATCAGGCTAATCTGAGAGAAATTAATCTTCTGGACGTAGGTATTGACGCATATGAAAAATTGATAGAAAGGGGGCATGTGCTTTTCTGGGTTGGAATTCCCAAAGTGGACAAGCTGAGACTGGACTGAGAGTCTCGGAATAGTCAGTCTGTGGTCAACATCTGACAGCCGTTCACATGGTGCATCTAAAAAGCCTTCAAGGGTATGAAGACCACCCTTTAAAACACACCCACCCACATTTTGTGAGCGTTTATCACACCTGAGTGTTCTGAGGACCGAGAGAGCACCTACATACAGGTTTAACCAGACTGCAATCCCAGCAAGGAACTCACACAGAGGCATGCAAGACAACCAAACACCAGACAGACAGCTCTGGGTAGGGATCAATTAAAACAAAAATCTCAGTGGAATTTAATGTACTCTTTCTGAGTAAATTAAAACTGCAATCTAATATGTTTTATTCAGAGCAAGGGCAGTACAAATTCCTTCAATTGCCCGTGAATTTCTGTGGTTAATTCTTTACAAACATTCCCCCAAAGCAAACTTGTTTCTGGAGATGGACATGACTGACACTTATCACCCCTAGTAAACATGGAGGAGTTGTATAGTTTACTGCCCCCACAGTAATCGTCCCCCAAGTCACATTGCAATGCCAAGTAAGAACAGCAAATAGTTAAAGCTAACACACTACAACCCCGTCTACTGCAAAGTCACTGTATCAGAAGCTACAATTGATTCGTTTCCTCAGAACGACTTGAAAATGAATGTAATGTAACGTCGGAGAAAGCCCTCCTGCTCTGCTAATCGGATATTGTATAAGGGTTGATTGCAGCTCAGCCCTGCACTATTGCCTAAATCGCACATACTCACACGTTCTGGGTTCTTCCAAGAGTTTGGTGCAGTTTCAAGGACAAATGTCTTAAGGAAGCCTCTCTCCCGTGCAGCCAGGAGCCTAGCTGGGATCTGATGACAGGAGCATGGTGCTACATCTGACAACCGAGAAGGAAAGTTCCTGCGTGCAGAGGAGGTCTTGGACAGTCTCGGGGTGCAGGAGGCTGCTGGGAATGTGCCGGTTGGTCTGCTCCCGGGTTGTGTGTACACGGGAGCAGCTGATCCGTGTTTGCAGCCCTGCAGAAAGGAACCTTTACTGAAAACCAATGGCATCACATTTCAGCGGGGCCGGTGCCAAGTGCTGGAGAGCAGAGCAACCTTTGACAACTTCACACAATTCAGCCGGGCAGCCTCCACCACCGGGCGGGGGGAGGGGGGATGTGTCCCCACCAGGTCTCACCTCCAGCGCGCTCCCTGGGAAACCAAACACAGCTACCCACCCACAGGCCTCTGATGACGCTATGCTTATTCCCTGGACTTCTCTCACATGCAGCCCTGACCTCTGCCATCCTGACCTCCCACGGGCTCTATCTTCACGGGGTTTGAGAACTGAGTCCCCATTTCTAAAACATATTTCTCTCTCTTTCGTCTATAAGCCCTCAAATCCACATGTTACTAATCCTGTGTTGAGTATTTATGACTCCCCTGACATTCCTCACAAATACATCGAGGAAACAATAATTTAGGATGGGTAACGTGGTACCTAGTTCTTTTGTTTTTAATATATTTTTATTGAGGAAGGGAGAGGGAGAGAGAGAGAGAGAGAAACATCAATGATGAGGGAGAATCACTGATCAGCTGCTTCCTGCATGCCCCACACTGGGGATCCAGCCCCCAACCCAGGGGGCCCTGAGAGCAAATAGACCGTGACTTCCTGGTTCATAGGTCAGCGCTTAACCACAAAGTCACACCAGTTGGGTGGTACCTGTATGCTGCTTCCAAATTTAGAGGCTGGACTTTGAACGTGACTGTTTGGTTGGTTGGGGGCCATTTTCTTATTATTCTTTATGAACCTCACTAGTAGAACCTACTAGGATCCCAAGACTATGGCGATACCAGGAGCAGCCATACAATACAGGACATGGTATAGGATGTTCAGTAGTGGAATCACCCTCTTTACCACCCTTAATATGGGGGAGAAGGAAAATTCTAGACCTTACCAATTCTAAAAGGGAAAGAGACCGTAAGATACAGAGGGGGCGGGGCGATTGGTTGGCACAGTCACTTTATTCTCCGTGTTCCTCCCTGCCCTTCCTCTTCCTTCCATCCCAACGACAAGTCTAGGTGATAGTCTATTATGTGGTATTTTCTCACGATGGTGTGTTTCACCTCAAAGGGCAGAAATCAGAACTGACAGTTTAACAAAAGGCCACGTTCAACGTAGCAGGCAGCACAGGGCCGTGTGCTTCCACTTCTCTGAACGCCAGGCCAGGAGCTGCCTGCGCAGCTGGGGAATTATCCCAGGAAGGCCTTGGCTCACCTTGGGGCCTATTGTTCAGAAGTAACCATAACCCCTGGCATCCAAGAGCTCACAGAACGTGATGAGAAGACTGGGCTCTGGTGCCAAATGGGTTTAGCTTCCTATCCTGGCCCCACTATTTTCTACCTGCGTGAGGTTGGGAGCTCCAAACTTCTGTTTCCTCATCTATGAGATGGTGTCATTGCAGCTACCATACAAGATTGCTGTGAAGATTTAAGGAATCACATACTCACATAGGTCAGGGGCTGGCCACAGTGCCTGGCACCCATGCATTTAAAAAACATTACTGAGCCTCCTCTAGGAATCAGGCACAGTGCCAGACACAGGGGCGGGAGTACAAAGTCATGTGAGACATGGCCACTCCTCTCAAGCGCGTGGCCACATGTGAAGTCATTCCTCCTTGCCTCCCGGAACTTGTGTAGTCTCTTTCATGAAGCACTAAATGCTTTCAATTGCCTTGTCTCATCCCATTCAAATACTTAACACATGGCCACTCTGAGGGAGGATCTAAGCAGATTTTTGGATTTGCCTTTTGAAGATATACTGTCTGTACACACAGCCCAAATGTCTTGAATAATTGTTGTCCTACTGCTTCATTTTATGCTTTGAAATGTAATCCATTTCCAATGGAAGAACTGGCTAGACATTAAAAACAAGAAAATATTCTAGAAAGATATCACTCTAGAATCTAGAACTTGGAGTTCAGCTAATGTATTACATTAATTACTGCTGATATATCCTGGAAATCTTTGTTTAAATGGAATTTATATCATTAAATATGAGGATTTACTGCCAAATAATGATTCCTTCAGCCTTAACAAAAATCCAGGAAATTTAGATGAATATCAACGCCAATGCAGAAGTGCAAGGGACAGGTCATGTTTGAGACAAAGAAAACAATTATTCAATATATTGTTTTTGTTTTCAGTCATTCACATGTTTATTTAGACAAGCTGTGGCCATCTGTAAAGGAAACTGAACATGCTCCTCACATGTTGGCATCACTTAGGGTAGAATTATCAGGCTTGCTGCATTTAAGTGGCCAGCTGCATACTATTTCCTGCTTCCTCCCTAAATAAAGTAATATGTAAAGTATCTAGCACAGTTCTTGGGCCACAGTGCACAAGAAACAGGCCTATCAAAGACCACTCTGGAGTGAAAACAAATGGCCTAAGACTTGGTCAGCATGGAGAACTGGTTGACCCAATGACTTTTCCTTACCACCTTCAACTACAAGTAGTTTTACAGTTGTGAAATAGAGTTTATTTTTTAATTACCATTTATTAATTATTGTATTTTTTTCCATATGAACAACTGTAAACCTACCTTTGCCCACCCCTATAAAAATAGTTTCCACGCACTTTTATACCTATAGATCTCACTCCACTCCCACAACCATCTTGGAAGCAGATGCTTTTATTATTCAACTTTTTACCGATAAGACCAATTCAGAGAATTTAATAACTTTACAAGATCACACAGGCAATAAGTGGCCCAGCACAAATTTCAAAATGGATGCTCTAACTCCAATCCCCAAAGCTTTTCCACATCGCTAATGCACGTGGAATGTGCAGCCATTCACTGCCCTCTTTTCCTTATGGTTTCTCCTCCCACAGATCAGTTAAATGCAGACCAGACTATCTTACACACACACAGAGATATGCCTCTGTCCTCTACCTTCAACCACCTTCTACCTTTTCTTCTCTCACATCTTAGACAATAACTTCAGAGAATAATTTTCCTCTCCATTCTCCCCGCTCTCCTGCTCTTCAAGGCATTTGGGTGTCAAAAAACAAATATCATCACAGGTAACAATCTTAGAAAGAGTGCTAATGTTACACTATTCCTGGGGGGAGTTTAAGGGGGGAGAGGAAGCCAACAATTTTGTAACCAACTGCTAAAAATTCCAAAAGTTTCTTAAAATCCCCCTCAGAGACTCTGCAATGGTTGTAATCCATCTTTTTAACTTGCAGTTATATGCGCGTTCTCTTAAACCTCAACCCTCTGGTTTCTAGATAAGTGATAAACTGACATTCAATTCTATTCCCTTTTTGTTATGTTTATCACTTGTATCATAGCAGAACTGCTTTTCACATTTTTTCATCACTGATATATAATATTTCACTCTAACAAAAGTAACATAGATTTTTATGGCCTAACCTAGTAATCAGCATTTTAAGATTATCTTCTATAGAAAAAGTGTTTTTTGAATATCTAATCAGTGACCTGCAAATGAAATATTTTAATGAAATCTGAGTGTCGAAATTTCATAAAGCTTTTGTTTCAAGGCACTAAACCTGAGCTCAATTACTACTCCACACACTAGTATTTCTGGCCATGGCATAAGGTCATACTTTAGTCAGCAATTTGTTTACAGAATAGAAATAAACAGGAATGTAATTCACTGGTTCATTCATTATTAATCAATTCTTTAGTTCAAGGGCGAAGTGCGTTGGAGACCACCAACTCAAACTCCTCCCTTTTAGAAATCAAGAGACAGAGGCAAAGCTTCGCTGCTCTGTGCTGAAGAGGGTAAAAGATCAGACTATCAACTCTACCTCGGACCATTCTGACTTGTTCTTAACTGAAGACGGATGTTCAGTAGTTCACACATTAGCTAAAACGAGCAAGTTTCTAACTCTGAAGGTGATGGATCTAAAGGATCATCAGCTATTATGTCCCATTTCTGCAACCCTTGGAAATAAATGTTCATACTAAATAGAAAATGAATTTCTGATAACTGAATTAAACGGTTCCTCTAAAGAGCCAACTTTGGATTTCTTTCCACACATAATAACTTGGAAAAATATATAGCCTGTGTTTACTATAGCACTATAGTCACCGTCTCTAAGAAGAGCTATAACTTGCTAACAATTTTCCTGATTTATGTCTGGAAACATACAGGGCATGAAATGATTTCTGCAACCTTACATTTTCCTCAAGAGCACTGGTAGGCAGGATATATATCCCCAAAATCATGCTGGATTGCTTGTTACAGCTCCTTTTCTAATAGAAATGTGTGATAGGCAATTACACATGTTACACACACACACACATACACACACACACATCACTGGCTGTTTTCCCATTAAGAGAGGAAAAAAGAAGAAAGGAAGAAAGGGAGAGAAGGAGAGAGAAAGGAAGAGAGGAAGGAAACTAATAAAAGAATCTATTTTCATAAGATGTTTATAGTGTAAAAACAGAGTGCCTTCTTGAGTAAGAAAGTGCAATAAATATTCTTCTAAAGAACAGTTTATGGGTAATGTATGCTTATAAAGTGTAACACACTATACGAATGTTAGTTATTCTTGCTCTTAGTATTTAACATATATGGAAATTTGCTTCACAATCTCTACTTGTGCTAATAAAAATAGGTATTCGTGAATATAAATTATATTGTTCATAAAATCAGCCTTATTAATCTAATATATCTTCGAGCGAGATCAAATTTAAATGGGCCACCCTGGTAACACAGATATCTGTGAACACTGTTTATCCTACCACATAAGTAACTTTCAATGTAGGAATACAAAAGTTTTGCCATGTTTCATGTCAAGTTAGCCTCCAGAAATTGAATCTTCAAAACAGTGAAAAATTACCATGTCAGATACGCATATTTGCTAACTTAAAAAAATTCTTTTGTAGAAGGGAAGTAAAATAAGCACATTTATTCATCAGCATCCTGTATTGAGTTCTACCAGGTAGTTTATTTTAGCAGCTGCACCATCTGAAACAGCCGTAAGTGTTCATAAGTGAATAAAGTATCTTTGAATCTCCAGTATCTTACATTTTATCACAGGGATTCCACATGCATCCAACCCTCTTTTGTGGTAACTATGGCCATCCCCTTGTTTAAATGAACAAAATAACCTTCATAATAGAAATATAAACAGAGGCCTGATTTAAAACTACCGCTGATTCTTCTGAGGGAGTTATTGATCACAATGGCATAAATACACTATTAGCTATCTGTGCATGGTAGACATTCCTGGGGATGGGAGGTGGGATTTACACCCAAGGCAATGGAGCTATGGGGGTAGTAACCTTTCCCATTGGAAATTATCATTGTTGAGTAAATTCATGGTATTTAATTTCCACGAAAAAGAAAGCCCCACAGCTTCTGGCTCTCCCTTTTGGCCACCACCACCATTGATTACAAAACAAAGTGCATAAATTAGGTTCCAAATCATCAAAAGAAGATGATTCCAGAGAAAGATCCTTCAACTTTCCTACAGTGCCCCACCCCCACCCGCTAGCATGAGAGGGTGAGGGGCATTTAGATCTTCTTCATAGTTTCCTGCTCTTAGTCCTAGGGCCCTATTGGTCTGGCGATGCTAACCTACAAATAGATGCACAGTCCGGCCTGCATGGCTCAGTAGTTGAGCGTGGACCTATAACCAGAAGGACAGTTCGATTCCGGTAAGGGCATATGCCTGGGTTGTGGGCTCAATCCCCAGTAGGGCGCGTGCAGGAGGCAGCCGGTCAATGATCCTCTCTCATCATTGATGTTTCTATCTCTCTCTCTCCCTCTTCTTTCCTCTCTCTGAGATCAATAAAAAATAAATTTAAAAAGACACAAAGCCGAATTAGCCCACAGCTTTAAAAAATAGCAAAGTGACAAGAGAAAATGTCTTTGTTTGCCCCAGAGGCCCCCGGACATTATTTTGACTTTATACAGAAATTTTAAGTGAATAAAACAAAGATCACAGTATTGCAAAACGAGGTCCATCATTACTTCCAAATGACAGATTCTAATGTTCCTACAGAAGTTTTCAGTTGGTTTTCTCATAGCAGTGATTCCATGGAAAGCATCCCCAACTGCTCCCTGGAGAAGACAAAGACCTGCACTGAAATGGAGAGAGAATTTCCAGATGCACAGTTCCTAGAAGGCAGGTACTGCCAGGGTTTCTTAGCGAGCGTAACTAAGACTGTGTTAGGCACTGTGGATGCGGGAGGGATCTCCACTTTACAGGGTTCCATCTGTTTCCATAACATTCGTTCCCCTTTGTGCCTTCTTGGTAACTGTTGTTGTGAGAAGTTAGAACTCAACCCAGCTCCATTGCCAAGTCCCTACACTAACAACAAGCAATGACTACCATCTGTATTTCTGATGGGTACAGAAGACGACCACGGAAGATAAGTTAGCCAGAAATGTTAAATAATTGAAAACTATAAATGACTTAATAGAGTAGTCAGCTTAGTTTACAATGCAGCCTGTTTAAAGCCATAAAAGTCCTGTATAAAAATTTTATCTTGTGGTTGACCATCACATCGCCTATGTATTATTCAAAAGTATCTCACCAGTGTTTTTCTTCATTAACCTGGCTCTTGGCATTTTCCCTCTAACTCTTTCTCCTTTCGCAGTGTCCCAACCGTGTTGAGATAAAGACAGAATTCCTCTGTTCTATCATAAATCCCTCTGCCAGGATAACGAGATTTCCCATGTCAAATTGAAACCAATTTCATAGGTCAATCAGGAAGGCAAACTTGAACTTCCTTAAATATAACTTGTTTGCATTTAACACATCCAAACACACAAGACATTAAAAAATAATAAAACAAGCCCAGTTGGCGTGGCTCAGTGGTTGAGCATTGACCTGTGAACCAAGAGGTCACGATTCAATTCCTGGTCAGGGCACATGCCTGGGTAGCAGGCTCGATCCCCAGTAGGGGGTGTGCAAGAGGCAGTCGATCAATGATTCTCTCTCATCACTGATGTTTCTCTCTCCCTCTCCCTCTCTGAAATCAATTTTAAAAAGCGTATTAAAAGAATAATAATAATAATAATAAAACAAGACTAATCTACTTGTATCGATACATCTGTAAACAAAAGAAGCTCATAAATTAACCCCCTTTCCTGTGACACACTGATCTGGGGATATGTCTAGATGTGAAATGTCGTGAGGCATCACGAAAGTTCTGCCCTGAGAGTTTAGCTATGGTGCACGATCAATGTCTGTGAAGGAGAAACAAGAGACACCAAAGGATCTTTTTCCAACATAAGCCCATTACCTGTGACAGGCTCTGGCTAAAATGCTAGCTGCAACTGAAATGTCCCCATAAACAAGGCAACTGAGAACAGCCCGAAATGTTCTCAGCAGCATTGTCCCTCACAGCCCTTCTGCTCTCTGCATGGCTGCTGTCCCCGCCATTACCATTCTGATGCTGATTTAAGTTCAGAACTCAAAGTGAAAAACTATCTTGACGATCACTTCGTATCGAAATCCTGGTGCAGTAAGAAATAAGTGGTGCTGGGTTGGAAAATGAGAACAGAGCCCTCTCCTGCTAACCTTTTAATTTCTTGAAAAAACTGTACAGAATAAATTGAGGGGCACACATCTGGGGACCTAATGGATGGATGGGCTCTATTTCATAAAAGCACAACCCCACCCATCAGAAAGTCCCTTTGCTCCCCTAAAAGAAGACTAGCAGGTTTCGGTATATACTATGCACGAAGGTTTCAGTGCTATCTGGATTTATTAAAGAACATAATGATCTTTCTATCAATGTTCAACCCCCCAGTCCACGGACCATGTTAACTCTATGATGCCGCGCTCAATACACACACTTCTACTTCCACATAACAGGAGTTTAAAGAGTGATGAGATATGTAAAAATAGCAAAGTCATGTGCACCAGACAAGCATGTTGGTAAGTCATCTAGGCCAGCTCCATAAATGCGTGATCTTTCCCGGTTGAAGGAAAAGGCCCTATCAAAGGCATTGGCCTCCATTAGGGTGTCTATGTCCTTTCTTTCTATGGGCTACTCCTCAGCTCAGATTTGAGAACTCAAGAACTATTCGAATTTCCCTCCTTTTCCCACAATGACACCGGCTGGCGAACTCCTGCTGACAACTTCCAATCTACCGGACAGAAAAACAAAAGAATCCTGACACCAAGTCCAGCCCCAGCCCCTGCCTCCCCTCCTGCCTGCTGCTTCTGAACTTGGGCATCTTCCAAACACACGCCCCCATTTGGTCTCTGGGCAGCAGGAGAAACAAAGGAGAGTTTCTCTTCACAACCAGCCCAAGTCTTCAGCTGCTCCCAGCACTTCCAAACCCCCACAGGTCTCTTGATCTTGACTTAAAGTATTAAGCAGGAGTGTTAGGAAAGTAGTGGGAGGTCATATGTGGACCTAACAGCAACTTCTCTGAACTCACACGCTGAGAATTTCTCTCTCTCTCTCTCTCTCTCTCTCTCTCTCTCTCTCTCTCTCTCTTATGAGACAGAGAGAGAAGGTGCTATTTTCAGCATTGCCCTCTGGTCTGTGTTAGCGGAGTCATTTGCTTTCTGCGTGTGTCTGTGTCGGGCTGTACGGCCACGGCCACTGGTTCTGGTAGTACAACACAAACACAGCAAATGTGCTCCCCGCTTAAGCAGACCCATGTGGCCATCCACAAGACCGACGCCAGCACAATAAACAAACACACACAACCATCCCCCAGCACCCAGGCACCAGTGGGGCTTTCTCCAGGCCCTTCCGGACGCTTCCAGAATTGCTCATTCTGATTGGGAAAGGGGGAGGGCAGGCGTGCAGAAGGGAGAAAAGAGAGAGAAGAGGAGGGAAGCTTTGCCCTCTGTATCTTTCTCTAAGAATCTTCCATCACCAAACAGGGGGCGATGGGAGGGGGCGGGTTCTATCCTGCAAATGCTTCTCAGGGACTTGAGGGGTAGCTGCGGGGAGGTGGTTTGAAATACTTCAAATGCTGGTTGCTGACCTCCCTGCAACTTCCGAGCCCCCCAGGGGAAAGGGAAAGGGAAGGGGGAGGGGGGAGGGAAAGGGAGGGAGGGAGGCGCAGAGGACAGGAGGGAGACACCTAGGACGCAGCAGCAGCAGCAATCACAGGACTTCCCAGCCCTCAACTCCTGCAGCCCCCCCTCCCCAGTGCCCCTCCTTGGCTGAGGAAGACCAGAGGACTCCCTCCACCCCTTCCGGTCCTGCTGCCCTAACTCTGCCCTCACTCTGGGCCACTTCACCCAGCAGTGAAGTCTCTATCCAGGAGGGGGATGGGAGAGGTGTTGAAGGAACAAGTCCTTGCTTTTAGGATTTGTGTGTCTGGAGCACACAGTCTGGCAGGTTTGCAGTCTTGGTGAGGCGCGTCTACACAGGCGGACAGTACTTAGGGCCATGTTATTGGGGGAGGGGGTTGCTGCTGTGCTTTTTTTCTTTTCCAAAACACTCTAAACAAGTGAAGGGGGGAGGGAGGTGGCATAGAGCTTTCCACCAGGACTGCAAATCCAGAATGCCCCCCGCGGGGATGTCAGCCTGCAGATGTTGCTGCTAAGGATCAGGACCAGTTACCTTGGCAGGGTCACAACTGCGGCGGGGGGACCAGGTGAGACGTCGGGGGTTTTAAAGGAGCCAGCCCCGCGGTGCCTTTGGCTGGGAAAGTCTACGAACCCCCATGCAGGGACACTGCGCGTCCTACACACGCCTCCTCCTCGCCGGGCTCCCGCGACCTCCACGGGCGGCGAGGGGGTGCGGGCTGGCCCGCTGCGGGCAAGGGCACGGCCCCCCACCGGACCCCCTGCGCGCGGGAGGCGCAGGCCTGGCCACGGGTCTGAGTCCCGAGCGGCTGTCACTCACCGAGCTGGGCTGCAGGGGCCGAGGGGCGCCCACCGCTAGCCGGAGCGCCCGGGCGCCTCCCTCCGCTCTTGGTAGCGTCGGTCCGCACTCCCTGTGACCCGGGACGTCATGATGCCTGTCTGTTTTCTCAATGATAACTTGGCCAGAGAAGAGCCAGGCTGCCGGGGTCTCCTCGGGTGGGTACGTGGTATGTGCACGTTTCTGTTTGCATGCGTTTCTCTCGCTCTCTCCCTCCCTCCCTCTCTCTTTCTTTAAAAAAAAAATCGATATCTTTTAGGAGCCCCCCAGATTCCCAGCACGGTTATGACTCCATGGCATTATTGCGTTTGCAGAAAGGGCACCTCTGGGTGTGTGTCTGGGCGGGAGGGTTTTTTGCCCCTTTAAATCCTGCTGCTCCAGCCACCGCTGCCGCTGCCGCAGCCGCTGCAAAGGGAAAGCAAGCATGCGTTCATCTTTTGTCTTTCACTTTACCTTCAGGGTGACATTCAGTGCCAACTGCTCCTTTTGACCGGCGCCAGTCCCCGCCTGGGCAAAATAACATTTAAAAACCTGGGGGGAGGGGAAGCCAGAGCCAGCCCTGCATCCCCCAATGCTGGGGTTCCCATCCTTCCATCGGATCTGATGGACTCCAGGACCCCAGAGCTGCCCGGCCCACCTCCCTCCCGCAGAGAACCCAGCTGCCCTCCTACCCACCGGGCCCAGGCACAGCATCAGCACAAGGACTGCCAGGCACATCCACACGGGGCCAGACCCTCATGTTCGCGGCTGCCACTTGCTGACTTGCATCTCAGTTGCCTTCCCACGGTGTAGGCCTCTCACAACTGGAGCTATTTTTGTCTCCCTGAGATGTTCTTTAAAGCCTTTTAAAAATGGGGAGGGGGCAGGGGAGAAAGAGAGAGAGAGAGAGAAAGAGAGAGTGGGAGGGAGAGAGCCAAGCCCCAGCCCCTAGATGAGGGACTGCACAGAGGCACTGAGAAATTGGGGGACTCCTGGCACCTGACCTACCCGGGGCAGTCAGAAAGGACAGAAAGGATAATAAGATTTTAATTGAATTCTTCGACACCAGCCAGGAAAGTTGTGGTTTTTTTTTAATACAACGATATGATTGCCGGCTAATCACTGGATTTGTCATTTTTGTAATACTGTTCCCTAGAATCAGGAGGAAAGGTCTCAAGTATAACCCTTAATATTTACTTCTGCAAATGTGAAAATGTATCTGAGGCGGTGTGATGACGTCTTCTTTTAAATATCGAGTTTGTGCTATTTGTACATTGTGTGGCATGTTTTCTGTAGCTTCTATTCCTCATAATATTGTGTATATGAATCACCAGGTGGACAGTATAGAAAAATAAATATCTAGTGTCGGCTTTGGCAAATATTTCTCCCTGCTTTATTACTAATCCCTCATCTGGCGCAGTAGAAGGGGTTCTGGAATTCCCCCACCCCCACCCCAGGCCCCTCCAGGTCTCTCGTTGACCTTGGTCATCATCATGCATTGGTAAAGTCACTGTGCTACGGACTCCAAGTTCCTGAAAGATGACAGCAAAAGCCAAGGTTGCAAAATAATAATAATAATAATAATAATAATAATAAAATAATAATAATAAATAACAAATCATGGGGGAGAGTGTCAGATCTGAAAAGCAAAGATTTTCAAACTCATCCAAGATCAACTACAACTGCCAGCGGTTTAAAAATAGTTTACCTATTTCAGAGGTTGGCTAAGTTTAATGAAAGGAGCTTGTTAGATATCTTCCCTTTGGAGTCACAGACGAAGAATACCTAGCAAATTCCATAGGGAAGACATTGTAATCATGCAAGGTCAAGAGATAAGAACTGGGGAAGAGCCTCTCTCATTTAAACCTCAGAGGGTCTCAGAACTATGGACTAGTAGACAGATTCCAAAACTGAAAGGTGCCTCGCCACCCTTACCAGTCAGACATAATTCGTGGGCCCCTGCTTATCTGTCACCCTGGAATGCCAAGTTGTCATTGAGAAAAAAGACAGGCAAGAGGGAGAAATGGTGCAGTCTGGCCGGTGCTTGAAGGTTATCAGTGTCAAGGATATCCCAGACCAGGCAAGGGCCTTTTCGGAACCAGAGCGGGCATCATCTCTCCATCTTACTGACAACGTCTCAGTAACTACCCAAGAGGGGCTTGTTAATATTCAATCTACCAAAACTGATTCTCCAGTTTTTTTACTTATTAACCTCAGAACCGGACCCTTAAAGGCCCACTGCCAGGAGGGAGAACCATAAAAATTGGACTCACTTTAATACCTTAAAAGCCATTTTTTTTCCCACCAAATGCCTTCCATCCTGTTTGTCATCTGGCCACCTGCCTGTGGTCCCCTTCCCCGGGCAGAGAGGTTTGAGTCGCCAGCAAGGGAAAGGCTGAGTACCCCAGTACCCCAGGGTTTGGAGAGATCCTTCTAAGCCCAGATTCTCTCAATCCAATTTGGCCTAAGAACAGCTCTGTGTTCATTCAGTCCAGACTCCTCAGACTACTTTCAAGTCTTTATTTTCTGGCTTCACTAGAGGCCCAGTGCACAAAATGCATGCATGGGGGGAAGAGGGACGTGTCCCCGCAGCCTGGCCTGCACCCTCTCCAATATGGGATCCCTCTTGCAATCTGGGACCACTGACTCCTAACAGCTCACCTGCCTGCTGGTCTGATCACCCCCAACACCTCTGCCTGCCAGCCTGATCGCCCATAACTGCCTTCCCCTGCCAGCTTGATTGCCCCTTACTGCTCCTCCCTGCTGGCCTGATCACCCCTAAATGTTCCCCCCCGCTGGCCTGATTGCCCCTTACTGTTCCCCCCTTACTGCTCCCCACCCCCCGATGGCCTGATTGCCCCTAACCATGTCTGCCTCAGCCCTTGCCACCGTGGCTTTGTCCAGAAGGAAGGCCGGACGACCAGAAGATGTCTGGTCGACCCGGTCTAATTAGCATATTACCCTTTAGATGCTAAATAGAATAGTCAATATTGTTGTACTCTATTTGCGTTAACTCCCTATCCAGATCCAGAGGGTGTGAAAATGCTTACTAAGGTGGACGGAACACTTGGAAGGCACTGTTCCAACCTCCCCTAGTGCATAGAACATGCAAATCTAAATCATCCCAACAACATGAGAGAGGGATTATTGGTATTCCCATTTTTTCTGAAAGGAATGGAGGTACAGAGAAGTCAAGTGAGTTGCCCAAAGTTACACAGCTGGGATTCCAAGTCATGTGCCTTTGGCCCTCACTATCAAGCTCTCGGCCAGCCTACTTACCTACCCACCTAACTATTCAACTTTCTTCCCAATGACTGGCATCTTTCAAGTTGGCTTCGTGGGGCTGGTCACCCACTGCCCATCTCTTCCCCAATGTTAGCTCCTACTCCAGTGCCATTGCCTCAGCACTCAACACCCTGATCTGCCCCTTTGCTATTCAAATCTATGCACTGGTCAAGGCCAAGTTCCGATCCTACTTTGCCCACAAAGCCATTATTTACTATTCTTGGGTGTATTGATCATTCTTTTTATTCCACACTGTTCACGTCTACATGACATCACTGCTCCTTCACTGTCTGTGGGATTTATTTTTTCAAATATATTTTTATTGATTTCAGAGAGGAAGGGAGAAGAGAGAGAGAGAAACATCAATGAAGAAAGAGAACCACTGATCGGCTGCCTCCTGCACACCCCCTACTGGGGATAAGCCCGCAACCCAGGCATGTGCCCTTGACTGGAATCGAACCTGGGACTCTTCAGTCCACAGGCCGACACTCTATCCATTGAGCCAAACCAGCTAGGGCTATTTATTTTTTGTCTCTTCCTATCTCTTAGATCCTTTCTGACAGGATTATGCGTTTTCCCCCTGACTCTTCCGGTAGGTCTAGCATGGAGCCAAGTACAACACTTACTCTCCTTAAATAGCTTCTGCTGCACTAATTGACAAAGAAAAAAAATACCCTTTGGAGAGCTCGGTGCCAATTTTCAATTTGACAGAAATTGAAAGTTTTAGGTAGCGAAGTTTTATCCTTTAAACTAGAGAAATTGCAAGGATATTTATCCATATTTTGGACAGACCCTAGAAAACAACCAAGGAAATCAAAGGTGAAATTATTTAGTTGGAGAAGCATATTCTGTGAGGTACAATTAATGAGAGTGTGGAGGCAAGAAAGGTGAACATATATATAATTATAGTATTGGAAAGCAATTGTAAACTTACAATTTTTTAGCTGTTATAAGCCTTTTCCTGCTTATATTTTGAATTTTCTGATGGTCAACATTTTAATTTTTCTGCCTAAAAGATAGGAAAATAAGCCAGGAGATCTGTGAACTTATCCTGAGTTTGTCACTGATTAGCTGTTGTGTCCTGTGGCATGTTACTTCATCATCCTGGGCCTCCGTTTCCTTCTTGCACAAGGGACTATTTAACCAATTTCTAAATTTCCTCTAGCTCTAAGCTTCTACAAATCTGAAAGAGGATGTTGTTTTGGAGAATACAAAAATATGCTGGGAGGCTCAGGTAAAGTTAACGAAGATCATATTTCTAATTCCTAGCACCGTTAAGGGTAGTTCAGAACAAAAAATATATATACAAAAATATCTCCAGATTTACCTTTGCCATGATGGTCCCACTTATTTGAAATAAAATGATTAATAACTGAGAGTACCAGTAGCCCACCATGTCAACCAAATATTTCTAGTCATCATTCATACTTGCCTATAACTAACTTTATAGCACAGTCAGATTGGAATAGAGACTTCATTTGATATGAATGGATCCAACCATTTTTGCCTGGCTGCCTTAGGCTCATACGGAGCTTGAATTAAATCATGAAGTAAGTTGAGGAGCACAGATCTATCTGGGGACTAGAATCAGAATGGGACCTCTCACATCTTTCCTGAAGTAACTACCTTTGAACAAGCCAACTACCATTTTCCTTTTCTTACTTATGTGTATGCGAATGCTTATAACCCATTGACCTTCTCACCAAGTTTTTGTGAGGATAAATGAAATAGCCAAAGTGAAGGCACTCTACCAACACAACAAAATATTATGGCAGACGTGCCTCATTTTACTAGTACAGCAGAGTTGTGTTTCTAAAAAAATGTTAAAGTTGGTAGAGCATATGAACACAAGAACTCAGGTCCCCTGGCTGAGAATCTAAGTTGATTTCTGCTACAATTTGTTAGTTATTTGACTTCACAACATCCTGTAGATAGTTAAGGGCGAATTGGGATGGCTGTGCAGATCCATCACCGTTTCCCATCCAGACTCAAAAGACATGGTACAAACTGTGGGAAAGTATTACAGTCAATCCACTCAACTAGGATCAAGTCCATTAGAACATTTAGTTAAAATAGAAATTTATACCATGCCTCTGGCATCAAAGAATGAAAACAATCTCCTTAAGGCAGGGATCCTCAACCAAGACTTGATGACAGCTCCTGGGATTCGTGGATGAATTAAAAAGGTCTTGAAGTTGTAGGCAAAATGTGTGTGTGTGTGTGTGTGTGTGTGTACATGGGCACTGTTCTCAAGAGAAAACTCATAACTTTCATCACATTCTCAGAAGGGTTCATGACTCTGGAAAGGTTAAGAACCACTGATATAAGAATAGTTTATTTCAAAACTGAATTTAAGAGACTAACACAATTATTTAAGCCAAATGCCATGCTATCTAAACATAGCGTACAATAACCACCAATATTTAGAATGATGGCCTTGAGACACAATAAAAGCTTCAATATATATATATACACACTCAAGGTTTATTTATAAGTAAATAAATAAAACTAAAATATATAAATAAATCTATCTATATATATATATATATATATATATATATTCAAGGTTTATTTATAAATCAATAAATAAAACTAAGATATATAAATAAATCTCTTTCTCTCTCTCTCTCTCTCTCTCTATATATATATGTATATATATATTTATATATATTCAAGGTTTTCTGGAGTTCTTTCATCTTCAGGCTTTTTAATTTTTCAATTATTCAATGTTATTTCACATTCAATATTATTTTATGTTAGTTTCATGTGTACAGCGTAAGTGGCTAGACATCAATTCTCTATTTTCCATGTGTGATAGGAGCATTCACGCCTGGGTTCAGAAGGGAGAACGAGTTCTCATTGGCATCCAGGTTCAACTGGAAAAAATAATCAAGATGTCACCTGATGCCACAGTTAATGACTATGTTCTCAGTTATGTGGCCCTGCCAGTTGCTGAACCAGCAGAGGAAAGTCAGTGTCATGGAAAGAACATTAAATTTGGAGTCAGGACATTTGAGTGTGAGTCTAATTTCAACCTCTTCCTGCTTTTGCGACCTTGGGCAAGTCATTCAACTTCTTACCACCTGCATTTTCCCTTAAATATTTGCCCTACCATCCTCAAGGAATGGTCCCTGGAGCATCGGTGTTTAGGTGATCACCAGAGGGTGGCGTGAGTGAGCCCAACCTCAGGCTTCATAACTCACCTCCTTGATGAGCATTTTTGGGATGCCACCTCCTCCCTCCTCCCTGTGACCAGAGAAAGCCAATACAGAAAAATTCAGCAGACCTTTGAAGTGCAATGTCAACCATTGCCAGAGCTGAGGTTCTCTACAGGTCAAACTATATTCTGAGAAATGTCCCTTAGAATTCTAACGGAAGGCAGTTCACAGCACATGTTCGCTGGGTCCTCCCCCATTTCACAAGGGCTCCTCCACTCTGGCCTAACAATGCTTGGCACCGGTGCAGAGCTGTTCCCTGTCAAGGTCAAAGTGCTGTGAATAATCCGAGGTAAGCCCGGGTGATGATGGCATGGCACTCGGAAGATGACTCAGTGAACCGATTCCTCTCCAAACACAGAGCGTTACAATGATGTCACAGCAAATGCATGTCAGGTGTGTTTTCCTTCCTTTTTTTAATATGTTTTTATCAATTTCAGAAAGGAGAGGAGAGGTAGGGATTGATAGAAACATCAATGATGAGAATCATTTATCGGCTGCCTCCTGCATGCCCCCTACTGGGGATGGAGCCCACAACCCAGCCATGTGCCCTTGACCAGAATTGAACCTGGGACCCTTCAGTCCACAGGCCAATGCTCTACCCACTGAGCCAAACTAACCAGGGCATGTGCTTCCCTTCCATCCAGAAGAACCACATCTGTGAAGTGAGGATCTTTCAGTCATGAAACTGGTATTTATTAAACACGCCAGAAACCACACATCCAAATGAGCATGTCTCTACAAAACAGGCACGTGGGGAGGACATGGAACTACCTGTGATTGCTCTAAACATTTTGGGAATTCCTCTTTTAAGATTCCCTGCATAGCTGGTTTAGGACTCACACAAGAAAACCAATATCATTCCTTTACAGCCGCACTTCATGTAACAAAAATAGCATCTTTCAATCAATCCCAGGCAACCTTGGTTGGTCAGTGAAGTAGGTAACAAAACGGCGGCCCATCAGACTCCCCCAGGCACTTTCTGAGAACACAGTAGGCCAGGCTGACCCCGACTCCCGGGAAAGAAGGCCAGGAACAGGAACTGGGGCTCCCCCAGGTTTTCTCTGTGAACTCTATTTGGGTGGCTTGTCGCCGGGTCAGGCTTGGCATGGGAAGTCTGACCAGTTAACCTTCTGTTACTCTACAGACACGAAGCCTGAACCTCTAACATCCAAGCATTCCTCACTCACCCAGTGTCTATGGAGCCCTGACTTTTGTTATAGGAAGCAGAACCTGCTGGTAAAGAGAAGGCAGGGGGAAGGGGATGAATGGTTAGGTCCAAAACATCCCAATTGGACACATCCAATTGAATGCATAAATAAGTAGAACAATAAGTCATGTTTCTCTCCTACCCTCTCCCTCCATTCCTCTCTTTCTAAAATCAATAAATAAAAATTTAAAAAAATTATAGTTGCCCAATACCATTTCAAAATGACAAGATACAAACGGAATTAAATATCAGCCCAATTTCTTATTTTTATTCTAGTTTCTCTGCTCCCAAACTTGGTCCAAGGTATCAAGTACCTGTAGGGTCATTAAGGTCCCAAAGCAAATTTAAACCAAAAATAAACAAGTGGGACTACATCACACTAACAAGGGTCTGCACAGCAAAAGACACAACCCACAAAATCAAAAGGCAACCATGGAATAAGAGAAAGGAGTTAAGGGGGGAGATAAAAAATAGATCAAAGGGGCAAAGCACTTTGTAACTGATAAAGGGCTATGTGAGAGTGCGATATTATTATCCTATCAGCAGCCTGGTCCCAAAGCAAAGCTTTGAAGCCACAGAATGGGAGTGTCCTGAAGTGGGGGGATTGAGGTAGGCAAGGGTCTTGAGCAGCAAGTGTTGAGTGGCACAGGGCACTGGGCTTGGTGAGAATTGGAAGAAAACAGTGACGTTCCCGTGTGATGGAAAGCAGCAGTTTTCCCATTCATAATACATGTCAGATCTGACATTTTGCAACAACAACAACAACAACAAAAAAACCAATTTCATAAACTCTACAATTTGAAATTCATCATAAAACTCTTCTTTACTGATGACCCTTCTATGGTGAGTAACAAATCTTGGGGAAAGTTCACATGACATCTTAGTCTCTAGGAAAGAGCTTTGGAAGGATCATGGGTGAAGCATGGTTCCATGCGGATTCATTTGCATAATTAAAGTGCAATACCATCTAATTGCCAGTCCCAGTGACCCCCTCATTTCTAAAGACCCCATCAGACCCACCTACAAATTCAGTCCCATTCCAAGAGCAATGTCCATCCTGACCCCTAGTCACAGGTGATCCAAGAAGGCTAAATATGTCATTATTCCAGGGGTGAGCAAACTTTTTGACTCGAGGGCCACAATGGGTTCTTAAACTGGACCAGAGGGCCGGAACAAAAGCATGGATGGAGTGTTTGTGTGAACTAATATAAATTCAAAGTAAACATCATTACATAAAAGGGTACGGTCTTTTTTTTCAATAGTTTTATTCATTTCAAACGGGCCGGATGGCCCGCGGGCCGTAGTTTGCCCACGGCTACATTATCCTCATTCTTCTGATCTTGTGCTGACTGGGTATGGAACTCCAGTAACTGAATTCCTTCTTCCTATCATCAAATCCCCATTTTGCTCTAACCATAACCCTCATAACCAATTACTTTGTTATCATATGTTGCACTCCTAGTGTGGTTCTGGCACATGTTAAGTGCTTTCTTATTTTAGCAGCCCTATAAACCCAAGAAGGTAGGCAGTATCTTATTTTTCAGAATATATAGAAGTTGAGTTTAGAGAGATTAAATAACTTGGTCCGAGCCAGGAGTTAGTAAGTAGCGGACCAAGATTTGGGTTGAGATGTTTACCTCCTGAGCCTTAATTAGATGGACTCGCTCCTGAATGCTGGTCCATGCATGAGTCCTTCCTAAAGCCATAGTCGCTGCTCATTGTTCTTCCATGGACTCTGTAACTGGTTGGAATAGCAATCACCTACCAGTCTCTGGACTCTCCTGATGTACAGGAGCATCCACCAGTCTCCATGGTAACAGATTCAGTGCACTAGTCTCCTGCTTAAACTTCCTGCTCATGGGTGATCAGCCCAGTATCTGCCCCATCCTAGTAATCTCAGTGTCTCTGGCCTATGATTTGTAAGCATGTGAAGTTGGGCTGTGTCTCCTAGAGGGAGTCTCCTTCACCTTATTTCACTTTCTAGATAAATAAAATAAACCTGAGGCCATATAATGATTATTTAAGAACTAAGTCCCAGGGACTGAATCACATTGTGGTGAATTAGGTTGTCTGTGTAGAAATTAAACATGAATGCCCCATCCCAGATTGGCAACCAAAATGGTAGGCTTCATTGCTAAGAATAAAAAACCATGTTTTCTTCCAAAGACAAAAAAGAAATCCTGAGATTTAGTGGAAGTTTTTATATGCCATAGTCTCTGAACAACAGTCAAACAATTTTCAAGCAAAGAAACCAGTGTTCTGGAAGTAATGGTACTTGGGATCTAGATATGCAAGAGGTTGAAGGGGAGGTTCTGTGAGTGAAGAGCAGTATGAAGGTCAGACCTCCAGTCTGTCGACCCTCCCTGCTCCATCACAGCTCCAAAGCCCTTGGCTGATAACACACACATCACCACCACCACTACCACCAGCACCTGGCCTCGGTGCTTTAAGTTGTTTTTCTGTGCTTTTTAAAAGTCATTGTTATGACTAGTTCCTGAAAGTATTTAGTTAAGTATGAACTGGTTTGACAGTTTACCAAAGGCATAGGTTTTGCCTTAGGTACAGAATATAACAGAAGAAAAGTTCCCAGTTTCTAGAAGAAACAGCCTCACTTAGCAGGAGAAGGATTTTCTGAAACAAAAATTCCCTTAGCAATCTTCTTAGTAATATCAGCTATCCTGTTACACGTTGCTTGACTGGCCTGAAGTTTTGCTGACATGGGACATTGGCTTTGAATTTTGTTATCCTCCCCTTACAACCATGACCTGGTCTGCAGCCTTACTGCCTTAACCTTGACAACCTTCTTTGCTTGACTTTGAACTGCGCCAAACTCACATCTCTCACTCTGAAGTGGAAGACACTGTAAAAATTACTGGCAAACAACAGATTTTGTCTAATGTTATGCTTTCACCACACTCTACATGCCTATCATGCTTTAAAAATTGGTCTCCTTCTCCCTCAGTTTACCACCTACTTGGAAAAGAGAAATTTAAGACAAAGACAGTGTAATCAGATCTGGATATATTGATTAAATTAATCACTGTCCTTATATGCATCTGTTTTGCAAGCTAAGAAGAGATATTAAAGAAAGAACTCAAACTTTCACTAATTTCCATATCCTCTGGCCAATGTTAATGGTCTGGCTTAATCTTAGAAACAAACAAACAAAAAAAAAAACGGGGGTGGGGGGGGCGGATTTTGCCACTCTGTTAGGTTATATCAGAAAAATTAGAGATAAGTAAATAACAGTACAGTACACAAGTCTCCTTTTTCCAAGAACACTTGATAAGGTCCCCCTTGCGCATGATCACCAGATTTTGCATGGCTCCAACTTTTCTGCTTTGAATTAACAGCTTAGGTTGCAGTTTTTATTAGTAGTGACATCACCCAGCATTCAAACTACAACTCAACTCCTCATGTCTGAATTCAATGCCCGCGCTTCCTTGATAGAGAGTGATTTTAAGTCGTCTCCTTTGACGTGCGAGCTAAAACTTATGCATAGATATTGCACTTTTTCCTCCTTGGCCCTAGTTTGGAAAGTTTGTTGTATTAAGCAACAGACATAGGAAAAGGTTCAAGTTTTCCTTAACAGTTGCATTTAAATGCATCTACAAATATTTCATTGTAGACAGTGGGACTGGAAGTTCAAGGAGAAGTAACCTATCAGATATATGGTCTGTCTCTAGGCCCAAACTTAATGTTGAAATATATTTTTAAAACTCCCCTAAAATTCAGTATTAGCTACTTATGCACAAGGCCATCGTATTGCCTGCATACAATTATTTAAGATGTTATGCTTGGAAATAGTTAGATTTTTATGACTGCTGGGCCAGAGCCAACAATATATAATTTTATGCCATAAAATACCACCTTTTCCTTTGGCTGTGGAAATTTATATGTACATATTTATGTGCTTATATAGATAAAAAATCTTCATAAACAGAGTGGCGCATTTGAGGTGAACTCTATTTAAAGCATGCCACTCCTGACTCTGATAATATTATTGCTGTGACTGAAAAAATAAGTTCAGCACCTCCCCATCCCTTACCAAATCAAAAACAAACACCTCGAACTGGTATTCAACTCTCTCCACAGTTTTCAAAACATTTCCTGGCTTTTTGTCTTATTCTTTACCATACACATCTTAGCCTATTCAAAAGAAACCAGGTAGAGTGATCACCCCCAGCCCATAACCTCTCTGGTGCATTTCCTGGGCTCGCTGTCCCGTTCTCTCTGCCCCAGCTTCACTGTCCTCCTTGCCCAAGCGTGCCAGGTGTGCTCCTCCCGTGGCAGCTCTGGCTTCGCTGTTACCCCCACCTGGAGTGCTCTTCCCCCCGACTTCCGTGGGGTTGGCTTCCTCACTTCCTTCAGGTCTGGAGTCTAAAGTCACTTTCTTCTCATGGATGCCTTCCCCATCCACCTGTTCTGATTTCCACCCTCCCAAACATTTCATAACCCTCCCCCTTTCTTATTTTCATAGCACTTATAACCTTCTATGCTATATATTTACCTCCTTATACTGGTCACTGTCTCTCCACTAGAACACAAGCTGCATTAGCCCACAGACTTTTGTACGTTTCATTCACTACTCAGCACAGTGTCTGATATATAACAGCTGTTTCTTGTAAATCTGATGAATGAATGAAGAAATGAATGGATGGATGAAGAAATGAATGAATGAATGAATGAATGAATGAATGAACTAATGAATTTATAGCAGCCTGATGTCCAATCCATGGACTATTTCTCAATGGTAATTTCTGGTATAAGTGGATACAGAGAGGAGGGAAGACTGAATGAAAGGATTATTAATGTGTGTATTTTTCCAAGATCCTGATCTCACATTCAGCCTGTTAAAGTGTCTGGATTCTGTGTAGGTGTTCTAGATAAAATAGATTAAGACAGGCACTTTTCCATTTTATGGATATAAATATCTTAAATATCTTAAGAGGAATGGGTGAAGCCAACAGCACAGATAATGGCAATCACTGGCAGGTCCTCACTCTGCTTGTCATCTCATTGGCAAGTTCCCAAGTTGAGTATAATGATTTGCTACTAATTCAAACCAAACTAATAACAAGCCATGATTTGCCTTATGTATTTAAAGAAGTGAGCTAACTCCCATAGTACCTATTGGACTAATTTTATCCAAAAGCTGAGTGTTTTGACCTGAGGACACTTGCAGTATGACATGGTAACAGGTGGATTGAATACCATATTTTACAAACTTACGGGAATAGCAATTCCTCACAACCCTTTAGTGTTTTAACACCCACACTGTCAGAATATTCTTATTAAAGCCCAACACAGATGCTCTCTGTTATAATTTTGACATCATTCATTAAAAAACAGAAAATAGCCCTGAATGGTTTGGCTCAGTGGATAGAGCGTCGGCCTGCGGACTGAAGGGTTCCGGGTTCGATTCCAGTCAGGGCACATCCCCAGTGGGAGGTGTGCAGGAGGCAGCTGATCGGTGTTTCTCTCTCATCGATGTTTCTAACTCTCTATCCCTCTCCCCTCCTCTCTGTAAGAAAATCAATAAAAAAAATAAAAATAAAACACAGAAAATAAAAGGAGACAGTCATCATGTCACTGAGAATGTGGCAACGAAGTTAGACATTTTCTAACGGAGAGTTACCAGTCTGCTTTCTCCCCACATCCTCACCTCTTGTCCCCACTGTGACTCTCCTTCCCAATGGTGTTTCTCCCTCTATCCGCCCACTGGGTCAGTGTTAAGTATGGAATTGACAAGAACATCTAGTTCCAGATGGTTACAAACAAATTAGAAAATTGGGTACCTTAGAGATGGGATATGCCAGTGATGGTGAACCTATGACACGCGTGTCAGAGGTGACACACGAACTCATTTTTTTGGTTGATTTTTCTTTGTTAAATGGCATTTAAATATATAAAATAAATATCAAAAAATGTAAGTCTTTGTTTTACTATGGTTGCAAATATCAAAAAATTTCTATATGTGACACAGCACCAGAGTTAAGGTAGGGTTTTTCAAAATGCTGACACGCCGAGCTCAAAAGGTTCGCCATCACTGGGATACGCCATAACCAAATAATTCTGGACAAATCAATCAACTTCATTAAGCTTCCATTTTCCTACCTGTATAATTTGGACTTAAACACTTTTAACTTATAGGGGATGTAAAGTGTTTTAAATGTCATATTGATGATCGCTGTTACTATGCACAATAGAGAGAGAAACATGTCATAGCAATAAAAACACTGGCTCTGTGCTTTGTCGTTACCGGGTTCCAATCCTATTGTGTGCTACACAGCTCTGGCCCCTTGAAAGGCTGCACTGCCATTCTCAGCCTCAGTTTAGTTACAGAAAAGAAACAGATAACAGTGCTCCTTGGGATCGTGTGAGGATTAAATAAAATTAAATGATTCAAGAATTAAATGAAATTAAAGAATTAAGTAAAATATTTAAAAGTGCCCTCAATAAACAGTTGATATTATTATTTTTTAAAAAGAGGGAGCAGGAGCAGGAGAGAGAGAGAGGGAGAGGGAGAGAGAGAGAAACATCAATGATGAGAGAATCATTGATCACCTGCCTCCTGCACACCCCTGACTGGGCAATATTATTTTAATTGTCAATAAACCCATTTGCATGTCCAGACTAGTAAATTTTCCTTGGCTTTCTTTTCCAGAACTAAATTATCTTGAGGGTTTTTAACCTTCATTCAATGACATTGATATCTTCAACTTCTCTAGAATAATTTTTGATACTTGTGATGCTTTTAGAGAATATTTATAGAAAGCAGTCTCTAAAATAAGCCAGTTTAAAAGGCTAAGTAGGTAACAGGTATTTAATGCTTCATCAAAAAGTTGAAAATTCTTTACATTTGACCAAAAGTAGCACTGACCTTGCTTTCACAAATCTATCTTCGTCTCTGCAAAGCCCACATCTTAGGCATTTCCTATGCAATAATAGTAGCTAGAAATGATTTAGTGCTTACTCTGCATCAGGCCCTGTTCAAAGCATTTTCCCAACATCAATGCTGGTAATTCCAACAACCATATGTGGGAAGTATATTACTATCCTCATCTTAAATGCGGGGAAACTGAGAAACAGAACCAAGGCTATACCACTGGTAAGTGTCCACGGGAAGAAATGAAGCCAGGCAGTCTTGACTCTGCATCCTAGGCTCCTAACCACTCTACCAAAACTTCTTCATAAAACACGGACAACTCAAAGGCCTACATTCAGCATGGCCATCTTTGTGGCCTGAAGTTACTGGACAACTGTCAGATTCACCCTTTGCGCTGTGTAGACTCGGCCTCGGAGCCTGTCACTATATTAGTCCTGCTTGCCACAGGGAGTCACGAAAATCAATCAGACTGGGCCATCAGTCACATGATGCTCACTTCTAATTCTCATCATTAAGATCTACAAGAAGAACTGTGGGTTCATTCAGGCCAACCACTATCCCCTCTGCTCACATTAGATAGGGATTATACAATCTTCCAAAGGAGGAGAAGGAAGCGCTCTCTCTCTCTCTCTCTCTCTCTCTCTCTCTCTCTCTCTCTCACACACACACACACACACAAATGCACATGAAGGTGGAAAAAAATACACACTCTGGCCTTGATTATCTGCATACTTCATGCAGGGGTAAAAGAGGTATGGGGCCTTATAAATATCTATTTCAAATAAACCAATAAAGGGTGAAACTAAACCAGCAACGTTCATTACTGTGCACAAACTAAATTCAAAAAAGGTCTTGCACAAGCCAAAGTTAAGTGCACTCTATCCTAAACAGGGCATTTATAGTGTTAGCTTTTTTCCACCACAGATAGTAGCTGTTAGTATAGTTAGAACTAAATTCAACAGATTCAAAATAATGTTCTATCATACTGACCCCAAGAAACAGTGGTAGCCCTTTAACATGAATTCCTTCACATCCATGCTGTGAAAATAACCCAGCAATGGACCAGGCAAATAGCTGAATCCCTCCCTAGATCTGCCCTAATGACTGAATGCTCACCTCCAATATGTGATGAAAAGAAAGAGAGGGATGCCCTGGCCAGTGTGGCTCAGGTGGTTGAGCATCGCCCTATGCACCGAGGAATTGCCAGTTCAATTCCTGGTCAGGGCACATGCCCCAGTTATAGGCTCAATCCCCATTAGTGCATGCAGGAGACAGCCAATCAATGTTTCTCACATCTATGTTATTCTTCTCTCTCCCCCTCTCTCTACAATCAATAAAAACATACAAAAAATAAATAAAAGAGAGGGAGGAAAGAAATATGCAAGGTTACATTACTTTAGAATCTGCCAACCCTTTTCTTGTGGATTCATCCTAATTTTATTGAATCCTGCAACATGAGGGCCGAGTTAATCTTTATTGTATGATCTCTCTGCTTTTCCTGTAGCTTGGTTGCACTTAATTTACTTAGGAGAGAGTGTCCCTTGAGTAAACATTCAATGGTTTTTAAAATAACAGAAGCATTATTTGAAACAAAGGTTGGATTGGAAAGTAAATGTAAACTCAAGGTTTAATTACACGGTGTGTCATAATGCAACTCCTTAGCCAGGGACTTAAAACACTCTACAGTTGTGCCCCAACTTGCCTTTCCAGTGTTTTCTTGTACTTCCTACTGGTGAGGGAGAAATTGTGTGAGCTTTTGGGGTCAGTAAGATCGTTTATTCACAAACACTGGACAAATATTATGTGCAAATTACAGCCACCGGTGATGGGAATACAAAAATGAATAAGATTAATAAATAATAATAATAAATGCTGCTCCATTTCTTTGAGAAGCTCACATTCTAATAAAGGGGAACAGACACAACCACAAAAGTAGTTATAATCTGGTCTATGTGAAGTAATAGAAATATGCTGAATATACAGTGAAATGACTGCTCCTAAATACCCACAAGGAACCTCAACATTCACTCTTCCAACTCATTTTCTTCTAGTGTTTCTTATCTTGACCATCCAGGAACACAGGGACCATCCTTGAGGCCTCATTCACCCTTAATGCCTCGGTCACCCTCATCTACCATATGTAATCCTAAATATGAATTATTTCATCTCCATGGTCACAACTCTAATTCAACATATCAGTATATCTTACCTGAACTAACAAGTTTAGCATCATCCACTAGGCTAACCCTCAAACTTTCTTCACACAGAAGGCAAGATGAAATCTTAAAAAAAAAAAATGCTGATCATATCTTCTCTATTTCATTGTATTGGATTTCCATTCCTCTTAGAAGAAAGAGAAACTTCCTTAATGTGGCTTATGAGGTTTTTCAGAGTCTAGTCCCCACTTATTTCTACTGCCCCTCTCTGTACCTCATTGCCTACCCCAAGTGCCCACCAAACCTGGTCTTTATTTAATCCCTTCATATATCCTAATAGGACTCAGGACATGCTACCCCAAAATATGTCCCTGGCCATACTTAGTATTTTAAGCTGAAGGAGTTTGTGAAAGTGGCAGAAGCAGGAAGGACTCTCTGACCCTCCCCACTTTTCTCTCCTGTAGCAGTCAGGAGACCCGAATGGGAGAGGTGCTCTCTCTGTACCCAGAGTAAGGACCATTCTTGTCTCCAAGACAGAGGGACACCTAGAAGAGTCCAAATGGACAGGCCTTTCTCAGCTGAAAGTGAGGGAGGACTTCGGAAGACAATCATCATTCTAGCACAGAGGCTCTCAGATATTAAACCTCATCTCTTTAGGTACCCCCGCAAGCCATCTACCCACACTCGTGTGGCTCCCTAACTGGGTTCATGACCACATCATTCCCTCCCCTAACTCCCCCTCCCCCCCTCCCATCCTGGTGCCCAGAGACTAGGGTGGTCCACTTTGGTTTTTACTTATACCTTATGTTCCGTGGCCAGTCATTTTTTATCTCTTAACTATCCTTTGAGACTGCCCACTGTACTAAATCCCCTCAACTGCCCTGGCTTGTGCCTCATCGCCTCCCATGCAGACTTGTAGGATGGCCGGCTAACTGGTCACCCTGTCTCCGATATGAACCTAGCAAGGACATCCTTCACACTACCAGGAGAGTGATTTTCCTAAAATGCAAATCTGATGATCATTTCACTCCCTTTTTACAACCCTTCAGTGATTTCCCATGGCAAAGGTCCAAATTGCTTTGCAGAGCACAAAAGGCCCTCTGTGGTTCTGTCCCTGAGTCTCTCCAGCCTCATTTCTGACACTTGACTATTCCCCTCCCCCAAGCAGATCGCTCGGGCAGCTTCGGTTACATGGAGCTATGTCACACTGCTCTGTTCCTTTGTGTCTCTGCTCATGTGTTCCTTCTGCATACCAAACGAAGACATGTTTTTAAAGACCCAATACAGCTGAAGACTCTTCTTCTGTGACATTACCCCAACACTCCTCCAAGCAAAGTTTGTTGCTTTTTCCTTGTTATGTTTCCTTTTTTCCATGAATTTTGTGGAATATCTGTCCCTTTTAGGCATTGTGTTTAAGCACTGGGTGTGAAGAGCACAGAGAGATATGGTCCCTGCCCTTGTGGAGCTGAATGTCTAATGGTTAGGTCCTAACTTCTTTCCTGTTGGTTCCCCTTTTTCTCCATCCTAAATATAATTCTACTGTGTCCCAAAAAGGCTTTCTCTCTTCCCACTTCTGTGTCTTTACTCATGTTCTTGCCTTTATATACAACACCCTAAGTTCATTTCTTTTTTTTTCTGCTGATTCCACCTCTACCCATTTAAAACAATATATGTTTTTATTGATTTTAGAGATAGAGGAATGGAGAAAGATAGAGAGAAACACTGATGACAGAGGATCATCATTTGGCTGCCTCCTACATGTCCCCTACCGGGGTTCAAACCCAAAACCCAGGCATGTGCCCTGACTAGGAATTGAACTGGTGACCTTTGGGTTCATAGGTTGACACTCAACCACTGAGCCACACTGGCTGGGCCACCTTTACCCATTTTTAAAGACCAATCTCACAGCAATCTCCTGTACTCAGTATTTCTTAATTCCTCATAGCCAGATTCAAGAACCCCATGGAACCACCATCTCCGTGCTTTTAACTTATTTAGCACTTAACAGATATTTCTTTGGTGCTGTAACAATATATGTCCTTACCCTTCCTGACTACCTTTGAGCCTAAGTTGTAAGCTCCCTGAAGACAGTAACTGCATTTAACTCCTATTGTTCAAAGAAATGAGCAGAAGTAGCTGAATTTAGACTTTGAATGGAAGAGACCAACACTTAGTGATTCGACACCTCCTAACAAAGAATGAAAAGGTGAAGACTCTTGTACTATGACATTTCTTTATTTCACTTTGTATATCCCTGAGCAAGCATGGGTGGTAAGACCTGCTTATGAATAAAGCATGTACTTAACAAACAATAAAGCAACGTATTCTTAAACATTATGATAACCAAGAAAAACAAACAGCTCTGAAGAGGCTTCTTCAAGAACTCGCAGGGCGGGAATCGAGGTGGTGATGTGGCTGCTCTCTGGGTAATTTGATAACTGTCAACAACCCAACTATTTAAATCCATCTATCAGGGGAACACACGCCTCTGAGTTATCTGTGTGGTTGCCAAGTCACTTTGTTCTGTTTAGAGAAAGCCACTGAAGAAAAGACGAAGAACAAAGGAAGAACCTAGGAGTAGTTGGGCTTGGCCAGCCCACTGAAAATGCCTATATCTTCCTTTTCCCCACAACCTTCTTCATAAAAGTAGGCAATGCACAGACAGGAAGTACGTTTTAGCAAATAATCATATTACAAACACCTAGCCAAAGGCTGTTGTCCCTCAGATAATACGTAGCCTTCCATGTGGGGGGACTGACATGGGTCCCCCATGTTCAACACACACCAAATGAGCCCCGATGGCCTCATATGTGTGGAGGATCCTGAAACAATTATTCCTCCTTAACAGCCGAGAAACCAGAGACACACCCAGGATCCCCTCCATGTTCAAGTTCACACCAAGTCCAACCTCTGAAGACAGCCCGGACACTAGTTATTTAAAGTCAGAGCAAACTTACCCTGGGGGTAGGGATGCAGTGGGATTCCCTTTTTATAATACACCCCACATGTATACCAGGGCTGCAGATGCGGGCCATCCATGGACGTAGGGCCCCACAGAATACGCTTGATAAAGCTATGTGATAAAAACATCTTACTTCTACAGAATACCTCAAATAAGACAACTTCCCCAAATGCATCGACCCCTATGAATCTCTTATTGAAACCCCAATTTGTAAGAGAACTATTAAGAGTGCATTGGCATTTATTGTTCTCCCTATGCTTCTCGGTCTATCTTTTCTTCGTGTCAAATTAACCTAATCAAATATTTTCAGATTTTTTCTTTTTTTAGTATTGAGACCAGCTATGCTTAAAATTTAGTGTGTATAAAAAGCTTTGGAGAGAACTATTAACATGATGAGTCCTAGGAATTCAGTATTTCTAGAGCAGGGCCAAGGGCTCTGCATTGTGCACACATATCCCAGGTCATGCTGATGTAGGTGTTCAGGTGGAACCCACTCTCTGAAATGCTGATCAAGAGACGTCGTAGAAGAGGAGCCCTTGACGGGATATCAGAAGCTTGGGCTCAAGGCTGGGATCTGCACCCTCACTACCTGTGAGGTCAAGGGCAGTAATCTCTAACTTCGCTTTCCATCCCTGTGGGGTTCATAAATGGTCTCTTAACCTACCCACTAGCTAGCTACCTCTCTATCCACATCGTAGGTTTGTATAATGAGAAAGCATTTGTAAAATCTGCCCCAAACCCTAGCAGGTACTTGATACACACTGTGCAATGAATCATTAAACTCAGAGCTGTTTTAGTTCGACACACGAAGGGTTTCTGCTGATTATTTAAAAACATGGAAACCAAGGGTGGACCCATTGTGCTGGGCTCATCCATGCCAATCAGTCAGGTGATCTGTTCCACAGAACATCTGGCTCGAACTCATGACACAGTATTGGCCAAATCGTAGAGAGGGCCAAGCTATGTGACATTTGCCACTACACACCGAGTGTTACAGTATTTCATCTGCTTGGTACCAGGCCTTCAAAAAATGGATTCTTCCCTCTGGAGTGGGCAAATCTCTGGAGTAAATGCTTTGGTTACCATCTGTATCTTTACAAAAGTAAGGTTCTTGTGTATCAAGCATCCTCATTAATAATAATTAACCTTTGTTCAAAAATTGGGATGACAGCTGAGCATGTGGCTTGTGCAGGAGGTCCGCACATGGACACTTAGAACGTGTCGAGGGAGTTGCCCAATGGTATACCCCATAAAGTGACAGATGCAGAATCTGCCCAAGACTTCTGATGGGCGGAATGAGAGATGTCTAATCAGTGTTCACCATAAGCCTTCTTACTCAACAGCCAAATAATTAAATAAGATGAAGATCTGATTCAACCATTGTCTGGTTATTTTTTAATTCATAAATCAATTGCCCCAAAACAGCCAATTTGAGAGAACAGGCAAAGCCTTTACATCCAATACAGTCCATTTATAGTCTTACTGCTTTCCTAATTTTTGTTTTGTAACATATTTTGCAATGATTTAGTTTCTCTTGTGCCTGACTCCAAGATCTTTCTCCCAGGAACCTTACAAGTATATTAGCTGACACACAGGCCTGTGTGTGGCTGGGTTAGACATGGCTAAGTGAGGGACGCCCTGTCAACCTTTCCATCTTCCTGGTTGTTGTTGGTTTAAAGCAGATCCTTAATGTTATTTAAACATGGGAGGCTATCTGAAATTTCTTGGTAGATGAATTTGATAGTGATAATTTAAAAACACACACTCAACTATTGTCATCTTGAGATAAAAGATCGCATTCACCTGGGGTGACAACTTATCTGAATAACCTAGGACTTCTTCGAGATCAAGGTTAAGGTAGCACTAGCCGTTTCCTTTTCTTGAACAACAGCAAAACCCTTAGGTAGTCCCTGATAATCTGTATTTGATAAAGTCGTCATCTGGACATTACAAAAGAGTCTTTTCTCTTTTTAAAGTTTGGCACTTTAATGTTTTGTTTTGTGTTTAATCTGATGAATGATTAAAACAACTACTGTTAAACTGGACTTTATCAAAAACAAAAAAATTTTTATGAACTGCAGGGCATTATCAAGACAGTGAAAAATCCAGAGACTGGAAGAAAATATAAATATTTGCAATCACATATCTGATAAAGGTCCAATCTTCAATTCAACAATGAAAAGATAAACAACCCAATTAAACAATTGGCAAAGACCATGAAGAGACATTTCTCCAAAGGAGATATTTAAATGCCCAATAAGCACACAAAAGGATGCTTCGCATCATTAGTCATTCAAAATATACAAACAAAACCACAGGGCAGTACCTCTTACATCCACTAGTATGGCTATAATTTTTTTAATGGAAAATAAAATAAATGCTGGCAAAGATGTGGAGAAGTCAGAACCCCCACACATATGGTTATAAAATGGTACAGCCACTGTGGAAAGCAGTATGGTGATTCCTCAAACAGTTAAACATAGAGTTATGATTTTACCCAGCAATTCCACTCCTAGGAAGATAACCAATAGATCTGAAAATGTATGCTCAAACAAGACCTATACATGGATGTTCCTAGCAGCTTTATTCATAATAGCCCAAAAAGTAGAAAGAAAAAAAAACCAAATGTCTATCAACTGAGGAGTATATAAACAAAAGGTGATATATCCATAAAATTGCATATTACTCAGCCATCATAAGTATGAGAAATGAAGTCATGACATTTGTTACAACAGGAATGACCCTTGATAATATTATGCTGAGTGAAAGACACCAGACACAAAAAGCCAAATGTTAAATTATTTAAGTTATCAAGTATCCAGAACAGGCAAACCATGGGGAATGACTGCTTAATGGTACAGGGTTTCCTTTGGGGATGACAACATTATGGACTTAAGTGGTGGTGATGGTTACACATCATTGTGAATGTAGTAAAAAGCCATTCACACCGTAGGCCTTCAAATGGTTTAAATGCCAAATTTTGTAGTATCTGGAATTATACCATACTCAAAAAAAGAAAAATAATACCAGCTTAAACCCCAAGTAGGGAAAGCAAGAAGCTTCTTCTTCCCATGCTAAGTAACGTCACACAGCATATCTCCCAGCTGATCCTAAGCAGTGAAATGCCACCTTTAGGAGGTGCATGGCTGGCTGACAAGTTGTCCCTATTCCCTTTATTTCATGGGGTCATTTATCATTAGGCCTTTGCTCTTCAATGCATTTTCGGCTTGTCACATTGCCAGCCAAAAGTTCAACTTTTCTGATGTTACATCTCATCTCCCCTTCCAAACATTTCTTGTCAACAGTCTAGCCCAGTGGTCGGCAAACTGTGGCTCGGCAAACCACGGCTCGCGAGCCACATGTGGCTCTTTGGCCCCTTGAGTGTGGCTCTTCCACAAAATACCAGCTCTTCCACAAAATACCGACTTCTGCGCATGGACCACCAAGTTTCAATCGCACTGTATGTGTGCGCCCGCATGTGGTATTTTGTGGAAGAGCCACACTCAAGGGGCCAAAGAGCCACATGTGGCTCACGAGCCGCAGTTTGCCGACCATGGGCAACACTGGTGAATGAATACCTTGAGATCCTTCCCCCTTCCAAAGGATAGTACATGTTTATTTTTAAATAATAGATTATTGATAACTCTGTGTGAGGAGAGATAGGATTTGTCATAAATCAGTCATTTGAATCGTCCCTTCGTTTACATAAGCGAACAGGAAACTATGATATATCTGATAGAATAAGCCAGTCAGAGGAAGACAAGTACCATGTAATCTCACTTACATGTGGAATCTAATGAACAAAATGAACTGATGAACAAAATGAACTGATGAACAAAAATGAAAGAGGCATGGAGACCTGGAATAGACCGACAGCTGTCAGAGGGGAGGGGAATGGATGGATGAAGAAAGGCAAAGAGATTAGCCAAAAATCATATATACATAACACACAGACACAGACTACGGTGTGAGGACGGCCAGAGGAAAAGGGGGTGGGGGCTGGCTGAAGGTAGGTAAAGAGGGGCAAATGGGGACTGAATGAGGCTTTGCTTGGGGCAATGGGCACAGGATGCAGTGGGCAGATGGTGTTTTATTGTACACTTGAAACCTGAATAATTTTGTGAACCAATATCGCCCCAATAAATTCTATTTTTAAAAAAAGAAAAAGAAAGAACATTGGAGGAAAACTAATTATTCAATAAGCCTCCCCCCAAACAAAGACATATTTCCTCCTGAAAATAATGTCTTTTTAATTACGATAATCTTAACAGAGGTTATATACATGGGTCACTACTAAAATGTTAACAATAAAACAGAGGCTATATAAATGGGTCTGTAGAATATACTCTATGCTTCAACCTTAATTTTTCTGGGCTGCAAAATTGCCTGCCAACCAGGTTATACAAAGGCAAATGTTGAAAATGGTTTACATTTGGAAAACATCTCATTTGAACATGTACTTGTTAAGCGGTTGATGGCAGACACGGTTACACCAGAGGACCTAATCCTAAACAAGCATGCCGAAGGTAATGAAAAGCTCTGATCATAAATCTAGTTGGCGATGAATTTCAAAGATACAATGTCCTGAAATTATATTATATACCCGAGTTCCTTTTTCTAAATCTCAAAGACAATTTCTACATAAAAAGTCATGTTTATCTTTTATGACGTGTCTATTTAAATGTTCATATGACCAAGTTTATCCCAAACAGGCAGAAAGAAAAAAAAATCAAATATTTGAATAATTCCGGTTTAAAAAAATGACACTCACTTTCGTCTCAAGTATGTGTTAGGTGAAAGCAGGGGTGGTTTTAGCTAGAACTATCTGGAGAATTGCAGAGCAAATAATCCTGTCCCATGAGGCTGCCCTATCTGGCTCGTGCCCTGTTATTGTAAGGAAACTTGAGAAATACTGAAACCAACCTGTTGAAGGTGAACAAGAACTTGATGAAAATAAATGCTTGTGCAGTGTTTCAAAAGTCAGAGTCAAGTCAGGTAGAAGCATGCACAGAAGACTTAGCAGGTAGCACTTGTATTCAATGGCCAGGTTCGAAAGATGCCCGGCCCAGTGTATACAGCTGAACATGCGTGAAAATACTCACAGAAGCTGAGGACTCTATTACTTCTCTTTAGGGGAAAATGGAGTTTCATCGGTGAGACATATAAGGAAACCGTGGGCATTCCTTGTCTAACAGAGTCACTGTTCTTTTATGGGTTCTCCCTCATTCCCTCCCTTTCAGGCCTCAGCTCTTTGCCCAGATATGCTATAAACTTAATCATGAAATGAAATCCTGGAAGGAGATTGTACTCAGCTCCTTCAAGCTCTCACTTCTCAGGAAGGAAAGTCTCTATAAGGACACGCAGCTTAGGAATCAGCCCACAGCTGGAAGATTGCGGGGGTATGGAAGGCAATTGCTCCAGCTTTCAGAAAAGTGGCCATTGTCTTTTCCCTCCACACACACCCAGCAGAGCAATTCTTTTCCAAGCCAGAGGTCCAGCTGGGGAAAGGGCGAGGGATGATGATGGCCCAGCCACACTGCAGAGAGGACAGCATGGGGGCCAAGGGGGTGGAGGTGAGGCTTGAGAAGACAGGGACTCGCTCATGCACCTCTCTTGGTCTGGGTGGTTCAAGCTGATCACCCCATCCCTGCTGACACAGCAGCTCAAAACGAAAAGCGCGACTTAGGGCCGGTCAGGTGTTTATGCTCTGATTCTTCCTAAAACGGTGACCCCTGTTTATAGCCATAACCTCATTAAGTTTACAGCATCAAAGAAGAGCAGGGCCCGCTCACAGGTGGCACAGGTGGCCGCTTCTGCCCAACCCTCCTGCACTGTGTACCTCTCATCCCCTCTTCTCGGGGCTTCTAGACAGTCACAGACCTGAAGGATTTGTAAAAGGACAGTCCCTTGTCCTGCCACTTGCCCAAGTGTCTTGAAAACAGAAGCTATTTTGGAGAGAGTGGGGAGTTTCTCTCCCTTGCACTAGTTCATTTGGAAACAAACAGGCCCCCTTTCTCTGCCCTCTTCTACTTCCATACACACCAAGTGAGTTCCCTAGTTTTGTCTGGATGGTGGGATGTCATCTTTACTCACACCGAGAAAGGGACTGCAAGGTGCTCCCACCGAGAGTCCCACCTGCAGGTAAAGCCCCAGAGTGTCCGGGAGGCCACACAGTAGGATACTATGGACAGAAGAGAAAGAACCTGCTGGCAGGAGTGGGGGGGGGGGGGGGGCGGGCACAGCAGGGTGGAGAGCAGCAGAGGTGTGGAGAGCTACCCAGAGCTCCAGGCAAGTGCATTTGCCTTCACTGAGCCCAGGAAGCTCCCAAGTTCTAAGATCCCACCAGAGACTAGCAGATGCCTAAAAGCAGAGCCACCTAAGGGAGCACCAAGTGCCCAGCCTGGATCCCTGTGCCCACCTCCGAGCCCAATGCCGGGCTGAACAGAATCTCTTGCAGGGGGTGCAGAGGGGGCCCTGGGCCTTCTGGGGCTTTGACCAGCTCCTGAGTGAAGCCTGGGGTAGAACGGGGGGGGGGGGGGGGGGGACACGACAGGTGTTTGCATGTGGGTGGGGGTCTGGAACTGGGGATCTGAGAAGCAAGTTAGTTCATGTACCCCGACAGGCATCCACTACCCGCCATGGCCAGAGAACTTGGGGAAGGTTTTGTTCTTGGGCAAACTCCATGGCTCCGAAAACACCATTTTCCTCTCAAGGAGGACAAGGAGGAAAAACAGTTAGCTAGAGGTCATTCTTTTTTTTTTTTTTAAACCAACCTTTCCTTTTACCTCATTTACCATCTTTTCTCTCATTTCCTCTTAACTTACATCTATTTTTTTTTTTACTCCTTCTCTCCTTCCTTCCTTTTCTTCCTCTTGGGGTTTACTAAAAGACTACATGCTCAGACTAACACCTGACAAGAGAGCTGAGAGGCATTTACTGTCAGGGAACAGGGGTGGGGGAGGGAGTTCTGACATTCCTGGATCCCTGCCTTCTGTTTGGGGCTATAAAGCTGAACTAAGACCAACATCTGCTCATAACCCCGCGTGCAGCCCAGGGATGGGAGCAGAAACTTGCTTCTGCTTTGAACTTGGCAGCTGAATGTTTGAAAGCCCTTTGGTGTCATGGGGATGAGAATCTGGACAGCTCTGGGCCAGGTAGGTGCGGCCCCATCCCACCAGAACCAGACTCTCCCAATAGTGTGAGCTCAGGAGTGAAGCAGACCCCTCCCTGGATGCTGGATGCTGTGACTGGAATGAGGTGCTCACACCCCAGAAGGGAAGGCCCCCCTCTCTGGGGCACTGAGACCGACCAGTGCTGGGTCTTCCCTCCCACCAGTCTACCCACAGCGGCAGATTGGGCGTTTGGGGAATGGGGTTGCAGGGGGATTCCAACTGTGACATCCACTATGAGAAGACACACTGGTGGCGGGTAAGAAGTTAATCTGGGGATGGTACAGGGCCCCGCGCACACGCCAGAGGTCGCAGTTCTCTACCTCCACCTTGGGGCTCTGATCTTCTGCCAAAACGCTTCCAAGTCCCGGGTTATTTTCAATTGCAGTCTTCTCTGATCCCTTCCCAAATGTCCTGCCTTGACTCTGGGGGAAAGGGTGGTTTGAACCACCTTGCGCGCCTTTCAGGCCCCGCGAAAATGCCTGCCTGGCCGCCGCAGAAGGGCGCGCACAGCCCTTTCGCATGCACTCCACTGACGCGCGCACCAGAGCGCACCCCTAGCTCAGTTCCGGAACCTGCCTATAGCCTGCCCTGCTGCCCGCCGCCTTGAGGTCTCAGTGCCAAAACACAGCAGTGTCATCTAAGGCTCTGCCACTCAGAAAAGGAGGCCAAGGTCAAGGCCCACGGACCGCCGCGATTCGCTCGCGCCTTTGCCATCTCCGCAAGCGAGTCCTGCCCGAAGCGGCTCCGGGAAAAGGCGCAAATTTAGGAACCTGGCCCTCTTTCCCGGCCAGCTTCAGCCCACGCCTGCGTCTCCCTCTCCTCTCCACCCAGGGCGGAGCTGAGCTTCTGATGGAGACATCTGTCCCTGCACCACCGAGGGCTGGCCCCAGATGGCGAGGCTTCCAGCCCTGCCTTCCCTGCCCGTAGATGGTGCCAGGGCAGAAGGAAAGATCTCTGTGCAAATGCGCCCGCCCCCCTCCCCCAGGTCAGGGCCAGGCTCCAGCCCCCCCCCCCCAACCCCACCCCGCCCCCAGCCGCCAGCCCCCAGCCCCGCAGTTTTCTTTCGGAAACACACAAGCCCGCGCCCACCCCGCCTCCTACGTAAATGCCGGTTAGTCTCTTTCTGTGACCAGATGCAAACTCCACCGCAAGTTGAGAGCAGGAGGGTTTCAGGCGCACGGAAATAGGGAACGCAAAGGGAGAGATCAAAGAGGGAGGGAAAAGAAGGAGCTGGAGGTCAGTGGGTTAGAGGGGCAGAGGGACAGGTCGAGGCCAGCCTCGGGGGCGTGGATGGCCGCGGGCTGGCTGCGCCTCCCCAGTGTCCACCAGCCCGCGTGGGCGGAGCGGAGGGGAGAGGCGAGAGGGGTCAGTGCGGACTCACATGGTCGGACTGGTGGGTCCTTTTGGGGCTCCCAGCGATCTTCTCCCTGGCTGCCCGCGGTGTGTGGGCAGAAACAAAACCAAGTCAGTCGCAGGACACTGTCCAGACGCACCGAGGGGCCCGCGGGGACGGGGACGGGGTCCGCTCTCACTTCTCACCGGGAAGCGGCGCGGAGACTCCAGCGGCCTCGCGGACTCTGGCGGCTGGCTGAGTGTAGCCTATAAATAGCCAACTTTTAGGCGGAATCAACTAACAAATGAGAGGAGAGGGTGCATGTGCGCGGGATCCCCTTTTCTGATCCACCCTAACACCACCGTCCCGCTCTCCCAGCAGGATTTGGGAAGGGACCACCCCAGAGGGGTGGGATGTCACTGTATTAGGATTTACAGTTTAGTTATGTTTTGCAGGGGCTGGCACTCTGCACCTGGACCCTCCCCATCCACGTACCTGGGCTCCTCTACGCCCCACTGCCACCCCCATGCGGGCACTGCCGTCAGCAGGCAGGAGGGGCAAAGACCCAGGAGAGCTGCGGGCTCCTAGGCTGGGCTGCAGGGGCAAGGAGGCAGAGGGGGGCACGCAGCTGGCTTTCCCCTGTGATTCTGGGAGCCAGCAACCAAGGGGAAGTGGGAAACTGCCAGGATTTGGGGTTTTCTTCAACATCCAGGACGGAAATAGAGGTAGCCCTGAGTTAATGGGAGGACAGAAGGCTCCAGGGAGTTCCCCAGTGCGGGGGTCCTTTCCCAGGGGCAACAGCAACCCTCCAGGGCTGGCAAATGCCCCTCTCAGCAACTGGATTTGGACCTCGGGCCCTACCTGGCTTGGAGAGCGAGGGCGCACATCAGGGTGTCCCCACTAGCCAAGGGGCCACCAGCTCTCCCTCTGCCTGGAAAGCGTGTCCTGCCAGATGGTGCCCTGGGACCTCCTCACCAGCCCCCCAGGGCCAACCCTCCCTCCCTCTCCCCCCCTCACACACCTGTGCTGTCCTCCAGGTAGGGTCTATCTGACCCGGAGTCCTGAACACCACTCACTGTTCACCCTCCCTCTCGCCTTGACCCAGAGCCAGGGTGAGAATTAGGTTAGCTCAGCTTTCATGTCCATTCTAGGCGCTTTCTCAAAAACTACCGCCAACCCCACCCCCACCCCCCACAACACAGACACTGCGCCCACTCCCAGCTCCCCACCTTGGGAGTTCACTTCGCTGGATTTATCCTGCTGCCTCGCTGAAACCAAGGGCAACAGAATTAACAGTCGGGTGGGTGTGGGGGTTGGAGAGATTTAGGGCTGGGCAGGTGAGGGGTTGCAGGTAGGAGGAGGCTGCAGGTGAGGGTCAGCAGGTGGGGGGAGGCTGTGGGTGAGGGGCTGCGGGTGAGGGTCAGCAGGTGAGGGTCAGCAGGTGAGGGGCTGTAGGTGGGAGGAGGCTGCAGGTGAGGGTCAGCAGGTGAGGGGCTGTAGGTGGGGGGAGGCTGCAGGTGAGGGTCAGCAGGTGAGGGGCTGCACTGCTCTCCTGAAAGGCTCCATCCTCCCCCCCCCCCCAGGCCTGGGAGGGGGCTCAGGGGCCTAAAGGCCGCCCTAGTTGAGGAGGGAGGGGGAGCCCGAGAACCACTGCTTACCCTGGCCCAACACCACCGGCCCCTCCATAAACGGCAATATCAAATACCTCGCCTCCCCACACCCAGAGAAAATCAAAGAGACTCCCCTGTGAAGCTGGGGTGCGGGGCGTTACTCTGCACAGGCGCGTCCTCTACTACTTCCTATCAGTTACCCCGGACACGGAAAAGTTATTTGTTGTCCCCAGAATCCAGCCAAGTCTGGAAGGAGACAAAAAGGCAGAGGTGCCAGCGGGGCGGGGCCGGGCGGGGAGGGGGACAGCAGCAGAGAGGACTCCCTGCGGGCTGCGCCCACCGCCCCAGACGCCACTGGCTCCAGCTGGCAGGCACGCATCCTTGGCAGCCCCCCACCCCCCAGTACTCAGGTTGGCAAACAGTGGGGCTTCCCTTGCTTCCCAGGGACCTGCACCCTGCGGGGTGCCCCCTACACCAGCCCAGAGCAGCTCCAGGGCCGGTGCTCCCTGTGCTACATGCCTGCCTGGCCTCCCCTCTCCGCTGCGGTCCCTGCTGGGGAGCCCTGAGCCGGTGCCTCCAACCCAGCCCACCTGGCCCTCTCCCAGATGTAGGGCCAGATGTGGGGCAGTCTCTCCTGGGCCATTGGCTTGGGGCCACTGTGTCAGCTCGCTTTGAGGATTTACTCTGGCTTCGCAGCCCCTCTGTGGGCTGGAAGAGTGGGTCCAGGACAGCGCCTCGCCTTTCACCCCACGCACACCTCCCCCCGCCCCATGTGTCCCTCTTCCCACCCCTGGAGTTCAGGCTTTGCAATGACAGTCACCCCCAAAAGAAAGAGGGTGTGAACCTGCTTGCCGGCCCAATGTGAGGGTCAAATCGGTGCTTGCAGCGTTTCTCAAAGGTTCTGGGTGTTTGTACTGGGGGAACAGGCCCTATGGGGACAAAATGACAAAGCGCAGCATCCCCTGGGCTGTCTTCAGAGCGAAGTTCAAGTCTATTGTTTGCTGCCTGGGGGAGGAGGCCGGGGTGATAGATCTTTTTAGATCCCATCACTGGGAGAAAATCCTGGGGATAACGATTATCTCCGGAGCGCTATCTCGCCATCGCCCCAATCCATCTCCCTCCTGCTCCAGCCCCTCAAGCTGGGTGAGGGGCTGGGGGAGAAGGGGCCACCCGCTGCCCTGGGACACAGGGGAGAGGCACCAGGCGATCTCATCCCTGCCATTCCCATTCCGCTCCGGGCTGGGGGGAGAGGACACGGCGCTTTCTCCGCCAAGCCTGGCGCTTCTTTCCTCTGGTTTTAGTCTGGTGCTCCGTTCTATCCATATACATTTCCAATCTCATGGCTCATGAACTATCAGCAGAATGGCTTCATTATTCACCTCTGTACCCTACCAAAGGGAGAAAAGAGGGCAGCGGCAGGAAGGCAGAGGGGCTGGGGGAGTCGGGGGACACTAGTTAACAATGATGCTGCCCACATTGAAATCACGGCTCCCACTGCCTTCTTCAAGCTGACGCTCAACAAATCTGATGCGTTTCTAAGCATCTGCAGCCGACCCCTTCTCTACCTAGCGCCCCCCTCCTGCCTCTCTTTCTCTCTCTGTTTTTCTCCCCGTCCATCACTATCCATCGCTCCCTCACACCCAGGATTCCAGAAGGAGCAGATGAATAGCCAAGAGACTGCCAAATCCATTATTTGCTTCATTGGGTGTCATCAATAAGGCACGCCCTTTCCATAGGACACTTTCAATTGGTTGGTTAGAAAGGTGGTGTTGGGGATGGAATCACCTGTCATGCCTGAAACTAAACCATCTAAAGACACAAGTCTAGGATGATCACCCAAAAGTTGATTCTGTGGCCCATGTTGGTGTCAAAGTCCCCAACTGGGCACCAAGTCCTGTCTGGCTTCTGCAAGCTCTGGGAAGTGAGGAAGTTGCAGAGGAAAGAGGAGAGAGGAGAGGGGAGAGGGGGGAAGGGGGAGAGGGGAGAGTCTGGAAAGGGGAGAGGGGAGAGGGGAGAGGGGAGAGGGGAGAGGGGAGAGAGAACACAATGCAGGCGCTGATATATGGGGTTCTTGGTTTGGCTCTGAGAAGTGGCCAATTAAATGAATCAACCTGAATTAAAATACAATTAGAAACAAACTGACTCGTGCAGGCCGGAGGACCCGGTGCAAGGGGGTGACTCAGATAGAAACTGGGGGAGGTGGAGCCGGCAGGGGCAGCAAGGGCAAGAGGAATCGGACCAGGTCCTCCGCTGGCACTGAGGATACTGCTTTTACTCTTCATATGAGCATATTTTATCTAGAATGGCGCTGTCACCACACACACTCTCTTCCCCTGCACTTCTAAAAATACACAGGACGCCGGCCCGTAATTATCCCTGGGTGCAAAACCAATCTGGCTGCCTGAGCCCCCATCCCCATCCCCCTCCTGCTCTCAGCCATTGCAGGGGGTGAGGGTGAGTGGGGGCGCGGGGACTCCAGCACTCCTGGTCACCACACCGTGTGGCCAGCCGCTCACCGGCTGTTTAATATACATGGGGTGGGAACGCGGGGACATGGATCTTGTGCCTGCACTTCCTTCTAAAAAATCAATTTGCTATTTATTTTTGAAATCTATAGATTTCGGGGAATTCCCCCCCCCCCCATCAGCGGCCCACATTTAATTGTCTCTTAATGTCTTTTCCCTTCTTTGCAGTGATTATTTCATGCCAAGGGCGAGGGCGGGGATGGGGTGGGGTTTCTTTTGGGGGGAGGGTGGTTGCCATTCTGGTCTCTTCAAAAAGATGTGCCTTACGTGTTAATTGCATGCTGTAAGCACATCTGGGAATGCGTGCTGACCAACTCGGACCAACTTTTAATTAACACATTGACCTGGCGAAGAAGCAGCCGCCAGGCCTCCCCCTCGAAATATGTATATGAGCCGCGAAGCCAGCGGCTGAGCAGCCGCCAGATGCGAGTGAGGAATCGCCTGTGTCCTGGGGCGCGAGGGGGTGCCGGCCACCATTCGCTCCTCCGGAGGACGGGTATTCTCGCCTCACTTCCAGGAAAACAACAAAGGAAAAGACTCAGTGACCAGCTCCTGTGAGGTGCTGGCTCCGTACAGTCTTTTATGTGGCTTGACCCTGGGCGGGGGAGTTGGTGGAATGGGAGGGGAGGCCGCCGAAGCCCCTTCTATCCAGACAGACCGGGGCCTGAGCTCAAGTGTGCAGCCCTGGCTCTTTGAATGGACCGCGTTCTCTGTGAATGAACAGAAGCTGTGGCCAAGAATCCGGGCGGAAAGAGAGAAGGAGGCATCGGCCGCCTAGTCCAGGGTTTGGCCTTCCCCCTCCCGGCTCTCCAAGGCTCAGCCAGGCACCCCAGGGCCCCAGGTCTGGGGGACGGCACCTCCTGCTTGGAGCGCACAGCTGTCGGGTGAGAGAATCCAGGGACTATTTAGCTCGCTAGGCGGCTGCACAGGAGTCTGGGCTACTCAGGAGCGATCTTCCAGGGCGGCCAGGCAAGTCCCGGCTGCAGGGAGGAAGATATTCCTCGATCAGCACGCAGAGGGGCGGCACTGCAGCCGCGCTATTTCAGCCTAAGTAATGCATCCAGAATGGATGGCGCTTCGCTGGAGTGGCGCCTTCAAAAGAGAGTGCCCAGCCTGCTTCTCCTCCCCGCAGCGCACACAGGCGGGTGAATCCCCCAGATACGCACTCATTCCTCTTTCCGCGTCTAATCTCAACAGCCTGGTGCTCCCAAGTGCTTAGCGTCAGCAGACGTCCCTATAAAAAAATGTCAGAGCGATGCTCCCTCCCCCAGCCATAAAGAAGTTGGAGCGAATCACTCCCAAGTCACCGGTTAACGTCCCCTCCAGGTAACAGGGGAAGTTTCTTGTTTGACATTTTTCATTCCTGGATACAGAACTTTTCAATAAGTATGCAGCACCTTGCGAGGAGAAGCCTGCGTCGCAGTAAATTCACAGCTACATGCTCTAACTGTGCTGATGCTTTGGGACATTTAATGTGACAAGATTGTTCCCCAACTTCCTTCCACTTTTTTTCTGATTCTTATTCTCTCTCTTTTTGCCCTTCGCTTGAATCTACTTTTCCTATCAACTTTTCGTGGAATCTGCCAAATTTAAAGCTACAAGAATAGATGCCCTAACTGGTTTGGCTCAATGGATAGAGCATCAGCCTGCGGAATCAAGGGTCCCAGGTTCGATTCTGGTCAAGGGCATGTGCCTTGGTTGCAGGCACATCCCCAGTAGGGAGTGTGCAGGAGGCAGCTGATCGATGTTTCTCTCTCATGGATGTTTCTAACTCTCTATCCCTCTCCCTTCCTCTCTGTAAAAAATCAATTAAAAAAAAGAATAGAAAAGATAAAGATAAGAGAACCATGTTCTATTGCTCACCATTCCTCTGAGAGTTCTCCCAGATCGTTTTTTATAGTCTGATAAAGGTATAATCAACATACATCTTTAGGCAGGAAAAAAAAATACAATATCTCTTTTGCAAAGATAAGGCCTTTGGAAAGTTAGTATAAGCATTGCCAAAACGTCTTATTCCCCCTTTTCTACTGAATATATTGGGGTGACACTGGTTAACACAATTATACAGGTTTCAGGTATACAATTCCACAACACATCACCTGTGCACTGGATTGTATGTGCACCACCCCAAGTCACACCTCCGTCCCTGTGTCCTTATTTGAATTTTAGCGGACCACAGCCACTTACTCCAGCTCACAAACTGACCTGCAAAATTGCAACCCACAGGATATCCAGGGAGAAGCAAGACGTGGGAACTCCAGGTGGCTCTTTTGATTTACTTTGCTTGGTAAGATGTATGTTGAGGTGTTTTGATAAGAAAGGGGGAAAAAAGGAGTCAGCAGTTTCATTTGGGAACTCTTTTGTGGCTGAATCTGGTTGCAGGTTTACCCTGAAGAATGTGCTTCTGCTGGGGACATTTGCATGACACATGCATATGCATTAGCAGCTGCACTGTGTTATATCATCAGTTCCTGTGAGCATTCCTCTTTGCTTCCCCTTCTGTCTTAAAGGAGAGAGGTAAGTGGCTTATAGGAGAACCATATAGACTTTAAAGATACATGAATCTTCCTGTGTCCTTCAGGCCCTCAGCACCTAACTGGCCTGTAGCCACCTGTTTCTCTTGAGGATTTTGGAATGTTTGAAGTAGCCAGCCTCCCTGGTTACATCTTTTATTTTTAATTATAAGAACAGATTAACCATGTATAAAATATAATAAAAGAATTATTCTGAGGAAGGAGCCTTGGCGATTCAACTCTGTATTTTGGAAAGAGGTGTTATCATCAATGTTTTATTAATTTGTTTAGTGACTTAACAGAGAAACGTTTTTATTAGATAAATTCTTCTTTATGTTTTCAGGCTTCACTTCTTGATATTTGATAGACACAGTATTTTTTAAACAAGAGAGCTAAGACATGGCCACCCTGCATGTAGTGGGTGTCGGAGACTTCGGGAGAATTTCTAGAAGATGTTTGCTTCTCTGGACACCACAGTATGAGCTGCTCAAAGGCTAGTGACTAATATCAGAAGTGATTCTGTGCCACCAGCCCTGCCTAACTTCCATTTCCTGTGTCTGTATCTCCCTGAATCCCAGTGGTCTGTAAACTGCAGGAACCACAATGTCAAATTGAAATAATAATAAAAAAAAAACACTGGGTTCTCATTTGATTTGGTTCTGATCAGTCACCCAGGCTATTTTTTTAATATATATTTTTATTGATTTTAGAGAGGAAGGGAGCGGGGAGAGAGAGAGAAACATCAATGATGAGAGAGAATCATTGATCAACTGCCTCCTGCATGCCCGCTACTGGGGATTGAGCTCACAACCTGGGCATATGCCCTTGACCAGGAATCTAACAGTGACCTCTTGGCTCATAGGTTGATGCTCAACGACTGAGCCATGCTGGCAGGCCTGGCTATTTTTTTTTTTTTTAAGAAAACTACATTTAAATTGTGGTCATCAAACCAGGGTGATTAGGAAGCACAAGTCTCTAGAAACCAAGAGACTTATCATCAGCATATATATCCTCATCCGAGGTCATTTTCATTGACTTCTAGAGAGAAGGTAAAGGGAGGGGAGAGAGAGATAAACATTGATGTGTTGCCTCCCACATGTCCCCCAACCATGGATCAAAATTAAACCTAGGTTTGTGCCCTGACCAGGAACTGAATCTGCAACTTTCTGGTGTACAGGGTGACTCTCCTACCAATTGAGCCACCCTAGCCAGGGCCCATCCTCACATTTTAAAACATCACTTCTTATTTCTGCTCACACTCAGATTTTTTTGTGGATTTGAGAATAATTAGGCTCAGATTTTCAGAGTGCAGGTATATTATAGGCATATTACCTATACTGAAACAAAACTGAAACAAAAATCTTATACACACACACACACACACACACACAGAAAAATTTTTATCAGAAATCATGATGACCAAAAAAGAAATCTTACTAGGGATATTATGGTTTGTTGTTGTTTTTTTTGCCATTTTTGTAGTTATTTCTTAATCACCAGAGAAGGTATTTAGAGGAAATAATGAAGTGACAATAATTAGGGCCATCTATTTTTTTCTAAAATACCAGAAACTAATATGTAGCACTGCACAAATGTGCATGCACAATGACACATAAATATGCATGAGCCTAAATAATAATCTATTTTTATGTCTTCTTTCCAGATGTTTGCAAATACCACCAGTGCGCTGGTCTGACCTCACCAAAGTTTCACTCTGCCATCCAGTAGAATCCTAGATGACTTAGATATCACAGAACAAATTCCCCCTGCACTCCACTGCCCCAAAATTGTGTGTGTTTTTTTTAACTCTTCAGGTTTAAAACAGTAATTCAGTACAATGTGGAGAGAAGTAAAATCACTTGCTTGGTATGATATGATGGAAAAAAAATTAATCAGCTGCATTGTATCATTCAACTAATTATTTCAGGGATAATTAGAACAGCCAATTGTTAAGGCTGGTTTAGTTGTTTAGTGTAAGACAATGTGCAGAATTGATCTTGTGGTTCATTGTACTCATGCTCAAGGGCTACAAAGGACATCCCCCAACCCTGCCCAGCCCTGGACAAGAGGAACAAACAAGAATGTTGATGAATTTGTGCAAACCAAAGAAAAATATTTATTTTCAAAAGTGCATATCTTGCCTAGCCGGTGTGGCCCAGTGGTTGAGCATCAACCTATGCATTAGGAGGTCAGGGTTTCATTCCTGGTCAGGGCACATGTCCAGGTTGTGAGCTCGATCCCCAGTAGGGGACATGCAGGAGACAGCCAATCAATGATTCTCTTTCATCATTGATGATTCTGTCTCTCTCTCCCTCTCTCTTCCTCTCTGAGTAAAAATATATTTTTTAAAAAGTGCATGTCTTACTTGCAGCATTACATAAGTGCAGAAGAGATGGCATATAGGTCTGCAATCCAAATGAATTATTTCTGGCAAGATGTATTAGAAAGCAGGGATAGGAAGCAAAAATATCTAGTGGAGGCTTCAGCAGAGCTTAGAAAAGATGGAGAAAACACTGCACCTGCCTGGATATTGGTATATCTTTTAACATTTTACAAATCAGAAGCTACTGCTTAATATGGGTTACTTTATCTTTAAGCTAATAAAAAAATTTGTTAACTTGCCTTCAGATTGGATTAATATTTATTAAATTGATTGGGGTGACATTGGTTAACATGAACATATATGTTTCAGGCAGGGGTTTCTATTTACAAGAACTGTGTGCTCACCATGTGCCCAACACCCCAGATTGGCTTTTTAAAATTTTTATTTATTTATTTATTTTATTGTCTAAAGTGTTACATATGTCTCCTTTTCCCCCAATTGACCCCCCTGCCCCCAGCTATTTCCATCCTGGGCAAGCCCACACGGCCACAGTGTCTATGTCCATTGGCTTTTGATAGTGAACATTTTCAGATGTATTAATGGTGTCAGTAGACTTCAGGATATGTGTGTACGTGTGTATGTGTGTGTGTGTGTGTGTATTGGGGGTGGGGGGGGGAATCTGAGGGAATTCTTTATTTGCTCATCTCTTGATTATGTTTACAGAATAATTCTAGTTTTTTTCTCAAAGACCTCTTCTTTGTTACAGGTCATAATATCATTGAAATATGAAATATAAAGGCCAACAAAGATAAAACAGACTATCACCCTGGGTTACCCTTGATTCAGTAGATTCCAGTATAAAAAGCTGGCAGAAGTTTTATTAAGTCAGTACTTAATTCTGTGGACATGTATTTATACTCATTTCTAAGAAGCATGAGCTAGTTTATATGAGTGGTCCAAGCCAACCATCGCTGTCCAGAATGTAAGGAGCTCAGAAATCAGCCCTGGGTCTCTGACCAACAATAAAAAGCTGGAAAAACGGAACCATCAACTCTGGTTGGATCTGTCGGAGAAGTAGGGTCACAGTACAAGCTGCTGCCCTCCCCAAAATTAGAGAAACAGACAACTGAATACAGATCATTACAATTTACAGGACTAGAAACCAAAGGACTAAAACCTTAGGAACCGGTATTGGGGCAGGAAAACGTGAACTTGCTGGAAACTCTGCAGTTTTCCATACTCGCCAATAAGTGTGGTAGGCGAGGATTTTTCTGGGTAAGAGCCTACTGTGGGTACAGATCCAGGGAGCTTACAACCAATGTTTCTTCAATGAATTAAAGTTACAAAAGTAAGCTCAGATATAAAATAAAAGATAACCCAGCCCCATTGGTGGACTTTAAATTGAAAAAGAAGAGGCTGTATCGTGACTTTTAAACAGACTATTGACTTTTGCTGGGTACACATAATTGTTCTTGTCACCCACACGCTTGGTTCCAGTCGATATCTTTATCATATACATTTTTAATCATGTATTAATAAACAAGAAGTTTGTGTCTTATTGATGATTGGATTATATTATTGACTGAGTCCACAGTTCTGCACATGGTGTCTGAAAATATATAAACAAGGTCAGGATGTAAAAATCGCCTAATGGGCATCAAAGCCAGAAATGCCACTTTTCTCCAGCTCTTTGTGATTCTAAGGAAAACGGAGGAATTTAGAAATTATTTATCAATTGAATCGGTGGTTCCGACTAAAGAAAGGGATAGAAGTGAAGAAAAAGTTCAGGTTCTTTTGTCATCCTGGAATGCTGAGTGCGTTTTTGCTTTTCGTACAAGTTGGTTGTGACTGGTTGGCTGCAGTAACATTCAACCTGGGCTGCTTTAAGAAGGAACCCTCATTGAGGTTAGAAGGAAGGATGGCCCCTGGCTGTTGGCACACAGAACATGTTCCGTCTGGGAAAATGGAATTCGCTTCACCGCTTGCCAAAAGGATTAGGATTTCCTCCTCTCAGGGCTGAGCCCTTCACATTGTTTCCACCTTTTTCTCTCCCCATACACTTCCCTACTGTGCAGCACCACTGTCTCCACCCATGGTGTTTGGTCCTGGGGCAGGAGGCCCACACACCTCACATAGATGGCTGACACCCCCGGGAGCACCACCACATGAAATAGACAAGTTAGGATTAGAAGATCTGAGTGCAAGTCCATTCAATTTGCTCAGCTCTTGTGTACAGCACACATTGGAACCACCCCTTTTGCTTTTCAGCACCTCCCGTGTAAACCTAACGATGGCTCTTACATCCTTCTAGGTCACTGAGAAACAGAAGAAATGTGTCTTTCTGGACCCAGCCTTGAATACCTTCATTCCACATTGGGACTGTGAACTGTCTTCTCTCTTCTAACAAACAGATGCTCATGCCTTCCCCTCCATCAGGGCTCTGGGAAGACCATTGACTCTTGGTTTTTATCTTTCTTTCTAAAAGTTCCCTTTAATTCCGCATTACTCCTCATACTTGGGTCTTTAGTTTTCCTTCTGGAGTCTGTTTAACTCTTCCCATATAAATATCTTTGGTTTTGATCACAGACTGTTGTTATATAAGCCTACGGTGGGAATCTAGATGATGGGTAGGTGAGACCTCTGTAATGTTCTGCAACTTCTTTTGATTCTATCTAATATCTATCTATCCATCTATCTATTAATCTATCATCTATCTATCTATATTTTTATCAGACTTTAAATAATCAAGCCGAAATATTATCTTATATTTACAAGTTAATATAAATATTTCTACACTCTCTGGACATAATTCTGCAACTCACAATTACATTTTTGGTGGGGAGTGGTGTCGGGGAGAGAGATCATCTTTATTACAGAAGTTATCTTTTATTTGGGAGCTTTAACCACTTTTGGAAGGAGCTTTGGGGACAGGAAGAGAAACAAATCAAATAAGAAAATGATTGCTTGGGGGCTACACTAGACGAGTAGCCCCCAAGAGCATCAAAAGCACAAATATCTTCAATGTTTATGTACAATAATGTCCTGTCTTTTCAGAGTGAAATGTATTCAAATAGCAGTAATATTCCTTTGGAGTTATTCATTTACGTCGTTTAAATATGATAATAATGCCTTATGTATACAGTGACTTATACTTGTCAAAATTCACATTCATTATCTCTTTGATCTTCATAGAAATTCCGTGACAAAAGCAAAGCAGAGACTACTATTCCCATTGAGATATGACTGCAGATCAGGGAAGTGAGTGTGCTTTCTTAGGAGACACTAAGACTGGAGCCCCTATTTTCTACTTCCTAGTCAGGTGCTCTTTTGTCCTAGAATATCCACTTTGTTACAGATGAAACCCCTGCTGTCACAGAACACTGCTGGACTGCTTAAACTGACCCAATCACCTCGCAAGCCAAGGGGAGTGTGGGGGAAATCGAGGAGATGGTGAGAGCCCCACAGTGGCAGGTGTTGGGAAGTAGAGAGAAAGTCCACGTGCCCCTCCAATAGTTAGGTAACTGGGCAGACTTCAGAGATCCGCATCGCCTCCAACCTGCGAGAAAGCCAACGCACCCATTCCTTAAGACTGAGGTAAAGTGGCTACTGCGACAGGGGCTGCGTGGTGACATCAGTCTTTGAAACGGGAGCGCCCCAGTGGCAATACTGGATCTAAGATGTTGGGTGAAGCTCTTGTTTAAAGTGAAGTTTGACCCTCAAATAGTGAAGCAGGACTCAGTGATACGCTGGGGAAGTGGCCTCTGCTGTGAGGAGAGGAGAGGAGGGATGGAAAGGCTATGACTCTCACAGATCTTTTAAAAAGATTTTTATTTTGTTTTTAAATACAGTTTTATTGATTTCAGAGAGGAAGGGAGAAGGAGAGAGATGGAAACATCAATGATGAGAGAGAATTATTTATCTCCTGTACACCCCCTCCTGGGATGGAGCTTGAAACCTGAGTATGAGCCCTGACTGGGAATCCAACCGTGACCTCCTGGTTCAGAGGTCTAGGCTCAACCACTGAGTCAAGCCGGCTGGTCACACCGATTTTGAGTGAGAGAAACATGAATGAAAGTTTCAGGCATATCCACGTGATTTTTCCCATGTGATTGTGCAAAGGTGTCATTTCCTTATTTCAAAATTGATATTTAAATGATAGATGTTTATATTTGAAATAAGCTGTGTTCATTTTAAATATGTAGACTAATGGAACCAGCTCTATGGATGGAGCAGAGTAAAAATTTGAGGACTAAGTAGCTTCAATACCGTTGGCTCCAGACAAGGGGTGACTTTCATTATTAGCGCTTCTGCAAATATCTTTTTCTTGAGGAAGGAAACTGTCTAGTCACCCAGTAGGAATTTTGGAACCACAGAGAAAGCTAATCTCTGATAAAAGAGCAGGTATTTCATGTACCTGATTTCATTATTAGCTGCAGCCAAGGCATCATTTTGGACAGATTCTTGGACTGAGTTCCCCAACAGGAGCTCTGAGATCATGAAGAAACAATTTATTTCTCTCACATATCACTTCACATTAGGTCATGACTCAGTCCTAATTATGCTCTCGTTCTAGGGAGAGATGCAGACCTGCCAGGATTGGAAGAAATGTGATAAAATGACTGAACAGACAGACCATTCTGGTGGCTCTGTAGTCCTCAGGCTTCCTTTCGCTGCATCACTCATCAGGGCTGTGGTATTGCAACCCCCGACCAGGTACTACAGAGTGGCTCTTTATGTGTTTCCAGAATACCTACTGGGTGATGAAACACTTCCCTTCCTCATGAAAAAGGTATTCGCAGAAATGCTAAAAATATGTCAAAATCCCTTTCTGTTTCAAGTCACTCCTATAACCAGTTCCGCGCTTACAGTCTCCTAAAGGTCACCCGTGTGGTTATTTGCATTCATAGCGCCATCAACAAGTATAAATTAAGCCAACAGCCAGAAAAGGAACTTTAAATTTAGGCAACGGGCATAGACTAGGCCCAAAGGATCCATTTCCACCGAATGAGGCTATAAAAATTAAGCATGACCTAAGCATTCTTCTGCCCTCCAAAACAGGGCTCCAGATGACAGCAAAGCCGAAAAACACATCGCTTAGAAGAAAGCAAAGGGCACGACAGACACTCACTTCTTGGTACAATAGCACAGATGCAATACAGGCTTGGAAAGAACCCCTGGTCCAATGCATCAGCTTTTCCTATAGAGCAATGCTATTACTACCCGAGATTTACACGCACACACACACCATTTTCACAGGAAAATACAGCCTCTGAGATGTACTGGCAGTAAGCACAGCCCCAAAAGACAGAAACGAACAGTGTCAGGAGGGTCATTATTTAGACGTACCACGGCACGCATCTCTCTTCAGTGGGGAGTCTTGGTGTGTAAATGTGCACAGTGGAACCTCCCTGCTACTTGACTCTAGTAAATTCTTACCAAATAGCCTTTATTCTTTTGAGGAGTAGTGAGGCTCTTTGTCATAACTGCTTTCTCTTGGAATTTTCGAAGAGCTTTGAGGTTCCCCTTATGTTAATCAACAATGACAAAGAAAGGCCCTGGATATAGGTCTATGCTTAAAAAGTTAGATCAGGCCCGGCCATGTGTCTCAGTGATTGAGCATCGACCTATGAACCAGGAGGTCATGGTTCAACTCCCAGTTGGGGCACATTCCTGGGTTGCAGGCTCCATTCCCAGTAGGGGGCCTGCAGGAGGCAGCCGATCAATGATTCTCTCTCATCATTGATGCTTCTATCTCCTCCTCTCTCTTCCTCTCTGAAATCAATAAAATTGTATTTTTTAAAAAAAAAAAAAAGGAAAGAAAAATTAGATCAGTAGTCTTAAGACCAAACTAAAATTGTTCACCAACATTTCCCAAAGGAATGTTACAAGACAAGATGCCATACTTTCCTATGTTTAGGAGATACTGTTTTAGACAAAATTAAGTAGGTTGCTTCACTCTGAGGCTTCGCAGTGTCTGCAATGGGCGAAGGTACATGAAGAATATCCTAGAGGGAGACATACTAGTCGCTGTTTCCTAAACTTGCTTGACCATGAAATCCTTTTCTTGTGGAGCATCTCTCCTCACCACGGTTTCCCAGAGCAGCTTATAGAAAACGCTACTTCAAATGGTTTCAGCAGGAGCATTAGAGCCAGGAGATCTTGTTGCTCCCTCCTGCTCGCTGGCCCTGGCTTCCTTCTGCATTCTACACAATGGAAGGGCCTGGCGTATCAGCTGCTCTGTTTGGTGTGATTGTACTGAGAGTGGTAACTCACCCTGACCAACTCTATGCATCGATCTGGGGACCAAATTTTGGGGATTCAAAATAGGCAGTCAGCCATTCCTCAGTTGATTGTAAAAAAATAAAAAATTGTTCCTAATATGAAGGTTTGATGTGAGAAAGTCCTAAAGATGAATACTGTACTATTTCTAATCTTTTCTGTTGTTGTTGTTGTTTACTATCAGTGGATTTATATGTGAAGTTTTACTCTGGGTGTGTATGTCTGTATAAATAAAAGGCTTAGTGGAGAGTTGAAGCAAGGACTGCATATATATTTATATACACATATATATGTATATATATAAATATATATATTTATATTTACATACATATGTGTATGTATGTTAATTAACAATGCCCCGGAAGGGCCCTGGATATGTCTATGCTTGAAAAGTTAGATCAGGCCCGGCTGGTGTGTCTCAGTGATTGAACATTGACCTATGAACCACAAGGTCGTGGTTTAACTCCCAATCGGGGCACATGCCTGGGTTATTTTTATGTATCAATATATATTTTTTCACTAGAGAAGGCATTTAAAGGAGTGTAAGAAACCACAAAAACCAGGCTGAATCTTAGAATAAGTTCCGTTTACAATTTCCAACAATAACTCTGTGTGTAGGGAGTAGGGAACTCAGTTAACCTCTCGATTCCTTGGTATTTTAATTTTTCCAGAAGTGATAATCATCCTATTAGTGACCTCGCGGGTGCCCTGAGCATTAATGAGACAATGTGAGAAAAGTATCGAGTGCTATGGTAATGTTAGTTCTAGTGCTACTTATTTTAAGCTCCTCATTTCTCTGGAAGGAGAAATTTGTTAAGTGGAAAGACCTAGTACCACAGAGGATGGAGGGGGAGAAGTTATTGAAATAACTTTAGCAAAGGAAATAGAAAATTTACACAGACACCGAGAGGACTTCATTGTGCCCCCTCTAGGTCCGATCTTTGCTTTGTCATTTCACCCGGCCCTTTGGGGTAGCACAAATATAGCTTCATTTTGGAACTGTACACCCTTCCAAATTCCCCTCTCTGAATGCTTATAGTTACTGGGACAGATCTAAAATGGCTATGGCTATTTACATAGAGCAGGTGCTAACAGAGATGATGGATGGAAGGAGGGAAGGAAAATTTTTCATTCATTTTGGTTTTAGAATACTATGATAGAGGGGAAGAGGTCATAAACGACGAAAGAGGAATAAACGACGATTAGGAATGTGCCCTTCAGTGCTAGGGCACTCAAAATCATTTTTCTCCATTTATCAATGAACAAGTGTTATTTAACCGTCACTGTGCTCAATACAAAGAGAGTCAAAGCTGTGCAAGATACGGCTATTTAGAACAGTTTAAAATCGAGCTGGAAAATCAGCAAACAGATATACATATGCATACACAAAATAATTATGAACAATGAGGCATATACTCTGGGTTGTAACTCTACGCAAAACAGACATTAAGGGAGGAAGAAGTCAGGTGGGATTGACATGGTCAGAGAAGCCTTCTGAGAAGGTGGCCCTGGAACTGGGGCTCCACCCCCATCTGTTCCTCACATTAACCCCAGGAGGTTAATCTCTGTTCATAAATGAGGACGGAACTCAGGCCGACTAACTCACTTACCAAGGTCATGCAATTGCAGGCTAGCTACCTGCAGAGTTCTCTTCTCCACACAGAAGTGTCTTTTTGGTAATGTCTGGATCGTAACAGTAAATATCAGGACAAGAGCCAACGCTGGCCTTTTCTGGTCCAGCCCCCGCCCGGTGGAAGCCTCATCACTCACCATCTGCCCCCCCGCCCCCCCCCCCCCACACCTCCTGCTTCAGCCACACCTGGTGGTTTAGGAAGGGTCCTAGACGGAAACCCATGGCACACTTACATGAATTTAACTGAAAATAATTAAATGAGGAATTATTAATTCAGGGCAATTAGGGGAACCAAAAGGCTGGTGAGGGACAATAGCAGGGACAATAGCAGGAAGATATCGCCACTGCAGGACTGAAGAAACAGGAGGAATAAGTAGGGATCCTCAAAGCTGCGGGACTTTGGAACTACAAAGTGGGCCAGGTAACAGGAGCAGCTTTCCTTAGGCGCCATCAAAACCCCTGTCATTTACCAAGGTCGCGCAATGCCATTGGTCAAACCGCTGGAAGACAAAGGGCAAGGGAGCCCAAGTGATGCAGTCCATGGAGGTTGGCCTCCCAGACACAGAGAAGGGAAGAGCAGACAACAGATCTTAGGGGCAAAAGAGATACACCATCTCCCGCCTTTGCAGAAACTGCCACCACCGATGGCCCTCCATTGCCTGGCTAATTCCTTCGTCCTTCAAGGCAGTTTAAGGATCACCAACCTTGGGAAGCCTGAGTTAGGAGCCTCCTCCTGCACTTTCACAGTCTCTGTGTAGACTCTTATTATTGCCCCTGTGGTGCTGCTGGCATGGACCCCAAGCCAGCCAGAGGCAGAGAAAAATCGCTACCGTAATCCCACCTGGCCCACACAAGGGCACTGATCAAATTCAGTGCTCAACAATAAGCACATATTTCCTAAATTTTTCATTTTCATTGAATTTTAAACGTAGAAAAATGTTGCCAAAATACAAGGAACTCTCAGGTTTTCTTTTTCCCCCAGAGTCACCAATGAACACTTTGCCACATTTGCATACCATTTACATACCTATAAATCTATATATGTAACATTTGACATATGTAAATTTTATATATGTAAATTTTGTAAGTGTAAATTTTTACAAATATATGAATTTTCCCCTTCATTATTTAAACATTAGAATGGTTGCATCGCTCTGCCCCTAAATACCTCAATATGTATTTACTAGGAATAAGGACATTCTGTCATATACTTGGAATATAATCATCAGAATCAGGAAGTTTAACACTGATACAATGCTGTTATTTAGTTCATAGTCCATTTTCAAATTTGTCAGTTGTGCCAATAATATCCTTCATAGCTAGCCCCTCTCCCTTCGCCCAGTCCAGAATCCAATACAGGGCTGTGCATTGCAGCTAGTTGTCATACAGCTTCAGTCTCCTGTAATCTAAAACACATCCCCTGCCTCTCGGCACCTTAACCTTGACATTTCTGAAGAGTATGGACACTAATTGTGTAGAATGCCCTGTAATATGGCTTTATCGGATATTTCCATATGATTAGATTTGGCGTCTTTCTTTTTGGCAGGAGTACTCCAGAAGGGCTGCCGTGTCCTTCCCAGTGCCTCACTGAGTGATGGCAGTATTTCCTAATATCAGTGATGCTAACCCTGGTTCAGGTATGTCTGCTAGGTGCCCCTATTATTAAAAGCTTCTGTTTTAAATGTATAAATAATCTACGGAAGATACTCTGATATGTAAATAACCTGTTTCTCATCAAACTCCAACCATTCTTTAAAAAAGAGAACAATTCACTGGGTATAGTGGGCAAAAAAGGAAGGAGCACTAACCTCCCGTCACTCCTCTGGTGCCGAGGCAGGTCATTCTCACTGTCCGGGCGGGGCTCTCCGTTTTGAAATGTAGCTCCTGTCTACAGCACCCCTGCTCAGGCTTCTGTTAGGAGAAAATGGAAGAAGGGATTGATTTGAGTCTCAATAAAAAAATAAACCAACCCCAATAGCACCTCCTTGGGATGAGGGCTCAGTCCTTTTATAATTTTCCCATCGCATTCTGTCATCAGAAGCAGCGATGCCTTCCTGCTTATGGACATCAAAACTGGGCAGGCTTTGTGCTGGCTTATTTACTTCCAAGGTCTGAGCGACAGACAGGTAGCCTAATTATTATTGACCCAAGTCGTTTTTCTTGCTTAGAAAACAATATAATAGTTTTAAGAGCTAAAGTCTGGCAAACTTGGAAACCAAAATAATCTTGTCCTCAGACCTTGAAGACTCATATTAGGTTAATGTCTCTGTCTTTTTTTTTTTTTTTCATGTATTTATAGGTTTTTCAACTGGTACTTGCTTTCCTGCCCAGGTCTCCTGTAGTAAGATCATCACAACGAAGGACTTTGAATCACCAGTAATAAGATGGCACTGTGGCTGTTAGCTTAGTCACCTGGCCCAGACTAGAATGGGGTCTCCCTGAGGCCAGGGCTGTGCACCACGGATTTACACACGCATTGCCCTTTGTCTAGCAGATTGCACAGTAAGAACATTATGGGTACTCAGGTTTAGTTGAGTAAGTACATGAATTAAATGGCCCCAGTATTATAAATTATTTTTCACTCTCCCAGTGATATTCTTTTGTAGAGCTTTGTTTTCATTTAATGAATGAAGGACTGTCCCCTGGCCAACAAGTTCTAACAGTCCCAACGTCCCCAGCCCTCCATAGAGTGGCTAGGTCACCACTCAGGTCACCCACAGAGGGACCCATTTTTGTTTCTCTTCTTGGGAAGTCTTAGCTGTGAGTTGATACAGAATTAGGTCATCAAGGACTAGTTGTCTGCAAAGTCCTATAAGCACAGATATGAGTAGGTGATTGGTGGGGCATGGAGACAAAAGAGGGAAGGAAGGTGAGAGAGGGGAGAGGGAAGGAGGGAGGGAGGGGGAGGGAAAGAGAGAGAGAGAGAGAGAGAGAGAGAGCGCCCCCCACAGAGCTAGACTTGATTTGCTTCCCTGCCAGCTAAAGTCGCTGCCCGACACCAGAATTTAATGTTCTGAATTATTCTTTAACGCATAACTGTGCCCAGTACTCCTGGTTCCTGGGGTGCTAAGACTCGCTCATCCCTTGCCTATAGAGAGGATTCTCCCACTATGCTCTGGCACCCTATACCTGCCTCCTCACATGCTTTAGATATCACCCGAAAGACAGTACACAGATGCACCAAGAACCCCTCCCTAAGACCTTCAACCATGCCCGGCTGGTGTGGCTCAGTGGTTGAGCGTTGACCTATGAACCAGGAGGTCACAGTTTGATTCCCAGTCAGGACACATGCCCAGATTGTGGGCTCGATCCCCAGTAGCGGGTGTGCAAGAGGCAACCAACCAATGATTCTCTCTCATCATTGATATTTCTCTCTCTCTCCCCCTCTCCCTTCCTCTCTGAAATCAATAAAAATATACTTAAAAAAATAATAAGACCTTCAACCACACAGCAAAAGCCAGTGAGAGGATAGTACCTTTAAAGTCTCCTCTAATCCATGCTTCTTATTTGAGAGACAAGAATAAATGACTGCTTCAAATAAAAATATCCAAGATGCCGTAGAGAGACCAACCGAAGTTTGGTTTAAAGAACTATTAAACATGACAAAGGGATTGGGAAGGTTTCCCCCTTTCCTGAAAGTCCTTCATGTGACATCCACCTTAACGCTGTACCTGATTTTAAAGCCAGCAGATGTCTGACATATAATACAACATTTATAAATTAAGGAAGCCCTCCTCTTTTAAGTAATATTCTTTTAAATCTCCGTCTCTGACAGTGCTACTATTTGCATAGTAACTGTAATAGGCGTATTTTGGGGGAAATGGTGAATAAAACCTGACAAGCTATCGGGGGAATCTGAATGTATAATTGATGGGGGCATACATTAATATGATTAGGCCTTTATTGGGTGCGGTGGCTGCCAAGCCGACAAAGGGGCCTGGAACAAGGCTCAGCAGTGGTCTCGGCGCTGATAGGCATCAGTGTGTAACGTGGGTTATCGGAGCCCTCTCATGTGCTCTGCCCACAACAGCACTGGGCCTAATTGAAATTTTTATCTTTTTGTTGCATACAGACAGTTTGGGCTGATCACTTCTTTGGGAAAGAGGAGCGGACCAGGCGATAAAAAAAAAAAAAAATCAAAAAAAAAATCAAGGTTTTCAGTGAAGGTCTTAATAAAATCATTTTCATAAAGGCGTTAGAAACCAGTGCTTTGTAAAGCCACTCTGGAGAGCCCGACTTTGGGAAATTCCTTCGCACTGGGATTTTTGCATATTAAGCAGGCGCCTCCAAACCCATGTAACAAAGACATAGGCAATCCAGTCACTTCTGTGGAAATTGATGGGTTTTTCATAAAATCATGGCTGCAAGTTTAGCTTTTTTTTTTTTAACACTGTACAAAGTCATTTTATATAAACATCAATGATGAGAATCATGGATCAGCTGCCTCCTGCACACCCTCTACTGGGGATCAAGCCTGCAACCCGGGCATGTGCCCTGACCAGGAATCGAACCGTGACCTCCTGGTTCCTAGGTTGACACTCAACCACTGAGCCATGCTGGCTAGGTGTAAAGCCATTTTTTAAAAGGTGTAAAGCCATCTTTTAATCACTATAATAAAGTGTATCTTTGTAGAATAACATCTTTAAGTAACAAAATTAAAATAATCTTTCCTTCCATTCTAAACAATAAACTCACATGCTTTATCTAAATGGTATCATCCCTCCTCACCAGCATTTTTGCTTAGATACAATGTATGTTTTTGCCTGTGGGTCCATGATCAAACATAGGGGGTTGTGACAGTCACAGAATAACACGTTAAGTTTCAGAGATCGAGGCACATCTGTAATTTTCCAGAACTTCCTCATTTTATAGAAATAGAATATCCGCCCTAGTTTACATCTGCCCTTGGCAGTAATAAGCATAAGATGGGAAGCAAGCTGGATATGATTTGGGGGAACATTTGTGTACTGTCACCAGAAAGGTCATATGTTTTATGAACTTTGTGATAAAAATGAGTGTTGATATCTAGGGACTGGACAATGAAAACTAATGGGGCATTAGAACTTCCTTGGTGACCTCATGAAGCAATTTACGATCTTTTTATCACCCCTCATACGATGTTGTCATAAAAATGATCTTTTAATTAAGTGTAACAGGAAAACTCTGCACCCACCAGTGACACCCTAGAGTTCTGCTTGCTCTATATCTTTGCCAACATGTGGTCTTTTCAGACTTTTTAATTTCAGTCATCCTAGTGGGTATATGTTGACATTTCATTGTGGTTTTCATTTTAATTTCCTTAGTTAGTCCTAAGGAAATTAGTCCTCATGACTAAAGACATTTTAGTAGCATATTGGCTATGTATCTTCCTTGGTGAATTGTCTGTTCAAATCTTTTGTCCCTTTTTAAACCAAGTGATTTCCCTTCCTATTATTGAGTTGAAACAGTGTAAATTTTTCAATTGGTGGTAGGGGAGATATTTATGCCATCAAAGGTCAAAGGACATATACATATGTAGGTCCAGGTAAACTGTGGGTCCAAGGCTGAGACACAGATAAGTTAGAGGTGATATTTGAAAAACTATCTGCATGAAAAGGTTACTCACGCTGCTGACATAAAAAATCAGGTAGAGTCAGGGACCCAAAATGTAGAAATATGGAAATCTGCTAAAGCATTCTTTTGTCCAAGTGTAACTGATCATTCCCCTCCCACCCAGGTGGAGACAGTTCCTGATTGTTGGCTGTTAGGGGACCAAATCCGTGTTGGGGAAGATGAGTAAAGATGGAAGCATGGTTTAAAGTGTAGGGTCAGGGATCAGACATCATTTTTTACCACAGAGGGTGTGTCTGTGAATATGCATTTAATATACTTTTAACAAATGTTTGAGGGCCCATTATGTTCCAGACAGTGTATCAAATGTTGGATGTAAAATGGGGATGAAAAGAAAAAAATGACAATAGTGGCAACAAGAGGTAAGATTGATGTTCTAAGGAGCTCATCGCCTCATCCTTTAATTTCTTTCATTTTTTATTCATTTCAAATATTACTATGTTAATTATGATAATTATCATTGATAATTAAATAATTATAGATAAGTAAATAGTTAATTATTTTAATTAAAACGTTATGATTTACATGTCCACTCAATTATTTAGCCAATATTTTTTTAGCAAAAGATATGTTTTGGTCACTGTTTTTGGTGCAGAGGCCAATGTTGGAGTCTCTCTCTTGTGAACTAATGCTCTAAAATAGTCCTGGAAGCTCATTCTAAATGTAAGCACAATGTTATATTATTTGGTGAAAAAGTTCATTTTCAAGAGTTCTTTATTCCAAAAAGCTCCAGACAATTCCACATTCATCATTTTCCTTAAGTGCTATCGCTTACATAGCCTCCATGTAGTATTTCAACATGAGGTTAATTGCAGCTAAAGAAAAGTTTATGATTAGTCCAGACAGGTATTTTTCTTCATTGTCTAATACCATAAATCCATTAAATTCCTATCCATCTTGTCATCCTCTCCTTGAAGACTTGGTTATATGACCTGCTATAGTAGTTCAGGTTCGTGATTATAATAGTGATTGGCAGAGAGCTTTCAGAGTTGTAATAAATTTTGCCATAGGCAGAGAGGGATTTTATACCAACCCCATTCCATGGTGAAATTGGAATTTTTAACTATCTTATTCCTGGTACGCAGTATCATTTGGAAGAAAGAACCAAACATCTTCTGGCTTTAATAATTGTAGTAATTTGCTTGGAGGATAAAGTTTGAAGTAGCTTTGTAGCATACCACTCTCTTGAACCCCATATTCTGGAATTACCCCCCATCCTTAAATACGGGATATCTGTGTTTTTTGAATTGTTTTCATGGCCTGATAATAATTCTGGAATATGAGAGAAGTGGTAGGGATCTTGTCAGGGGAATTGGACAACGCACTTTCCTCTTCTCTATTTCTTTCTTTCTACAAAAGGAGCAAATTTCAGGGACTCTCTAGTGCAGTGGTTCTCAATCTCCCTAATGCCGTGACCCTTTTAATACAGTTCCTCATGTTGTGGTGATCCCCAATTCTGTTGCTACAAATTGAACATAATTAAAGCATAGTGATTAATCACAAAAACTATATGTAATTATATGTGTTTTCTGATGGTCTTAGGTGACCCCTGTGAAAGGGTCGTTCGACCCCCAAAGGGGTCACGACCCACAGGTTGAGAACCGCTGCTCTAGTATATGTCTATACTGGAGTACGCATGTGTGCGTATAAACAAGTAGCCCATATGACCATGATACATGAGTTCCTCCTTGAAATTTCAGTTGTTGACATGCTGGAAAAATTGGGTACGTAAATTATTTCTGCCTCCACGCACTTTAACTCGAACGGCCAGCACTCATTCAGTGGGCCACCATAGGTCTCCCTGTCCTTGCAGCATTACAGGGGTAATAATTTTTAACATGGTTGAACAGCTCTTGAAAATTTCTCCAATGTATTCAACATGAACCAGCCTTTCCTCAACATCGGGCCTGCATGTCTTCCCTCCACATTTATGTCTCTACAACAAACATATTTATTGGGGCCATTATGAGAAAAAGCTCCCTCTCCATAAATATTTGTCTTCCCCTTTGTCCCTTTTATAGGATCGTGAAGAAATGATGGCGGGTCTTGTTGGGTGGTTGTGCATATGTGCATGCCTTGGAAGGAAATCTCCCTTTTACTCTTTCACTGAACTATCTCTATAACATCTTGTTTAAAAAGTCAGACACTTTTGGTGTGCTCTAAAGAGAGGAATGGACTAAGGAGCACAACAGGTGATAAACAGGACTCAGTGATGTAAATAAACAATGAGGTATTCCCTGTGCTGGTATTTGCAGATGATTTCTTCATTGACTGGACACCTGGATGTCACTAACCTGTATCAGGGATCTAGCACTTTAACTGATTGTCCTCTGGCTAAACAGCTATCTAGAACTGGCTTCAATGATGGGATTTGGATAAATAAATGCTCACCTATTGGTTAATTTTTCAACATTTTCATGATCCACAGTGCTTGATCTGCTGGATTAAGAAATTTTACTAGTCAGAGACATACTGTGCCCAGAAGTTACTGTTTCCCAAGACAAATTAGGTCTTGGAATGAAATATTTCCTTTCCTTTTGCTAGCTGTTTTCCTCCTTTTTCTGCTGAGTGGTCCTATCAGGAACTAGCTTGGTGGGTTGTTTTGTTTGTTTATTGTTTGTTTTGTTTTGTTTTGTTTTGTTTTGCAGTATATGACAGAGGCATGCCCTCTTTATGTAAGGATAGGTTATCATCGCAGAATGATAACCACAAGGCAAATTGTTAATAATTTTCCTTTGATAAGGGATTAGGTAGAAAACAAAGAATTGGGGGCAGATGAGGTAGGGAACATTTCAGAGGATCTTCTTTTCATCCAGCTATAATGAAAAAGGTTTTCTTTATTCCCCTGATATGAGGACAAAGGTCCAAATTAATGCGCTGTGAATAACATGACAGCCCTTTCAGGTATGGCTTCACATTCCACTGGTGAAGTGAGGAAATCCAAAGTGAATTCTGTTGCTTTTTCAAAGGGTAGCTGACATGTCTTTAACGTTCGAGAGAAAACACACACACACACACACACACACACACACACACACAGTTTTCAGGTATGCCAGCCAGGATGAACAGGTGACTTATTGGGAATGCTAGTTGAATAGTTTGGAATGTCACCATTTCTGTGGCTTTCCTTTCAGTTTCCATTTTTTTATAGTACATTTTCATGGCTCAATTACCAGACCAATTATAGTTTTCTCTTTTTATTTGTTCTCTTTTATTGCCACTTGGGACAGAAAAAAAAAGGAACATTGGTGACAGTTAGCTCGTTTATGGAAGGCTTTCAACACTGCTGATTAGAATGCTCTTCAGCTAGTCAACTTGCCAATGACATCCTATAAAAACAGCCTTTCGGATGAGGCTCTTCATGGCCGTGAGGGTATTTCTCACTAATGGAAATATACAAATGTGAGCTGACTCTCCGAGTGAGGAACAAGAGGTCTCCTTCAGGAGGGGGTCTTAGGCTCATTGTATCTTTTGTAAGATTTTCATCACTGACTTGGGGAATGGAGCTTGTTCCTGGATGTCATCCCTCACCCCACCCTACCCCACTGCACCCACATAGTTGTCATTACATACCCATCAGAACCGTCAGCAACTGTTGTGTTACAGTAAACCAAGCTAAGCCACAGCATTTCATTATGGATTTTCATTGTTGCTTTCATCAGGGCCCTTGAAAACCTGGAAGGCAAAGAGATTAAGAAAGATGAATTTTAAGATGGTATACTAAACATCAAAACCAATTATAAGAGAGGAAGTAAAAGAGTTTAGGTAAATTTGCAGATAACAAATATTTTGAACAGCCTCTCATGGAGAATTTAGAAATGAATCTTATGGGTGCTGGGTATTTTTTTAAATATGATTTTAAAGAGAGAGGTAGAGAGATAGAAACATCAATGACAGAGAGACATTGATCAACTACCTCCTGCACACCCCCTCCTAGGGATAGAGCCCAAAACCCAGGCATGTGCCCCAACCAAGAATTGAACTGGGGACCTCCTGATTCATGGGTTGATTTTCAATCACTGAGCCACACTAGCCAGGTGGGTGCTGTGTATTTTTAAATTGATTTTACATAACTATGTATTTCTAATGACTATCCTATACAATAAAAGCCTAATATGCTAAGTGTCCAATCATCCATTCAACCAACCAAAGTATAATATGCTAATGATATGCTAAGGCCACTCAACTGCTTGCTATGATGTGCACTGACCACCATGGGGCAGACAGTCGACCGGTCAACCAGTTGCTATGACATGCACTGACCACCAGGGGACAGGTGCTCCGACTCATCGGGACTGAGCAAGATAGACCAGACATGCCCTGAAGCTCTCCCGTGTCCCTCCCTGGCCCCAATCGTGCACCAGTGGGGTCCCTTGGCCTGGCCTACACCCTCTCGCAATCTGGGACCCCTTGGGGGATGTCAGAGAGCTGGTTCCGGCCCTATCCCACGTCAGTCTGAGGGGCCCCACTGGTGCACGAATTCATGCACCAGGTCTCTAGTAATCCTATAAGAATGAAAAAACGTTTGGTGCTCTAAATGTATCCTATTTTCTCTCATCTTTGTTAAATTGCATAGTTTACTTTCTATAGCTTCCTTCCCCCAAATACTGTAGCTTGTCAATTTCTTCTACGTTACTCAGCAATTGCCTTCATCCCTATGTCAAAGTGTAATGGTCATTTCTAATGAAGGTTCTTCCATGAACTTCTAAGACTGGGTTAGGAATCCCTCATATGTCCCATACACCCTCTTCTTGCACCAGGCGGCATGTACACCTTACACCATTGCTACCTTTGTACTTGCCCAACTCTCCAACCAGACCACAAATATTTTTGTGGCTATTTTTTTCTGTCTGTTTTACCACAGATGCCTTTTGCTTAGTACCACCTTTGCCACATAGGGGCTCAGAAATATTTGCACCGCCTCTGCCATGCTTGACATCTACGACCACATTTCTGTTCACTCTTATCTTCTTAGAAGTAAAGGGAGCAGTAGTTATAAACATTTCCTCCAATGTCAGCAGAGATGTTCATCAAAACTTTCAGTCTTCGTTCCAAGGGTATCTAGGATTGTAAAGCAAGTCGACAGAAAGACCGCATTCTTATGGGAATCATGAGCTTGGGGACTCTGAGATGGGGAGGTGGCCAGCATTGCCACTGTCACCCACAAAGCAGTATAGACAAGAGAAGTCGTTCAGTGGGTCTCATCCAACAGTCCAATCTGGTGGAAGCGTTAGCATCAGGAGTCTCTGAAGAATGCAGCCCCATAATGTGGTTCTAGGATGTTTTATTAGATTGGAGTAGGTCTCAAAGAAGTAGTGAGTTCTACTTTCTGAGCGAGAAGAATGAAGCAGGAACAAGGCAGGGGACCAGGTCTCCAGACGGATGTGCCAAGGAGTATTAAGAAACTGGAACACAACCCAAACTCTGATCTAGAAACTCCATGAAGTGGGCTAGACCCACAGGATTGGAGTTGGGAATGGAAGCTCCAGATTTGCTGGCATGTGGACGCCCAAGGCTCACCCTGGCACATCAGACACCATTCAAGAGGCAGGAGTCATGTGCTGGTCTCAACAGTATACTGAAGAAAGGACCAGCAGGTGCTTATTTTGCAAGAACTATTGCAACAGGGCCTTTGGCAAGAACCTTTTCCTCACACACTCTAAGATAGCACCAGAATGGAATTTAAATTCAAAATTAATTTGTAGCAAGTGTTTCTGCTATCAGTGTGTATACCAAGGACGGCTGGGGACAGTTTTTCAGTAGCACAGGATAGTGAACTGAAAGAAAACCATTTTCTTAGCCGTCTAAAAATCAGGCCAGTTCTAAAGCATCCATCATTCGTGGGTTGTCCGCAATCCAACATGCTCCATAGATACACAAAACTACACACTAAAGTTGCCATCAAAACCTTGGCCAAGATAATTGAGCCAAACTCATAAAATTACTGAACCTGTTTGGTTTATAGACTGCTTTTAAAAATCACAATTTACATTCTTTCGACGCTGAATTGCAACAGAAGGCCCAGGGCACTATGGGTTATCAAAGCACATCTCCGCCATTGCACCTTTTTGTTCTTTTATAATTATCTGTTTTTGTGTCTGTTTCCCTAATAGATTATGAATTCCTTCAGAATTTTCAGTTCTTGGAAGAGATATCTGTGAAAAATTTAGTAGCAGTCTAAGCCAAGTGTGAATATGCCTTAACTTAGTTCTTTGGTCTCAAGACAGGAAAACCGAGCCTCATCTATTGTATTGTAAACAAATGACATTAACAAATTCTCAGTGACTTGGATCAATATGGTGTCCCAACAAAACCAGGCCAGCCTCAATCACATTATGAATACATGTTGACATACAGATTCTCACTTAGCTTTCTGAGCTTATTTTCCTAACAGGGAATGATATCTTTAAAAGGTTTAGAATGTAAAAATATAGGGACTTTAACAATAGACACATATGAGTAAAAATGTGCTTTTGTTCAAATGAAAGACTATAGTAGGATGTATTACCTCCAGGCAGACATATTTTTGGGTCTTCCCCCCGCCTCCCATTTTGTTTCTATCCCTGTTTTTTTACATACATTATTTCTCCTCCAGAAATACATACTAGTTCATATTCTTTCTCCCCACAATTCTACTCAATATTCCATTCTGGTAGTAAGAGTATTCTAGTGTAGGAAGTACATATTTGTCAGCATAAATCACATTTGATCTTTCCATTTGTTCTGAGAGTCTTCTAGACCTTGAGTATATATAACGGTCCTTGCAATAAAATCACTTTGTTGGGAAACTGGACAAGTAATTTGCAAACCAGCAGAAAACTTTCCAAGTATGGGAAAAAATTTGACCCAGGGATTGAAACAAATGATGACATTAATGTAAAAGTCTATTTTTCTACAGCCAAAACAATTAACTTAATTAACAAACACTGATTGAGTTGACATACTGAGTTCAAAATAATGACAATAATAAAAAAGCTTTTTTTTGGTTTCAAATCAATGATATTAATTTAATTGGTTTTAAACCCATTATTTCTAAACTCAATACTTAAACAGAATTAACTTCATAATTTTTAAGTAATAAATAAACCTGCTGTGTTTTTAAGCAATAAATAAAACTTCTGTACTTAAGAGAATGAGCCATGTTCTGCCTTCGATTATAGCTTATTCCCAGGTTATATTACATTGGAACAAATCATATTGCAATGAAATCTCCCTTTAGAGCCAGAAACTTTTTGTTTTCTATCAAAGGAGATGGCTTTACAAAGAGAATGCATGGCCTGAGGTGTTGAGTAGGCCTGTATTTTTAGATATAAATATATTTTGAAGAGCCAGAGGCTGCCAATTCTTATTTTTCTCTATTTCAAATAACACTTGATGCAACAAAATCCTAACACAAGGAAAGTTTGAATGATCCCTAGAGAACTTTGAAAAAATGTCTTACCTGCATTTATATATAGTTTTTCTGAATGCTATGATGAAAATGGTTCTTGAACTAAAGGCACATATATGAAAAATAATAAATTAAAGCCAAATATCTGGAAACTATAAAATAATTGCTCTTGTGAGTTACATAGATTAAATATAGATAAAAGCTCAAACACATGCTTACTCTTTTCATTTTAAATTGGATTTTGTTTTGCCAATACATACGCATGCCAGAGCGTTTAGATGGCTTACTGCTTGCAAGACCTATAATCATCCTGAACTACTGAACAAACAGTGTTTCTAGGACCTAAGCCTAATAAAAAAATGTCCTATTTCTATGGGAAGAGTGTTGAACGATTACAAACCTCTGCGTGTGTTCTCTTATAGGTTAAGACTCACCTGTTAGCAGCTATAATCTCCGCACCTTGGAATCACACAAATTTTCCCATATTGGGTCATGTCATCAGACATACATATGTGCAAATGGATGATTTATTGATAACAGCATTGAAATAAAGCTTGGTAGTTATTATAAGATGATTTAATAGAACCAATAATTATTAACAATAATGCAAAAGAATGTTTTCAATAGAACTAGTATTATTACCTGTGACTGTTTGAAAGCACAGAGTTAAAGTCCTCGTGTTAGTAAGCAAGTATATGAAAATACGGGTATTTAGCAGAGTGGCTTTTTCTCATGAGTCTGAGGTGAACTCACCACTTATGTAGATCTACGGGCAGTACATAACCGTGAAGGAGGGTGAGGAAGATACACTCCATGGTCCCACTGTACTGGGGAAGGGGACATCAAGGTGTCAGCTGGAGATGGGTTTAAAAACTTGAGGAGACAGAGAGCTTTGAAATAATCTCTGGGAAGGAAGGAAGGAAGGGAGGAAGGAAGGAAGGGAGGGAGGGAGGAAGGGAGGGAGGGAGGGAGGAAGACTGACCTACTCAAGTCCAGAAAAAAAAACCCTCAGTATTTGTGAGTCCACCTAATAGTGGGAAACCTTAAATTTAGATTCAATACCAAAATTCCATAAATATTTAAACACCTAATAGATGCTTGGTTGTTCTCGTCCTCTTACTATTTATTAATAGAGTTTTCAAAGAATCCTCCCATTTTGGTTGGCAGCTGCTGGGGTGGGTTTAAATGTGATGTACTTCTCGGCTGTTTATCCCATGGGGACTGTGCTGAGACAGACTTACCCAGACTTCCTTTGAACACAGAAATGAAAATCAATAAACAATTTGAACCTCTTCGAAGAGAATTTTTCTTCTCTGATGAATATACAAGCTTGGTTACAGCTTAATTCAAAGGCTGAATTTAGGGAGTGTTTTCGAATGCACCATAAGCATGACAAACACAAGCCTCACAGGACATGCCCACAGGGAGACTTAATTTAAAAAAAAAATCACCATACTCTTTCATTCCAAGCCCACAAAAAGATGAGACAACTCCACGGGAATAATATTTACTTGAACCCAAGTCTTGAGAAATGGCCCAGTGAGCACCTGATGATGTAATTTGTGCTGTCTACAGACACAGAGTTTTGTTTTGTTTTTGTTAATCCTCACCTGAGGATACTTTTCCATTGATTTTTAGAGAGAGTGGAAGGGAGGGGGAGAGACAGAGAGGGAAACATCAATGTGAGAGAGACAATGATTGGTTGCCTCTTGCACAGGCCAGACCAAGACCAGGATAGAGCCTGCAACTGAGGTTATGTGCCTTGACCAGATTCAAACCGGAGACCCTTCAGTCCATGGGCCGACGCTCTATCCACAGAACCAAACCAGCTAGGGCTTAGACACAGAGTTTTGAAAGCCAACAAATATATGGGGCTGTTGGGGGGGGGGGGGGAGGTCAATTAAATCAAACACAAAATGTTTGATCAGTTAGGATGTTTTACATTTCAAGTGACAGAAAACTCAACTCTGGTTTTGGTTCTTTGGATCCAGGAGCCCAAGAAGTGTTCCTGGCTCCTTTGCCTCCTTCAGTTCATTCCTTCTGTGATGTTGATTTCCATATGCTCCACACCTGGAAGCAAGGCCTCCCACGTGATGGCAAAATGGCTCCCAAGGAAAGAAGTTCAGCTGTCTTTTCACACCATAGTGGATAAAGAGCCCGGAGCCGTCTCTCCCTGACCTGCCTAGGGTCACATGCTCTTTCCTATCTCTGCGCCCCAGGGCTAGGATGTACTGATTGAGTTAGGCCGTCAGAGCTCACCCCTTGACATTAAGAAGAGTATCAATCCCAGGGAGGTCTTGACATGTTTGTTACAGGTGGTTTCTCAGAAGAAATCTGAGGTCAGATTTTACCAAAAGAGTGACGAGAGAGGATGATCTGACCCAAACCACAGATAAAAGCAGGTAAAACAGATTTGAGGAGTGGCTGAATTAATTAATTAATGGTACTATTAGAATCATGTTTTAAAATGTGGTAATAAGTTGAACTGCACCCACAATTCATCACCAATATATTAAGCTCGCCTGTTGATGAAGGCATTTTTTTAAAGATGTAAGAATAAAGATACAACTGTAAAACTAAAACTACCAAGCCAATACCATAAATTTCAAGTAGGTACTTTACTTTCCAATAAAGTCTCTTATTAAATACCTGTGAAAATTAAATGTAATACTTCTTATTAAATGACTCTAGGGACTTCGTTTCCTTTTGCTTTATAGCATTTTATCATTAAGCTTCTGATTTTTCGGCAGGGTTTAACAATAGGCACACTAGAGTCATGAAAGGGGATAAATGTTATGTTTCATACCCTCACCCCAACGTTTTCTCTGGTTAAAGAAAATGTGAATGCACAGAGAGGAGCCTGTAGGACTGACCTCCCTTTATCTTGTGTAAATCAAGAGAACACATCATTCTGCTGGCTTATGACAAGGCCAGTTGAAAAATCCACCAGTGAGATAATTCAACTGATTAATGACGGTTGATGTTTATGGGGTTTAGAGCTGCATACAAACCACATGTCTTCCTGAGTCTGGTGAGAAGAATGTGAATTTACTCCCAAATTCTTGCTTTGACTCACATCTGTTAGTATCTGTGGTGGTTTTACAGTATGTCCACAAATTCTTCCACACTCCTTCCTCTAAATATTGGAGCCTACTTCTCATCCTCTTGCATGGGGGTTGGCCTTGCTGACTCACTTCGAACAAACAGAATATGCAAAAGTGATCTCAGAATTGTCTGCTTCCTTCCTGAGCTCTCTTTCTCCTTTGGACCACTCACTGTGCAGGAAGCCAGTGGCCACATGGTGAGGACACCTTGCAGCCCTGCAGAGCGGTCCCGGTGTAGAGGAACGAAGGTCCCTGCCTACAGCCAGCAAGAGGCTGAGACTTGCAGCCTATGGGCATGTGGGTGAGCCATCCCGGAAATGGGTCCTCTAGCCCCAGGCAAGCTTTCATTTGACTGTGACCTCAGCCTGTGTCTTGCCCTCGATCCCAGGAGAGACCCTGAACCAGAATCACTTGGCTAAAATCTTCCCAGATTCATTACTTTCAGAAAATGTGTGAGATAAACATTTGTTGTTTTAAGTCACTAAGTTTGGGAGTATCTGGTTATGCAGCAATAGATAAGTAATTCAGCACCCAATCTCAGTTCCCATTGCCCTTCAAGGTGCAAACTCCTGACATGTATCAATTGATAAATTAGTCAGTCAAGCAACCAACCAATTAAGTATGTGTTTACTACTCACTTCTTCTATGCCCAGCATAATCTCATATTTAACATCAGTACCTTCTTGATTTCAGCTTGCCTTCTGTTCATTTTCTAGTCAGTAGCATATAGTTTCGCACTTAAATTTTTTTATTTAACAGACTTATGTTATCTTTGGCCAACTTCCCAAAAGTCAGAGGTCTTCAAATTTTAAAATATTTCTGGATGCATTTCTGGACTCAAGTTGACTCAATTAATTGAAGTGGAAAATTAGTTCCTTCCAATAGCTTGATTTCCAGAAATTAAATAACCGGCCCTGTTTGTCTTGGACCAAGTGCTGTGTTGCATTTGTAGGCAGAGAGTAGTCCATTTTGCCCATATCTAGCACTTTCCTCTTTATTCCACTGAGTGGTAAGGCACGTGCACACACAACATCTAAACAAACACACCGTGCTTTAATATGTGATATATGTCACAGTGGTGACGAGCATTACCTCTGACAAGTGTTGTGTGAGTTCAGAGGAGAGAGACACAGTACACTGGAGCTGTCAGGCGTCTTTGGAAGAGGCAGAGTTTAATGGCAGTCCTGAGTATTAGATTGCGATAGGGGGTAAAGGACAGAAAGAACATTCCTGTGGTGGCCCTCTCATAACCTTATCAGGACTGAATTTGTTGGTGTCCAAGCAAGAAAACCATGAAAACCCTCAAATAGCTATTTGCCCACCTATGATCCATGTGCACATGAACACACCATCTAGGAGCAAGGATGAGTTCAAGTTCACACACAAGTAGATCTCTGATATTTAGAGCTCTGTTGCAATGGGATGACTAAATGTTGATTGGTTTTGGTAAAATAAGGAACACGCAACACAAGTGCTGAACTACGTCTACTGCTTTCGGAAGGGAAAACAGGCTGGATTCTGTTTATCGGGGACTGACCCCTGTCCAGTCCCACATCCAATAAAAATGAAGCCAACTGATTTGAGGATTTTTTCAATGTGACCACTGGTCAAAAACCCATTTAAATGGCTTTGATCAACTGTCCTCTTTTATCCTGTTCTCAGCCATTTGTGCTGTTTTTTCTTACCAACACTGGTATAATTTTTCCTTGCTTTAACTACTTTCTTTGAATCTAAGAAATGCATGCATTCTAAGATTATGTATGTATGTGTGTGTGTATATATATATATATATATATATATATATCTTGGTTTTAAAAACTAATAGCTAAAAAAACAAATCAAATCCTCCTACCCCCAAAACTTTGGCCCTCTACTCCTGAGAGTTAAAGCAGGATGCGGGTCATAAAATGCATCCCACATACAATCCTTTCTGTCCGTTGAGATGATTCACTGATTTGTTTAAGGCCAGGAATTTTTCCACCTCGTAGAGTCAGGTCTGATCAGAAGTTCCTGAAGGAACATTGTTATTCTTCATGACATTAGAACAGAAGAAGCTAGACAGGTCCTTTATTTGTAAAACTATTTTTCTGAGCCTGTAAACACCTGCCATATTAGTAACTCTGCACAGGAGATTAGAGCACATCCACTCAGACATTAAAGGACTGGTGTTTGTTTTCCTCTCTTACAGAAAACGAAGAGGATTCAGCTCCTACTAACATTTACTGAAGTCACTCTGGAAATTATTCAGTGGTGAGGCATTCTGGGAGAAAAAAGCAAATGTCTCTTTTTGGTTTGGAAACAGCAGTTAAGAAAGTTTCAAGAGAAATAGAGAGCCTCATAAGACTAGGAAAGCGAATCATGGTCAACTCAAGTTACTTATGGAAAAAAAAGCTAGTTGGGTTATTGCTATTAAAGATTTCAAGGAACTTGCACTCAGAACTAAGGAAAGGAGAATAAACACTCAGCATAGATGTGTATCGAGTGTGGACTTTAAAAAATTATGAATGAATGAATTAGCGAATCTTAGAGAATTTTGTTATCCATTCTATAAGGATAAAAAATTATGAAAACCTAGATGCGTGGCAGCGAAACGTGTAAATCTTATCCCCGAATGATGTAATCCCACAGCTATATCCACTGAAAAAGTATTGTTACTCATGGGATAAAGCACAAAAATTTATAAAAACCTAGATTTATGGCAGCGAGATGTGTAAATCTATATCCCCGAATGATGTAATCCCACAGCTATATTTGCTGAAAAAGTATTTCTACTTGAGGCCATAAGGATTAATGTTGCTTTCTTGGTAATACACCAAGAAACACTTGACGTCTTTTAAAACAAAGCAATATAACACTCTAATGTACAAGCAACATTACTCCGGAAACACATTTGTCTGTCAGGGCCAAATAGTAATCCTAACTTAATGAACATCCCCAGTCTGTTGAGCCTGGGAATGGAAGGCGTCTTCTGGGGAAGCCTGCAAATGAGCTGTGCCAATTGACTAAGCAGCTTCTTACTCAGGGTGAAATGTAAGTGCCTGGACTGCTTGACCGAAGCTTCAAGAGTTCTTCCAAAATTTAGTCTATTATCCAAGACTATCCCTTCAATGTTGAGGTTAGGGGAGATACTGCCTGGCTCCCAGACAAGCCTATCTTTGTATCTTCAGGTCACCTCAAGATATAGTCACTGTAAGGAACAAAATGCCTATGTTTTAAAGGAATTCAACAAGCAGTTAAGAATAATTCCAAGAGAAATAAAGAGCCTCCTAAGACTAGGAAGGTGAATCATGGTCAACTCAAGTTACTTAGGGGAAAAAAGTCAATGGGGTTATTGCTATTAAACATCTTCAATCCAAAGGGAAACACTATTAGATTCATTATTAATGTAGTCATTCACCTATTCATTTCTTATTTATTTTTATTGAATTTATTGGGGTGGCATTGGTAAATAAAATTATATAGGTTCCAGGCATGCAATTCTGTAAGACATTATCTGTATATTGTATTGTGTTCACTACCCCAAGTCAAGTCTCCTTCCATCACCATTTATTCCACTTTTACCCTCTTCTACTTTCCCCATTTCTCTCTGGTAAATCACCATACTGTTGTCTGTGTCTTTGAGTTTTGTTTTATTTTTTGCTTAATCCCTTCACCTTTTTCACCCAGCCCCTCAATAACCCTTCCTTCTGACAGCAGTCTGTCTGTTCTCTGTATCTTTGAGCTATCAGAAATACGTAATAGATAGTCCCTTTTGACTTAGAGCTTTTATATAAGAGTAGTATTTTCTTTCCCCCTTACTTGGCACATAGGATTTCTGTATTTGTCCTATCTACTGAGGAGGCTAGGCCTCCTGAGAAGGACACATATGTGACTTTTCCAGTGTTTGGGAGCTGGTACATAGTCACATGATACCAAGTCTTCCTAAGCAGCAGCTAAGACTGGGATCTCTATGCATAATCTTCTCTGAATTGGAAGCTAGGATCATAATGGCAGGCTTATTTCTTCCATCATCTGAAGTATATTTTGGGATGAGGATTGTTATGGTAACTGGGGAGTGGGATGAATTGGGGAAAATTATTTAAACGTGAACAGGACAGAAATGATATAAACTGCTATGACAATTTCTTCCTGAAAACTGGACTTGTGATATTTTATTGCCTGTTCCCAAGATTCCAGTAGGCATCATGAGATCAATAAAAGTTCTGAGACCCAATGAGCCACAGTAGTCTCCCTGGATCCCAGGGAGTCCCTGGTGTTGTGTGTGGGGGGGGTGGGGGGTGGGGGGGGGGGTAACTCCTGGTAATTCTAACTGACTTAAAATAACAAATGATCTACCCTGGCCTGTGTGGCTCAGTTGGTTGCTTCTGGCAACATAGACCCAGGGTAATGTTCCCCATCCTGAACTGTATTTCTATAGCAGCCAAACTACATTTATAAAATTTTCTTTCTATGATGACCAGCACAACATCTCAGGAAATGGTATCATGATAATGATGACAACTGGTATCTAACTTCCAAAGAAAGGAATTCAAGTAATGCAGTAGGAAAATACAGAGCTCTAACTTTAGCAAATTTAAAAGAATTTTACTCAATTCTGCTTATGTACTGATCACCCCCCAATTTTTTAGGTGCTGCACTGGATGTTGTTAGCACTATAGGTGCATCTAAGACCCTGTCCTTTCTCTTACATGTACACCTTCTAACAGAGGCCAAAATATTGTGCTTGTGCCCAAATATTGACACTCTAGTAGATGAAGCTGAAGAAAATTCTCATGGAAAAAAAAAAAGTTTAGCAAACTGAATCACGGGCAAAACTGTGAGAAGAAGAAAGATGCAGAGTCAAAGCTTGTTGGCCTCATTGCTAAATCATGAGAAAGTGGATGCCAATTGCGCCACCACTGAAACCCCAGAGGGTACAGCGACTCACTCGTGACCATCAAGGGATTAATGGTGCATTTCAATTGTTCTCACCAGAGGTTACAGATGCACTGAGCCACAGTGCAGGCCAGAGCTGGGTGGCCCCTAATGGCACACTCCAAAAGGCACCAGACTTTTTCTGAAAGGAGGATTGATAACATGCAAAAACGTTGTGGCAAACTGTTCAGAGATCTGAACCCCAAGAAGGCCCCTGGTTCCAGGGACTGACCATCTGGGCTCTAGAAATGTGTCCAGGGAAAATCTGTCTCCTGGGCACACGTATGCTGTGAGCTCGCACTTTGGTTCCGTGACCTCTCTCCTGCAAGGAAGGAATTCATCAGCGTGTTAACTCAAGTGGGAGGGAGTCGGGAGCTGGGCTAAGCGCACAGAATGTTTCCACTCAATGTCAGGCTGAGCTGTGAACTTGGCAAGCTCCTACTCAGCCCCTGAACATTTTTCTCAAGTTCCCCAGCAGACTGTTTGGCCTGGTTGGCAGCTTGCTCATAAGAGACCCAGAAATACATACTGCGTTCAGCTAAGCGGGCCCTGGAAAAGAGATTGGCCATAGAATTATGCCCGTGTTCAGCCTTAAGTAGACTGATAACATTTTCATGTCTGGAAATGGAAGCAGCATTGTCATCGGTAGCAGCCCATATGGTGGAGAGTTGGTAAGGCTCAAGTCCATGTACAGTGGCTACAATCAGCTGGGCAGCCTGAGAAATAGACTGTCTAGGGCAAAGCTCAGCGGGCAGAGAGGCACTCACAGCAGCTCGGGCACATGGCAACTCACAGAGCTGTAGGTTCCTAATAAGAGAAAGCCACAGTCACGCTGGGTGCCAACCTCAGAAAGTGTCAGGAAATGTCAAGGCATGAAATAGCCTAATTATTTGAAATAATGGCTTTCAGGTGATATATGTGTTCAGGGACTGGGACTATGTCAAAATTTTTCACAGTTCCTTGCCCATAATGTCATGTTTTTCTCCAATTAAGTGCTAAAGGTTAATAGAAACTATTAATAATAATAGTTTTAGTCAACATGGGCTGCTATCACAAAATACCACAAAAAACAGACATTTATTATTCTCCATTATGAAAACTGAGAAGTCCAAGATTAGAGTGCAGAGATGCACTTCTTGGTGAGGGCTCTGTTCCTGGTTTGAAGGCAGCTACCTTCCTGCTGTGTCCTCACAGGACAGGGTGGGGAGAGAGTTCTGGTCTCTTCCTCTTCGTATAAGGTAAGGGCACTAGTCCCATCATTGGGCTCCACCTTCAGAATCTCACCTAAACCTAGTTACCTCTCAAAGGCTCTACCTCCAAATACCATAACACTGGAGATTAGAGCTTTGACATACAAATTTGGGGACGGGGGGTGGGGGAGATAAACAGTAGACCATAGCAACCATCATCATCATCACCATTATCATTGGGTACTATTTCTATCCTGATGAAGCTCACAGTTTAGTGGAGCTACAGGTATTAAATTAAATTGTCATACACAAATATGTGAAATTACAATTATGCTAAGTTTTAAAAAGAAGAGATGCATAAGACAATGAGAGGACATAATAGGGGGATTTGACTAATATGAGGCCAAAGGTACCCCTGGAAGAAGGTGACAACTGGCCAAAACATACGATTAAGTCTAGTTTAAAAAGTACATACTTTTAAAAATGGCTCCATAAACCAAAAACTAATTTTATCAAATGAACTCAGATTTCCACTAGGTAGTTGGTCACATATAGTCCTCCTTTAGAAAGGGTTTTCTGAATGGTTACCAGCATGCTACGCATTGAGCGAGGTAAAGAAGATCAGTATCAAAGAGCTTAAGGCAGAACCAGCGGTTCTCAACCTGTGGGTCGCGACCCCTGAAAATACATCCTGCATATCAGATATTTACATTACGATTCATAACAGTAGCAAAATTAAGTTATGAAGTAGCAACAAAAATAATTTTATGGTTGGTGGTCACCACAACATGAGGAACTGTATTAAAGGGTTGCGGCATTAGGAAGGTTGAAAACCACTGGCCAGCTTATAGGCAAAGAAGAAAAATCAGGATTCAGTTACTCATTAATATTGGTAAGCACCTATTATGTGCCAGTAATGAACTGGAAAAGTATCATTCCTATGTTTGCAGATATTAGAGTCTAGCCAAAGCTACACACTCAGAAAAAGGAAATGACAAAAGCTTTCAACCATGACTTTCAGCCAACTTGAATACCTCTTATTAGCAGAGAAACAAAAATAGGAGTATTCTAACTTTGCTTCTGTGTAGACAAATTCTCAATGCAATCTATTTAAAGTCAAATTTTTCACAAGGTACTGATGTCAAGCATTTGGACATAGTTAGAGAGCCAGGATATGATTTTGAAAACATCCAACCAAGAGGAAATTCATGTTCTGTATTACTAGGGCTCTCCCAAGTTATTAATATGTCCCAACTAGGACTAGTCACAGTAGAGAAGAGCTCACTTTCCAAAAAGAAGTCAGAGAGAATAAATGCTAAGCAGCCAAAAAAAAAAAAAAAAAAACCCAAGTATCCATTGCTCTGCATGTAGGAGAGATGAAGGAAAGAGGTAAAAAGACACAGAAACGAAAATTGAGGAAGTAAGGAAAATAGTAGATTCAAGCTTCATATAAACAGCTACAGAGACATTTTATTCGGTTTTGCTTTGTTTTCATCACTTTATAAATTAATCGAAAGAAAATCTCCTATGGACTTGATCACAATACCTCTGGTGGTAATAATCGTGGGAATTTCTATTTCAATCCATTGAATGTGTTATTGAAATCAAACATAATGCACGAACAAAAATTTTAAGATGGGTTTTTTTGGGTTTGCCTTTTCCATAAAGTATACTACAAGGGGAATAAAGAAATTCTTTCCTCAAATTAATGGTGAATTCTTTTGTCATGAGAATAGGCGTTTGTATTCATTTCAGTGAAAGCACATAAATTGTTCTAGACAAGAAAAACAAAACTAGCCCAAGGCAGTATTTTCATTATAGAAAAAGGCACATGTCCATGAATATCTAGTTTAATATTAACAAAAGTCATTCAATTAGCTATGCATGTGCCATTGTTATGAATATTTATTCACGTCTCTGCTAAGTAACACTGATATCTTTTATGTGCTGGTTCAGAGATTCAGATGTTATAAACATTACCCTTCTTGCCCTGGTGTGACATAGGGGATTTGAGTCCAAAAAAATAACCTCTCACTTCCCAGCATTGGAAATGCAAATTTCTTTAGAACTTTCCACTTTATGTGTTAAAGAAAAAATTGCCTTTGTTGTTTGCTGATTTCATTTCTTCTCTGAAATCATTAAAAGCGAGAAAAATACCGGTGTGCTAATATTGCTTCTGTAATAATAATTTTTAAAGATCTAAATAATGGTTTCCTTTTCCTTGTCTCTTGCAATAGCTCTCGGTGGCCAAAGGAAAGAGGAAAATGTGTAATAGGCAGGTGAAGGATAGCAAAACTAGGATAGGCAATAGGATGTCTAAGACAGCTGCTTTGAATTCCAGCTCCATCTCTGTGAATGTGAACTCTCCTCTTCCTCTGAATGGCCCCTCAAGGGCCTCAGCAGATTGATGGGTTAGAGGCAGATGATGACTTAGCAGTGGGATAGTCACACTCTCCTGGCCTAGGGCTCACAGTGGCCTGGATAACACGGATCCTTGGTACAAGTAGGCTTTCCCCCGCTTTTTGCATACCTTTGGGTCAACATTTTTAAAGTAACTGAAATTGCTACCCTCTATTGGTATGGAATTAAGTAGGGAGACTTTGGTCCTTATAACCATTAAAGTCTTATTTGGTCCTTATAACCAAAAAAATGAGAACTCATTACCTCCTGTTCAGCTTGTGATCTGGCCTCCAAATTATATCACTGCCGTACGCCTGGGCCTGCAGGACACTTCTCACCAGAGGGTGCTGTGCCCTCCCACGTGATCACGGAACAATCTTGTATCTTCACCAAGCTCCTTGGCAACTCCTCACTGACGATGCTTCCCCTCTGATGGTCTCGAGATGGACTATCCCGCCTGGTTCCTGCTGGGCTGATAGTCTGCTGCGGATTCTGCAAAAGTCCCTGAATAAGAAAAGAAAAAGAAAACCCGTTGACTTACTTGCTTCAACGTAACACCAGGTGAAGACATTCTGCTTGCGAGGGAAACCCTGTTTTCTAAGCTGAACGCTCAAACACGTTAGAGCATGAGAAGCCAAACGGGAAAATGCAGTGATAGGAAAAAAAAATCATCACGGATTAAAAGCCCATTTCATTTTAGTTCTTCGGAATCCACTTTCGCTCATTAGTCTTTTATTTTATATCCTTCTCCCAAATTGCCTGATGTTTGATGATTCTGAGGCAGAAACAAAAAGGATTCTTGGCATCTTAGCAGAAGCCAAATTATGGAGTAGATTTACGTCCTACCATAATGTTGGCTGAGAGCTTATGTGTCTCCCATCAAGCTCATATAACCTTCCCTCCGACTTCAACTACAGGTAATCAATTCCACCGCAATAGAGAGACAGACCTACCTATGTCTTGGAAAGGAATAGCACAAACAAATGTTTGGACAACCGCCACTGAATTAATACACACGAGAAGGCAGCAGCTAGTGTTATTCTACAGAAATGAATGAATGAATAAATAAGTAGACTCTAAGCACTTTATTCTTCTCACATAACTTCTTCCCAGTGACATTATTGAACAGGCTGTTGAAAACAAACATTGTTAAATGAGAAGAGAGGAGCAGCGGCTCCCCCCTGCCCCCCACCCCCACCCGTTGTATTCCCTGCTGCAACATTTTCCAATGACGAATGCTCCCTAAATGTGTTGAGCCTTTTGAAAAGGAGTCAGAGAGAAATTTGATGTGGCCCCCTGACCCCTGGTGAACACATGTATCTTCACCTGTCAGGCAACACACTGGCACGGGCTTACTTTTTCAGCAGAGGCTATTGATTTTGCTGATTGGCTGCAGGCGAGTCCATAAAGAACAAATTACAAAGTCAGAGGTCCAGAGTTAGCAATGGCTTGCATGATAACAGGACCTCCCGCCACCCCCACCTTCCGGCATTAGCATCCTCGGAGCTCCCGGTCAAAGGAGAAAGCTGGATAAGAAACCCTGGATGTGTTTTCAACTGGCGAGAAGTCAGAGTTATATACAAGGGTTTCTGTACCGGATGAAAGTGCAGGAAATGGGCTACAACTGTGGAGTGAAGTAAGTGTGCGTGTGAGTACTGATGGGAAGCAGAATCCTCAGAGAATGCACATCATTCTGGATGTAGGAAAGGAAACAGAATTTGCACTGAGGGCAGCTCTGAAACCATCCTTTCTTGAGGCTTAAAATAAAAGCATGTAGACTGATGGAGGTATGTCCCAGCTTGAAGGCAGCTCTAGGCAGTTTCTCAAGACAACTTCCAGGATAAAGACTGTATGGTTTTCACCTAGCTGGTCTGGCTCAGTGGATAGTGTGTCAGCCTGCTGACGGAAGGGTCCCGGGTTTGATTCCAATCAAGGGCACATTCCCAGGTTGCAGGCTTGATCCCCAGTAGGGGGCGTGCAAGGAGGCAGCTGATCAATGATTCTCTCTCATCATTGATGTTTCTATCTCTCTCTCCCACTCCCTTCCTCTCTGAAATCAATAAAAATAAATAAATAAAATTAAAACGACACTTTGGTTTTCTTAGAGAGGTTTAAGGATGGTAGAACATGCTCCCCTGAAATTAAAGCCCATGAGTCAAACATTTAAATAAATAGCCAAAATAAGATAAAAAGTGATGTGACTAAAATCAACTTGACGCCACTGAAACTATCAATTCATTTCTGTCAGCACCTTAAATAATTTCATCAACTGGATCAAGCATGCAGCGAGCTGAATTTGTTGTTAAACTCCTCAAAAATGTTGTTCCAGGGGACAATTTTCATCAGGGTTACAGTCCAAGGCTTGATGATCTTTACAGTCAATAGCCTAAAAAATTGGGGCGGGCGAAGTTGGGGGGTGGAATTAGTGCATGCTACTTATAATAATTAGATAATCTGACATTTTTTGGCCAAAAATCTAAACACCAAAAATACTCATAAAATAAAGAGACATAGAATGTTTTTTTAAATGCATGTTATAAAATTAATAGAGTATTCATATAAATGAATCAAGCACCTCTACTTCTTCAGAGGGCAGATACTAGGAAGACCTGTCATGTACAGAAGGTATAAAATTACTGATGGCTTATGAGGATAGAACGTGGCTCTACCAGGTGTTTGCAGAGAGTTTTATCAGGAAAATGAATAGGTGAGAAATATCTAAAAGTTGTCATCACGTTATGGTGGCCAGATAGCTAACCAATAATAAAAACTACCACAGAGTCTTCAAGTTCAGCACGGGGCTTTGTTGCCATCTTGTAGCATAAAAATGAAAATTTAGTTTGACTTTGGACTTATTTGCTGACTGTAATTTACTGTATTGGAGGGAATGCCATGCTAAGGAGACAGACCCATGTGCCTTAAAGGGCTGCACAGGAAGAAGGACTTCTAAATATACCCCCCACAAGGCAGGGGCTCTTATGAATATTATTGAGCATTAACTTCCCTTGGATGAAACTGCTGAGGTAGGCTGCAGTTTTCAATGGAAACTAAAATCCTGGTCACTTGATTTAAAATGACACCATAGAGATTCCCAGGTAAGCTCACCCCAGGGAGCGGTTTCAAGAAATGGCAATGCAAATTACCCGCTAACAGGGTTTGGATGCAAAGGCTTAAGGAAGGGCTATGTGAGCTTACAAGGAAAAGGCCAAGTCCAGCTTGGGGCTCAGGGTAGGAGAGGAGGTATGGTCCAGGGTTACTGGCTGCCTCTTAGGCCTTTGGACACATACCGAAGAGCAAGCAAAGAAAAGTCTCAGACCTCAAAGCCTAACTTTCTGCACTCCCATGATGCTCCCCAAAACCTCCCCACTCCCCCGCTTGGAGCTCCTCAGCCCCCAAACACATGGCTTTTCTGCACTGTCAGGTGGACAGAATAAGTTTGTCATCATCTTCAGCGAGGAGGAGCTGGGAACTGGTCTGGGAGTTGCGAGCGGAGACGGGACATTTACGATCTTCCACGGCGATTGCTGTTACTAATTCTGCTGTGAAATATGTAGAGCATCTGGAGAGGGAATTCAATAAAGTGTGGCCAAAATAGCACGCACTTTATGCCCCCGCTCCTGGCTCCGCTTAAGACAGCACTGAGACAGATCATATGACCCCAGCCCTTGCAAGACCTCATCACTTTTCATGGGAGAACGGAAAAGTGCTGATCCCGGAGCGTTTATGCTGATGGAACACAGATAAAAATCTGCAGGTGTAACTTTTTAAAAATTTAGTACATGAGGCATAAAAAATATATCAGTACCGCTATAGATCATCCGGACCCAACTTCAACACCGTGTTGTAGCTATAAAAACACCCAGCAGACTCCTTTGATGTGCCAGAATTCTGATGTGGAGCCATGTGAGGATAAAGAAAAGGTTAAAAATGCTCCTTTTGAGGTTTTTAAAGGATATCAAGTAAGGCTTTTACTTACTATAGCCCTACGATGACACGTCTTTTCAATGTAAAGATGTCAAATATTATCGACACATTGTGTGATGCTCTAATTTTTCACTGGGTGAGAGTTTGTTCTATAGAATGTCGCAAGGGGTATTGAGGCAGAAGCAACGAACAGGATAGAGAAGATGGACAATTTAGTAAGAACTAGAGGTGGGAATAGCTAAGCTCTAATGAATAGAGAAAGAAAAATATGAGGTACTAGTTGGAGGATGACCTTCTGGAGGGGCACTGAGGTTCGGTCCCAATTTCTTCACTGGAAAGTGGTGACTTGAATTAGACTTTGAATCCAACTTGAAACTCATCCCTAAGAATTCAATCATAAAAATGAAGGCTGGGCATGTAAAAGTAGTTTGTATGCTCAGAAGGCAGACATACCGGTTCTTTCCTTACGTTGGAGGGCTTACAGAAAATCACAGACATATCATGAAATAGTTTTGGAAAATATGGGCATAGTTACCTCCCTCCGGTAGCTTAAACAAACTGAAAGCACTTTACCAAATGTGTGCCACTGTATAGTGGGTGAAATTATTAAGGTAACTTCTCATCTAGAGAAAGAGACAGAAACAATACCGACTCGGAGGAGGGAAGGGTATGCAGGTAATAATCTCACCCAGGCATTTGGCTTCATCTGGCACCAACTTAGATTCTCAAACCTAAATCCTCAGGTCCTTCCAACTGCCTCCTCAAACTTACAATGTCCAGAATTCATACCATCTTCATCCCCACCCTACCATGCCAACTTCTTTTTTTTGGCCCTTGGTTCCACGGCTCCATGAATGAGACAACCAGTACTTCAGTTGGAAACATGGGGGTCATCCCATGAACCTCCTTTATTTTTCTTTCTCCTACATCCTTAGTTAAGAAGTCCCCCAAATTTTACCCTGAAATACTTTGTATTATCATCTTTCCCTTCCAGTTCCATCGCCTTAATTTAGGCTCCCTTTTATGCAATCCCTGGATTATTGTACTTCCTAACTTCCTAACACCAGAACTCAAATAGCACCCACCTCTCTTAACAAATGATCCTCACTGCTGCCAGAGAAATCGAAGAGAAAACCTGCTATATTACTCTCCAGCAATAAATCCTTCAATGGATCCTTGTTACCCTTTCAAATCAAATCCAAATTCCTTAGGATGGCAGGAAGGGCAAGTCATCCTCTGACCTCTGACCATTCAGCCTCACCTTCTTCTAAAACCCTGCATCCAACCATATTCATGGTCCACTGCTTTTAGCTAAAGGAAACCTCTGCCTCTCTTCACCTGCTCCCCTTGGCCCATTCAGTGCACTGGGCTTCAACAATGAGCACAGAAAAAACATGGAACCCAAAGACCGAAGAGTCCCAGCCTTAGTTCTAAGATATACCCAGGCCAACCATAGGTTTAGATTGGCCCCCAAGCAATTCTCTCTCATAAGCTGAACCCTTGCAAACCAAAAGGCCTTCAAGCTTTCAGGCCATTATCTCTATCACAGGCTCTGAAAAACTCATTTAGAAACCCAGAGCTGAGTTTCTTTGTGAAGACCTGGCTCTGCCTTTGCTCTGAAGCTACGAATGATATTAATTCTATCCATGAACAGCTATGTAGGGGCAATGAGGTGACTCTAGGAAGTACTGGAAATTAAAGAGATGTCAGGTAGTACATTAGGATTATGTTTTTCTACTAGAGGATTTTATCAGGAAAACAACAGGCTCTGGTCGAGGGGATCTGACTCCCCAGGAAACCATGAAATCCTTTCAAAGCAATCTCTAAAAATCCCAGTGACTGTCTGGGAAGAAACTCTTCCAGTCAACACCAATGTGGATTCCACCAAGACATAATATTTATGATGGATTTAGAATTGTAAAAGATACTGTTCCTGCCTAACTCAGGATTAATAGCCCACATCCACTTGTCTGTTGACACCTTAAGGATAAAGAGTCTCCCTCTCCACGTGACACCTGGGGGAGCCTGGAGCTTGGGTGGTCCCTGAAGGGAAGCGCTGAGAATGGAGTGTACAGAGGAGAGAGGGTCACTTCTCTCTGCAAGGGCCGTGGTGAGGGTGGCTTTACTTCTCTGACCCAGGGGAAACTTACATTCCGTCTAGAAGAGCCGGAAAGGGAGAATCAGATGATGGTCTTGAAGCAGTCAAAGACAAAGAAGTCAAAGCAGTGAAGTGTCTGTGGATGCCTTTACTAATCTCTAGTAGATGCCTCTTTCAAAAGTGAGAGACCGCAGAAATTTACAACAAAAGTGGGACCGAAGGGAGCCATGTCATTTATTTTTTACAAGTCACTTCAAGAAACAAACTCTCTTCTCTTCAAATCCAGTTTGATTTCATTCAAATTCAGGTATGTCTTCACTCATGACCTTGTCTGTATACTCAACTGAGATGTTGGTAATGCTTTTCTGCTGCTTAATCCCCGTTTCAAACTGCATAACGGTTTTCTCCCTCTTATTACCAAATGACAGAGAAATGTTTGAAGTAGCCATTATAGAAGCAAGCATTCTACAACAGATTTTTACAACTCTCAATATGGATGTAAACCAACGTTTTATTCTTCAGCTTGAAAATCTCCTAATGGATTATTAGTTGCTCTATCTCCTTGGTTGAATATCTAACCAACAAACCCTAATGTGGTTGAAGACTTACCAATACCTTACTTAGACTTGGGAATAGGAGATCTTTGGGGAACGTGGATTTCCTCAAAGTTTCCAAAAACTCCTGGTAGTCGATTATCATTTCTGCTAATTATAGCTTACACTTCTGAAATACTATGTGCAAAACTGTACCTTATTTAATCCATATAGCAATACTATCAAGTAGATACTCTTATTATCCCTTATTTTACAGAGAAAAGGAGGCTTCCAGGGTGCTGCTAAGTACATTATTACAAAGGCTGGAGCTACCCATTGGCAAGGTGTCCAGAATGCTGACTCTGTAATAAGTCCTTCAGAGTGTCAATGTTCTACCACCCACACACCTTTTTAATAGTACAGCAGTTCCCATTTCAGTTCCCAACCCTGCATAGATCTCATGTTTCAGAAAACATGATCCCTCTGAAAGATACTGTCTTCATCTGGGGGATACCCATACTCACTCCCCTATGAAATGCTTTCCGCTGAAGAATAACCACTGTGTTTGGTGAACAGGTCAGTCATAAAATATGCTCAATATTGAACACTGCTGATGCTTCTCAAACAACACTGACTGCTGACTTTCAGGATAAAAGAAGAGATCTTAAGGCTAACTAGTGTTACCCTAAAACTAACAATGGTTAGTCTTAATTTTTAGCATTCCGTGTCATTCACAGCAAGCTTTTGGTATAGGTATCAATTAGCCATCATTTTAGATAACTTTAATTTCTGTACAAAAGAGCTTTCTTTCCAACATGCCTATAAGATTTCCCATGCTGATAAGAAGTCACCATCAAATCTGACACGATTTTTTTTTCTTTGACCATTCACTTACATCCTTACTGTGTGCTATCTTCTACGTCTTCTCTGACTATGGGAATCTTTCATCAATTAGGTTTGTTCCACACACTGGACATTAACTGGCTTCTATTCATATTAAAGGGGTAACCAGGGACCCAACCTTTCCTCAATCTGGCAATACCTCTCTCAAAAGTTCAAATCATAAAATTACAGCAAGTCAGAGCTGGCAGGACCTTCGGGATGATCCCTAATTCCTACACATTACAGAGAAAAGGAAATTCTAGACAGATCAAACGGGCATACCGGGTGAGTGGTTCTGACTCTTAGTTTGGTCCTATGCCATGTTTTCACACAATTTCATGAGATACTCTACCAAGAGACATGAAATGTTGACTGGGTTGAATAAATACAACACATGGAGAGAGACATCCTGCAATCTAGATCTAGGAGAGGCAGGATAACAAGAAACAAGCATAAAAGTCCCTCCCACTTATTCTCTGACTCCACAGACATCATATTAGGCATCTTCCATCTGCTATCTCTCTCTCTTTTTTTTAAAAAATCCTTACCCAAGGATGTTTTTCCCATTGATTTCTAGAGACAGTGGAAAGGAGAAAGGGGGGAGGGGAGAGAGAGAGAGAGAGAGAGAGAGAGAGAGAGAGAGAGAGAGAAACATCAATGTGAAAGAGACACATCGATTGGTTGCCTTCCACACGCATCCCTACCAGGGCTGGGGAACCTGAAAGTGAGGTACATGTCCTTGACCAGGAATCAAACCTGAGATCCTTTGGTCCATGGGCCAACGCTCTAACTACTGGGAAAAACTGGCCAGGGCAACCATCTGTTATTTCTTTCAAAACACACAGTAACTTTACTAAGTTCTACATATAAGGAGATAGAAGCCAGGAGAACAGAGCTAGCTTGGCTGAAGTCAGAACTGGTAAATTGCCTGTCTGGATTTCGAACCCAAATGTTTCTGACTCCAAGCTGGGTTCTTTTCAGTATAACATGTTGTTTGACGTTTTGGGAAGATTTATTGATTTATTGTTTTGAAACCCAGTGATACACTGGAAGAGTGTGAGAAAGGAACAACCGGTTTTTCAGTCCTTACAAAGACTACAGAGTGAATGGGACTTCATCCTGCATGGGACTTCTTGGCTCCATCGCACTGTGAACATTCCGTACCTTCCACGGCAGCTGCTTGATATTTTAGGCCTATTGATCAGGTGATTTTTCTAACCAGGTACTTTATCATGTGCCTTGCTTTAGTGTCCGGCTGTAACTCATTTCAGCAAAATGACATGCCTCTTCCCTGCCAAAGACGATGTAATGAAACATGACTCATCAGAAAAGTAACATGACACATCAAAAATAAAAGCTCATGACTAGTGATTTGGGGAGCTAATAAAGGCAAGGACATTGTATTATTCATGTCTAGATAATGTCCATGGATAATTCAGTATGCCCAAACCCCTGGAGATGAGGCTTCGAAGGCAAATACACTGTTTCTGTGGACTCTGCTAAATCAGACCAGATGTGCTGCAAGATACATTTTTTATCAAAAGCTTTACTTTATAAATAGGCCCACCAGCCAGACTCATCTTCAGGTCTTAAAGCAGAACTCTGAGTGTATCCTGGCCCGTCTAGGGTATTATAAGCAGCAATCTGTTTCAGAGAACTCAAGTTTCCCGGCAGACTTCTCACACGGAACCAGCATTTTTTGAAGCTCTCGCCCTCCCTGCCCTGCCCAAACCGAGGGGGGAAAGACATTGCTCATAAGTAGAGCGGAACCACTGGTCCAACTCCTGCTTTACTGGGCTGGAGACTAATGTGTATTTCAATAAAACAACCATCGGTTACTACAAAGATGCAGATGAATAGAGACCCTTACTTGTATTTTTTTATAGTTCCTTATGATTTAAATAGCTTCCAACTTACTAAATTACCAACAGAACCTGTGCACTCCATTCCTTTGATTTGGATGCTTCCACACCTGCATGTGGCTCTACCTCACGGAATGGAAACCCAGTGAAACATAAAGCACAGAGACATCCATACACTAAGTCATGTTAGTGCCTATGGGAAATAAAGTAGGAATTAATTCTTTTTCATTTACTACTTTTAATCCCCAAATTGCCCATCCATGGATGTTCCTTCTAACCAGCCCTCTTGGCAGTCTCAGGAAAGGATCTCTACCCAGACATTCTTTAAATAAACAATAAGGAGCATGACATTGGCTGTAGGTTGGGTGGAACAGGAAAGTTAGTCCCTGCACAGATAAATGTATTTTTAGAGGGCCAGTAAGCTAAATTGCTTTAAAAGTAACTAGTTACTTGATTGACACCAAAAGGAACATGCATTTGTTTCTGGTCTAGCACCATTTATGACACATAATAAGCACTCAAGGAATGTTTGCTGAACTGAACTGTTGGACCACACAGATGTGGCCAAGGTGACTCAGCATTAGCATCGGCAATAGGATGGCCATTGAGTCATTTGATCCCACAAAATAGAGTAAATTTTACAGTAATCCCATTCAGAACTTGATATTTAAAAATCAACTAGTTGAACCAAAATCCTAAATAAAGCATCCATTAGGACCCATCTGTGATAATTAACAAACCAAAGGAGGTTTTTCTGCCACAGTCAACAGAAACGCTGGATTGTATTGGGGCAATTCAAGGAAGTGGAGAGCAAAACAGACCGAAAGGTGATGTCAACTTCTATACATGGTAATAGATTCACAATATCGATTTGAGGAGCATCCACAATGGCATTCAGAATAAATTCAAAATGTTTAGCCACAGGATACAATAAAATAAGTCTATCATGGCCAAGGAGATCTTTGCTGTCGCAAAACAGGATAAGCTATCCTGAGTAGAGAACTCTATGTTCTCACGATGTGGTTGTCCATAGGTTCTTCTCCATTTGTTGTGGTTTTTTGTTTGTTTGTTTGTTTGCTTGCTTGCTTGTTTTGGCTCTGCTCTTCTTTATACCCTGTCTGGAGAGATAAATTCAGCAAACTACCTGAAATTATGATAACAGAAATGATAGATGAAGCTTCTCTCTAAACATTCTGGCAATCTCGACAGCTAGAAATGCAACAAGAAGAGCTCTTGCTGCCAAGTGAATTTGGAAGACAAACTTAAAATATGTCCCAGAGAGGTGGAATGCACCAGACAGGACACAGTAAAGCAACTGCGTGGAAACTGCTGGAGAAATGCATGGCAGACGAGCTGAATTAAGAAGTGTATATTATCCTGCGCACAGTGGCACCTGTGGGAACTGCAGATGTGAGGCAGGAGCACATTTTTTTTATATAATACATGTCTCCGTGTGTTTTACAAGCGGTAGTTGGGTTTGTGATCCCACAAGAGAAGGACAACAAACAAAATACAAAAAAAGAATGGCTGAGTGATGCTGCTACTGATGAAAAAGGAAAATAATAAATAGCTTTCCTCTTGCCCCCATGAATTCTGAACCAATTGAGGGAGAAGACAAGAGTCAGCAGATAAAAGCAAAATGTCCCTTTTATGACTGATAGAGGATAAGTTGGGCAATATATCATAGACAGTATTGTCGGTCACATCGACCTGCTGACTGAACGAGAGAATCAGGTAGACTTGCCTGCCCCCTCCCAGGCAGGGCTGGGGGATGGTGAGGAAAGAAACGGCAATGACCTGTGAGCAGCTTGTTCCCAAGATGGAACTAAGTTGCTCATCCCCTCCCCCGCACTTTCCACTTTCCAATTTGGCTAGTTACTCCACCTCCCTCGAGTAAGAAAAGGGTAAAAGTATGAAGAAGAGGCAGGAGTTACATGACTGTGAATGCAACAGTAGGGGTGGAAAGAAGCATTTCCTTCTGAACAGTATAAATTGGTATGAAATTACTGATAATTTCTTGTCAACCCAGCTCAACTAAGATCTGTAATGGCTAAATTTTGCTTTTGATTCCCAAGATGAATATTACTCCTGTCTACTCCCCCAAATGCATATACTATTAAGTAACCTAGAGATGACATAAATACCTTATTCTGGAGTGGACTGGTATTTTGATTCTGCCCCCTGTAATTCTTTCACATGCTTCACACAGTCTGATTTATGGGGCATACTTCTAGTTTCCAAGAGCACGTCGGTGTAATTGTATAGAACAGTATTCCGCATGGTACTACATGCAGTGAGATGTTGTACATATGCTCTGACCAAACTCAGTTTCCCTGTAAGCATTTTCCTTCCCCAGTGGCTATAGTTTCTCCATCTAGTTGTATATTAAAAATTTAAAAATCTAGTTGGAGGCTATGAGAAGTAAAGAGTCTTGTGGCTAAAGGAAAGCAATGACAGAGCAAGAAACATGACCTTTACTATCAGTACGAAGGGTTAGAACAATCGTCATCATATCCGTTTTAGCCACTGAGTTATGTGTTAGTCTACATATCCAGGGCCTTGCTGCTTATTTGGGAGTTATTTGCCCTAATACAAGTGTAAGAAATGTGAGAGTGTTGAGAGGGTTGGAAGAAGTAAGCAATTATGATAGAAATAGAAGGGAAACAATAAGTTACCAAGATGCTATGCCCTAATTCATCGAAAGTGTCACATCAGATTTGCTAACAAATGGGATCAGGAAAAGCCTTTCAAAATATAAACTATGTGTAAGTCAAAGGGCCTCTTTGTCACATCAAGTAAGTTTCACGGTATAATTTAGGCAGAGTCAAATTACTTGCTCCTGCATTTCAAAATGAGTTGCATCAGGTTGAACTGGATCTTATTTGCATTTCACATATAACAACTAGAATCTTTATCCTCCTTTTTAGATTCAATGCGTATAATTTCCCTGCTAAAATGGAAACAAAGATTTTTCACTTTTGGAAGTTTGTCACAACAGATCTCTGGGGACCGACCTGCTGCAAAACATGCTTGTGTTTGTGCTGCTGGGCTTACAGCAGGGGTGGGGAAGGTCTGGCCCACGGGCCCTATAAGGCCGAGAAATCATTTGGTCTGGCCCTGACAAGGCAATAGGGGTGAATTAATTAAATGTTTGACCAAATATAGCAGGCTAATTGTTCAGTTGATAATTTTGTATGGCCTGCGGATGATATGATAAATATCCAAATGGCCCTTGGCAGAACAAAGGTTCCCCACCCCTGGCTTAGAGCAAGAAGGAAAAATCTCCAAGCTTCTCCCTACCCCCACTTTTAAAGAGGGGGAACATACCACAGAGACTCACTGCTGGAGACCTGAGTGTTATTCTGACAGCAAGACCAATGACAATCCTACAACCTACAAACAAGACACAATGCTTTGGGTCAATGGTGAAAAGTAAGGGGTGCAATGGTTGAAGAGTAAGGGGAGGAACTGGACACCTCCTCATTAAGACAAAACCTTAGCCCCCGCTGATGTGGCTCAGTGGTTGAGTGTCGACCTATGAACCAGGAGGTCACAGTTCAATTTTTGGTCAGGGCACATGGCCAGGTTATGGGCTTGATCCCTAGTGTAGGACATGCAGGAAGCAACCAATCAATGATTCTCTCTCATCATTGATGTTTCTATCTCTCCCTTCCTCTCTAAAGTTATATATATATATATATATATATATATATATATAGAGAGAGAGAGAGAGAGAGAGAGAGAGAGAGAGAGAAGCCATCATTACTGTACAACTGACCACATCCATCCAGAACTCCTGCCTCACTCATCTCTCCCAATTAGTCCTGAATCAGCTGGGGGTGAGAGGAGCTATTGGGGAACCCCCTATATTTCCAACAGACATGCCCTCCCTATTTAATTCCTTGGATAACAACAGAACACCAAATAGCTACTGATCGTGTCATGTTAACATTTGGACATGCATGGAAAAATAAGATATGCTCCTTACCCTTGAGAAGTTCATATATTTTGCTACTTTTTATACTTTGGTAGTGTATATATTTTGACAGTTTTGTGGAACCCCCTAATCAAATGTTAGTGGTTCATGAAATGTAAGAGATATAGTTGCATTATGAATTTGGATCAAATACAGACAAGCACTAAAATGTATACTATAATTTAATTTACATTATGGAAGCAGTCTTTCTCTTTCAGCCATCCAAGTGCCTCACTATGTGAAACTGATGCATTAATAATTAAATTACGACATGTATGTAAAAGTGTTTTATATATTTCAAAGCACTATATGCAGGAGAATTGTACGCTATTATTTTAGTTATTATTATTCCAAATTTAGCACCTTTTCTCTATACCCACTTGAGTGTTTGTTACGTCAAGTATAAGCTGGTTATATCAAACATGGGAGTAAGCACCTCTTTCTCCTATTCTAGAATAATTCATATCAAGTAAATTTTATAAAGTAGAAGTTAACATATTATTCCTGCATTCCGAGTAGCAGTCCTTAACCGACAGAAAAATCAATGCCATTTCCTCAACAGCAGGTTATATTCCACTTCTAGACATTACAGCACTTTCCTTAGAGTTGATAAATAAGGAGAAAATACTCACGGCCATTTAACTTAGTAGGATTTACTTAAATGAACTACCAGGAATAATGTCCCTCTTAGAATAATTGATTTTTCTCTACGTCAGATGAAAAATATACAATGGAGTAAATAAAAATCTTTTAATAAAAAATAATTTCTTCATTAAAGGAAGCATAAAACACATGATGAGATGGAATTATCCAAATGTCTGAAAAACATTTCTTGCAGGTTATTAACCAATTTTTACAGCAAGACGCTTTTAACAGTGTGCAAAGCATTTCACAACCTGGCATGCATAGAGATGAAGAAATTTTAACACAAATAATTATTATAACTGCATTGCTCTTCTTAAACCTACAGATGCAAAATAGCTGAATGTATGTAAGTGACTTGAAATTGACAACTCTCATGACAGGGAAAGGCAGCAGAGAGACCTGGGGGGGGAAAAATCCATACTGACCTCACCACCGTTCAACTCCTATCGACATCTGTCACTCAAAGGCCATATCACATAAAAGCTTTCTGATCTGTAGCTTAAATTTTCCATAGTAGGGCAAAATCCTATTACCTTCTAACCCACCTCTCAGACACCTATTCTCTTCTCTTCATGTTTGCAAACCACTGACAGTTTCTCCCAGGTATGACGTCTTTAATCAGGCTGGTTCTTGTTATCATGCCAGACCCAAACCTTCTTCTTAAAAATAATCAGTTGTATGGAATGGTATGCAAGTTAAATTTTTTTTAAGTTAAATTGTGTAGTAACCAATACCATTTAATTGCCATCAGCTACATTCTTGGGTTCAACTAAATTTTTCCATAGCTGAAAACTTACTGGTATTCAAAATGTGAGGGTTTTTGTCTTTTGCATCTATTTTAATATATTTTGAACATTTAGCTTGTTTAAAAGTTCTTGAAATCTAGGAATAGAAGAGGCTACTGTGGTTTCTGTAAACACTACACATAATTTAGAAAATGTACAGAGTTTATAGACGTAAGTCCACAGTGTAGAATAACAGGGCTCCATTCTAAGAGCTCATCAGAGATTGGTCCAGTCAGATGGACAGAGAAATGTACAGGAGTTTTATGTCCGAGGAAACTAACAAGACAATAATTTTGTCATTGTGCAATCTACCGAAGGACAGTGGTTCCCAACCCAGTTTGGTAACATTGCTTAGTCATGTCCCCAATTATCTTAGAATCTGAAGAGGGAGTTCTCAAGACATATTCAAAGAATATAATTCTCCAAATATACTCATTCAAAAATATTTATTTCATACCTACTGTTAATGTTTGTCTCACTCCCTTTACCTCGATGTTCTTTCCTGCTCCCTTCAATGAATTTGACTTCTCCCATTCTTAAATATTTAAAGCAGATATTAGTACCTTCATGAAACCCTTCCCCACCTGTTTTAAACCTACTCTACTGGTGGAGTGAATTATATTGTCCTGGGAGTTTCTTTTTTAAAGAAGATTTTTATTGAGATATAACACCTCTATCATAAATTTCATCCTTTTAAGGAGCACAATTCAACGGTGTTTCATGTAATCATGAGGTTGTACACTGATACCCACTATCTAATTTTAGGCTATTTTTATCACCTGCAAAACTAACCCTACACCATTATCACTTCTTCTCCCCCCAATCTCAATAATTTACTTTTTCTCTGTGGATTTTCTCATTCTGTACTTCTATAATAATAAAAGCATAATATGCTAATTAGACTGGACAGCCAAACAACCTTCTGACGTCACTCCAGACGTCCTTCCGGACGAAGCCACGGCCATGGGGGGCGGGGGGGGGGGCAAGGCAGAGGCAGTTAGGGGTGATCAGGCAGGCAGAGGGGTTAGGGGCGATCAGGCAGGCAGGCAGATGAACAGTTAGGGGCAATCAGGCAGGCAGACAAAGTGGTTAGGGGTGATCAGGCAAGCAGGAGAGCAGTTAGGGGTGAAGAAGCAGGCATGCACAGTGGTTAGGGGCGATGAGGCAGGCAGGCAAGTGGTTAGGAGCCAGCGGTCCCGGATTGTGAGAGGGATGTCTGACTGCTGCTTTAGGCCCAATCCTGCAGTGATTCCTGCAGGACCTGGCCTAAACCAGATTGCGAGAGGGTGCAGGCCAGGCTAAGGGGCACTCCTCCCCACCCCCACCACCCCCACCCCCCTGCATGGATTTCGTGCACTGGGCCTCTAGTTTCATATAATAGAATCACAATAGGTGGACTTTTGTTCATGACTTCTTTCACTTAGCATATTTTTAAAGGGCATCATGTTATAGTATATCATTGCTTTTTGTTGCCAATTAATATTCTATTATATGGGGTATCACAGTTAATGATAATTTGGGTTGTTTCTCCTTTGGGACTCTTATGTATAATGCTGCCATGTATATTCATGTACTGATTCTGTGTGGACATATATTTTTAGTTCTCTTGGGTATATACCTACGAGTGGAATCTTCAGGTCACATGGTCACTCTATATTTAACATTTTGAGGAACTGCCAAACTGTGGACCAAAGTGGTTGTACCATCTCACAAATGACCATGAGGTTTCTCATTCCTCTACAGCCTTGGCAGCACTTATTATTGTTCATCTTTTTTATTGTAGTCATCCTAATGAGTTTAAGGGTTATCTCATTGTGGTTTCTATTTGATTTCTCTGCCTAAGGAAGAGGCCCTCTACATGAGTAATGACATTAAGCATTTTTTTCCACACATATTGGAAGATTCTTAACTTTGGGATCCAAATATTATTTACTTTACTACCTCTCGTACCAAATACAAGCTGGCACATAATAGGAACTCAATCTATAACAATAAAAGTGTAATATGCTAATTAGATCCGACATCCTTCTGGACATCCTTCCAGACGACCTTCCGGACAAAGCCAGGGCTGTGAGGGAAGCCGGGGTCCCGGGTTCCAGGTGCCAGAGGGAAGCCAGTGATAGCAGCCGGGGGAAGAAAGGCCTACTCTTGCACAAATTTCGTGCATCAGACCTCTAGTAATATCTATAAAAGGAATGAACACATATGTAATTTTTAATAGCACTTTGCTTTTCTGAATTACTCATAAGAAAGGTCCTAAGAACCTAAATGTCTATTATAAATATTCTTCTCAAATAGCCCAAACACACTGATGGAGGTTTTATATACACATATAATACATATATATTTTGTTAGATGATAACCATAATACATATATAATTGCAAAAATAGATTTTTTAAAGTCTACTTTTAAAAACCAGCGAAAATGTGTGTTTTTAAAAATGATGGCTTACATACTGACATTTTCTCCTTAGAAATCAGTTTTAAATGAGCAGTATGTCGGGGCTCTTTATGGGAACAAAGTTTCACTCAGGCTGGGCTGCAGCTGGGCTTCGGCCGAGCTGATGACAGGGCCAGAGAACTAAGGCTTGGTGTTTGTGGGAGGCACAGGCAGATATGGATCTTGCACAAGAGCCTGTCCCCTGAAATTAGAGATGGATCAGAGATATGGATTTATTTTTCAGGATGTGTTCCTTCCTGGATGTCAGATGCCACTTGTCACACCACCGACTTTGCTGTCTATCAGGATCTGGGCAAAACGTATTTCAGAGCTTAAGGAGTTTCTCTCCGTACGGCATTTAGCCCAAGAAGCAGTCCCAGCTCCTCCGGGGAGTTTAGGAAGTTGGAGAAAAACACCGCCAGCACCATGCTGTCTGGCAGATCAGCTCCATATCTCAGCGGCTGCCTAACACCGACTCTACATTAACGCCATTGTTTTCCCAGGATGATCTCAATAAATCCTGTGTGCGTGGTCTAAGCACAACCAAAATGGCTGTAAAAAATTTGCAAAGGTGGCAAATCTACTTGCAGTGAGTAACAGAAACTAGGAGAATCAATTCATTAATAGTTGCAAGTGAGAACATAGATTGACAAAATGTTCTTCCAAAAGATTACACAATGGGCCAACCTACAGATGCAGAGAGTTTATTTTTAGGGTTGTGACTTGAGGAAATAAGTAGACAATTGTGAAAAGATTTATGAACATCGATGTTTCTTACAGGGTTGTCTAACTTAGAGCAAAATGTATACACAGCCCAATAATCAAGCAATAGGGGGTGGGCTTAATAAATTATGGTATATATAATGGAACACTACTCAGGCGTTAACAGCCACCTTGTAAAATGATTTAATGAGGTAGAAAGTTTCAAGATATATGGCGTTCAAAAGCAGATTATAAAAAATATGTATGTTATCATCAATCCTCTTTTCAAATATATATATATACACACAATACCATATATATATGTACACACACACACACACACTGAACTCTGGTGATGACATAGTGTGGGAAGAGCTCAGGAGATTTATCTCAGTGCAGTGGCAGATGCAATGGCATGAGCGCACTCCGCCTATACAAGCTTCCTTGGCACACCGGGAAGTGGCAGCGCCCGCCTGAGTAAGCCCCCTAGAGCCCCTACATAGTACCCTATCTTTCCTACCATTGGTTGCCCTAAGGATGGTGTAAACTTCTGATTGGTCCAAAAAGTTATATATGTTGCTGCACTTAAACAATAAACTCAGACTGAGTCTTGAACCAGTCTCTGGAGTCGGGCATGCTTCGTTAGGACTCCGTCGGCCTCACCCGCGCGGGACGCCCTGCCTCAAGTAAGTACCTTCCAAATTCTTATTTGTGATTTTTTTGGTCCACATTAAGTGATTAATAATTTATTAGGAAATGGCCCCTTAAAAAAAAAAAAGCAGAATTCCTGGTGAAACACCATGTATCTAAGAGTCCCAGACCTTAGGAGATAATATAATATAATAACTTAGACAGGACTAATTTCATGAAAGTTTGATATACATGATATAAGAGATGTATAAACACACACACATACCACCAAACACACAGAAAATTATGTTTTGAGGCCACTTTTAGCTTTTGTTTTTTATCTTGATTTTCTTTAATATATGTATTTTCACACTGGAGGGACTAGTGTGGAATTTTGGAGAAAACATCTATTCTGCAGTCTCCTGCTTCTGTATCTGCAGTCTCCAGACAGCTTCTGCTTGGACTGGCTCCTTGTCCCTCCCTGCTCCTGACCTTTGCATCTCTCAGGCCCTGGGCTTGCTCCCACCCCTGAGAAAAGAGGCGACTTAATCTGATGGGGAGGCTGGCTCTGCTTCTCTTGCGTTCGTTTCTCTCTCTCTCTCTCTCTCTCTCTCTCTCTCTCTCTCTCTCCCTCCCTCCCTCCCTCCCTCCCTCCCTCCCTCCCTCCCTCGCAGGGCCTGTCCTCAGGACATATGCTCAGCTCCTCTCTGTGGTGATGTTTTGGGGGGGAGGAGTTTGGTAGTTGACTGCGGCTGCATAGCCATGCCCACGTGTGTAGGCAAGATGGTCTAATCCACTATATAGCATGAGCTATCCACGGTCGTTCCCATAGCCTCAAATCCAGCAGTACTCCGTAACATATATGATCTTGAACATCTACTGTATATCTGATGTACAGAAGTAACTTCTTTATAAGATGCCACAATGAATAATTAGAATTTGAAATTAAAAACACAATATCATTTGCATTAGTACCAAAAACAAAAAGAAATACTTAGGGGTAAATCTTAAAAAAATTGTGTACAAGATCTGAAATGAAGAAAACTATAAAATTTTGATAACAAAGAAACCAAAAGACCATCTAAATAAGTGGGGATATGTGCCATGTATGTGAAGAAGATTCAACATTGTCCAAATGTCACTTCTCCCCAACTTGATCTATAGATTCGCCACAATCCCCATCAAAATCTCAGCAAGCTATTTTGTGGATATTGACAAACTGATTTTAACATCTATATGGAAAGGCAAAAGGCCCAGAATAGCCAACACAGTATTGAAGGAGAAGAACAAAGTCAGATAACTGACGCTACCTGACTTTAAGACTTAGAATAGAGCTACAGTAATCAAGACAATGGGGTATTGGAGAAAGAATAGACAATTTGATCAATGGAACAGAATAGAGAGCCCAGAAATAGACCCACATAAACATAGTCAACTGATCTTTGACGAAGGACCAAAGGCAAAACAATGGAGCAAAGACTATCTTTCCAACCAATGGTGCTGGAACAACTGAAAGTCCACAGGGGGGAAAAATATATATATAGTTTCACAAAAATTAACTTAAAATGGATCATATATCTAAATGTAAAATACAAAACTATAACACTCCTAGAAGCTAAAATAGGAGAAAATCTAGGTGACCTTGGTCTGAGCAATGCCTTTTTAGACACATCAAAAGCATAATCCATAAAAAAAACTGATAAATCAGACTTCATGAAAATGAAAAACTTCTGCCCTGACAGTGCTGAGAAAGTGAGAAGCCACAGACAGGGAGAAAATATTTATAAACACATATCTGCTAAATGACTTGGATCCAGAATGATAAAGCTCCCTTAAAATTCAACAATGAAAAAACAAACCATCTAATTACAATCTATATTTATATCCTGTATCCATGTGACAAAAGGTTATTAACTTGGAAAGTAAGAAATGTGTGTTGTTTATACAACCCTGCCCAACAAAAGAAGAACCCTGATGGAATAATTTTAGGAAGGTGTTTGGAGAAGGGGGAGCTCTCAGGAATTCCTGGGCAACCTACAGTGAGTTGCACCTAACTGAGCTGCAGATTGGAGAGAGGTGGGTCAGACTGGCAGGAACCTATTAATTCGGGTTCACTGAAGAGACGGAAGGAATCCCAAATGAGGAAATAAAACAAAGGGGGTTGGAGTGTTTGTTTTGTTTTTATTACAGAAGGAAGCAAGACAGGCCAAAGCTCACAAAGTCCAGCTCAAGAGGCAACGTGCCCTGTGTGAGTCTTGGCTCTGTCCCTTACAAGCTGTGTGAGTGCACACGACATTCAACCCGGGGGCCTCAGTTTCTTCATCTGTAAAATGGGAATCATATCAGTAAGCACTGGATAAGCATTACTTATTAAAACAAAGAGAAGATCCAGGAAAGCAGGTTGTTCTTTTACGTTCCCTACGTTTTTAAAGTTTAAACTCCAGATTAAGGCATGTCTATCTAATTCCTGGGGTCATGGCAGTTTATCTTAAAGATCTTCAAAGGCGGAGCAAATGCAACCACCACCTCCACCATATGAAAGTGGAGGGCTAAGGACATACAAACAAAGACATTATAGAGATACTAGAGCAGTGGTTCTCAACCTTCCTAATGCCGCGACCCTTTAACCCTTTTCGGTTCAACGTCCAGGCTGACTCGACAGACCAGGCACTAGGAGCAGGTCCAATGTGGAGCTGAGGTTGACACTGCCAACCACTGAAATTATACGCATTGTCAGTAAGTTCAACATTCAATCCCGTCAATTAATTTGGACCAAACTGTTTGAATTCCAAAAATAAAATTGGACCGCAAAGGGTTAATACAGTTCCTCATGTTGTGGTGACCCCCAACCATAAAATTATTTTCGTTGCTACTTCATAACTGTCATTTTGCTACTGTTATGAATCGTCATGTAAATATCTGATAGGCAGGATGTATTTTCATCGTTACAAATTGAACATAATTAAAGCATAGTGATTAATCACAAAACAATATGTAACTATATATGTGTTTTCTAATGGTCTTAGGCAACCCCTGTGAAAGGGTCGCTCAACCCCCAAAGGGGTCGTGACCCACAGGTTGAAAACCGCTGTACTAGAAGCCTGGTGCACAAAATTCGTGCACTTGGTGGGGAGTCCCTCAGCCCAGCCTGTGCCCTCTTGCAGTCTGGGAGCTCTTGGGGGATGTCTGACTGAGGGGGAAGGGGTCTAAGCCAGCAGTCAGACATCCTTAGCGCTGCCACAGAGGCAGGAGAGGCTCCCACCACGACCACTGCGCTTGCCAGCTGTGAGCCTAGCTTCTGGCTGAGCGGCACTCCCCCTGCATTGAGCATCTGCTCCCTGGTGATCAGTCATAGCGACTGGTGGTTCTACTGTTCAGTTGATTTGCATACATTGGGGCCTTGACTTACGAGTTTAATTCATTCAGAGACCAAGCTAGTTAAGGAGCTCGTTAACTCAAATTACTCTATCAACTCAATGCAAAAAATCGGCCAGAGACAGCTGGTATCTCAAAAAACTCCTAAGTAGGGGCACTCGTAAGTCAAGGCCCCACTGTATAGGAAGGGTTCCTAAATCACAGGCTGAATATTTGCAGGTGAAACTATTAAGATTCAACTGCAGAAAGATAAGATGCTTTTTTGAACAGCAATAATGATGAGGGCATGAGTGGGGGGTTGGGGGAGTAATGTGGGGATAAGGACATATATCTAAAAATTTAATAAGGAAAAAAAAAGAAAAGCAATGATGATGACAACCCTATTTAAAGCAGCAAAACACTGGCCTTGGACCACCAGGGACACCTGATCTTCGATTAAACTCACCACGCTTTGCACCTGGTCTCCAGGTGGCAGAACCTGCTGCAACAGGCGGCTGTGACATTATGAGCCTTTGTACAGAGCGAAGGACCAGGGCCAGGGTCCCCTGACACATTTTATACATGAACTCGCCCCCACCCCCCATCAGAAATGACTGGCCCCATTGAAAGTTACTAAAACAGAGCTATAGCTCAATAAGTACAGTTGTTATTTCCTGGTATTGCACTAAGTAATATTATTAAAGAGATTGAATGCTTGATCCTTAGGTTACACAGCAAGGAAAAGACAGAGCTAATATCTGAATGGGGCCTGTCTGCCATCCAGACCTAGCTAGATGCTTTGAGCTGCATATGCTATAGAGCAAACTGAGAGTGCTATTGTGGGGTTGGAGCCAAAAGCTCTGGCTAGGTGAAGGACTAATTTAAAATATTACAGAATCAGCACAGGAAAATATTTTAAAAAAATAAAGCAGGCTTACCCTGGTCTGGTGGCTCAGTGGTTGGAGTGTCGTTCAGTACACCAAAAGGTTTCGGGTTTGATCCCTAGTCAGGGCATGTATAGGAGGCAACTGATAGATGTCTCTCTCACATATATCTCTCTCTCTCCTCCCCTCCCCTCTCTAAAATCAATAAAAATAACATATCCTCAGTGATAATTAAATCAATCAATCAATCAATCAGGCTCATGTTTTTGGAGTTTATGTTACTCAGAGTTAGCCAACATTATTTCCAAATGAGCTCTGTTGATTGCGTTTTTGAACAGATAACAATCACCTTCGATTAGCACATGAACAGTTGGTATGTGGCTAGACACTGCTGAAATATTAAAACATAATTTGTTCTCATTGACAGGCCGATCGATCCCATGATATTGAGTTTATCATATCTGCTTGCCCAGCAAACTTTGCCTATGAGGCCGTGCAAAGTTAAATCAGTCTGGCTTATGTTTTTAATTTAATTAAAGTCTATATTTTAAGGCACTTCAAAAGGAGTATAAATACAGGAGGTGAGCTAAATAATTCCAAAAGTTTCTGTGGAAAACTCTGTGTCCCTGGAGGACAAAGTATAAATAACATCGTTGTCCTCGGCCCACTCCTGGCCAAGTCCTGGAACTTCAGCTGGGCTCAGAATGCTTTAATCTGGAGAAGAAGAAGGATTTTTTTTTTTTTTTTTTTTTTTTTGCTGTGTGTTTTTTCCCCCAAGTAGGAAGCATACCATTGAGAATATGAATCACTAAAGGGTGAGATTAAATCTTGCACAGAGATAATATATGTTTCTGGGGTGGCTCAAGAGACTGACAATAAATATAAAATATTAATAAGATTGTGGAAATCCTCATGGATATGCTCATAAAGTAGCACCAGAAAAGGGGGAAAAGACAGAAAATCAGAAGCAGGGATGAATGGAGGGGTCCTTCCTGCAGTGCGGTGTGTATTTTATATTTTGGGGAAAAGTAAATGAAGAGAAGCGAAATGTTCTTGCCACAGTGAAAGGATAGGTTTTGGAGTATATAACATGTTCAAAACTAGGTAATATTCTTCAGAGACAAGCAGGCAGGGCTGCCCCAACCTGTGCTCTGAGACCAACGAGAAATGAGCCACATTTGGGGGAAGAATCCACTTACAGAACCTTGAGAGGGAACTGGTTTGTTTTTGAGTTGATGGTGGGGTGTTTGTTTCGTTTGCTGTGTTTTTAATTTTTGTGCTGCTTTGGTTTCCAGGGGTGACAAAAACAGTAACACTGACAGAGGACAATAGTGTCAACCCATCACTCAGAGAGCGAGGGTGGGCGAGGCCAGGACAGAGCTCTATCCCCTCTTCAAAGCAGAGGCCTTCCAGTCTCTGAGTCGATCTGCAGACCAACGAGGGAGTGTATGTATCTGTCAACAGCACCGGCCTGCCCTGCACTTCACTCCTTGTTCCTCTACCCTGACCACACTGAGCCTGGTGGATGAGCATACTTGGGCCGGTGATCTCCGGTGGAGGAGAAAATGCACGATCTCGCTCAGAATAAGGGGATGGAGAGCAATAAAATGAAAACAGGAAAATTCAGAAAATCCCACAAGATGGGAGAACCTGCTCCAACAGGTTGCTCTTACATAGCGTGGCTTTGTATGTGCTAAGGGACAGGGCCAGGGTCACCTGACTCATTTTATGCATGAACGTTCCCATCCATCGGAAATGACGGATAGATAACCCACTGAAAGGCATCACAACAGAGTTATAGCTCAATGAGTGCAGTTATTCCTGCTATTATGCTAATCCGTTTTTCAAAAATATTTTTTATTGATTTTCGCGAGAGGGATAGAGAAATAGAAACATCGATGAGAAATAATCATGGATCAGCTGCCTCCTGCACGCCCCCTACTGGGGATCAAGCCTGCAACCCGGGCATGTGCCTTGACTGGGACTCCAAACTTGACCTCCGGGTTCATAGGTCAATGCTCAACCACTGAGCCACACCAGCCAGGTCTGAAATGAAGTGTTTGAGTAAAAATAAAGCACACAAAAAGTCAATCACATACTAATGTCTAAAAGCAACAACATAAGGTTCTTGGGTTCATTCCCCTTGTACACAGCGATCAGGTTTAAACCGCGTTGCAAGAAACTGCAAACTCGTCCGACCCACCCTCACTTCTAACCAGCCGGCCTGAGCCCCAGGGACACCCTGAAATCAGAAACCCCGAGGAAGTGAGTGGAGAAGTGTGAGAAGAGATTTTTCCTAAGATATTCTGTGAACAGCTAAAAGGAGAAGCTGACCTTTTTAAACGACAGAGACGGGGGAAAGGTGAGAGGGCCGCCTCACCCGGAGGATAGCGGCCGAGTTGAACCTATGATTTCAACTGCGATATGCAACTTGCCAAGACAGCTGCGTCTGAGATGTCTCGGGAGGAAACACCACCCTGGATTGATGGGCTGCACGCGGGGAGTTTGTGGATGTAAAAGCAGTCCGCCCACCTGGTCTGCCCCAGACCCCCAGTAAGAGCCTGTCTCGGCCTGAGCCGCTCAGACGGGAGCTGGAAGAGGCCTCGCTGGAGCCAACAGGTTCCCATTCCGAAGCGGGAGGCCGCCTGCGTTCTTCCTCAGCATGTTCGCTCCTTGCCCATGTCTCACTTTGAACCCAAATGTGCTTTCTTTCGCTATTGTTCATCATTTGTAAATTGCTCTGAAGACAACACCCAGGGCTTACCTATGACGAAATTCCCCGCTGTGGCTGGCACAGAGCTTTAGCATAGTACCATGCCCACGGAATGGTCCTTAAATCGGTCAGTAACCACAGCAGTATTTAGTAGGGATTTGGGACTCAGGAGGGCAGGTGCGATGGAATTACTCCCTATTCTATGGATGGGGAGCCACAAAGGCGTGCAGGGTGTGAGCCCTGACCCAGGCACTGTGTGGGGTGATCTGGCTGAGTTGTATTCACCTCTGGGCTCATCCCTGAGCTGCTTTGTCTGCCAGCCTCAGCTTTCCCATCTCTAAAATGGGGGTGATAATAGTACTGACCGCACAGAATATAATAACCCCCCACACCCCTGATACCCACAGGGGATACATTCCATGACCCCCCGTGGATGCCTGAAACTGCAGACCAGTGGTTCTCAACCTTCCTAATGCCGTGACCCTTTAATACAGCTCCTCATGTTGTGGTGGGGACCCCCAACCATAACATTATTTTCGTTGCTACTTCATCACTGTCATTTGGCTACTGTTATGAATCGTAAGGTAAATATCTGATAGGCAGGATGTATTTTCATTGTTACAAATTGAACATAATTAAAGCATAGTGATGAACCACAAAAACAATATGTAATTATGTATGTGTTTTCGATGGTCTTAGGCGACCCCTGTGAAAAGGGTCGTTCGACCCCCAAAGGGGTCGCGACCCACAGGTTGAGAACCGCTGCTGCAGACTGTACCAAACGCCATACTATGGTTTTCCTATACAGACGTGTCTTGATAAAGTTTAATTTACAAATTAGACACAGGAAGAGAGTAACCACCGTAACTAATACGAGAGAGAACAATTAAGACACTATATATATTGTAATAACAGTTATGCGAATGTGGCCTCTCTCTCCATCTCTTAGCGTCCTGTACTCACCCTTCTTGCTGGGATGACGTGAGGTGACAAAACGCCTTAATAAGTCGAGAACTTACACCTTTTCACTTAAAAGAAGCGCTTTATGGCTTCTCCCTCGCACAGCCGAAGGGCCAGCATGGCCACGCTTGCACTTTGGGGCCATGAGTAAGTCAAACAAGCGGCAACTTAGAACACAAGCACCGCAACGCCGCACACGCCCAGCTGATAATGGCGTCGACGGCTACGACGTGACGTACGTGACCTGCGTCGGGGAAGCGTGGACAGCGTGTCCAGCGTGGAGACGCCGGGCGAAGCGCAGAGTCACGTTTCGGGTGGGACGGAGCAAGACATCGCGAGAGTTCATCAGGCCCTTCAGCCCCGGTGGGAAGGAGACCGCGAGATTTCATCACCTTACTCAGCGCGGCGGGCAATTTAAACCTTATGAGTGGCTGATGTCTGGAGTTTTCCTTTATGAGTTGGTTGTTTCTGGAATTTTCCTGTCCGTGTTTTCGGACCGCACTTGAGCGTGGGGAACAGAAAGCGGGAAAAGCAAAACTGCGGATATGGGGACGACAGTAACAACAGCACGTGCTTCGAAGGAGCTGTGTCGGCCGGAGGGTAAGTCCCGCCTGGTCCGTGGGAGGAGGAAGTGCACATCCTACAGCTCTTAGCACGGCCTCTGGTCCGTATCAGGTGCCCCGTCAATGAGAGCTGGTAATCACAAAGAACAATAACTGCTGTCTCCTATTGCCACGTCAACTGTGGATTTATTCCAAATGACAGTTTTCAGAAAAAAAAAAAATAGCATCCCAATAAATGTTCTAGGTTCTAGGTTCTAGAATGTTCCTCACCAGCTAGGGCCATGTTCCTGCCATGGAAGGTCAGACTGTTTTGATCATCTGCTCAAGGTCTTTCTAAATTTTTTTTTTTTTTTTTAAATAGTAAGATAGTCCCTAGCTGGTGTGGCTCGGTGGATAGAGCGTTGGCCTGCGGACCAAAGGGTCCCCGGTTCGATTCTGCTCAAGGACACGTATCTTGGTTCCAGGCTCCTCCCCAGCCCCGGGGCCCCTAGTCCGAGCTCCTGCAGGAGGCAACCAATGCATGTGTTTCTCTCACATCAGTGTTTCTCTCTGCCTTTCCCTGTGTCTTCCACTCTCTCTAAAAATCAATGGAAAAAAATATCCTCAGGTGAGGATTAAAAAAATAAGTAAATGAAATAATAAAAATAGTAAGATAATCCCTTTCATATATGTTTTAAAAGCTCTGCGATTTTACAGAATATCCGGGAATTGCTTGTGGCATCATAGTAGCTGCTTATCCTTTATCGCATGCGTTGTCCTGTGCTGGCTGCTTTGCATCCATGACCTCACCTAATCCTCAGACTGACCAGGATTTTAGCTGCATTTTACTGATGAGGCTCAGTAAGTGACGTCTCGTAGTCCGAAAGCAACAGAGACGCGATGTCCAGTAGGCCCTGGCTTCAAAGGCTGTGCCCCTGCCGGGACTCAGGACACCTAACATTTTCCCAGGCAGGACCTGCACCAGCTGACTTGCCCCTGGTTTCACAGTGGCAATGGCCTCCCCAAACCCATTTCAGAGGGTTGGGCAGGGTTCCTCAGCCTCGTTGGCAGGATTCTGCTGCTGCATCCTAACCCTGGGCAGAAATGCCGCCCTAAATTTTTCGTTTTGAAAGTTGGATAATGTGCACGATGCGTTCGGGGCTCTCAGTGAACAACATTTGGAGAGTGGGTGCTCCCCTCACTCCTATGTACACAGGTCTCCTGGTCCTTGGGCATATTCACGCGCTGTCCTGTCCCTCATTGAACACACGTGATTGTGGTTAGGGCCTAATGAATGGTTCGTGTGCTCTCATGAATATTCCCCACGATCTTAATTATCCTTAACTGTTCTCTGGTGTCTGCTGAGTTGGGGAGACCAGGGTATGGAAAGAACTACACCTTTTGCACACGTGTTTGCAGGAATGTGGGCAGTACAGTGGGGCCTTGGCTTACGAATGCCCCGACTAACGAGTTTTTTGAGATACCAGCTGTCTCTCCACCGATTTTTTGCATTGAGTTGATAGAGTAATTTGAGTTAACGAGCTCCTTAACGAGCTCGGTCTCTGAACGAATTAAACTCGTAAGTCAAGGCCCCACGGTACAAATATATATATTAAAGGTATCTGATACGGTAAGTACTGTAGCAGATGTGGGTACACTGAGTAGTACTGAGGCGTGGAGGGTGTCAGCAAAGCAAGCCATAGATCAGCGTTGGCGAACCTATGACACGCGAACTCATTTTTTTTGGTTGATTTTTCTTTGTTAAATGGCATTTAAATATATAAAATAAATATCAAAAATGTAAGTATTTGTTTTACTATGGTTGCAAAGATCAAAAAATTTCTATATGTGACACGGCACCAGAGCTAAGTTAGGGTTTTTCAAAATGCTGATATGCCGAGCTCAAACGGTTTGCCATAGGTGTTTTGGTTTAAGTATCTGATGTCGCAGCTAAGTACCAGCGGGTTGGTGCTATTAACCAATGCATCTCCAGCGGTGCTCCCTGGAACTATATCTTGGCACATACCATGTACCAGGAACCTCTTGAACTCTGGGGACACAGAGGGAAAAAAATAGTATTGATATGAATGAACTTCCGGAAGTTCATGCTGCTTCTAATATATGTAACCTTATATCAGTCATGTCACTCTCAGACTCAATTCCTTGACCTATAAAAAAAAGGGAAATTGAAGAAAAGAGTCAGTGGAGTTCTTGGGTCAGCTTTAACTCCTTAGTCATCTAGGAAATAAAGATTTCTGAAGAGGTGGGTGGTTTTCAGCAAATGCCATGATCCTGGTCAGTAAGTACAGCCAGGAGTCTCAGCCCTGGGGTTCAATGAGGACAAAATATTCACGGCTGCTGCTCTCGTGGAATTCACCCACATGTGGGAAATCATTTTAAACAAACAAACAAAACACATAACTACATATTCCCCATGCTAAGTGCCTCAATGGAAACGTTTTTCAAGACGCATGTCCTTTTCTTAAATAGCTTGAACTTGTCTCCAGCTCTTTTGATCGTGTAAGTGTGTGGTTAACACGACTGTGTCGTGCCGGTTGAGCACTGTCTAGGTGACATCTGTCTGGGTGTCAGCAACAACCACAGGCAGGGACAGCACCGGAGACAAAGGAGGCCTGGCTGAGCCCCTGAGCGCTTTGTCACTGTGCTCCTTAGATGCCCCTCAGGGCCTTCTGCGAGCTAAACAAGTGACTCATTAGGAAGGAGCAGTGAAGGGAAACAAAGCTGGGACTGAAGAGGAATCACAGCTCAGTGGCAGCCAGATCTGATTTGGACCATGACACCCGGAGATAACTGTGAACCCACAGTGTTTGCTGCTCAGGCTGCAGGAAGCCAGCAGTGATGAGGGGACCAGGGCTCCTCGGAGCGTAGACAGTGGTCCCCAGAGCACTTCGTCCTGGCCAATGGGCTCTGGCAATTGAATGGCTCACCAGGGAGAGCCAGGTTGCACTGTGAGCAATTGTTTAAATCCAGGCTTAAAGCAGCTAAGTGGTTCGTCCTCCGTCAGATGGCACTTTGATGACTGCTACGGGGTATAAGAGAGGAGAGGGAAAGTGCGTTTGAGATTTCAGCTCCCTGCGTATTTATGGCTGTGAATTCCCAGAGTTGTCTGTTACTGATCAGCTTCGGAACAGAGAATAGTGCCAGCCAGGTTTTACACTCTGCATTTTCCCCAGCGTTCTCTAGAAAGATTGTCACGTGTGTGTTTTTCTCACCAGGATGAAAGATTTTTTTTAAGTTGTGGTAACATGCATATCAAATTTAGCATGTAAACCATTGTTAAATGTACAATGAGTGGCATTAATTAAACCACATGGCTGTGCAACCATCACCACTCTCCACTAATGACACTCTGAACCCACTGAGCAATCGCTTCCCCAGTCCCTCCCCAACCCTGGTAACCTGCTCTATGTTTTTGTTTTTGTTGAAAATATATTTTTATTGATTTCAGAGAGGGAGAGGAAGAGAGAGAAACATCAATGATGAGAGAGAATCATTGATTGGCAGCTTCCTGCACGTCCCCCAACTGGGGCTGAGCCCAAAACCAAGGCATGAACCCTGACCAGGAATCACACAGCAACCTCTTGGTTCATAGGTCGACCTTCAACCACTGAGCCACACTGGCCAGGCTACCCTATGTTTTTAATCAGTGAACTCTTTTGCCTTTCCTGAGAAGTCCTAGGCTGCTTTGCCACAGCACGAGATAAATAGAACTAACCAGGAGAACAGGCCGCTCCTGACAGAGGAACAGCCATGGACATTTTGATTCTTGCCACAGGGCTCATTCGCTGTGCATTTTGAAGCAACGTCAAGTTTCTCGCATAGAACCCACCAGGGTTGCTTGAGCTCCCCCTAGGGGCCAGTGTCCCCATTGCAACAATCCGGACAAAAAGACCAGGCCAAAAACCTTGAACAGTTGGTGGATGTGGGGAGAGAAGGAAGGGACAAGATTTGAGAGCCACTAGGGAATTTCTAAGTACAACCTGTCTGGGTTCCTAAAATAGCACTCCCTCCCACCTTCCTCCCTCCCTCCCTCCCTCCCTCGCACACACCGGACTGTGTTTCATAATCCTGCCAACACTTAAATCCCTTTTGCTTCCTAAACTGTCCAGAGTAATTGATAATGCCGATGCTTTCATAAGCAGCGCTGTTCTTCAAGTCCGTTTGGGACTGAGGTTTCGGCAAGGGGCCACTCTGTTCCCAGGGGTGGCAGGAACCGAGTGAAACATAACAGGCGGACCCTGGCCACCTCGGTCCTGAAGTCTTGCTGGGCACTCCTCCCGCATGCAAGCCTTCCTGTTTGCACGTTAATCCTTGTTTGCTGGCCACAGTCCAGCTCAGGTAATTATGTTCTTCCTCACCCCAAATGCCCCCGGCAGGTTTAGTCCTTTTGTATCTTCTTGCGATTTTTTATTTTTTAGTTTTTGTGGCATATTTGCTCTTTACGCATCATTTTTTCCGGAGAGATTTTGCCTTTCAGTGAGAGGGCAGAGCTAGGCAGACCCATTGGCACTGCGGATTGTCTACAGAAGAATTGGAGGACCAAGCAGAGGTGTCAGAGCAGAGCCCCAGAGAATGAGAGGCCTCAGGAGGCCCCCTGATCCAGCCCCCTCCCTCACGTGGGTGGATAATGTAACCACCGGCAGCCAGAGCCAAGTCCATCCATCGCTCCTCAGCGAGAGATTCTAAGACAGCCGTGGGCAAACTACGGCCCGTTTGAAATGAATAAAACTATTGAAAAAAAAGACAGTACCCTTTTATGTAATGATGTTTACTTTGAATTTATATTAGTTCACACAAACACTCCATCCATGCTTTTGTTACGGCCCTCCGAGCCAGTTTAAGAACCCATTGTGGCCCTCCAGTCAAAAAGTTTGCCCACCCCTGTTCTAAGATATCCTCCAGTGAAATCTCTACTGCTTGGGTTGTTGCTGATGCACCCTATGTTTTTCGTGTTTGATGGGCAAATGGTTGATTGCTCAGTCCCCCAAGTTAATATCTAGATTTTCCTTTGGAATAAAAGAGGTTCTAGATATTTTTGGTTACTGGGATTTTTTTTTAATTATAAAACATACCAGCAATTTTTCAGGAATTAAATTTTAAATAGCACCTACCCCTCAAGATGTGATCCATCATAGGACACCCTTCAGCTCACGAAGCATTTATTGAATACCTGTGCCACCTTCCACCCAGGTGACCTTGAGGAAGTTCGCCCGGAGTTCTGTGCTTCCGTTTTCTCATTTGTAAATGGAGGGTGGCAAGAATAACTACTTCATAAGATTGTTGATTGCTGTGATGATTAAATAAGAGTGCATGAAAAGCCATTATTATAAAACATTAAGCTAACGTATTATGGAATTAAACTAAAAGATAGTGAAATATTTTTTAAAAATCTTTTAAAGCAGATGAGGCTATCAAGATAACTAAGCAAGGTCCCTGCCCTCCATATATGTACTGTGGTCTGATGAAGGAGTCACATATTCTTCATTGCTGCAACTACAACACCTCCATCCACACCTGGCATTGGTAGTGCGAGGCTCATAAATATCTACTGACCCAGTGAATGTGTAAAGGACATGAATATGCAGAAGGGAAATGACCAATGGGGAGGAATTTAGGACAGTTCCACAATGAAGCTCGCGTTAGATCTGAATCTTAAAGGACGAATATGTCTTTGATAGGCAGGGGAGGAAGTGGAAGGCGTTTAAGTCATTTGCTGGAACAGGGTTTCCCAATCTTTTGTGGACTGTAGCACACAAAGGAAATGCTAACATTTAGAAAAGACTCTAGCCACAGGTTCTACACTAGGACACCACCCACAAGAGGACAGAGGCCACATCCATCTTGATCCACTTTGTATTTTCAACACCTAACGCAGTACTTAGCACGTTTTGGTTGAATGGGATCAGAGGGGGAAACGCGGGCAAACACAGAGCTGGCCTGTAAAAGGCATGATTGGGGCCGTTGGCACACGGTAGAAAGAGTCTAGAGCAGCGGTTCTCAACCTGTGGGTCGCCAACCTTTGGGTCGCGACCCCTTTGGGGGTCGAATGACCCTTTCACCGGGGTCACCGTCAGAAAACACATATATCTCTTATATAAAAGGCTCACGGCCATCACGCTGTAACACTGTCATGACCAAATGAGCAGCAGCTCTCGCGGCAGGCAGGGCAGGGCAGCGAGCTATGAGTGGCGATGGGTGGGGCGGCGAGCTGAGGCAAGTGGAAGCGAGCTACTCGCGCATGATTTTGTGCGCGCTGGGCCTCTAGTAATTACATATTGTTTTTGTGATTAATCACTATGCTTTAATTATGTTCCATTTGTAACAATGAAAATACATCCTGCATATCAGATATTTACATGACGATTCATAACAGTAGCAACATGACAGTTATGAAGTAGCAACGAAAATAATGTTAACTGTATTAAAGCGTCGCGGCATTAGGAAGGTTGAGAACCACTGGTCTAGAGAGATAGGTTTGTGGCAGATCCAGGAGACTTTTGAATGCTGAACCCAACTGGCCTTTCTTCGTTAGAGCGTTGGCTTTAGCAAAGATTTTGGAATAGGGAGCTCTGGATAAGGAAGAGAATTCTGTATGGGGCTGTGCAATGGATGGAGCGAAAAAATATCAGGAGAAGAAAATCCAGAGGGTGGCTGTTTGTATTGTCTGAATGCCAGACAATGACTGAAGTAGGCGGAGGGAACGTGAAAGAAGATGAATTTTGACACTTGAGTTCAGAAATATCTGTAGGACATCACTGGCTTGAGTGGGAAACAGCAAAGCAAGAGTCATATTATCACTAATTGGCTATTTTACCTTAGACAATGCACTTAACCTCTCTCTGCCTACTTTGTCATCTATGGAATGAGAAACTTAAGCTATTCCTTCAGTGCCATTCATCTCTAGTATTCTAGAATTCTCTAATCGTATCAAATTCCTAATGAATTAGCAAGGTCTCCCCTCCTCAGCCCTATCACCCGCTCTTCCACCTCAGTTGATGGAGGCATTTCAGCTTCTTACTTTGGACTCCCCTAGTCCTTTGAAAAAATTCAGGTGAACATTTCATTAAATTATAACTTATGCCTTTGGGCATTGGGTAGAGGAGTCTCGTCTTACTGCATAATAGTTAACCAGTCATTTCCTCTCTGCATTTTATCTTAATCTTTTGTTCTTCTAGGGAGACACCTGACATAGACTTCTTTCTTTTGAGTAAAAATTTTATCTTATTCCTCTTCGTCAGTACATCAGTAAGCCTGGCATATAAAAATTGATGAAAATATGAGGAATGAATGAATGAATGAATGAATGAGGAGGTGAGGAGACATCCATCCCTTGGCTTACATCTTACGGGCTGCCAGGAAGTAGTCTGATGCATTATGACAGGGGACTGGCAGCATCATACTTTGTTTCTTCTTTCCTGAGAATTCTTAGAATCTAAATGGTTTTCTGAACCTTTGTTCTCCTACAACTAGTGCTGGTATTTTCTGCTAAGCCTTTCCCATCACAAGTAGTCACCTGCCCACACTCATTTGAAAGCTGGAGAATCAGCTGTGCCATCCTTTTGTCCTCGGATTAGACCACCTACAGTTATGATCACAGAAATTCCATCCACGGCATCAACACAGGTTTTCTGGGACAGGGACCTGGAATGAGTTAATAAGCACCCACACATTTCCCAAGCTTAAAAGAACACTCTATTATTGTGTGGCAATTGGTAAAGAACTTATTAATTAAGGGTATAAGATAGAGAGAAATCCCCCAGGAGGCAGAAAGCCATTACAAAGACATTGTGGAACCAATCTAGCAGTTAATGGAATACTCAGATGTTCTTAAAAAAAAAAGGGGGGGGGGTCACTTTCAAAAAATAGATATCACCAAATCCGTGATCTTGCAGGTTAGGGGGGAAAGCTTACCACAAGGCAGGTAAACTCTAAAAACAAAACAAATTTAAAAATCCCATAAACATTTGTTTTAAGAAAATCCAATCTTTCCCTGGTAACATCCATAGATCCTAAGCACATATCCACACCACCACCAAGTAAATTGAGATGGAAATTAAACTAGTGTTGCAAATGAGAATTAATAGTAATTTTGCTTCTGTTCTGAGATGGGGCGCACCAAAGGCAAAAATAAATAACTCATTTCCTGTGCCTGTGAGTTGTTTGTTTAAGAAATAACTATCACATTAACAAGAAATGCCCGCCTCTTCTCCATTGCCCATCTGCAATGGAACGTTTTCCCCCTTACAGACTTATCTCACTGTCGGGGATAGTGTTATGCTTTAGAGAGGGATTTGGGGAGCTGAGCCAAACATTTCGGATTACCCAGGAGTGTTTTCCTCTGGCGAGATAGTGGAGATCTGACATGCCTATTCTATTAAGATGTTTATCTTCGGGGGGTCCCGATAGCTCCGGCCCTGTGAGCAGGTGCTCCTGGGGCGGGCTGAGCCAACCTACCAGCCATCCACTGTCACAAACTTCAGGATCACAGGACCCTTATAACTCAGCACGTTGTCCCCACTAACCCCGTCAACCTGGAGGTAAAACCAGACCTGAGAAATACCTTTTCAGGGGAACAGGATATAGTATCAGCAATTTCCCACCTTTTTTTTTTTAATCTCATGGCTGATTACACATAAACTAATGACTAAAATTCTGTGCCACAACAAAAAGATTTTTGCCAGTCTGATGCAGGCCATGAGCCCACACCCAAGGGTGTCTGCAGGGACTGTTCCTTAGTGAGAAAGCAGTATCCATCGTGTATCAAAGCATAAGGACTTGCCCTAGCTGGTTTGGCTCAGTGGATAGAGCACCGGCCTGCCAACTGAAGGGTCCCAGGTTTGATCCCGGTCAAGGGCATGTACCTTGGTTGTGGGCACATACCCAGTAAGGGGGTGTGCAGGAGACAGCTGATGGATGTTTCTCTCTCATCGATGTTTCTAACACTCTATCCCTCTCCCTTCCTCTCCGTAAAAAATCAATAAAATATATATTTTTTAAATGTAAAGACTTCACGTTTAAACAATCCAAGTCTCTTATCCTTGACATCCCCTGGAACTGCCTTCTGTTTGTCTCCTGCACTAACTTTTCATCCCAGGATCTGGGGAGGTGAGGGGGGAATCAGTTAAGTCACGAGCTTCTGCTACTCATTTCTTCCTAACTCAGAGCCACATCGAGTAGCTATGCCTTTCCAAGCTCCTGAGTTAAGTTCCTAAAACCTCCCAAAGGAGACCTCAATATTTTGAAAGGTAAAAGCAGTCCACCTTGAAGCAGCGAGCAGCCTGTATAGAGCTGTTGTGTGTGTTCCCAGTAATAAAGCCACACACAGCCCACTGAGCTCCATTCGGGACATTCGATACATCTGAACGTGGCGAGCATGGGCACTTTGCTTTTAATCTAATGTAATTTAATTGATAATCTCTTACCTGTGAGTAACATTAGAGGGTCTCCCTTTCCCTTCATTACAGGTTTATAAAAGCATATCACTTTATCAAAGCAAATAGGTATTCTTTTCTGTCTGCTGCGTATCCAGATGCCCTTATGATTTTGTGACTTCAGAGTCTCACCCCGTGGACCCTGCCTCTCGGGTCCTCACATTTACTCGTATGTTTAGATATGTGTGCATGTTCTCCATGACATGGGGCACCTCACCTTAGTCCTGACTGTAGCTCAGTGCCTAGGACAGTTCCTGATACACACAGGGCTTAGTAAGTGTTTGTCACATTGAACTATACTTTCTGTATCCCTACTGTACAAACGCCCTTCCTTTCACATAGAAGGAATTCTCTACATATTTGTGAATCACTCAGTGAATGCAGGGACCACGGGCATGATCAGACGAAGGGAAGTTAGTCATGATTGTAGGCAGATCTTAGGGGCAGGAGATCAATGACAATTCCCCCCTCTGCTTTTATTTGTAGACACGGGGTTCCTGTCCTTTATCAATTCCTTTCCACCAATACTCCCTAGGAAACTCTGTTAGAATGAGCAGTTTCTTTTCCATGGAAAACGAGTTTCTTAAATATAATTCTGCTAACTTACATACCAGCGATTCTAAGAATTACGGTGACAGCTGGCATGGCTCAGTGGTTGAGCATCGACCTATGAACCAGGAGGTCATGGTTCGATTCCCGGTCAGGACACAGGCCCAGGTTTCGGACTCAATCCCCAGTGTGGGGCATGCAGGAGGCAGCTGATTAGTGATTCTCTTTCATCATTGATGTTTCTATCTCTCCCGCTCCCTTCCTCTCTGAAATCAATAAAAATATATTTTAAAAAAGAATTAACAGCAACCTAACTACCTCAAACATTGTGAGAATTAAGTTACCAAAGACACTTAAAAAGCCCAACTGAGCCTTAACCGGTTTGGCTCAGTGGATAGAGCATTGGCCTGTGGACTGAAGGGTCCCAGGTTTGATTCCAGTCAAGGGCATATACCTTGGTTGCAGGCACATCCCCAGTGGGGGTGTGCAGGAGGCAGCTAATCGATGTTTCTCTCTCATAGATGTTTCTAACTCTCTGTCCCTCTCCCTTCCTCTCTGTAAAAAAAAAAAAAAAAAAAATCATTAAAAATATATATTTTTAAAAAGTCCAACTGAGCATTCTCTGCTTCCCCCTGAAAACAGCAGCATTCTAAAGCAGCCAAATTGTAAAACCCACTTCATGATATAAGTTACCACACAGGAAAAGGAAGTAGCGGCAGCAACTCTCTCTTGGAAGGGAGGTTATTCTACCTACAAAGGTAAATTCGTGCATCTGGAAAAGAATGTCAGATTTTTAAAACCCGATTTCCCTTGAAGCAGGACCTCTTCTGGCCTGGTTCCTCTTGCATCCGCTCGGACCCCTCTCTCGTTGAAAGGAAGTTATCTGAACGTCTGCGCTGGGTGGTCAGGCAGCGCCAGGATGCCACCCAAGGGAGGAGAAAAGAGCAAGAGGAAGGGAGTATGTCACATCCTGACTACAGGGAAACAGCGCAAACATCTAATCACAGCAGTGCCAGGGAACTTGAACCTGTCCAAAGAGATCCCCGGCTCGCCATGTTTAATTGCCGTTGATGGCTGCTGGCCGGTCATGCATGACAATGCGTGCGTGTCCGCTGCTCATTCCTGTCGGCTTTCACTCCAGGTGATGAACATGGTCCCGGGGAGGGGGTCCCGGAGTGGGGGTGGGGTGGGGTGGGCTAAAGCAAGCCTCATGGACACACAGCGGCTTGTGCTCGAATCACCCACAGCCGGACAGAGGTCTGAAGTAGAAACATAACCAGCGTGAATCCCTGCCTTCCTTCCCCCGAGTATGTGGCATATTTTGTTTTCCTTGGGAGGCAAACAAAAGTAGGACACGCCAGGCACATGGGTAGGACATCTGTGTCCTGGGGTCTGGCAGCTGACAGCAGGCAAGTATCCTGTTTGGTGGATTGTGTTTGAGCACATGCTTGAGGCTGGGTAGGGAAATTGAAACTAGACTTGAATCGTAAAGGACGTTATTCAACAAATATGAACAGATCTAAAGAGAGAAATACAGAACAAGACGTTGGTAGTAGGGACTCCGTACTCCACTTTCAACAATGGGTAGATCACTCAGAGGGACGGTGGGGGAGGGTGGGTGGGTGGGAAGCAAAGAACTTGTGTGCATCTATGTTTAACCACAGACGACAGAGTGGTGAAGGCCTGGGGCAGGGGTGGGTACGGGCTATATAGGGTCAATGGGGGGAAAAAGGGAGTCTATGTAATACTTTCAACAATAAAGACTTACAAAAAAGAAAATGGATAGATCATCCAGACAGAAAATCAATGAGGAGACACTGGACTCCTGGACTTGAACTACCATGTTCGACCAAATGAACCTAGAAGACAGGAACAGGACATGGCATCCCACAGCAGCAGGAGACTCATTCTTCTCAAGGGCACACAGAACAGTCTCCAGTGCAGATAATACGTCACAAAACAAGCCTTAGCAAATTTAAGATGATCGAAGGCATCCCAAGTATCTTTTTTTTTACCACAATGCTATGAAACTAGAAATCATTGACAAGAACAAGACTGGAAAATCCACAAGTAATTGGAAATTAAACAAGATGCTCCTGAACAAACTATTGGGGCCGGGGGGGGGGGGGGGGTGGAAGCCCTCAAAAGGGAAATTTAAAAAAACAACAACTTGAAACAGATGAAAATGGAAATGCAACATACCAAAACTTATGGGATGTGGCAAGAGGGAAATTTATAGTGATAAATGCCTACATTTAAAAACAAGAAAGGTCGCCCTAACCGGTTTGGCTCAGTGGATAGAGTGTTGGCCTGCAGACTCAAGGGTCCCAGGTTCGATTCCGGTCAAGGGCATGTACCTTGGTTGCAGGCACATCCCCAGTAGGGGGGGTGCAGGAGGCAGCTGATGGATGTTTCTCTCTCATCAATGTTTCTAACTCTCTATCCCTCTTCCTTCCTCTCTGTAAAAAATCAATAAAAAATATATTTAAAAAAAGAGAAAGATCTCAAATGGACAATATAACTTTACACATCAATGAAGTAGAAAAAGAAGAGGAAACTAAGCCCAAAGGTAGCAGGAAAAAAGAGGAAATGAAGATCAGAGCAGAAATAAATGGAATAAAGACCAAAAAAATCAATAAATCTAAGAGCTATTTTTTTAAAGGATAAACAAAATTGACAAACCTTTAGCCTGAGGAAAGAAGAGAAAGAAATTTTTTAAAAAATCAAAAATGGAGGGAACATTACAGTTGATACCACGCAAATACACAGGATCATGAGAGAGAACCATGCTATGTGCTATATGGGAAAGTTGTTAAGAGAGTAAATCCTAAGAATTCTCATCATACCAAGCATTTTTTTCCTTTTTAAAAAAATTGTATCCACATGAGATAATGGATGCTAACTAAACATTGTAGTAATCGTTTCACAATATATGTAAATCAAACCATCATGCTGTACCCCTTTAACATAAACAGTGATATATGTCAGTTGTTACTCAAAACTGGGGGCGGGGGTGTTGTTACTTTTGGTGGGGAAAAGAATGTTTGGTTTGAAGATGACTGGGAAGGGTGGACGTATCAAGGATACTCTCTATTCCCAGAATTACTCCCTTAAAATTTTTCTTAAATAAAATGAGATTTCCCTGGTATCATTTACCCCAGGGGTCCTCACATGCAAATACAAATATTGTATTTGTTCCCGTTTTGTTTTTTTACTTCAAAATAAGATATGTGCAGTGTGCATAGGAATTTGTTCATAGTTTTTTTTTAAACTATAGTCCGGCCCTCCACTGGTCTGAGGGACAGTGAACTTGCCCCCTGTTTAAAAAGTTTGAGGACCCCTGATTTACCCTGTTGCTGTTAGTAATAGCAACCATGACAAGTGATGTTTTCTTTGACATTTTAAAAGTGGGAAGCCCTGATCTGAGCCAGGCTCCACTTGGGAATCCACTTTCCTCCACTCTTGACCCCTTACCTTTGTGCACCTTTTATTGTTTATTATTTTCAACTCATCTTGTCTCATTTAGAGCATCTATTGACATTATAAGAGATTAATCACTAACCTAATAAAATGACTAATCTCTTCTCACTTGGTCTTTTACAAAGCTGGTCCCTGCAAGTCTCAGAGGGTGTTTCTTTAGCAAATTTACTAACCTAGCTGCCTCATTCATTGTAGAAACACAGACTTGGATGCTTAGTCATTTATTAAGAGTTTACACATGTACATGGTCTGGCTTCCAACCTCTCTGTACCACCTCCATGGCCCCCTCTAGCAAATCACGCTGTGTGTGTGTGTGTGTGTGTGTGTGTGTGTGTGTGTGTGACACAACACCTTTGCTAGGAGTGTGATGAACCTCGGATGAAGAGGCACCCTCTCTTCTGGCTTGTGCTGGTGCAGAGCGACTAATGTGAACTGTTTGTGAGAGTTGATACAAGCACTGCCCTCCAGTCTGGAAGGAGGAAAATCAGTCTGTGTGCTCATTTGGTTTGGGGACAAAAATCTGACAGCTCTGTCAAATGTAAGTCTGTTGCTAGCAAGTAACAAACCCTGACAAGTTGGACTTCATCGTCCTCTACGCCTTGGGTGAGAGTGGGGCCTGTGGTGGGGATGGAGATGAGTCACAATTGGACATGGAATTTTCTGGAAGGCAGGGTCATCTGGGCATAACTACAGCATAGATGCGCACACACACACACACTCACACACACACACACACACCTCTGAAGCTGAATATAACTCAGAAAGTTGGATTTTGGTTCTCTTTGTGTAGAAATTATCAAAGAAATTCTAATGACAGGTGCTTTTTCAGTATAACCAGATTGATGCACTTAGTTTTACATGAAATCCACAAGCATGTGTTTTCTGTGTGCAATCCAGGTCAGAACACCAGAGAATACCAAGCAGTGTAACATACACCATATTCTCAGAGGCTAGCACAGTTTGATGACATTTGGTGGGATTAGAATATAAATATTGCAGGAGTTCAGAGAAAAGATTAGCAAATTCTGGAGTTTTCCAGAAAAAATTCCATGAGGAAAGATTCACCGAGTTGAATCTTAAAAATTGGGTGGGATTTGTATTTGTGGGGAAAAGGAAGAATTTTTAACAAATCAGAGAAGGGAAAATAAACATGGTGAGGAAATCTTTTTGGTTCTGAGCTGACAAAAAATGACTAAAGAATCTGATCATTTCTTTTGGTTAGGATCAGTCTAAAGGTTGAAAAAATGTAAAGGCCTCATCCGGACAATGTGGCTCAGTGTTTGAGCGCCAACCTATGAACCAGGAGGTCATGGTTCAATTCCTGGTCAGGGCACATGCCTGGGTTGCAGACTCCATCCCCAGTAGGGGGACGTGCAGGAGGCAGCCAATCAATGAGTCTCATCATTGATGTTTCTATCTCTCTCCCTCTCCCTTCTTCTCTGAAATCAATAAAAATATATTTTAAAAAATTATACAACCATTTTCTGAAGATGGAGGAGGAGAAGGAGGAGTGAAGCCAAGATGGTGCTTGAAAATTTTGAGAAGCAGGTACATTTCCACCTGCAAGGCTTACATTAAACACATGATTGCCAGATCTCTGTTTCTCATCAAGCCATTCTCACATATGCACTCACATGAAGAAGCTGTAAGGAAGCTCGAGACTAATGAGAGTTCCATGGGCAGGCAGTTGCATGAAAGATAAAAAAACTTCTTCAAGTATCTGCACACAAATTAGCGTGGCGCACACTTTGTATTAAGGGCAAGGATCATCAGGAAGATTTAGAGCCACTTTAATCAAAGGCTATATTAGAACATGGATCCCAGAGGTGAGGAGGCAGTCATTAGCTCACTGAACCACCCCGATCCCTAGGCATTCATAGCTCAACTCACACTGAAGGATTTTAGTGTCTTTGTAAAAGAAAATCCCCTTATGAAATTATTTGGCTGGTAGGGAGTGGGAATAGTCTAGTAAAGCTAAGAGGAGATGGGGAAATAATTTGAATTTGAAATGGGGAAAAAATGGGTGGGGACTTGAATGGGAAATAAATCTATTTGCTTCAATGTTGGTATGGGCCAGGGGTCCTCAAACTTTTTAAACAGGGGGCCAGTTCACTGTCTCTCAGACCGTTGGAGGGTCGGACTACAGTTTAAAAGAAAACTATGAACAAATTCCTATGCACACTGCACATATCTTATTTTGAAGTAAAAAAAACAAAACGGGAACAAATACAATATTTGTATTTGCATGTGGCCCACGGGCCATATTTTGAGGACCCCTGGTATGGGCCAAGGAGAATCTAGGTGCCTACAAATGATTCACAATGTTTTTGGTCACATTTAAGTTTGATTAAGGCACATAAGCAAAATAGTTAAGCAGTTAATGTATTTTTGAAAATATTATTTGAGTGGTTTGTAAAGAATTCAGAAATCACTTGTTTGTATGCTGGTGAATTCCAGATTTATATCTCTATGCTTGACTTCTTTCATGAGCTCCAGGCTTAATTTTTTTTAAGGAGACTCATTTATTGACACTGTTTCAAGTGTACACACACGAGAAAGAAAGAAAAATAACCCCCCATTGATTTTTAAACTCTCCACTTGACAGTCCCATATGGATGTGGAAAAGGAAAATCAAACTTACTCTGCCTTAAAGAGAACTCTTGATTTCTGTTCCAACTCCAGAATCATCCTGCTCTCTAGTCTTCTTTATTTTTTAACCTCTGTGAATGGTATTATCCAATTTTTCTGGCATGAAATCTGGGAATCATTCGTGACCCCTCATTTTCCCTCCTGCTCCAAGTCCAGTCTATCAACAAGTCCCATATCTTTCTCCTTCCTCCCCTGCTCACTCCGCAGCCTAAGGCAATGGCCTCTTCCTCACAGAAGACTACATACAGCTCCTGACTAATCCGCCATCTTCCACACGTGTTCCTTCCACGTCACTGTCCACATATGGGCAGGGTGACCTTTTAAAAATATAAGTAAGTTCAGATCACTCTAATGCTCAGTATAGCCCAAGGGCTTTTCTATACGCTCAGAATATAGTCCAGACTCCTCCCGGTGATCTGCAAGGCCTCACACCATCTGGTGCCTGACCACCTCTACAACCTCACCTGCTCCACCTCACCAAGGCTGTCCAGCCCTGAGCTCCTGGTTCTCCAAAGCGAGCAGGCCTTGCCCCATCTCCAGGCCTTTGCACTTGCAGCTTCTTCTGCCTGACTCACTCGTCCAGGTGCCAGCGAGGCTTGCTCCCTCGCTTCAGTGAAGGTTCTGCTCAAATGTCATCTCCAGAGAAGGGACACCCTCTTTAAAACAACGTTCTCTCCAACAACCCCGACTCTTATTCCTGCTCTTAGCATTCTTCATCGCATTCGCATTATCTGCCATTATATCATGATTGTATCATAATGATAGATAGATAGATAGATAGATAGACTCACAGTCAGACAGATGGATAGGATACATAGAGATAGATAATAGGGATAGAGATAGTATATGATAAGGTGGATAGAGGGATGAGTGGATGGACAGATAGGAATTTATAATAGATATAGATAATAGGGAGGGAGGGAGAAAGAGAGAGTGGGAAGAGAGAGAGCGAGAGAGAGAGAGAGAGAGAGAGAAAGAAAGGGAGGAAAAAGAAAGAAAGAAAGAAAGAAAGAAAGAAAGAAAGAAAGAAAGAGAAGAAAGAAAGAAAGAAAGGAAGGAAGGAAGGAAGGAAGGAAGGAAGGATAGAAAAGAAAAGAAAAGAAAAGAAAAGAGAAAAGGAAAGGAAAGGAAAGGAAAGGAAAGGAAAGGAAGAAAGAAAGAAAGAAAGAAAGAAAGAAAGAAAGAAAGAAAGAAAGAAAGAAAGAAAGAAAGAAAGGAAAGAAAGAAAGAAAGAAAGAAAGAAAGAAAGAAAGAAGAAAGAAGAAAGAAGAAGGAAAGGAAGGGAAAGGGAAAGGGAAAGGGAAAGGGAAAGGGAAAGGGAAAGGGAAAGGGAAAGGGAAAGGGAAAGGGAAAGGGAAAGGGAAAGGGAAAGGGAAAGGGAAAGGGAATAAAGCAGGCATCAGGATTCTATAACACTCTCCAGGTAATTGCAGTGTGCAGCCAAGATTTAGGTTCACAGGACTAGAAGGTGAGAGAGAGCTAAATACACAGACTGTCAGCTGCTGGAATGACATTGGAATATTTACCACTGATCAAGTTTTTTGTGTGTGTGATGCTGAAGAGATAGATCAGACTCCCTTTAACTCCAATACAGTTTGGATAAATGTTCAAAAGCAGAGAAGGTTAAGTTCAAAAGTTGTGCTTCTCTTCCACGCTGTACCTTTTCTAGAGGAGGGAGGGCATGGTTGTAAGAGCCAGACACCTTCGCTTTGAATCCTGGCTCCACCACTGGGGCAAGCGACATCTCTCCATGCCTCAGGGTTCTCATCTGTAAAATTACAAGAATGACAATAACTTTCCTCATGGAGTTGCTGAGGGAGGAAATGAATTCTGCATAAAGGGCCCAGAGCAGTGCCTGACACAAGCTAAATGTTCTGAACGTGTTTGCTGTTATCTTCGACGGAATGACTCTCAAGCAGAAAACGCCCATGGAAAATTCCTCTGGCCAATGGGTTTAGTAGCCAGGGGGATTGAGACAGGCCGTTTTCTCTGATACTCTAACTCCCCTCAAGAACAGAGTTGGTTAATGATTAGACCCTATAAAATTTTCCATGTCATGTGCCTTTCCCCCACCAGGCAAGAGAAAGTAATTAAGAATTATGGGAAGCAGATTCGGAGAGGAAAAGCATGCCTTTCTAGGGACAAGCTCCAAACCCTAACGAGGTTATTGGCACAGGTGTCTCCTGCAAATAAATTAATGGGGAGGCAGATCCAATCATTAATCTGTCATCCAAACTTGGTGTTTAGAGTCATTTGGGGAGATGGGGCCTCCTTTGCCCAAGCTTGGTGGTGTCTGGAGCAAAGAGTAGGACGCTGAGTGATTTCATTAGGATAACAAGGCTATTAAAGAACAATCTAGCTCTTTTGATGATATTTATAAAGCATTTCAAAGAAACTGTGTTCTGACAACTGCTGTCAGTCTCTTACACAGGAACTGTAGTGATTTATGGAAAACATGAGGGAGCTGTTATTTCCTTTATTTGTAAAAGTTTTACACATACTAGGAGCTTATCTTGAACTAGAGGCCTGGTGCATGAAATTAGGCACAGGTAGGGTCCTTAGGCATGGCCAGCGATCAGGGCCCATCTATGGAGCTACCAGCGGAGCCATCGGAGGCCCCCACTGTTACCCACCTTGGTTGGCCTGGGGCCTGCAGGCTGGGGGCAGCTCCTGCATTGAGGGTCTGCCCCCTGGTGGTCAGTGCATGTCATAGCGACCAGTTGTTCCGCCGTTCGGTCTATTTGCATATTAGGCTTTTATTATATAGGATAGCCACAAACTTTCCAAAGACAAATACCCCTAATTGAATGTGTAAGCTGCCCTGGCATGAGGTTTTGATGGAATGAATATGATAAATGCTAAATTACATGGTGTCATATATACTTTTGTAAATGGCTGCAAGTCCTTTTTGATAAAAGATGGTAGACAGCGTGGCTAGTGTGGCTCAGTGGTTGAGCGTGGACCCATGTACTAAGAGGTCAATGATTGGATTCCCAGTCAAGGCACATGCGTGCTCAGACCCCAGCAGAGAGCATGCAGGAGGCAGCCATTTGCTGTTTCTATCTCTCTCTCATCCTCTCTCTCTAAAATCAGTTTTTAAAAATCTTAAAAAAAAAAAAAGGTGGTAGACAAAATGACATTCTCAATTATCTGCATGTGTGTTACCTGCCACCATTTCTAAGCTGGTTTCTCCAGATTGAGCTTTTTTCTTCGGATGGAATATGAATCATCAGAATATACAGACGTGTCATTTTTAACAGGAAAATATATAATTATGCAGAAATCAGTATTGCACAAAATGTGCAATAGTGTCAAAACTAAATATGAGAGGTTTTTAATTAATGTAATCTGTGGTTGTCCATGCCCTTATACCTCCCTGGTTTAGCTAATTGAGAATTGACTCTATGTAAGTCAAATCATGGAGTAATTTCTTTCCACTCTTGAGTTAGTATAGAGAATGTAGTGCCTTTCGGGCTCCACCTTGATTTTACATGGCAGAGCATTTATTCATTTGACTTACCATTTGGGGATTATCCTTTATCACAGATGAACCTAATTCTACCTGATACAAAGTTTAATTTTGCTTCTTCCTAGGGGAACTCAGGAAATATTAGATTGATTTTTTTTTTTTTTTTTTTAGAAAAAGTTTGAAACTGCAGGCTAGAATTCAGAACAAGGCTTCACTGCAGACCTCAGGTATGCACCCAGTTCCTGTCCCCTGTTACCTTAGTTAGTCAAGAGTTGCCTGTTCTTTCCTTTTCCCAGCCATGACCGGTTTCAATGCTAAAGAACCCCTCATCCTCAAATGCTAAGCTTGGGGTTCTAATGGCAGGCAATTTGGGTAAGGAAATTGGCAGAGTATTTGAAATTTAACCAATTAACCGCCACGATATTTTGAATGTCATTTAAAAAGGTCCGCCGCGTGTGTCTATAGACACGTATGGCGTACAAATGGTTAAAACAGAAGTTCCTGCTGCTCTCCTGCAGAACAGTAAGAGCCATGAAAGTACTTCCTTGGAATATGAATGAAGAACCAATGTCATCAGAACTATAATTATCCTAGGTAATTAATGCCAGACATTAAAACATGTGGCCACACTTTCTACCCATGTTTGACATAGAACCAAAAGAGCTTTTTACTTGGAGTGAGAAGATATGAGTGCTAATCTTGGCTCTTTGAATTGCTATCTATATAATCTTGGGGAAATCACTTAGCCTTCTTAAGTTTATCCACTGAATTTAGCAAATGATAATGATTAATAATGATTTGTAGTGATGATATGAGTATTAAATAATAGAGATGGAAGTATTTACCTAAGTTCTTTCACATAGTGGTCGCTTTATAAAGTTCAGATAATCTAATCTAATTAGCATTGTATTCATGAGAGTTTAAAGACGGGAGTTAGTACTCAAGTTCTATTCAGTCACGCACAGGGTGTCTTTTGTCCATAAGTCCGTGGGTGCAATGGAGCCTGCCACCATTCCTCTTGAAAAACCAGCTTAAGGGAAAAAAATCAATGATCATAATCTGCCCAAGGATACATAGCAGCTAATCTCTTAACCCTTCAGTGTGTGAAACCATCCAATACCAACAACATTCACATTTTTAGATAAGCTGCGGAACAAAATACATTTTATCAAAAGTTTGGCTTAGGTTTTTCTGTAACAGACTATCTCCAAGAAATGTCTGTGCTTACAAAAACTTTCTACAGAGAGGAAACAGCAATTGTCCTCTGCATCCATTCACTTTCACCCCTTAAGGTGTAAGTCTGGCCTCTGGAGTGAGTTATGACATTGGGGACAGCAAAATTGCACCACAAAGAACTGGGTTTTATGGGTTCAGTAAGGACCAGAAGAATTGAATTCAGGATAATAGGAGTCTGAGGAAGGCATGGGGAAAGTATGGTGGGATAGGACTGTTTCTGTCTTAGCTCCAATAGTGTTCAAGCCATGCTATTCAATTCAGAGCTATAAATAGAAGAGAGGGAGACAGAAACAATCTAATATTAAAATTAATTTCCCATCCAAAGCATGTTTATCATCCTCAGGTACCAACCCTTATACATGGCTCAACTGATCCTACCATAGACTTCTACTCTCTCCTTGGCTGGTACCCTAGCTTATGTCTCTATGAGGGAAGGTTTGGAGTAACTATATATACCCCAAACCCATATATATATATGTATATATATATCACATACTATATACATAGTATGTATATTAGATATAGGTTAGGTATATTATACTTATTTTCTCTTTTGATCTTAATGAGTTCTATGCAATAGGTGATATGAAATAGGTGATTTTATTCCAGTTTGACAAATTAGAAAAGAAGTTCAATGATATTAAAAATTATGAATAAATTCACAGAAATAATTAATAAAGCTAGTAGTTAAGCAAAACCAGCTATGTCAGACCCTAAAGGGTTTATTTAAAAACTTTAGTGCTTCAGTCCTGGGAATAAATCTTAGCAGCCAGAATGTATTTATTTTTATTTACCTCAGGTGAGTTCTGAGCTGACCAAGTCCATGTTCAGGTACAGGTTTGTACCTGAGACAGTAAAACTTGTCTTCTGGCATACCTGAGGCTACATAATGCGCCCCTGATCTGGAGAGGCAGCATTATGATTGGCTAAAGGCATGGGGAGCAGCAGAATGATATGATTCAGATGTCTCTTCTACCATAGTAACACTGTGTTCTTATACAAGTAACTGTACATCTCAGTTGCCTTGTCTCCGAAACAGGTAAGGAATGGGATACATATCCCCTCCATTTGCCCTGGGGTAACCAGCAGCCTTTCAGATGGTCCAGAATGATCTTTGCCTCGCGGTATTCAATTTGGGTGTAATCCCCTCCCCTTCAGTGTGGGCTGGACCTAATGATTTACTTTTAGCAAAGTTATGAGATGTCATTCTGAGAGCAGAGCACAAATACCATTGCTTCCATCTCAAGAGCTCTCTCTTCATTCTCTTGCTAGCTCACTATTCTAAGGGAACCAAGTGTCAAGCTGTGAGCTGCCCCATGGAGAGGCCCATGGAAAGAGGAACCCAAGTCTCCAGCCAACAGCCAGTAGGGATCTGAGACCAGCCAACACCCATGTGAGTTTTCTTGGGAGCAAATCTGCCCCAAGTCGTTTCCTTGAGTGTAGCCTTGGGAGAGACCCTGGGCTGACATCTTGACTGCAACCTTTTGAGAAATCCTGGAAAGTCAGTTGTATCAGGATTTCTGAACCCCAGATGCTGATTAATAATGAAGGTGTGTGGGTTAAAGCCATTTCATTGGGGATCATTTGTTACACAGCAATAGATGACAAATACACCTGGGCATAAAAAGGAATCAGGTATATGAAGCATCTGGTCCAAAGTGACCAACACCTCCAAAGATACAGGTTTAGTCATTTTAAAAAGTAGGTTATGGAGGGAATAGTAGAGAAGGAGGCAGATATGGATGCTGAAAGGCAGCCTTTTCTACATCAAAATATTCCCTACAGCTCGCCGTGACATTAGGCAGCCATAGCTTTCCTTTTGACAGCTCACTACCCTAACGCCGCCCCCATAATTGGGAAAAGGAAAATTGACTCAACAATAATTATAATAATAAATGGCAAATCCACTTGCGCTTTTGCCTATCATTCAGATGTCACATTTGTCACTGGGCTTCTAGATATTGATGTGACCAGTGTCGTAGATCAATGGGCAGATGACGAGAATATGAATGATCATAAGCACAGATGTCAGCTTGGTCCCTCTAAATGCACTCAGTGTCCTGGAGATAACCTGAAAGGTCACATCGATAGTTGCCACCTGCTCTGTCTCTGGTTGCAAACACTATCAGACAATGTGGCATTTCTGGAGCAGGGGAAGAAGTTGAGTGCCATGGCAGTCTGACACTCCATAACGGATCAGAGCCCGTCATCGTCCTGTTAAGTAATGGCAATTCTTCTCTGTCATTGAAAGACAGACCGGTGCAATCTCCCTGTGTCCCTGGGTCAGAAGGGCTGCAGTGCTCTTCCTCCCAGGTGAGGTCTGAGCTGACCAAGTACATATTCAGGTTCAGGTACGAGCAGCCCAAGTATATAGTCCCTGAGGTCAAAGAACCAGTGGTACTTTCTGTGAGTGGTTCCCAGCCACGCAACCTCCCCCCAACTACCAAAGGCAAAAGTGGAAGGTTGTGACCTCATACTAGAGAACGGGGAAAAGCCTGAATTGGTGAAAAGTCTAGGTTTATACTGGTAGCACACTTGACAAGAAATGCAGTTTAGTGCATTTTAATACTACACATAGCCACGCCAACTAATTGCCAAAATAAAGTTTGCTCCCTCTCCCTTTAATGAACGGATTAGCAGCACAAGCATCAGCATCACCATTTGCATATGATTAATTTGCTGAAACCCCTTTAGAAAAGGTGTTCAAAGGAGCTTAGAGGTACTCACCGCCTATTAACATCATAAATTTGCTAAGTAAACCTTTATTTTTAAGGAAGGAAGGCAAAAAAGAATCATTAGTCCAGCATCACAAAATCCTAAGAGAGTGAAGTCTAGGTGAATATATTTTGCCCATACGGGCTGGTAAACATATGTCTATAGAGGTTAGCACCCAGTAAGCAGAGTGTACAGGTAGTTTGTTAAGCATTGGGCCAACAACAGAAAGTAGATGAGTTTGAAGCTGACTTGGCCTTCCCTTTATAAATGAAGTTTCATTATAATTGATTCCTTCATGAGGATATTATGGGCAATAAGCTTGTAGAACTGTGTTGAAAAATGTACCGAAAGGTGGAGTACAAAGTAGAAGAATACAAATATAAACCTGATCAAATATAGTCTTTAACTAATATGGAAATTGTTTATCTATACTCTTAAAAACTATGATTACATGGAATAATTGGCTGTTTAAATGCTGACAGTACTCTCCAAATTTTCCTTAAATTCAAGGCAACACTAATTAATATGTTAATAGGGTTTGTAAAATGATATTCAATAAGCTAACTCTATAATTCATCTAAAAGAAAGATGTAAAAGAAAAACCAAGATTTTTTTTATTTTTAAGTAGAAGACTTTGGGAGTAAGGACAGCAGCTTCTGCTACCAGATGTCAGAATATTTTTTCAAATCTTAATAATTAAAACACCATGGGATAGTTTCAGGAAAGAATGGATCAGTGGAACAGTGGAGAGAATTGAGAAACAGACTCGTGTATGCATGGAAATTACTTACAAAATAACTGTGGAAATTTAGATCATGTGGAAAGAATGGATCAACAAATTGTGTTGGGAGATTAACTATCCATTTTAAACATAAAAAGTTAGATGACCGACTCACACAATTCACAAAAATAAATTACAGATAAATTAAAGCACTGAAGTATTTAAGTATTTAAGTTGGAAGTATTTAAGGAGCAGAATATACAGATAACTTCCTTAAGCAAGACATAAAACAGAACTGGATAAATTTGACCAAATCAAAATATATAACCACTGTGTCAAAAGAAATCATAGCAAAAGCCCAAACCTGGGGAAACATTATTTACAACATATACAGAGTAAAGAGCAATAATATCCAAAATATGAAAAGAATTCTTATGAAGCAATAAAAAAACAAAGAACTCACTAAAACTTAGTCTAATGACAGGCATGGGCAAGTTACAGAAAAGTCAATGTAAAATGTTCTCAGAGGCTGCTGGAGTAGATGTTGCTCAGTCATGGAGTGAGCAGATGAAAGGACTTGAGCCTGGTCTCCTGTGTCACTGCGTGAGTCTTCCGCTTCTTTATGTCCCTAGCATCTAGCAAGGGGGCTAACCACTGGAGCACACCGCCACTTCAGTGGCCAAAGTAATTTGTGCTCCTCATTTCCCTGTAAACACGCTGACTGTTGCCCACTCCACGTGATCTCCTCAAGGCCTGGGCTGCTTATGCCTCAGGGTCCTTGACCCACCCAGCTGAGCCCAAGCCATAGCCACAGTTAGCTGTGTCTGCTCCCAAACCGATGTTACGCCAAGTTGTACTTGATGGTTTAAAATACATTCATTAAATATTATGAAAACTAAATATTTGTGAGGCAAAGAGCTCTAAGAAAAATCGATTAATTCTTTGGAAAACTTAATGAAGACGAGTCACTCAACATGTTGTAAAATAAAAGGGAGGGAAGATAACATAAAAAGACTGGGTGAAATGACAAACATGGAGAAGTTGCCTGCACTCAGATTGCGTCTCTAAGTTTTTGTAGCGTTTTAATGAAACATAGTTTTGGGGAGGACATTGTGGGTGTGATTTATGCAGGAAAAAGCACTATTAAATAGTGGACTGACATCCAAAGAAAGGTTTAAAAATGGTAAAGTTCACTTGTTAGTACCCAGTTATAAATGTTAACTATGTTTGAGATAGAATATTAGAAAAATAAAGTAATAAGAGTAAATGTTCATTGAATGACTTACCATCCAAAGGTTAAACCATAGTTAGCATTTTAGAGCATTTGTTATTATAGTTATGAATATTTATACCTTATGCACAATATCATACAGTAATTGTTTACTTAACATTAATATATATTGTTCATATTGTTAAAAGTTCACAAAATTGTAATTTTAATGGCTTCCTAAATATTTTATTATGTATTACAATTTTCTTACTCAATCTAGTGTCAGACATTTAGCAAGTTTCTATTTTTTCTCATTAGCCATTGTGAATATTTTTTAAATATATTTTGGAGTATATCTTTAAGATAGAGTCTCTGAAGTGAAATTAAGAGGTCAATGGAAAAAAAGTAAAATAAGAGTTTTTTTCTGATTACTATAAAAATAATTCGGATGCTTTTAGAAAATGTGAAAAAATATAGAAAAATATGCATAAAGACACCAAGGCATATTTTAATTGGTATATTTCCTAATATTTATTTCAAATACTCAATACAGTATTATTGACTGTAACCACCATACTTTCTATTACCCACCCCCCCCCCAAGACTTACTTATTTTATAACTGGAAGTTTGCATCTTTTGATTTAATAGTGTTTAAATTTATTTAAACTATAATCCTAATCAGATTGTAGATATAAATGTAGTTTGTAGCCTATTTTTAAATCTGCATTATAAAAATTTTTCATAGCATTGCTTTTATTTAACCATACATCTTACCTATATGCATATTAACATTTCTTATGAACATGAACTAATTCCTTGGGGAATCTTCCCTGGTGTATGGCTTTGCAATGGAGCCTCCATAGGAAACTGTTCTTTAGTATTTAAAGTCAGTTTCCACTGCCATTGTGCAAAGGCTGGTGGGGAGAAAAATGCAAACAATGCCAGCATCCCCCACAGAGATATTCATCATTTCGGCTCATCTGTCATTGTAGACGATCCTGGCTACACCTCCTGGCTGAATTTTAAAGGCCCCGATGGGTCATTGTCACATACCTGTAGGATTCTGGGACTGCTTGAGTATTGATTTATCCATTTTGGAATTCCTTCCCATTGATTTATTAGGCCCATACATCTTCTGGAGGCCAGCTTCTGTCTATGAGAGGTGGCTGAAATAGCGTTTCTCCATCATGCATTTTATCGCTCCCTGACATTCATTTACTGACTCCCCTATTGGCCCAGTGTTAGTATTAATGCTAATGGGTGTTACAGTCTGGCCTTCGTCTTTGTGTGTTTTTGGTGTCGCCAAGTACAACACAGAAATGAAAATAAAATATCATTGTCAAACTTGTACCAGAATAGAAAGCATTGTGAGCAATCCAGTGTGTAGGTCCCTTAAAAGAAAGGAAGAACAGGAATAGAAATGGGTTCATACAAGAAATAGAATAAGTTGCTCAAAAGCATTTATCATAGGAAACATTCCAAGTTGTGTTTACTAAAAAATTGGGGAATCTGGGGGAGAGGTTGGAGACTGAGGAGGAAGTTAAGACAGAGTGATCTCATTCATAGTCATGGCAGAGATTTGCAGGTAAACCTAGCCAGTGACAGGATTCTGGTCCTGCTTAGCTCAGGTACAGAAATCAGAGCTCCTGCTTCAAAGAGAAAACAGGAAGTCTAAGGGTTCAGTATTTATTTATATTTACTGCTCTTCAGTCTATACCCAATAGGGACTCTCTTGCTTCCCAGCGTGAGGCCATGACAATTCGCAAACTGAATTTAAAGTCAGCATTTAGACACCATAGGACATTGGGCAACTGATTCATCTTCCCTGTCCCCCCAGTTTCTAAATTTCTTAAACGAGGGGGAAAAATAACAATTTTGGACCAGGGAACTAAAGCACTTGAATCATGTACCCAAGTTGCTTCCATCCAAGACCCTGACCTCTCGCTGCTTTGGCCTGGGAGTGAGTGGGCACTCGGTCATGAGAACATAGTGGGTCCAGAGGGGTGGCCTTGTCCCCGCCGTTCTGTCTCCTTGTTGCGCCGAGTAGGTGTTTTGTGGTTGCCGGTTAGAGAATTTCCCCTCTGAGCTGAATTGGACAATAACAAGAGGCCCTTCTTTCCCTCTTGGGCTCTGTCACCACCCAGATGGACAACAAAGGAGCTAGAGCCCTAGGCACAGTCCAGTGCCACTGCCCAAGTGGCCGCCAGGCCACCACCGAGCAAAAATGTGTCTGTTCTCACTCAGAGGCCTTGTAGTCCGTTCAGGGGCTAAGCAGACTCTTCTAATCGGCTTTCAACCCAGGAGGCCAGCCTTGCTTAACACTGAAATTCATGTGCTGCAGAAATGTAACACCCTGAAGTCTGAAAAAGCTTCTGAGTTCTCAAAAGATAAAAACATTCAAATTGTATCTTCTTTCTACTGCATCCAATTAAACACTTAGTACTAGTACCCACAGCACCAGGTGGGGGGGTTTAGGTAACAGGCTCCTGCTTGGCCACACCCACCTGGTTGAGGAGCCTAGGAGGTCCCCAGAGACCATGCTCCTCCCTCTAGACCAGTGGTTCTCAACCTTCCTCATGCCGCGACCCTTTAATACAGTTCCTCATGTTGTGGTGACCCCCCAACCATAACATTATTTTCGTTGCTACTTCATAACTGTAATGTTGCTACTGTTATGGATCGTCATGTAAATATCTGATACGCAGGATGTATTTTCATTGTTACAAATTGAACATCATTAAAGAATAGTGACTAATCACAAAAACAATATGTAATTATAGATGTGTTTTCGATGGTCTTAGGCGACCCCTGTGAAAGGGTCGTTCGACCCCCTAAGGGGTCGCGACCCACAGGTTGAGAACCGCTGCTCTAGACCGTTTCAAACGGAAGAATCCAGCATTGTCCACCAACATGGTCCTGAGTCAACTTTCCAGACCTGCCTGGACCGGCTCACCCCTGGGTCCCAGGGATGCTGCTTGTGAACGAGCTGCACCCAGAGCTCAGGTGGAGGGCTGTCCGTGCACGTGTTCCTGGGCTGCTCACAGCGGGATTCGGAGCTGGAGTGGGAGGAGAAGGGGGCAGGCCCCAGGCTGGGGGCCCGGGCTGGGGCAGGCTCTCTTCCTGTGTCCACGTTTTACCTGGAACTTCAGGAAGCCCGGGACTGCTACACTTGCTATTGTTCTTCCACTTCGTTACGAAGGGATACCCGTGAAAGTAAGAGAATGAAATGTATTATTTTAAACAATCTCTAGATTGATTTATAAGCTTTTATTGATTGGTTTTTAAATAGGGATTGTGAGCTTCCATTCGTATTCTTACTCCTGGCACAACCAGTGTACAAGTGAGACACGTGAAGACAAATCGCATAGAAAGCTAAAGCAGTGCATTCAGACTTGGCGCATAAGAGTCACCCGTCTGCTTGTTAAAAATCTAATTCCAGGCTCAAAACCCTCCAGATATTCAGGTTCATTTGGCCTGAGTTAGGGCTCAAGAAAGTGTATTTTTTACTCAATCCCCAAGGGTCTTTCTGGATGGAGTGGTTCAATGGCCACCTCTCGGGGTGTCACGGAGCTCCTTGGTGGAGTCAGTGATTTCACTGACAACATGCACCAAAGAGCAATTTTCAGTCATTATCTGAGCGAAGTGAAAAATGGACTTTTATACAAAAGCAGAATTAAAAAAGCGAGAGGAGTGTTGTCCCCGACAAAGGAAGCGCCCCTTGGAGGTGAGCCACTTATCTTAAGCAGGCAGCTGTTGCCCACAACATTCTGACACTGATCGTTTCAAATTGCCTTTGGAGGTGGATTATGAGCCACGTCAGAAAGCCAATCTCATTATTTCACATCACAGTTTGCATTTGACAAAACACAGCATTACCCAGAAGGATGATGCATATTACTTCGCAGATTTAGTTCCTATGTTTTCCAAGTCAAATACGTAATAAAAGAAGATCTATTACATAAACACACCTGTCTATGTCAGCCTCCTTCTGAAGCAGCACTGCAGTGACAATGAAGACAGGAAACGCATAAATCTGCCAGGAAGGAGAAAGTGAGAGAGGAGGTGCAGAACCCAAACAGGAATCAATCCTTTGCAAACTGGAAAGTGGGTACAGAAGTGGCCTTGGACTTGGCAGACCCCAGAAAGCTGAAACCTGGGCCTGTCTTGAGAGAAGCAAGGGGAGAGGCTGGTTTTACCTGAGAGCCTGATCTCAAGAAGGAGGCACCTAAGAGTCAGGGCTGCTGGGTGGGGGTGATAGAAAGAGGATTTTTTGAAAATGTCTTTAAAGAGCAATTTAACCCCCCAGATCCCTCTGCCCTGCCAGGCAACAGCTCTTCCCTAACCCCAGAAGAAGACATGAGGGTCACTCTCTGAGATCCCCATCCAGAGAGACTCTGCATTCTAGACTACACGTTTGCAAAGCAAGGATGGAAATCCTTACTAAATGGGTCATTAAGGCCTGGCCAGTGTGGCTCAGTGGTTGAGCATTGACCTATGAACCAGGAGGTCACCGTTGGATTCCCGGTTAAGGCACATGCTCAGGTTGTGGGCTGGATCCCCAGTGTGGGGCGTGCAGGAGGCAGCCGATCAATGATTCTCTCTCATTGATGTTCTTATCTCTCTCTACCTCTCCCTTCCTCTCTGAAATCAATAAAAAAAAAATATTTTTAGAAATAAATAAATAAATGGGTCATTAAGTGAAAGGATGCTGACCACTGAGACCCCCAGCTCCTTTTCACTTAATGACAAAAATGCAGACTTCGGTCTGCGGGAGACTGAGGAATATGAGTAATCCGAGGGAAAAGACAGGAATAAAATAAGATTCTGTCATGGAGGATCCCCAGTGAAATGGGCTAGTCCCCACTTCACCTTATGGTCAAACTGTCAGTTAGCAAGCCCACAAGGCTTCCAGTGAGCTTCCTAGTGACTCATTCTGACATATAAACAGGTAGCTAGCTAAGAGATCAGGTGACACATAAAGAACATTTACCGAGAAAGAGATTAACAACAAGGAAAGCGGGGAGGAGAGCGGCAGTGCAGGGAACTGATAAAACACTGTAAACATATGGCAAAATGTCTTGAAGATTCTGTGGTTAATATCCAGTGATTTGCAGGAGCAAACATGACATTGGCAATGGACGCCAGGCCTGGGGTAATTAAACAATGTCAATGGTCAAGGAGGCGGGAACCAGTTCAAGCCCAGCTGGAGCATTTAGCTGTTTTACTGCCGCATCCTTTTAGGCCTCTTCCAGCTTATAAATATTAATTTAGGTACTACCAACAAGGACAGTAAACGGACTTCGGCATAAAACTTCCTGTCAGGGGTGATTTACATCCGATAAAAGGGGAGCAGGAGAGGGAGAGCCTGCATGGCTAAGTTTATGATAGACAGTGAAATAGGACCATCAGCCTAGAAAGGCTTTCTGTCCCTCCTCTCGTGGGCTGCGTGGGCGTCTCCCCTCTTCATGAGCAGCGTGCGAGCGTGGCATTGTTTGCTTTATCAGTGCCTCACACTGTTGAAGGGTTCCCACCACGTTGCTAATTGAACTTCTGCTGATTTATAGGCGCAACGCCTGTGCACACAAGAGATCATTAGGACTTAAAAAAGATAATAGCGCCAGCAAGACGATGAAAACTGCTCTCACTACTTATATTTCAAGAGTGCATAACTTCTATCCCTGACATCCTGTGATGGACAAAGAATTTGTTTGAAAAAAGATCTGAACTAAGAGTTTACACAGGAGTGACTAGATACAGGGAGCTCTGCTGCCATCTTACCTCACATGCAGCTCATAACTATTTGTCTAACTCTTATAACTTCCAACATGAAAATGGTTGCTGACTTGGTTGTATTATAAAAGTACTAGAGGCCCGGTGCACAAATTCCTGCACCAGTGGGGTCACTCGGCCTGGCCTGCGGGATTGGGCCAAAACCGGCTCTCCAACATTCCTTGAGGGAGGTGAGGAATTCCTCAACCGGATTGTGAGAGAATGCAGGTCAGGCCAAGGGACCCCACCAGTGCACGATCGGGGCTGGGGAGGGGTGTGGGAGGTTGGCCAGCTGGGGAGGGACCGTGGGAGGGCTCCAGGGCGTGTCCAGCCCGTCTCACTCAGTCCCAATTGGCCGGACCCCAGCAGCAAGCTAACCCACCAGCAAGTGACTGCCCCCTAGTGGTCAGTGCACGTCATAGCGACTTGTCGACAGGTTGACTGTCTGCTCCCTGGTGGTCAGTGCACATCATAGCAAGCGGTTGAACCGCCTTAGCATATCATTAGCATATTATGCTTTGATTGGTTGAATGGATGACAAGACACTTAGCATATTAGGCTTTTATTATATAGAATAACTTCACTCTTGCCTCTCACATTCTAACTTTGTCCTAAGGTCCAATGAGGTTAGTAGGATGCAACCTATTCAGCCTATTGTCTAGCCCAGCCGTGGGCAAACTACAGCCTGCGGGCCAGATCCGGACCGTTTGAAATGAATAAAACTAAAAAAAAAAAAAAAAAAGATCGTACCCTTTTATGTAATGATGTTTACTTTGAATTTATATTAGTCCACACAAACACTCCATCCATGCTTTTGTTCCAGCCCTCCGGTCCAGTTTAAGAACCCATTGTGGCCCTCGAGTCAAAAAGTTTGCCCACCCCTGGTCTAGCCCCATTTAAAAAGCTGGAGGTCACACCAAGGCATATGTGAACCACTATGCCCATTCCCCATTGGTCCCCCTTGAGTGGAGCAGACCTTCCCATAAGGGAAGATCATGCCCTTAACCAAATTTTCTCCCATTGCCTTGTTCCTGTTAGATCATGAAGGGGAGAAATAAGCTGAACATGATCTTTTTTAAATAGACAAGGATGGAGTTTCTGTAAGGAGTGGAAGATGGATAGAGCCCATGATAAATAAATAAATAAATAAATAAATAAATAAATAAATAAATGGTGAGGTTGCCTGAAGGTCCACATGGAGATCATGGCAAGATTTTAAAATAATGGGGTTGCGTATGAGGCAGAAAACCCCGGGTGAGGATATACACTCCTAAAGAGGATAGTGTGGTCGAACAAAGCGTTGATGGTGGAATTAACATGAAACAAAGGCCCTCTGAGTAAGATCAGTCTGCAAAGAAATGAAGAATACATAAAACTTTGTTTAATTTATGGAATTTATATGCTGCTGACCAGTAAGTATGAAGTTCCATTCCCTGGGCCCCCACTATCACTCATGTATTCCTTGTCAGTAAATGTGATGCACTCAGAACATAACAGCCACGGCAATATTTCCATTCCCAGTGCAGCTTTATTGCACCCATGGACCTCCGTAATCTTCCAATTCCCTCACTGTTAACATCTGCTGGAACATTATGGGTCCCAGCATAGCCAAGCTGCTCTGAATTACAGTTAGCGGAGTAGTTAATGCGAACACTATGATCCTTGATGCACCCGTGTTTGAAAAGAGCTTTATAAAGGGCATGGGGACTGTGCTTCCTTTCGGTTTTATGCCTCTCATACCTGTTCTGCGTCGCCATCTCCTTGGCTTGGAGCGTGCCATTTGAAAAAGCGCCAATTTTATTTTTATTGTTCAGTAAACACCATACTACATTCTGACACTTTCTTTTTTATTCCATGGCCTAAAACCACTTTCTTTCCTAGCACTTCTTTAATGAGATGAAATTGTGTTGCAAGATAGGATTATAAGCATGTAGAGGTTTGAGGTAGGAAATTAATTACATTTCTATAAAATGAAGATATTTCATCACCCAGTTAAGGTGCTTTGAATCTTTTAAATCCACATGGTCCTATACAGAAGCAAAATAAAGAGTTTGTTTATGGCTTTTGTTAATGAGGATGTATTCATTCTATAATGATGTAGTTAACATTATAAAAAAAACCTTTGCCCTGAAAAGCTGTCTTTGTGATAGACCAAAGAATATAAACATTGTATGAACATAACTTTAAAATAAACATATCATATATTGATTATCAATGTATTTTATATTAATGTAATTATTTATATTAATATTATAGGACATGCCATTTAACATGTTTAAATTGGGCATTTATCTGATCTAGTTAATGCTATATAGTAAATGACTTGATAAATATTAAGGGCTAGAGGCCCAGTGCACAAAAATTTGTGCGGGGGGGGGAGGGGGTCAGCTCGGCCTGTGCCCTCTCGCAGTCTGGGACCCCTCAGGGGATGTCTACCTGTTGGCTTAGGCCCGCTCCCCGGGGGAATGGGCCTAAACTGGCAATCAGACATCCCTCTGGCAGCCCGGCAGCCCTCAGGGGATGTCCACTTGCCAGCAGGGATCAGGCCTAAGCTGCAGTCGGACATCCTTAGCGCTGCTGAGGAGGTGGGAGAATCTCCCTCCACCACCACTGTGCTGGCAGCTGGCAGCCTGGCTTGTGACTGAGCAGAGCTCCCCCTGTGGGAGCGCACTGACCACCAGGGGGCATATCCCGCATTGAGCGTCTCCCCCCTGGTGGTCGGTGTGTGTCATAGTGACCAGTCAATCCCAGTCTTTCTGCTGTTAGCATCAATTTGCATATTACCCTTTTATTATATAGGATTACTCTTCCCCAGAGAATGTTGTCCCCAAAATTAAAATACTAAATTTGCCTTGACTTTCACAATTAAGTAAAACTGTATGTTAATCATTAAATATTAAGCAAAATCAGGTGAATTTATCAAGTTGTAATCTTTTTTGAGGGCAGGAATACGTCTTCCTAGCAGAGTGTGGAGAGAGGTATTTTTAAACAAGTTAGTCAAATGTCTGAGTGAATAAAGAATGTTCACATGTTAACTTTAAAAAGCTTTCACGTAACTTCCCTCCAGCGAGCAAGATGTTTGCCAAAGTGGGTGCCATAAGACAGGTAATAGTCAGAGATGATAATTATATACCATTTATTGCTCTATATGTTGTCTCGTGAATATATCAGTCGTTGTGTCATATGGAATAGTCTGTGGATCTTAGAGGGCAGGTTATTATATGCTTCGCTTTTCCTGCAGGATCTCTGCCAGGATCTAAGCAAGATTAACTATTCCCAAATAGAAAGGTGTTGGGCTTCTCTCTCCCCCTCCCCACCCCCACCTCAGGAATTCTTATGTTCCTCCTTCCCCAGACAAGAGCAGTTATAACCATTATTCAGAATGTCTTCGGCCAGAAAATCTTTGCTTTGCACCTAGTGCCCTCTACTTGTTGGCCAGACTCTTTGCTTGAGTCCCATCATCGCCCTTTATTCAGTATCTCTTTGGCTAGATTGCTGGGTGTCTGCTACATATCTCCCTGTAGTGTAGGCTTATGGTTTGCATGTGATCTGGGAAGGTATTGCCAAGTCCTACAGACACTGTACCTATAGGCAATCCAAATTTTCATCTCCATCATCATCGATGCTGTTGCCTTAGTTCTGAATCTCATCCTCTCTCCCTGGGTTACTATAATTGTGCTTTTCTCCAAGTTTGTAATATTAAGACATTTAAAATAATTCTATTAAAATGAGACTCCCGATTGGTTTTTCTTAACTGGAACCTTCTCTTCTAGTCCCATCTCTGCTGTTGCCCAGGGGTCTAAGATTCAAATAAGATGGAGTTTTTTCTTTCTTAAAATTTTTAGTGATTCTCTATTGCCTACAAATTATACTGAGAGGGAAATTCCTCAGAATGTCAACATAACTCCTACCCTTGACCCTCACAGCTCATTGTACCTTTACCCCCAAGGTCTTCACTCCCCATATATTGTGCTGGTGCCCTTTCTCTCAGGTATTGTTGACAGTTACCTCCTCATGCTCCTACTCCATCCGATGCTTACACCTGCGATGGAATCCAGAAGACTTTATCATACTTATTGATTTAAAATCTATCTCCATGTCTATACTTAAAACCCCACTGAGGGCCAGGATGAGGCACAACATGGATCTACAGGCTGGCAGTGGGTCCTGGAAAAAAGTAAGTCTCAGAACTCTTAGAGAGAAGGCACTCCAGTTCCATTCGTTCAGTGGTTTAGCTCTTGTGTCACCTCCTGCAAGGATATCGCATATACTGGTTTATAGATCACACTGGGAACTGGATCATGGGGGTGGGAAACACAGTATTTACATAAGAGGGGTTTTCCAGCTCAGTGATACCGATCAAATATGGCCAGGCAGCTACTTTAATCTGATAGCAATTTGGGGGTCACGTGCAGATTGGAGTTACTCACATTATCTCTGGGTGTGAGTTATCTTTACCCATTGGAAGTTTTCTGCATTTGTTCATGTCTATTTCACTCTTTAAAATTAGTCATTTAGTGAAATTGCCTTGGAACAAGATACAGAATCCAAACATTCATTAATAAACAAGTAGAAATATAGTGGAGACAAAAACTAGCCTAGGAATAAAATACTGTGCAAAGTAAGTGCTGTCACTGAAGACGACATTTAATAAAGAGGGGAGGTCCTGATAGAGTATGCTAACTGTGGTCAGAAGTAAGTAGAGCTTGTGTGTGCACGTGGTCTCTCTCAGCAGACACAGTGTGAGCTTCTCAGTGTATTTTCCATTCAAGATTTTGAGTGAGATGAACAAGAGTATTCGAAGACCTTAAGGATGTTGATTCTTTACTAATCACTGATTAACTAGAAGCTCCCCAGGAGAAGGAAAGTTGACAATTATCATTCTCCCTTCTATTCTATTATTCCATTATTTTGTTCTCATGATTGACAGACTCTCAATTGCGTATTTTTTCATTTAAAAGATATTTGAGTACCTACTCAAGGAAGGAAGGAAAAAAGGGAGGGAGGGAGGGAGGGAGGGAGGGAGGGAGGGAAAGAGAGAGGGAGAGGGAGAGGGAGAGAGGGAGGGGAAGAAAGAGGAAGGAAGGGAGGGAGAGACGGAGGGAGGAAAGGGAAGGGATAGGATGAAGAGAACATTTTCCTTGCCTTTAAGAATCCCAGTCTTGTTGGTAAATGATCAAGTCTTCCTTTAGTAGTTGAAATCTGCTTGACTCCTTGTCCCTGTGTTGCTATAACCTTCACAGTTAGGGAAATCAATGGCTCTTCTTGAGAATTTTGGAGTAGCTCTGCCTTTAGTCAGAAAAGATTTGGAAAGACCTACCAGGTGTTCAAGGGTAGCTCATCCACTTGTGGCCTGACCAGCTGCTCTGCAGTCCCTCCTAGTGTTGGAGCCCCGCCCAGCCCCAGCCCTGACTACAGGGATCACCAACTCCCCCTGCCAGCCCTCCTCCAGGCTGTCTGCATCTGGTGATTGCCAGCTCTTGTGTCTACTGGTTCTGGCTTCAGCATAGCCGGGCCGCCTTCCTAATGAACCAACGTCCCTTTCCCTGACTGACTGTCTCTGGAATTTTCCAGATCAGCATCCTGTCCTGAGTCTCTCTGGTACGGGGACCATAGGACCAGCCCTTTCTTTAATTAAGAAGAATGCAAATGGTCCTACAGATCACAGGCTGCTCACCAGTTGAGCTGACTCTACATCACGTATTAGGGAAAGATGGCCAATTCCCTACAAGAGCAGGAATTTGAGGCATCCAATCCAGTGCTGTGTTTCCCGCGATCTTTGCCTGCCCTGAATCCCAGTTTTCATCCAGAGAGAGGGAAAAGGATGACAGTCAGAAAGCAAGCATCTGACAACGCTGAAGACCACTCGCTTCTCCAGAGCAGCTTGCATCTCCCTGCCTGGGCTGCCAAGTGAAGGGTGTGATTAATGAAGAGATGTCAGGGAGATAATTCTTCCCAGCCAGGACGAGTGGCAAACGTTTTTTTGTTTGTTTGGTTTTAGATTATTAGAGGTTGAGTGGAAAGAAAAGGAGAAAAGGGAGCTTGTCATGATTGTAAAGGTGCCAAGAAGAAATAGCGGTGCCACCACCGGCCCAAATAGGGACCCCCTGCCACCACCTGCACCTTCAGGACCTACCCCTTCCTGCTCGCCCCAGTTGCTGCGAGCTACCTCCCTTGTTATAAATAGCAGCACAGATGTTGACAGAAAAATGCTCCCTTAATTACCATACAAACGGCTTTACTTGAGTGAACCGTTTAAAGCAGCCTCCAAAGGAAGTTCACTCAAGCAATTCCGCAGATTATGGCTAATGAACAATATTTCCTCGCACCTATTTAGTGCTCATTAAAATGTAAAAGCCTTTCATTTTAAACAGACGCACAATAAATAATTCCTCTCTCGCTCTCCGTCTCTGGATAAAGGCAGGGAGGAGAGGGAGCTGAAGGAGCCAGGGCTGGGGGTGGGGGCAGGAAGGGATGCAAGGAGCAGAGCAGGGGGGATGGGCAGAGGGAGACCCAATAAATAGCCCAGGGCTCATTAGTATCCCAGGAAGCCACAGCTTGTCTGGTGGGAGGATGTCTGTGTTTGGAGCTCAACAGACAGATCCCAGGACCCAGTCATCCAGGAGGAAGAGGCAGCCGGCCATGAACAAGGACAGCAGACAAAAGCTACCGTGGGGAATGCCGGGAGGCAGCCAGGAAGAGGCCAAGTCAGGATAGAACTGGGTGGGTAGAGCCCTGCCAAAGTCCTACATTGCTGGTGCTGTGTGTCTTTAGACGGTCCCGTGTTTATTTCTGTCTTTACTTATTTTTAGGGCTGAGGTTAGAAGATGAATGTCAGGTAAACCTGGAAAAGCTACTTGTTGCGGTAGGACACACAGGCTCTAGAAAATGCGTTCTTGTTCCCGATGTCCTCAGGACTTGGATCAGATAACACATCTGACACAAAAGGTGGCTGCTTTGGGTGTCCAAGTGAGCAAGAAGGGGCAGATGGTGGCAAACAGGTAGATGTCCTCAGAACCATCCTTTGGAGGCAAAGAACAAAGGGAAGGGGACCGGGACTTAGCCAAATATATGCCTTGAATGGATTTAAGGAACCTCTGCTGTGTGTGGAAAATCTTTCCCCCCTGTAACAGAGCTCTTAACCCCAGAGATGGGTGGGATTTCGAAGTGATGAAAGACGCGTATATAGGTAAGGAAAATCCCAAGAACAGATGATGTCACCAGAGCGACAGATGAAATGGACAGGACTGGTGTGTAATGAACTGTCTCAAACGTCAGTCAACTTGTTGGATCCTGTGGGTTGCATTACGTTGGTTTAATGGTCAGAACGATGGTCAAGATACTTCTTTCCTCTTTTTTTCTCTTCTTTCAATTTTTTTTTTTAAACAGTGGACAAGGGATCTGGATTCTGTGAGGGAACATTGTCTTTCCAGCCAGAATTGACAGTATACCTTTTGACTTGAAATCATCATTTCAAGTGGAAAGGATGACTGAAAACCACTGTCTTTTGTTCTAGACGGTACCCATTTATTACGCACGTCTTGAGTGACAGCTATTATGCCACGTGTGGAGGACACAGACATGAATAAAAGATGTTCCTGTAAGGAACCCACAGACATATAAAGAGCCATGATGCTGTTGTAGTCATAGGGACAATGAGAGTGGGAGAAGCTGAGACAGGCGGGAGGTTTAGGAGGAAACAAGAGAAGTTGACACTCTGTATTGTCACCGGCAACTCTGTTGTGTTCTTTTTGTAAAAATATATATTTTTATTGATTTCAGAGAGGAAGGGAAAGGGAGAGAGAGAGAGAAAACATCAATGATGAGAGAGAATCATTAATTGGCTGCCTCCTGCATGGCCCCTACTAGGGATCGGGCCCATAACCCGGGCACGTGCCTTGACCAGGAATCAAACTGTGACCTTCTGGTTCATAGGTTGATGTCCAACCACTGAGCCACACTGGCCGGGCAACACTGTTGTGTTCTTATTCCAGAGCTCCACAAAGTATGGTGGGTTCTTGGTCCGGTTTTATTCACAAAAGCTAAATGTTAGTTAGGGAGTGGCAGGCTGGCATGGGGATGGGGAATTCGAGGGCCAGGTGGGGCATGTGTACATAACAACCAGTCCTGTGACAGAAGAAGGCAAGAGGAATGACCTCTGTACCTGGCTTTGCACAAAGGTCATGCAAAAATCGTCTTCCACACCCATTGCATTGGCTTTCATATGCCTGCCCATTTAGTGATGTATTCAGAGAGTCATTCATGTGCAGTGAAGATTTATCAGATAGTCTTTCTATCAATCAAAAATCACCAGTCTCGCCCTAACCGGTTCATCTCAGTGGATAGAGCATTGGCCTGCGGACTCAGGAGTCCCGGGTTCGAGTCCGGTCAAGGGCATGTACCTTGGTTGCAGGCACATCCCCAGTAGGGAGTGTGCAGGAGGCAACTGATCAATGTTTCTCTCTCATCGATGTTTCTAACTCTCTATTCCTCACCCTTCCTCTCTGTAAAAAATCAATAAAATATATTATTAAAAAAATCACCAGTCTCTAGGCAGAATGAAGAGCACCCAGAAATTTTATAATGGGGGGGGGGAGTTTTCATCATTATATATAAACATAGGCACACTCTTAAAATTGGAGAGTATATAGAGGAGTTAATGTGGATATTAATAGAGTCAACAAGAGTTCTTTAGTCCTCTTGAATATTTATGGTTTATTTTCTATTAGAACAACTTCATTTCCAAAGGATGAATCAATTTTTTTGCTATTTTTCTGCACTACTGATTTAAACATAGAGCATTTTCACTTTCCTTCTCATCCAGAGCCATAAAAATGTGGGAAACATATTGTAATAAAGTAAAATACTTGCTTAAAGCTGTGTTATAGCTTAAAGCAAGGTAAAATGAGGGGATAATAATATTTCAAGGAATCAAAGATGTTTCCTCAGTTAAGAGTATGCTACTTTTAAAAAAGACCCATAAATGAATTTTCTAAATGTCAGACCATTATATATATATATATATATATATATATATATATATATATATATATATGTATGTATGTATATAGTTTTTTTCCACACACATATCTATCTATCTATTGATAGATAATTTAATTAACTAAAAGTTTTACTATGATATTGCCTGGGGTTGCAGGCTCAGTCCCCAGTGGGGGTGTGCAGGAGGCAGCTGATCAATGATTCTCTCTCATCACTAATGTTTCTATCTCTCCCTGTCCTTTACTCTATGAAATCAATAAAAATACATTAAAAAAATAACACAACTAAATACACCATAGTCTTCATTCTGATGAATTTAGTCTCTTTTTTCCCTCAGAGCAATAAAGTGAGCTGTGGCTAGAAAAGGAAAAAGACAAGATTATACTACTATATATGTATGTATATAGTTTAACTGATGCAACTCACAAATCTATAGCCAGACTTTTGTTTTAAGATTTTCTAGGTAAGGATCAACAAACGGTAAATGATGTCCTATCAGAAACGCTGGGATATAGCCTCAGTCACCTGTAAATTCCTCCAAATGCCTACATTTAGAAAGAAAATATGTTTCATTGATTTACAAAGGCCCACCTAAATGTAGATATGGTTGGGGTGGGGAATTGTAAATTTAGTCTAAGACGGCTTTTACATTCCCCCAAAATGGATCTACAGAGAGTGAGAATCTGTCCCAAATTCAGTGGCTCCGGGGGAAATTTGCTAGAGATCAACTGAAAGTTGGCCTTCCCTGAAAAATAAAAGACACCCCCCCCTAAAAACACACACACACACACACACAACAACACACAAAACAAAAACACAGAAAATCCACATTTTATTCCAATTTTTTCCCTTCAAACACCACTTTACTATGTCTCACATTCTCTCTCCCTTCTGCCTTGTGGATTTTCCGACGAGCCCTATGGAGCCATTTAGAGTTCTGACTTTATGCAGGTGACTCGAAATGACAATGCCATAGGCCGTCGTGGTGTGTTGCACGAAGAAAGAGAAACAAACAGGAGGCTGGCCATCCTACTTGTCTCATTTGCCAGACCCCATCACCAAAAAAGCAAATGAGCACCTTCCGAAGGATGTAATAATAGCGGCGGGTGGGGGGGGGGGGGTCCAGGGGTGCGCGGGGGAGCGGCCACTGCACAGGGCCCACGGAGATGGATGGTGCGGCTAGCGCGCGAGCGCACACGTCCTGCCTGGATATGAACAACAGATTTGTCAGCGCGTGACAGGCTGACAGCCCCGCTCCCAGCTGCTTGTCCACTGTCGTTAGATCAGTACCTCCTCTAAGTGCTCGGCAAAGAGGCAATCTGCTGCCTCGGTCCGTGGGAGGCAGGTTGCCAGTTAAAAACAAGTTATTGGCTGCAGGCGGCAATGCCAGAATGCATTGAAAAGACGCAGCGTAAACCCTCGTGGGCTCCTGCGGCCACGGAGCCCGGGCCTCGGAAGTTCAGTCCTCCAGATTAGGTTTGCAAAGCAAAGGGGATAACCCGGAATGAGATCTGCGCTGGCCAGACACTGACTTCGCCTCCATCAGCGTCTCAGCGGACCTCGGTTATGAAAGGAAAAACATGCCTGACATGAGCTGGGGAGTGAGTGAGACGCCCGGGAAAGTTTGCTCAGCGTTCCTGCCGTTGCAGTGTTATTTCAAAGGTAGTTAAAAATGTGTCCATGAAATATACCATAGCTCATAAAGCCTCCAGAGCAGTGGTTCTCAACCTTCCTAATGCCACGACCCTTTCATACAGTTCCTCATGTTGTGGTGACCCCCAATTTCACTGTTACAACTTGAACATAATTAAAGCATAGTGATTAATCACAAAAACAATATGTAATTATAGATGTTTTTTCCGATGGTCTTAGGCGACCGCTGTGAAAGGGTCGTTTGACCCCCAAAGGGGTTGCAACCCACAGGTTGAGAACCGCTGCTCCAGAGTTAGCCACAAGGACTAAAAAAGTCCCCATTTTTTCTAGTTGGGCTCTGTGGATAGGCTGGCAATCAACAATGAAATATTTAACAATGTAAAAAATTGTAGGAACATATTTTTCAGACTTTATTGTCGTCATTGTAAAGACTACTACATAGCCCATTCTTTTTACTATAGTTCTAGAATCTATAGACACAGATTACAAAAAGCAGAGATAAAGCTACTAAGAAACTGTACACATTATCTTGACGTGTCTAAGAGAATGAATTACATGCATGATGTTAAAGAGAGAAAAGCAGCCCGGCTGGTGTGGCTCAGTGGTTGAGCCAAGAGGTCACCAGTTTGATTCCCAGTCAGGGCACATGCACCGGTTGTGGGCTCAATCCCCAGTGTGGGGCGCGCAGGAAGCAGCCAATCCGTGATTCTCTCTCATCATTGATGTTTCTCTCTCTCTCTCCCTCTCCTTCTCCCTTTATCTTGCTCTCTAAAATTCAATAAAAACATTTAAAAAAAAAAAAAAAAGAGAGAGAGAGAGAGAAAAGTAGGAGAAGCAACAAATTTCAGAAAAACATGGCCCGTTGGCCCTGGATGGTATGGCCGCATTCTGAAGTGCGAGCACCGTTGCGTGCTTTGCACTGTCTGATTCAGTCTCCTGTGGCCGTCTCTGACGGGTGGGGCCTGGAAAGTGAGAAAAACCAGAAAGATTTACACCGCGGTCTCTAATCGCTCCTCTGGAGCTGTTAGGCTGTCAAACATTAATAAGCAGTATTTAAGGGTCCCTAAGTACTCATTGGCACAACAGTCCCCAAGGACTTAGGCAAAGCTGTTATAGTTCGTTGGATCAATAATTATTATCATTTCACTCAAGTCCACTGCAAAATAGAGTACTGTCAGTGGGGCCTCCTAGCATTCTTGTCCAGGCCCCAAGGCGGGGCATAGGTCTGGGGAAGGTCCCATGGACTTGGCCCTCTGGCATCCCTGGGGACCCAGGCCCCCCACACCGTCTAAATGCATCTGCCAGCATCCTTGTAAGTTTGAGACACCCTTACCAAGCAGAGTCTTTCATCGACTAAGAAAATTTGTTTACCTAAAAAAGAAAAACATGAAAAAGAAGTAACAACGCTATGTTAGAAAGTAGTTGTAAACATTTGAGTAGAAGTGCTGTGTATACTTCTTTTGCTGGTAAAACTTACTAGCCCAAATATCTTTCTATTTTAAACATTTTTTTAAAAATTGGTTTCGGGGGGAGGGGGGGAAGAGAGAGAGAGAAACTGATGTGAGAGAGAAACATCTATCAGTTACCTTTGCACCCTCTTTGATGCGGGATCAAACACAAACCCTCAGCATGTGCCCTGACGTTCTAACCAACTGAGCCACACCAACTGGGACATTAAAAAGTTTATTTTAAAATAGCAACCTCACTCTTTCCTGCCTGTATTTTTATGATTCAATGATTAAGAAGAAATTAATATTTTTTTAAAATTAAGAGCAGTGGGTAAATTATAAAGCTCTCGATAAATATAAAAAAATACTATGAAAAGAAAGAGAAATATTTTAATGATACAATATTAGCTAGGATTTCAGGGAGAGAGATGTTCTTCAATGTTACGTTGGTACCTTTGTGTGTGTGTTACTTCAACCAGGAAAGACAAGCATTGGAAACTTGACTGTTTTTGACATCCTAGCTTTTATGAGGATACTCTGTAAGCTGAGTGGAGCTGCGTTGAGTGTATTTAAGATCTCTCAGAGTTAAGTGGAGGAAGAAAAGGGAGAGCTGTCTTGCAAGTGTCGAGAAGGGATTCATTGCAGGCGAGCATCGTCTCAGATCCAGTGCCGACTTTTTGAACAAGCGCTTTCTCTCAATGATAAATCAAACGAGTTGGCACTCACAGCAATCTCTTAGAATGCACTCGGGGAAAGCAGGAATATTAAAACAATAGAGATGCTAATATAAAAAAATCAGCCATGATAGCAAAGAACAGCAAAGGAAATTGGGAAACTCTTTTTAATTATTTTATGGTTAATGTTAATACTATCTACAGCAGGGACTATTGTGTAAACAAACAAACAAAAAAAGCTAAAACACAGCTTGAGCTGTGAATGTTTACCCATTTGGATGTGACATGTGGTATATGAGTTGTTGGTAGTGCTGTAACTTCCATTTGAAATGAAAGAATGAAAAATGTTGCCATTTGAAATATCGACAATTTTCTCAATACTAGCTGCCCCATGCGCTCAACCAATGAGATTACCTTCTAGATTTTGGACAGACCATGTGTACATTTTTTACACTCTGTCCCCTCTGTCTACAAGGTCTACCTCCACCTGTGGGTCTGGAAGGCTTGCTTTTCTTTAAAGATCAGAAGAAACACTGGCCTGTTTTAATGACTTCTGTAAGCAGGTATCTTTAATATTTGAACATCAATAGCTTTACATAAAACTTATTTGGGTCCTCTTCTGTACAGTTCCTTAGCATTTCAATTTTCAAAATGTTTTTATGGCCCAGCTGCCTTGGTTCAGTGATTGAGCATTGACCCATGAACCAGGAGGTTGTGGTTCAATTCCCAGTCAGGGCACATGACTGGCTTGCGGGCTCGATCCCGGGACAGTGTGGGGAGTGCAGGAGGCAGCTGATCAGTGACTCTCTCTCATCATTGATGTTTCTATCTCTCTCCCCCTCTCCCTTCCTCTCTGAAATCAATAAAAATATATTTAAAAAAATGTTTCCTATGCTGTTATTTCATTTGATCTTCATTATAACCCAATGGGAAAGTGAGAACCAGGAGAATATAGGAAACAGAGGCTTTAAAAGTTCCAGGCCCCAACCCAGTGTGTGCCGCAGCCGGGACTCCAACCCTGAACCACTGCGTTTCCTAGCAGCCCACGTGGCCTCTGCGGGCCTCCTTTCCTCCCTCCGGAGGAGGATGAACGTCCCACGAGGGCAGGAAGGAACCAAAGTTAACGGGCTGCGCTCCAAATTCCCAGAGACGGGCAGGTTTGACACTGACACAGAGCCCCCCATGCTAAACACCCTAAATTTTATCCATCATTGTTTACATGACACATGCATTCAAATCCTGTCACAATTCATCAATATTCTGTCAAAGGGACCCGGGCCTCATTACATAGACAGGCTGCTACATCACAAAGGTACTTGGGAAGGTAGTTAACAGCAAAGCACGTTGGTTGACAAAACTCAACGAGGACTCGGCTGCCAAGCGTGGGGTCCGCAGGGATGCCCCTGTACGAAGAACCCTGCTCATCAATATTTTTGCCAAATATAGAGATTGCTCCACTGCAGGAGGAACTTGAATCTCAAAACCTGGTCCGGCAGAATGTGTTCACGCAGCGGGCTGCTCTCCGGGGACTGTCAGGATGGTTTCTGACTTGGAAATTTCTTCTTCTCTCCTGCCTTCCTCCGCTGCAGGCTGGCATCATACCAGCGTGGCTTTGATCCCTTTCTGTACACTAATTCTTTTTTTTTTTTTCCTTAACAGCTATAAGCCTTTTTGTACCAGCTTTGGTTTTATTTTTATTCCTATTATTAACGTGGTCGTTTGGTGACCAGCTGCTTCCTTGCTGCATTTATGAGGATTTGGCTGTTCGTTTTCATTTATTTGTTTTATTTCCGTGGTGGGGAGTCCAGAGTTCAACTCTTGCAAGGGGTCCATCGGCTGGTATTTTGCGGGTTGATTATGCATGCGGCCGACCCACACCCTGGCTGTGATTTCGGCTTTCCAGGCCCCCTCTCGTCTCGGGGCCTGCCGAGAGCCACAGCCCCGTCACCTCCCAGAGTGGGTGTACCTTGCGAGAGAGACTACGGCTGGAGGCTAAATGGCCAAATCCTATATTTGCACATCAGCAGGCAATAAGTGAGGAGGCTTAAGCGTCGCGTCCCTACTGTCTGGAGCCTGCAGACCCTGCAATCAGACACCGAGACCACATTCCAGAACAATTGCCTGCGATGAGAGCTTATTACCGAGAGTCCGTGTCTCTGAGGTTGCTCGCCAGTAGCACAAAGCGAAACATGGGGTCTCTTCCTAATTCCTGTGCGACGAGCCACAGTTTTGTAGATGCTCGCTGAGCGCTTATTCAGATTTCAAAAACCACTTTGGGGACTGAGGGCCTGGGATGGGGGCATCCCGGCGGGCAGCCAGCAGTGTAGCCTTGCGTTGCTTAAGCCCATCCTGAGCCTGCCCAGAGACCTCCCCCGGCCACACCGACAACCTGGAGATTGAGTTAAACACGAGGTCCAAGCAGTAGCCGGAGCTCATGGTTCACCGCTTATTTTGGTGTTAAAGTTGGGATTTATCATCCTGCCGGTGACTGGAGCGACACCTCCGAATCGATCCTTTATTTCTAAGTCGTAGGGACAACACAGCTGCCAGCGGGTGTGACATCGTGAAATGCCAGCTGGCCCTGTGAAGAAATTGTGCCCTCAGGAGGGAGTGTGACCCCCTGCTCTCCTGGCACCTCCTGCAGACAATTCGTTCACAGGTCTCTGCAAACTCACCCACTTAGTTAAGAAAATGGGCCAGAGGCAGCCCTGTGTGAAACCTTTCTACTGCATTTTAGTATTTCCCCTTAAATGGCCAGGCAGCTATTCCGATTGGGGCATTCTCAAACATTTGAGGCAATTTTAAACATTCCTAATTTGGGGGTTACAGCTTTTGGGCCTGCAGAATTTCTTTTGTTATTATTATTATTCATTTCTTCAGTCAGTCACATTTCAGTTGCGGGTCAGTGTCACTGTGCAGGGTGTAACTAAAAGTGGATACATTGCTTTTGTGCTGGTTTAATGTTATTAGGCTGCTAATCGGTGCTTAGAAAGGTATAAACAAGTTATAAGCTTGGTAGACGGAAGTGAGATTTAGCCTGATTGTAAATGGACACCGGTTACTGGGGACTCTTTGTAGCCAGAAGAGAGGAAGGCCATAGACAAAGGAATGGAAACAGGGAAACCAGGATGTGCAGAAAGAAGGGATGAAGGGATAAGCAACTAGAGATTCATGAAAAATATGCTATTTGATATCTGTGTGCGTAGCTAAACTCCTCAGGCGGCATTCATTTACAACAATGGGAACTAGGGAAGGGGGGAAATCGTCTTCGAAAGAGGAGCAAACACAAGAAAAAGCATTTGTTTTCTAGCATCCATAGGTTTGGCGAGGTTGCAGGAGTAACCCGGGACATAAACTTCAAAACACAGAGCTATTCCACCACGCGGGGAATACTTCACCTACCACAAGCCCACTTGCTTTTTGAGGACCATGTGAGACAGACAGGTCTCCAAAACCAGACAGCTATCTGGCTTCCCTCAAAGTTCTCCTTTTCAGACACGGTTCTGAAATAGCTTTTTGTCTTGTCTCAGGAAAATCCTGTTTGTGAAAATGCCTTACGGAACGAACCTCCCTGAATTTCTGGGATCTGAAAAAAAGTGGAGAGAAAGACTGTTTGCTTTTGTGTAATCAGATTCTCTGAAATTTAATCCTCTATCCTATTTATGGCTGAGCTGGCCATTCAAAATTAAAATGAACCTTTCATCCGTGTGTATCATAAATGGGCATTTATCAGGATATGATTTTGCAATCCGTCGGAATACGTAACCAGAATTTGTTTTCTTTCCGTTTCACTATGTAATTACCAGGCAACAATAACAAAAGTGACATGTTTGAAGCACAGATAAAATGCTGTAAATTGGCCAGTAATGGTGATATTTCCTCATCTCCTGAAAAACCCATTTATTCTCTCTCTCAACAAATCAAGGCATTGTCAGCCCACACTCATCTCCTGGCTGGAGGGGCTCCACCAATCTCTCCCAGGGAGCCAGCCCCAGAATGCAGATGAGGGCCCGAACCAAGGCTTTAGCGCGGGCAGCGGGGCCTGGCGCGCCTCAATTTCTAAATCACCCGTAATGGGGCCAAGACCTCCCAGCACTAAAAAGAGCGAGCTGACATACTGGACAAACTGTTCATTTTTTCCTGAAGAAGCTGCTCTATTGCACATCTGTCACTGAGGCGCGACAATTACTCCCCAAGTGGGGAAATCTGCTGCTAGCTGCCTGCGTAGGGGGCCGCGTGCAGAGCCTGGCGGCAGGGCAGTCAGCAAAGGCCGGTGTCCCTGGGCTTGGGAATGCCCTCCTCATTGGGAAAGACTGTCACCTGATATTAAACGTATGTGACGTAGCCCAGTGGCGTGGCTCAGTGGTTGAACATCAACTTACGAACCAGGAGGTCACAGCTCAGTTCCAGGTCAGGGCATATGCCCAGGTTGCGGGCATGCAGGAGGCAGCCAATCAATTTTTCTCTCATCATTGATGTTTCTATCAGAGTCTCCCTTTTGTTTCCTCTCTGAAATCAATAAAAATACATATTTTTTAAAACATGACGCAGATGAAGATGTGTGGGGGGGAAGTTGAAGTGGTCCAGGAAAAAGATGGGTGTATAAAGATGCAGGAGGGTCAACAGCCAAGCCTTACAGGATGTGGAACACTTTACTTCCTGCCGGGGACCTGAAGACACCACAGCCACTGTATTAGAAATAATCAGGTTTCACACCTTGACTGTGTGCTCCCCAGGGCTTCACAGCCATTCGGAACGTTATTTTGTGAATTCCATGCCTCGTACATGCAGCATGGGTTACCCACCGTTTCCAGAGTGAATGACAGCCATCAACAAAGAACCACAGGTGAGCCAGGCAGCCTCCTAACAGAACCTTAAGTCATTCCCCTCCCCCCGCCCCCCCAAAAAAACTTACCAGCTCATCTAACTATGGCATTTGAAGAAACTCACCTCAATAAGGAACATAAGAATTTGTTTGTGTTTGGAAAGCATATTTTTAAGTATATACGGAGTTAATATACTATTTCTCATCCTTTCTGCTTTTATTAAAGAACTAGAGGCCCGTGCACGAATTCATGCACAGGTGGGGTCTGGCACGCCTCCCCCCCCCCCCCCCCGCCCCATTGAACTCCTGGTCAAGGGGACAATTTGCATGTTAGTCTTTTATTATATAGGATAGGATGCTGTCCTCAGAAAGAAATGATCATTTCTTTGAAAGGTAGTAGGAAGATGAAAACAGGTGGAAAATAGTTTGGGGTGTTCTTTTTACTTAGGATGCTGTCCTGACTCCATCATCATATAGCTGAAAAATCAAGTATTATACACACATTTACAATGCCAGCAACTTATTCTGAAAATCCAAACTAAAACAAACAAACAAACAAAAAAAAAAACAACTAAAGACTAAACGAGCCTTCACTTGCTCCCTAACTCCATCCTTGAGGGACTAAGGAGGAAGCACAGTACATGTGGGTGATGCACCAGGAGTGGGGCCTGTGAATGTGAGAAAGATTTAAACTGTCTGACAATTCAGAGACGGAAGACAGCCCTAATGTACAGATAAAACCCCAAGTGAAAACAGTCCATCATGCTGCTGGCAGGCAGTGGCACTGACTCGCTGGAGACAAATCTGGATCTACTTAAAATGTCAGGTGAGCCAAGTAATGAGTCTTCCCTAAGTAGGCCCCAGCAGAAGGAGCCTTCATGGTCCGCTTGGCAGTTGAGTATATATTACTGCAAGCCTGTTAAATAAATGAGTATTTAATACCTATTGGATTACAAAGAAACCCACTTACTCTAACAAGATCTACTTCGTTTTTTTAAGGAGAAAAGATAAAACGTTATCGTCACAAATGAGATGCTTCTTACAGCAAACAGAACTCAACACTGTGATGAGTGTTACAAAATATTTAAAATATCCAAGCATGTTTATGAGAAACGTAATTTTCCAGAAGGAAATGGAGTGGCTTGTGATGTTTCCATTGGCCAGAGAGAGAGAACCTGTGCTTGCTATTTGAAATCCTAGAATCTCTGAGTGGAAAGAGACCTAAGCCAGCTCTACAGTCTAGCCCAGCTTCAGAGAAAACAAACAAAAAACAGGAAAAATACATGGTAGAACAGGTCCCAAAATGCTGAGAAGAAATGGGAGTCAAAGATTTATTCAGCCATGTTTTTATCTAAAATTTTTTGGAAAACAGACATTTTCCAGGGCTTAAAGATGAACAATGGATTTAATTGCATCATTGGATGTTAACTGTAAATGGGTAGCAATTTAAAAAACAATTTAAAGTATTTTCAACTTTATTTTTTATTAATTTTAGAGGGAAACAAAGCACAAAGACAATGACTTCTTATAAATAACATTCTTAAACATTAAGTTTATTCTTCAGTTCTTTGTTGTACTATTAATATAGCTTTTTACCAAAATAAAATAAAATAAAAATCCAAAATATTCCTTGCTAAACAACTCCATTATACAATACCAATTTAGATCGTCTTAAAAAAAAAAAAAAAAAGTACAGGAAGAAATGGTTTTTAAAAGCATGTCAACAATGATTTTTCTCTTTTATGAAACATCTGCTCAAAATGAAAATATATTGAAGAGAAGCAATTGTCAGTTCAATTAATTACAAGAATATCAATTCACAATGTTAAAATAGACATTAATAAAATGCAGTGTTTTGCAATTATGTCTGTATGTTGCATACTTACGTGCCCTGTCAACACACACATATGTATACATTATGTTTATCTTTAACCCTATTATCTTAACTTTGATAGCCACAGTACGAGTTATAAAAATCTGTGTACTGAAAAGTTGAGACTAATTAATTGGTTAAATTTTAGTTAGCAATGGACTTTCTTTTAAAAGGGTATCATATAATTTAATAAAGAAAGCAAATCTAGGGAATATAGTCTTAACAAGTAAATTTGAGTAGTGGGAAAGAGGGAAGAAAGAAAAGAAAGAAGGAGGGAGGGAAGGAAGGTAGGAAAGGGGAGGAGGGAGAGAAGGAGGAAAAGTAAGGGAGGGAGGGAATGACTCGAACACACAGGCTGGCCAGTATCAAGTATAATAAGTATATAAAGACAAAAAAAGTTGAATTGCTAATTCATGCTCAGCCTCTCTTGGCTACTGCTGGGGAATGGACAATTTGGACAGTAATGGAAGAGACCTATGCGCTCCCTAAAATTTTTAGCACAACCAATTAGTGTGATAGGAGGCTTTTGCTACTGTAGACGAGCAGCTTTAAGAAGGAGCAGAGAAAAATCTCACCACCTTTTCAAGGAGATAAGGATGACACATTCTTCATTATAAATTGCTCTGGGCGCTTTGGGTTCCATGGGCATAGTAACTGGTAAAAAATGAACTATAACTATATATAAAACATAAATAAATTAGTGGAATTCATATCTTAAAAGATACTTGATTTACATTAAAAGTCCCATTTTTAAATTGTGCTTATTTCTCCCATTAAGATCAGGTACAGGCAGGATGTCATGTGTCTGCATTGCTTTTCCTTAAGAACTGAATGGTGCAGGGACGTGTGCGCTTCTGGTGAATGTCTGTGCAGAGCCGGGCAGGGGGATTGGTGCCTGGCCATCACCACTTGTCTACTCGGGGTATGGATTCATGGATTCCGTATAGTGAAGCACTTCCATAGAAGAGGAGCTATTTTAAGTCCTCTGCGAGCCACGTAGAGGGCGCTAGAAGCCAGGAGTCAGCCCTTTCTCCTATCAGCTCAACCGATAAAAGATGGATTTTGATGGGGTGTCAGAGGTCTAAACCCAGGTTAAGGGAGCACGAGCACCCAGAGGTGTTGCCTCAGAAGCCTGGGACGATAGAAAAGACAGTAAGAAGCATGCAAGAAGGCTGCAATCTTTACCATTTGTGTATGGTCTGCTCTTCCCTCAGGAGTTAGAACCCGGTGAAGTGGAAGGAGCAGCCATGTTTGCAGGCGTCTGGCGCCATTCGCACGATAACCTTACTGTGTGTTTATCAGTGGCTCCAAATTTGGCTTTTCAAAATGCCAGGGTTTTAGAAGAGCTTCAGATCTTCAGAAAATATTGGGATTTAAGGGGAAAAAAGTCTTTTGAACACACCTAGAACACTATAAACCAGTGATGGCGAACCTTTGGAGCTTTTTGAAAAACCCTAACTTAACTCTGGTGCCGTGTCACATACAGACATTTTTTGATATTTGCAACCATAGTAAAACAAAGACTTATATTTTTGATATTTATTTTATATATTTAAATGCCATTTAACAAAGAAAAATCAACCACAAAAATGAGTTCGTGTTTCACCTGACATGCGTGTCATAGGTTCGCCATCACTGCTATAAACTACCATAAAGAAGGTTTTAGATGCTATCTGCACAATCTTTCCTAGCTTTCCCCCTTTACATCTAAGAGGAGTATTTAACAAAAAGCACTTTTTAAAAATGATAGTTTTCTAAGTAACAAGCTACAAAATAGCAGTTACTTCACCCAATTAGGAAGCTTCCAAAGATCAACTCCCCTGGTAGTTCATATTTCCTCAAACTCTCCTCTTACCACTGTACCCCTAAGAGAGAAGGTAATGCTTAAAAAACATGTACATTTGGCAAATCATCCAGGCTTTCCAAGGGCAGGCAGGCCTTCCTCTCCCTACTTGGCAGTGTTTTCTTTAGGGGACCACTCCCGAAAGGTCTCTGACATACACAGAAACCCTCTCCCTCCTTTAAAAATCTCTTGGGAATTTACAGATTTTTCAAAAACCTATTAGAGTGGAGCACAGAGAAATTTTAGGACAGTAAAACTGTGTACAACGCTATAATGTCATTATACGTTTGTCCAAGTCCATAGAATGTGCTGCACCAGGAGTGAACTGTAATGTAAACTGGGTGATGGTGATGTATCAGGATAGGTTCCTCTGTTGTAACAAAGGTACCACTTTGGTCAGGGATGTTGATAACAGGGGAAGCGGTGCATGTGTGGGGCCAGGGGGTCTATGAGAAATCTCTATACCTTCAACTTATTTTGCAGTGAACCTAAAACTGCTCCAAAAACACCAAAGCCTAAAAAAAAAAAAAATAGAGAAGAAAAAACCTCTAGCAAGGAGATTCACATGTGTTATCTTGGTCTTTACTTAACCAATAAAGGCCATTACAAATAAAATATCATTATTGGTCATTACTAATGAAGGAGATAACAAATCAACATCTTCTAAACTAGGGAGCAATTTAGAATCTCTAACATTATGCAGCAGGTGATTCAGACATAACAATACTAGGCACAGAATAAAAATGACTTGCTTTGCTTGGTTTTAAAGAAACTGCTAAGATGTGAAAAGGGCAAATCAGTTCCATTCATTTTTGTTCACCTTGTAAATAAACGGGTTGGCTCATGGCCTGAAATTTGAATTCTTGGGAGAGCCATTTATATCTTCAAATAAATGGGTTCAATATTCTAATGTACATCAATGGTTAAAATTTAATATTAGTTTACTATAGTTGAGTTGATCTTTTTTTAAAAAAAAAATCAACCTTTGGGAAGAGAGAGGTAGAAGTCAGTCTAGATCAGCGGTTCTCAACTTGTGGGTCGCGACCCCTTTGGCAGTCAAACGACCCTTTCACAGGGGTCGCCTAAGACCATCCTGCATATCAGATATTTACGATTCATAACAATAGCAACATTACAGTTATGAAGTAGCAACAAAAATAATTTTATGGTTGGGTCACAACATGAGGAACTGTATTTAAAGGGCCAGAAGGTTGAGAACCACTGGTCTAGATTAATAGAATTTATAGTTCAATCATGATGAATTTAAAAAATACATTTTTCTTTCAATAATTACTTTATGTTCTAAATGAGGTAAAATTTATAAAACACGCACTAAAGTAATGTTGAGGGCACTCTGGTGATAATAGGGATGAGGTTTATTTTTGTCAAAACGTCAGAGGGATACGTTAATTGCGGTTGGTCAACTGTGAACTTCACACTACACTGTCCAAGGTTAGAAGATTAATGGGTACCTCTCCCCATTAGAGAATCCTCACACACACACACACACACTCACAAACGCCAAACTCAACAAATATAGAACTGACATGTCTTTCAATCAAAGATTCGCTTAGGACCTCACTGATGGGTCTTTTGAGTCAGTCACCCTCGATTGGGGTGACTTGAGACACAACCTCCCCAGCCTGTCTCATTTTAGAAACCCTTGGGTGCACTCACATTTGCCCGGGCTCACACCCATATGTGAATGAATCAAGCTTAAAAGCATTAGACATTACTGGCATTTGCCACCAAAATAAATAAGAGAAATGAGCTGTTCTTTATATCTAAAAACAGCCGAAAGTTGCTGACAACATTTAAAGGGAATGGTTTGAACTTGAGCACCATGAGCTGGGATGAAAGCGCATCTGTCGCCATGGACTGGATGCGGTTAGGAAGCTGGCGTGACAAGTCTGAGGCCTTGTCGATTTCTGCTCCACGAACAGAAGCTGTGCTGTAATTTCAGAACAACGGGACACAGAGCAAGCGAAGCAAAACCGTGAAGTGTTTCTTCTTAGGTGGATGTCCCCGAGGCGGGGATGGGGGTGCTGGGGGCTGCGGGAGTGCTTTTTGGTAGCGGAAATCCAAGTCCCAATCCCTTTGGCCTCTGCATGGCTTGAATGGGCTCGGCCAGCCCCTTGCCATCGCGTCCGAGGCCCGAACCAGGTGTCCAGCCCATGTTCTGGAGCATGCGGTTCCCTATGTTGTTTTCTGAGATGGGCTGGGCGTTTTCTCCGACGAATCCTGAAAATGTAAAATGACAAAGGATGTTAGTCCTGACACAGGCAAAGGTCTTCTCGGGCCAAGAAAGCCATGTTCTCTTCAGTTTTCTTTCACAGAGGCACCTGGGAGGGAATCTCTTACTTACAAAAAAATAAATAAATGCCTTGTCAAAATACTTCTTTAATACACCTGAAACCTTGTAATTTTATTAACCAACTAGTGGCCCCGTGCACAGATTTGTGTACATTGAAAGGAAATTAATTGGAAAAATATTTTAATTGCTATTCGCCCTTTCTCTATAATAGAAGTGTCTACCAAACTCATGATCCACAATGACAGATCGAAACACATGCGTGCAATTGGCACCAGCAATAGCTTTATATATATATAGATAAACTTGCTTAATTTAGATCTGCTTTCTGATTTGGCTAAACTTTTTCCAGCTCAGTGAAGCAACCCAACTTCTCTTTCAGGTAATTGTCAGCAACACAGCAGTAAATATCAACACTAAGCAGATTATTATTGTAGATCATGCAGGGAGAACAAAGGGCAAAATATTTAACTGCAGCAGTGTTTGACTATATCCTGCACTGTGAGAAAACCTGGTCATTTTCAAGGTCCACCATTTCTTCTTTTCAGTCAGGTCAAGTTTCTAAACTTTCTAAATCTCCATTTTCTGGCTAATGAAAATAGGATTCCACCGAGTCTTCTATCTACCTACTCCAGAAATTCTGTGAGGGTCAAATGAGATGAGGTATGGGAAAATGCTTCACAGACATTTGGTTAAAGTGTAAAATGTTTCCACCTGACTATAAAGCAAGTCATGTCCCTGGGCTGAAGAAACTCCAAGGAGGCTAGTCGCTAGGGAGAGGAAGCTGGGTGTTGCTATGTGACATCATTACCTGGCACCCACAGCCACTGTTCTTTGCTGGGCTGGACTGTGGGCTGCATTTTGCGCCATGGGGTCTCGGCAGCATCAGCTGCGATTTGGTGGGCTGTTGCTCTGAGGTGGTGGCAGGGCCTCCACCCCCACTTGGGGGAAGCTGAGTGTTGCTTTGCGGGCACCAGGTCTGTGGTGCTGTTTCTCTGTAAATGACCAGTGGGCATCATGGCAGCTCCTGAATTGAGCGTCTGCCCCCTGGTGGTCAGTGTGCGTCATAGTGACCAGTTGGATGGACACTTAGCGTATTAGCCTTTTATATATATAGATAGATGTCACAGCAATATGTTCAATTAAAAAGAAAAAAACATTTAAAAAGCCACTACAATTTTATTTTGAAATTATGATTATGGTGGTAACCAAGACAGACCTCCAAGGTCTCGATAACTTTTTACTGAACAGCTACTGACCAGTATTTTCAGTTAAACAGCACGTGAGCATTCTCTCCCATAGCCCTGATGTTTTTAGTGATTGCTACGAATTAATTTATTTCAATGGATAAGTTAAAATCAGATCCGAGATCTAATGCTGCTCTAGGCTGCAAATCTGTTTAATCATATTTTGGATACAAGAGCTTGCAAAATCTCAGATTTAAAATGTGTTTAATATTTAAGAAAAAAAATAAGGCCAATTCAGAATGTCCCTGCAAAAACTGCTGAAGTGTGATACATTCTGTTCTCAAGTGAAGAGCAAAGGAAAACTGATTCACTATCATGATTTTAAAATGTTAGTATTTCAAGGATAGTGGCCCTGGAGTGCTGTGTTTTCATGTAGGTGGAAAGGAATCCATTCCCTCTCTTTTTAAAAATGCTAGTTTCACTCCTTAATGAAAATAAAATAAAGCAAAGCATCATCTTGTACTTTGAAGAAAAACAAACAAAAAAGAAATATTAAATGTCTCCAATGCTAAATCTTTCCACAGAGAAACACAGACTTATCAAAAAAGCAAAAACAAAACAAAAAAAGCAATGGCTTTTCTATACAACCTTAAAAAAAAAAAAACCACCCAAACAATAGAGATATACTTTGATTCTAGAATGAAATATACAGTTGGTTTCCCATCCTTTTTCTTTTTATGAGATTAAGGCATGGGAGGGCACAGCTCAGCCTCTGCTCAGCACACCACCACCACAATTTTCCTTGTCTTTTGCTCCTGGCAGCGCTAAATCCTTTAAGTTCTTCCCTGGAAGGTGCTCCTCCCGCTAGGGCAATTTTAGCAATAACCCTCCGCGTGCTCCCTCCCAACCCGCCTGATGTTGGAGCTCTCGTATCTATTATAGCCCATTCGGTCCTCTCCCCTCACATCTTCCAAAAACCACTGCGGATGGTAATTCACTTGCGTAATTGGCTCAAGAGATGAAAATCTTGTACCGGCCTCTCCTAGCTGCTAATCTGTCCAGCTGACTGCAAGCCTAATTGGCAGCTTGTTTAGTAATTTGGCTCCTAAAGCGTTGTATTGATGTTGGATAAGCAGCCAGTGGAAAGGGGAGGTGACATGCTGCTCCCCGCATCGCCTCGTGAGCCCGCTTCTGTCCCTGCCCTGGGCTCAGAAGGTGTTCCGTGGTCCACATGCACTACCTCCCCATCCTTCCCCCGCACTTGACTAGCCAGCCCAGGGCCAGGGCTATTGTTATTACTACTGATGTTATTAAACTATTAAGTTATAATACTGCCTGTAGTTCTCAGTAACTAACTTAGGATCATAGGTTTTGATTATTGTTTAAGAAAGAAAAGCAGCAGCATTAAGTACAGAAAGTGGTAGGTGTTATTACTCTCTGTCAAATATTTTTATTATTTCATTTAAAAAGAAATTATGAACCTGGTTCACAGTTTGATGCTCAACCACTGACCCACACTGGCTGGGCTGTTCAGGGTGACTTTTAATAAAAAGTGTACTGTTTAAAAATCTTCAGCCATTACTATAATTTACAACCTGCCTTTTGTGCCTTAAGTATTCAGGAAGGTTATTTTGTTACTAAAGGCCTGGTGCACGGAACTTCTTGTACTGGGGTGGGGGGGGTGGCAGGGAGGGGTCCTTCAGCTCGGCCTGCATCCTCTTGCAGTCCAGGACCCCTTGTTCCTTACTGCCCACCTGCTTGCTGCTCCTCAGCAAGAGCAATGACCACCAGGGGGAAGCTCCTGCATTGAGCGTCTGCCCCCTGGTGGTCAGTATGCATCATAGTGACTGGTTGTTCCTCCATTCGGTCAATTTGCATATTGGTCTTTTATTATATAAGACAGTGGTTCTCAACCTTGGCTGCACATTAGAATCACCTGGGAATCTTTTTAAAATCCTGATTTCTGGGCCTAAGAATGAAATAAACTGACAAACAAAATAGATCCAGAGACATGGAGGCATACAACAGACTGACAAATCTCAGAGGGAAGTGGGGGTTGGGAGGAGATTAAACAGGGAACTTGTATGCATATATGCATAACCCATGGACACAGACAATAGTGTGGTGGAGGCCTGTGGAGGGCCCCAGAGTGAGGTACAAGGGGGTGAATGGGTGAAAAGGGGACATCTGTAATACTTTCAACAATAAGGAGAAAGTAAAAACAAACACTGTTACATTGGAGCAATTTATATAATTTTGTATAATTTAAAATGTACAGAAAAAAGGTTGACTCCTCTGGTGACTATTTTCCCTATGATATTATTTCACTAGAAATCAAAATAGTAACAGCAAAAACTGATTTTGGATAACAATGAGTTTAGTAATGTATAGTGGACAAAACATTTAAAAAAGGTAATTGCCATAATAGTAATAAGCATATTTACATCTTTTAATTTTCATATCCTCCATAAGCTGTGACTTCTACCACAAACACAGACCATAACCAACATTGCTGACTGCCTTTTAAAAATGCGTTAATAATATTCCTCCTATTTTGTTCACGGCTTTTCTTCACCTTTACAGATGACATTTTTCAAACAATAAAATGCATTCTGCTGGCAAGCCTTCTTGCTTCAACAGTTCTCAATTTTAGAATAGTAACTCTACATCCTTGCTGCGGCAACACCCACCGTCTCTGCCTATGTGACTTTGAATGAGGCAAGGAACAAGCCATACATTTAAAAAAATCAATATCCAACCTTATCAATATTCATTTTACTTTGTCAATACAAACTACAAAGGTGAAGGAGCAGTAAATAAGCTAAAGCACTGAAATAAACTTGGTGTTCCTGTCACAATTAATAAATGTTCAAGCGATAATGCTGCTGGCTAGTGCACAGCCTTATGAAGCGATGAACTTACGCTTCATGCTGGTGCTAAGATGGGGTGGTTACAATTTTCAACACAGTAAGCAGGTAAAGATGATCACATTTTGGGTTATTAATTTCATAAAAGACTTGTTAAGTCTTTTTAAAAAATAATATTTATTATGTATATAACATACCACTTTATATTTAGGGTCCTAAATTATTGTATTAACTCAGTTTGGATTTATAAAGTGAAAGCACCTAATTTCCTGACAATTCTTTTGGTAAATCTTTTCTTAACCTGCTGTTTGACTGCATAATAGTTCACATGTAAATCAGAGGGGATCATTAAACAATGTTCAAGCTGTCAGGCTTTTAGCTCTTCTTCCATATTATAAATGAGGTGATCTTCACCTGCATTTTTCGAGCTCAGATGGAATGTTGACTAAAGGCAGGAATTGTGAAAATATATCTCAATTCAGTGTGTTTTTTGAGAGGTCTACAAAGGGTCTATAAAAAGGTGAAAAAAGTCTCTTTAACTCTCTACCTGCTAACTCAACTTTGGAAGCTGACAGATATAACTGACTCCTTATTATGTGACTAACTATATTCCAGAATTTGAAAATGACAATTTCAGAGACAAGACAATCTAGAATTCACGACCTCATTATCAAAGTGTATTTATGCAAAAGCATTTCTTACTTGATTCGAATAATAGTCTTCACCTTGGAGTCGATTCATTAATATTGGAAGAAATTCTTTTAGAAACAGATCTTTTAAATGACCTCACTCTCCTCCTCTTGGAGAGGAGCTGGTGTGCATGGATTTGAGACTGTTCCGGATATGAGTGACACAATTCTCCTACGTCACTGCTTTTTGAATAATCATAAAAAGTCTTATGAGTTTTATTCTTGAAGGAAATTTGAAGGAAAAAAAAATCTAGTAATATAATAAAAATCCAGAATCTTAAGAAAATCACAGCACTTTAGTGGTATAACATCTGGAATATGCTGGTGTGAGCTTCTAAATGTTTTAGGCTAAAGTTTAATGTTTGGAATTATAAAGTGGAAGTGCCTAATTTTCTGACAATTTTCAACACATACTCCTTATAAGTGGTTCCCTCTGGCACTACTGAAGTGTAACGTCAGAACCACCTCGCAGAAATAATTATACCACCCTCCTCGACCATTCTGTATTTTCCTCCTCCCTGCACATGTGTTGAGAGCGTGAGGGCCTGATCCAGCTGTTGTCTGCTCCTGATTGCTGGCATGAAGGTGCTGCACTCCCATTCCTACGATTGTTCTGTCTCTGCCACTAATGTCTGAATCACTGAAAGACAAGAGAATTCAGGGGACCATTCAATGGAACAAGGGCATTAAGAAGCCTACACCTGCCTATGAGAGATTTGAACTCAAGAACTTATAACATATTATTTGATCTGAAAGTGGCTATATGTTCCCACATAAAGAGATGTATTACAAGTGCTCTAATTAATATTCTGTATCTTTGCATAGCAATATTTAGATGAATCTTCTATGAAACTTACGATATGTAATAGTGTGTTCAAGTAAGCATATGCAATGAGATAGACTTCACAGATATAGTCTTACAAAAAGGTCTTGAGTAAGTTGTCATAGAAAGAACATGGGTTTAGGGGTCATGCAGGTGTGGGCTCGAAACCTCCCTTTGCCATCAATATTATACATAGAGAAGATCCTCACACTTCTGTGATTTTTAATTTTGTGGTATAAAGTGATGATAATGACCAGCTCATAAAGTGGTTGTAAAGATAAAATGAAATAATGCAGTTTCTGGTACAGAGTAGGTATCCAGTAAATAATAAATACTATTCTACATCAAAAGAAACACATTCTACACACAAGTGTTTCTAATGTCCATTTTCTGAAAATTCAATACAGCTAGAAGATCAGATGTTATAACCACAGGCATAATTTCAGAATGAGACCTTTTGTATGGATGAGGAAACTGGATGAGTGCTCTGATTTTAAATTACTCTTCCATTTTTTTTTTGGTGCTGAACTATGGGATAGGTCCCCTAAATAGAATTTAAGCTTCACATCTTTCCTCCCACCCCCAATCCCCACATTAAGATTATATATGTGTGTGTATACATATATGTGTATGTATATTATATATATTTATTTATTTCCCCTTCTCATTGCTTACTCTGCTATTCACATGAATATTATTTTCATAGTCTATAACTGTGAAAAAAAAATAACGTTTCCTACAAAGGGTTTCCCAGATGAAGTTAAGAGAATGTTTATAAATCTGGATGGTTAAGGACCCCATGCAAGAGACCAAGGCTGTTAGTCTTTGTAATTGACCGAGTATCTGCACTGAAAACGTTTTCTCATGGTCATCTGGCTGCATCACGTGCATGCCAACTGCTGATTATTCCTATGTGGGCGTCCACTTCTTCAAGCCCAGTGGGCTCCCCCTTATCCCTGGTCCCCCCATCTCTGCCTCCCTTACCATTGCTCTTGCGTGAGGTTTCTGCAGAACATGCTCATCTGTTCATCTCCCTCAACCACGCTGGAGTCATTGCCCCTCTAGAAAGGCTCCCTGTCCCCTCTGGTCCAGTGACTTCTCTGTCAGCACTTATGGTCTCCCTGTGCCACACTCATTAGCATGACATGCTCTTCCAGTGACATGGCTCTTGAGGTGGAAATGCTGAGGTGGAAATGCAAAATGTTTTATTCTGATGTGAACGTTGTCTAATAAGGAACGACGACTCTGGGACTAGACACCAGACGGCCCCAGTCACGGCCAGCTTCCCATCTACTTGATTTGGAGGCTGAGCTTAAACTTATATATAGTTTATTTCAGAGATGAAGGGGAAAGAGAGATAGAAACATCAATGATAAGAGAGAATCATTAATTAGCTGCCTCCTGCACACCCGCCACTGGCTTTTGAGCCAGCAACCCTGGCATGTGCCTGACCAGGAATCGAACCGTGACTTTCTGGTTCATAGGTCAACGCTCAACCACCAAGCCATGTAGCTAGGCGAGCCTAAACTTTTGCATTTATTACTATTAATCTCTTCTGTGCTTATTTGCCTTTTATGCCTCCACCCCCACCCCCACCCCCAACAAATCTACATTTCTTGAGGCCAAAGACAAAGCCTTTGAAGACTCTGTGCCCTTTAATACCTCTCACAAAGCCTTCATTGGGGCAGGTGGATAGCGAATACTTCATTGGTGGGCTGCCTAAAACCTCTACAGAAGCAACGTGCATCCATCTCTACACCAAATGCAAACGACGTAACAGTTGCTGGCAACCGTGCCTCTTCTTCGGCGCAGTGATGAAGAATGATCACTATTTTATTCTTGATGACTCATGAACCTTACACGTGTGCTCTGCCCCTTTCCTTTTACCTGTTGTAGGAGGTCCAGGCAAGGGTGCTGCCTTCCTTCTCCGTTTGACATCTCCCATGCACAAGGATCCTAAATGCATGCTGGTTTGCCTACGGGCAATTATCAGAAAAAAAACAAACAAACTATTAACAATGGAGAAAAAGCATGATACACAAACACACAGCTTGTACAATCTGAACCTAAATCCAAAGGTTCTCAACCAAGATGGAGCAGCATCGTAAAACCACCAATCTTGTTTATATCGAAACATAATTATGTTTGTTGACAAGCGTTCAGCAGCTAAATGCGCCACCATAAATTGTTACTGGAATGAATAATATAAAAGGAATGCTTTTTAATTTTCAAAACTGGCAATCTTTCTGGCTCAACATAAAATCAAGCGCTGTGGCTTCTGACAGGAAAATAGCTAAGATTAATTATCTAAAGAGATCACAATATTGTTGCTAGGTTATCAATTGGTTACTAATGCTTTACTGTCAGAACAACATTTATTACAGGAAAAGTATGATCAATTTCTTTGAGGATATTATGCGGCAGCAAATTCTCTTAAAACATTTTCAATAGGAAGAAGAAAACAGCGATGCTCTGCCTTATAATTCATATGATTAGAATTCCTCAGTTAATTACCAGTTAGGTGAAGCAACATCCTGGGAATGCATTAATGCTGGTCTGCTGCTCCTGAACAGGCTAATGGGGTATTGGATCATATTCGTAAAGACACAGCATATGAGAACCTTCTGCTATTCTTGGATCTAGTTAGAGTTAGATTATTCTGCCTCATCGTGGGTTCTTGAATTAAACAGATTTGGGGAAATTAGAAATCGCCCATTGGAAACCAAGACAAAGTATTACAAACATGGAAAGGACGTAAAGGTCTTCAGATTCTTCAGGCTACAGAGGGACCCTGTCCACTTCCTGGATCTTAGTCCCTGACATCGGTTGAGCCCGTGTCTGGTGGTCATGAAGCAGAAATAAACGAAGCGTGTCATTTATGGGAGTGCACGCTCTTTTAGAAATTCACAGAGATATGTAGTAGTAGCTTCAAGTCGTATAGAACCCAATTTGAAAACATCCAGCTTATTAGAGAAAAACTTAAAAGCAAAATATCAATTCAGTTAAGAACCCAAATATGTGGTTATGCAGATGCACTCAGGTGTTTAAATGTTATGAAACCTTGGGAGTTGTGGAATAAAATTAAATATAAGTTCTATCAATAAGGCACAAAGTAAAGTATAATTAACGATCAGGCTAATTCAAGGGGCTATACACAACCAAAGAAATACACCAGTACAGGATGCAAATGGGTATTTGTCTGGTTTCTCTTGCCGTTATTTGGAGTGCATAGTGTTTCCCTGTTACAGAATAATTAATTACAATTATTTAAATATTTTTAAGCCCTAGCTGGTTTGGCTCAGTGGATAGATTGAAAAATTAGTTCATTCAGTTAATGACTAACTTTGCAGAAATATATGTATCACACATATATGTCAAAGTGTTCATTAACATGCATAACTAACATTTTTATTGGCTTTTGTGGTGTGCTCTATGGCTCACAGAGACAAGGGAAATCAATGGTTATGATCACATCTACTTTTAAAATTAAAAAAATAGAAATTTAAAATAAAATTACAACATCAGAGAAGCATAGAAATAAAAAATTAAAGTACCAGAAAAGACACATCCTTTTTATCCAAAAGTAATGAGTTCACTGATTCGGCAAGTATTAGTATCTACTCCTGACTCAGCATAAGACCCCATAGTGGCAGTGAAAATGCGGAGAGCAGGAGAGAGAGAGAGAGGGTACAGGAGATACCAGAGAAGGAAATGTTCAAGTCCTATTGGGAGAGTTTCAAGTCTGAGCAGGGAGACAAAGTCATAGGGTCTGGAGTAATTAGGGACAGTGGTGGCAGTGGCAGGCAAAAACCAACATTATTAACAATTGCCAGAGATTTTACTTTTAGTCTTTACATAACAGGTTGCATTTAATGTGCCTTTTTTCCTTTGGTTGGGAGAAAAATCTGTGCTTCCATAGGAAACTATGCTTTTAGAAGATACCCTTGCAGTCATGGCCAGTTTCTTCTCAACTCCAAGTTAGAGAAAACAGAAAGCAAAGGAAACCCATTCTTTCTAGAACCTGAAGACCTGAGCCATGAGACCAGCTCGCTGTAGTCCAGGAATTGTCAGGAACTGGCTCCCTGCTCCGGCGTGGAGGGATCCGGACTATGGATTGGGAAGATCCCCCCTTTTAGGCTTGTCCCCTCCCCCCCCCCCCGTTTTCCCTTCCAGCGGTTCTCAACCTGTGGGTCGCGACCCCTTTGGCGGTCGAACGACCCTTTCACAGGGGTCGCCTAAGACCATCCTGCATATCAGATATTTACATTACGATTCATAACAGTAGCAACATTACAGTTATGAAGTAGCAACGAAAATAATGTTATGGTTGGGTCACAACATGAGGAACTGTATTTGAAGGGCCAGAAGGTTGAGAACCACTGCCTTAGACAGTGCAGTGGAGTTGCTACAAACAATACCAAGGAAGATCTACCCTGTCATTTAGTTCTTACTCTTTATGTAAAACATAGCAGTCATTATTTAATTTAAAATCAGTGGATGTCTCAGAGGCGGCCGTGTTGCTTTGGTCTAAATGAGTCGTTGGCCTTTGCAAAGCTGAGCACTTGGGTTATGAGTGGAGGCGAGAGTTGGCCATTTCTGTGTTTCTGTTTGGCTGTGGTGCTCTGAAAAATGACAGTGCCTTGTCCTACGAACAGACCCAAAGTTACTAAAGGATAATGTTCAGGACCCTTTTATAAGACACCATATGGAAATGAACAGTCAACCCTATCTGTGTACTTGTCCAGAGGACTGGCTTACGATGGAGAAGCGGGTAGTAGACCAATCAAAGCCTGATGATTCGGTATCTAATGGCGCCTTCCACACTGGGGGGGTCACAGACACAGTATGCAAGCGGAGAGCGTGCAGGAAGAATGCTGTCTCGTTATTCATAAGCACTAGCACGGAGTTATGACCTGAACCACAGTTTCCCATACACTAATTGTTAAATTTCCTACTAAACAGGAGAACAGCAGAGCTCACAAAGAAGTCACTTTTTTTTCTTTTGAAACAGACTTCACTCATGTATCCCATCATCCCTTTAGATAGTGCGGTGGTGGGAAACGGGGCGTGTTGTCCAAAAGAAAAAATAATAATAACTCAAAAAACAAGAGGCAGAAGGAGAAAATCCCAGGGAGAACTCCCTCGCCTGGAACCTGGCTTCTGACCTGGGCTCCGAGGACGGACGCAGCGTGTCAGACACAGTAGAATGAAAGAGGAGGCCATCGGAGCGTGTCTCTCCAGCCTAGTGTTTACAAATAGAGGCTTTTCAGGGAATGAGGCCCAGTTAAAGCTGCCCCCTGGATAGAACGTGTTCCCAAGCAGCCCCGACAAGCTGCAGAGGAGAGACAAGCAGCTGTGACTACGGGGCCCGGCATCTGGCAACAACACTCACTGTCAGTTAGAAAAATATCAGCCCGGACAGGGCGCCAGCTGCACAGAAGTGAGCTAGGGCCACTGTGTCACTGCGGGGGCCATGGGGGCAGAGGGGAGGGTGGGGGCTGGGCGATCCAGTCCCTGTCACTGCAGGGCCATGGGGTAGAGAGGAGGGTGGCGGCTGGGCGATCCAGCCTGTGCAGATGTTCTCTTTCTTAATTCCTAGGATCGTATCAAGTCCTTGTCTTTCCTGGTATTTGCTCTCAAAGCCCCTTCTTGTGCATGAAGAACCCTTTGCATTTGGTGGTGTCGGTCACACCCTGACCAGGTCTGGGTCCTGGGGCCTTTTCTCTCTCTGGCTGTGGCCACTGGATTTAACCATCCTGCCTCAGCCCATGCCCCATCCCTTCGGAACGACCCAGACTTGACGAAGGGCACTGAACTCGGGCCCGGTGGCCCGTCACTGGGCCCCTCGCTCTATTCCGACCTTACCCTCTCTTGTCACACCCTCCTGTGTGTGGCCTTCTGTGGGAGTGTTCTTTATGCCTCCCATTGTTACTGGTCTTTATTTTACCATGAGCATGCAGCAACAACAACAAGAGATACGAGTCATGGCCAGGTGAATTAGAAAACAGCAAAAAACGCAAGTTAAAATGAGGTAAATTAGAACATAGCACACAATGGAAGTAATAAAAGCAAGTGGTTAGGGCAGCTGAAGGGATTTTGTGGTCAAAGGCACAATCAGATGGTCCACGCGTGGAGGCTGGGGTGTGAGTTCAGCTGTGGGTTCCGTGGCCTCATGTGCATGTGGGATGAGTCAGGGAGTCAGAACTTGTCCCCCTCTCCCCCCCCCCCCCACCCTGTCACCATTTCTGCTTCCCCAACTAGGTCTCGGAAAAACCCAACCTGTCCCCATTTTTGTCCATGTGGGAGGACGTTTACCCCTCAGTGGCGCGAGGGACTCTCTCTCTCTCCATTTCTTTACCTTCCAGAACTGTGATAAGACCAGGGCTCATCCCAAAGGTCTTTCTGAAGATTTTACTTAGAAACCATTTGTGTAGAACATTTGCACACTAGAAGCAATGCTAGCTGCACATCTTACTAATGTTACCATCTCCACTTTACAGATCAGAAGCCCAGGGCCCAGGGAAGTGAAATCCCTTACCCAGGGTCCCTCGGTTAAGGGGGACTGATGAAGGGCACTTGGTGGGGTAACAGGGCAGGCACTCGGCTCGTGTAGGGTGTCACGGAACACCCACCGGATAAACGCGGCACAGTACACAGCCATTACACTTCAGCGCTATCAATATGCTATCATAAGGCTATAATGAGGGTCATTTCTAAATCACAAGTAGGTATGTTTTGGTAGCTAGTAGAAATTTAAAATTTTTCTTTAATGTTCGGTTGGGCTTGCTTTAAATGTGTCAGAGCGTATATGAGTAAAGCACTCATTTTCATTTCAAAAACCCAGTAAAAGCCCCAGAGAGGCTCGCAACTCTGAAACCCATCGACTGGCTCTGTCCGTCCATCGCGAGTTTTCTCTTGGCCTCCACTTGGTACTTCCTACATCAACGGTGTCTTGCTTCTCCGCTGGGCTGACTTCCAAGCTTAATCGGAGGCCCCGAGGGTCAGCTGGCCTACGATGTCATTCCTCGCCTGTGACAATAAGCAGACGTCTGTGTCCCCAAACAGCTCACTTGAATGCTTCTGCCTTTGGGCCCCTTCACTGGCGACACCAATGGCACCTGGAGGTGGTGGGGACGTTTTGTGTGGTTCAGGCAGGTGTTAGGACGGGCTGCGTGTCCGTGGACGAGGACAGTCCCACACCTGGAGGGAAGTGTCTCTCTTCATAGAGCAAACAACACAGTCGTTTCTAGAAAGCTATTTGGAAGAGCTGCTGTTACATCTTAGCTCTCACGGTGCGCAGAGCGTGCTCCCCACATCTGCCCGACGCCTTCAGGCTGTCTTGTAAGGACCTGTGAGTCACCGACGCCACGTACACGCGTGAACCGGAGCAATGCATTCGACCGACTTCGGAACATGCCTTTCTGTTTCCTGCCCCTGCCTCGCTTGGAGAGTCTGCTCTTTCTCCCTCCCAACTTCTCCCAGCGCACGCCCACCTAGTGTTCCTTCTCCTTTAACCTTCCTAACCTGGCGCCCCGTCCAAGTGCTTCTCTCTGTGCTTCGTACCCTCGGTGCACCTGTCTGCTGGGACACCCATCCTGTGGGTGGCTTCCAGGTGATTCCTGCCCGTTTATATAAATACAGACTGCGGGCAACTTGAGGCCCAGAACCCTGTCAAACTCACAGGACGTAGGTTTGCTTCTCTTCTCTTAGGAGCACAATGCATGCTCACTGAACTAGAACGGTAACAACTGTTCATTTGGTAATCAATCCTGCATTTTTTTAAATAGCACGTCTACTTTCTTGAAATGTTATTTAAACTGAGTCAAAAAACGTTCATTTAATAATTAACAAGACGAGACTGCGAATCAGGCAAAATACTAGGCGTTAAATGAGACACAGAGGAGAGTGAGACAGCTCCGACCATCAGGGCTCAGAGCCTCAGGCCGGAAACACACACACAGACAAGAAATCACTACACAATGTAATAAATCTAAAGGACTGGAGGAGCAGACCACCTTTTGGGGGGGGAAACTGAGGAAAATTCATTTCCCCCCTGAGTTCAAATTTGGATTTTGTCTCTCCAAGCGGGAGCTAAGATACTTGAGGCATCTTGGGGTATTCTTTCATTCTTCACACCATGGCACCTAGGAAGTAGTAGGCACTTAGTAAACTGATCCTGACTTACTTTCCCTGACTCCTAGCTACAACTATACACTTTTGGGATATGTATACCACTGATGTTTAGTTTAAGAATAAGTTTATTCTAATTTCCTTAAAAATGACAAAATGAATCTAGTGTTGACTTAGAAGAGATTAAAAAAAGAGTACTCAAAATGAACCTAATTCCTTTGGCTATCTCCATTAAATGCCAGAAGATTTGTGTCTACATTTAAAAATGGGATGTTGGTTCTTGAATCTTACATTTAAAAAAAAAATCAGACTGTAGAATCAGACATAATCCCACATTCCCTCTCTGGTAACGGCACTAAGAAACTCCCTAGCCTGGTATGGTTGCCGTTTATAATATCTATAATTACATTATAGGTATTCCTAATATTCTGAACTCTTCTGACTGAAGTCCTTGCATTACTCATTTTCATATCCATGTCATCCACTGCAGTGTGTCATATATTTGAAAATGTTTGTTGAATTGGTTTTTCATTCCAGTCTCCTGATACTTGACTCTAAACCAAGATTCAAGTTCAGTTCTGTTCACTTAGAACCGATGCGGGGCGCTGGGGGGGGGGGGGGGGTGAGTTTCTTTCACCAGCTTCAGGGAATGATGGAGTGAAAAGAGCAACAGAAAATATATTTTATTATTTTTATTATTATTTTGCATCATTGTCGGTTTCTTCAGTCTTTGAGTTGATCATCTGACTTACAGCAAACATTCAAGCTCATTGAGTGCCGACTATGATGCTAAACATTTTCACATCCTTTATCTTGTTTAATCCTCCCAATAACCTAACCCCTCATAGTTCTGAGGCACCCAGAGTCCGGGAAAACTGTTACTTGTCAAAAAAAATCACATACACAAAAAATGAAGGGATCGTATTTGAGCCAAGAAATGCTTGCCTCAAAAGAATCACTTTTTCCCTCTTCCTCACTACATCATTCAGCTGAGTTTATTACCCTCCATTTAATAAATGTCTACTGAGAATGAAATGCATGCCATGCCCTCTGCCATAAAACGGGATTGAGAAATAAAAAAGATATGGTTTTCATTTCCTGGGGTTAAAGTCTACCGATCATGTGGGAAAAAGATTTCAACTCAGTATTCAAAGAGAATCCCAACCAGCAGGTGAGGGGTCCTAGGCCCCCAGGTGAGGGGACACACCTGCAGGGACACAGACACCCTGTAGCTTGCCCGGGACGTGGCATGTTTGGGGGTGTGAGCACCTCAATTGGACGGGACCTGGGGCATAGGGAGGCGGGGGAGGAGATGGCGCCTCCTGGCACGCATCGCATCGCATCGCAATAAACAGTGAATCTGTCCATTCGCGATTATTTTAAATTCTCCAGAAATCAAACAATGAAGCTGCCTGCTGAACTGAGTTCATCAGTGTGTTTACTAAACAGATAGTTGAATCCAGTGGGAAAAGCATGTCCCCAGGTCTTTGTAGACCTGGTTCTGGGTTTTGTTGCCGCTTCTGTGGGAAAGTTACTGCTCAGCGAAGAGATGGACTCCAGGGTGGGTTCTTGTCCAAGGTGGCTCTGGAGGCCGAGAGGCGGCTCATCAGCAGAATTACAAGGGCCCCTGTGACAGAGTTGGCAGCGACAGGCTCCAGGCTGAGCTGGGTCAGCTGTGATTTTCTGTAAGGTGTCCCCCTGGCTTTCCCTGTTGAGCTGGGACTCTTTACAGTCATAGTTCTATATGCTGTAACGTACATCGGCTGAGTATGGCTACTTTGTCCTCCACGTCGAGGAGGTACTAAACACAGGGTATTTTCATCACAGGCCGAATGTCTGAAACTTCTGAAAGAGGGGAGGAGTTATTTCTACTTGGAATATGCCAGACAGAGTTCCTATTTCATATCAGCTACTTGAATGTAGGTTAAATTATTGTTGGTCGGTGGAATTCAATTGGGAATCCAGGACCCTGTTGAAATGTCACCTCCTCAAGGCAGCCCTCTCTGATTGCCACTGCCAGAATACTCTCTCACTCACATCACAGTGTCTTCTACCTTCAACTGCAGCCCTGTGTGTACATGAACTAGCACTCTCGCTGCACGTACACTCCCTGAAGGCTGTGGGCCCCACATCTGACTTACCTTTTTAAGTAAATTCCCCTTAGCATTTACAAACCTGGCTGACACAGGCACGCATTAAATAGTTATTGAATGAAACTTAACAAGGCATGGTAGGGCTTTTATATTAACTTATTTTTATGATAGTATTTTAGTTGAGGTTCCAATTTCTATCGTAAGTAAATGTTTACTTACGGATATAGCAAACCACAAAACACATTGGGTCCATGCCTTGGGCTTCAGGGGATACGTGCCCGTAAAATCAAGCTTATACGTGAGCCAGCGTCTGACGCCTATGCAGGCCCCCTAGTCCTCTTCCTATATAATTCTGCATTTCACTAACTGTAACTTCATAAAAATAATGCTCTCAGTTCCTCCTCTTCCATGCTCATGTTTTAGCAAATGAAGGAACATTCTGTCTATAAAATATTCACAGACATGTTAGCAAGTGTATCCTAGACCAGGGGTCCTCAAACTACGGCCCGCGGGCCACATGCAGATACAAATACTGTATTTATTCCCGTTTTGTTTTTTTACTTCAAAATAAGATATGTGCAGTGTGCATAGGAATTTGTTCATAGTTTTTTTTTAACTATAGTCCGGCCCTCCAACGGTCTGAGGGACAGTGAACTGGCCCCCTGTTTAAAAAGTTTGAAGACCCCTGTTAGACTGTGAAATGGACGGTCATAGTCAGGTGAGCTGCCCGGAGGCTGTGACAATAGCCTGAGCGTTAATGGTCAACAAGCAGGAAGAGAACTTGGAGACGCTCCTCGCTCCGTCCAGCTGAAATGCTGGCACAGTTAGGGGGCACGAGCTTATACTCCGGAAAAGTTCTGCCATCAAGAGCCTTCATGATCCTGTTAATTCAGGCCTGTTACTGTCCATACTCGGAAGGTCTTTTGCCTTTAAATGTCCGTGGGGAAATGCCCTAGGAAAACTAATTTCGAATATAAGCTGAGTCTTTCCTTGCTGCATTTATGTAATGCTTTTCTTTAGAAAAACATGCATGTCCCATATCATTTTTTAAATTTCGGAAACAAAATGCCAAATGATTGAACAGCAATCATATGGTGGTTATGACGAATATATGATACAGAGACAGGAAGCGAGAGAAGTGTACAGGACCGCCGCTGAGAGAGTCCTGGCAGGACAAACCAAAACAAAACCAATGGAACCTAATCAGCTCTCTAGATGCAAACACCAATCACAGGCAACCCAAGGGCCAGGGGCACATGTTAACTGATGTCACGGGGATCACATCAGTAATATTCCTGAGATGAGGGACACGTTACAGGACAAACCTGGCTTCTTCAGCTATAAAATTCCGAGGAAATAAAGGGGGGAGTGAGTAGTAGGGCGGAGACTTTATAAATCAAAGGGAACTTAAGAGATAGATATCAGTTATAATAGGAAGATTTCATTTGGATTCCAATTCAAACAATGTATAAGAGAATTTAAAATAATCAGGAAATGCCAATATCATATATGTATATACATGTATATACATACAACATGTATGTAGATATACATATACATGAAGAAATTATTGCAATTATTTTCTTTTATAGATATGATGATATCATGGCTTCTTTTTTTTTTTTTAAAAGAGGTTGCTATTTTTTATGTAAGCATACTAATATATTTCAGTTGAAATAATAGATGGGCTTCGGGGTAAGAGGAAGGAGTGGGTAGGGATATAAATGAATCACCGGTGGCCACACATTGATAAATATCTAAGCCAGGGATGTATCCATTGAGTTTCTATTTTTCTCTATTTCTACATGATGAAAATTTTAACAATAATATTGTTAAAAATGGCTTTTATCATCCTGACATCATAAGTGAAAAGGCATCTTTTCAACTCGTAAGACTGACAATGTAAAGTCATTATAGGTTTTTCAAGTCTTACTGAGGCTCTCAGTAATTTTTGAATGATGAGAACTGAAATTAAGTTACCCGTGAAGTCTACGTCTTCTGGTCTGTAGATACCCTGGACTATAACTTGATGTAAAAAGATTACAGAAATCCCTATCTGAGCTTTATTGTCCTTAGAAAGGATAATGCATAGTTTTTATTCCATCTTTCTAATTAGTAATTTAAGCATATGTTCAGCATTTAACTCTAAATGTTTGCCTTTTCCCCAAGCTCAAAGACAGCTGTCCAAGATGTGAATGCCAGAAAACATTTAAATATCAACATCTGTTGAATTATGTTAATTTAGTGTAATATAATTGGGCATGAGCTGGAATTGATCAGAAGTATATGAAATAAGCAAAAGTAAATTCCCAACAATATCTTGGTATACAAACAAATCACTACAGAGTGATGAAAACATGTTTCTAAAAAGAAAGAACAAGAAAAATACTGATCATAAAAAAATGGATTCTTTTCAAAACGTATTTCTAACTCTCTGGGACATTCTTTTGTGATTTTTAAGTTAAGTTTTAAATTGTCTCCTAATTGAAAGATAATGAAAATGAGCTAAAACAAGTGACAATTAAAAGTTCAATATTTGAATTTTTTTCAGTTATGAACTATAACATTAAAAGGTTCTAATTACACTACTGCGTTAAACTTTTTAGTTTGCAGGATGACTCTTGTTATATTATGAGCAGTTACACATCTCTGAGTCCAGGAGGTAACGTGTTCTGCTCTACAGATACATAACATTCTATTTTTAAGTTGGAAGTGTCTACAATGTGGCGGATGAACTTACTAGATTTAGTCCGGGGACCTTAAGGTACAGATGATCAGGTAGCAGCAGCTGCTTCTTGAGTGGCCAATTTAAAATATTAATTTTTACAGCGATCCCTTTACTAATAGATTAGGATGCCTGTTGTTTGGGGGAGTATTTGGCACGCACGCATGCACGCCCACTGGATGACCAGGGACCCAGATGTCCCGTAATGAAGTTATACCCCGGCAGCGGTGGGGCCACAACCTGCTGCGCCCGGCCCTGCAGGTGCACCTCCTGGCGTCCCGGGGGACCCGTCTGGGGGCACGAAAGGTGACCTCTGTGCACACGCCCGTTTAATCACAGCACCAATTCGGAGCGTGCCAACCGCAGAACAGACACCTGTCCTTACGGAGATGGGCTTCAGATGACAAATCTATGGCAGCTACAGGTCACGGGAACACCTTTCAGATGCTGACTGTGTTCCATATTAGCGACGATGGCCAAATGCAACTGCTGTTCTGGAGGGGCCCAGCTGTGCGTATGTTCGTCATCTGAAAAAGCCGAGTTCATCTGCCAGATCTCAGAAAAGAGTGCCTCCCCAGGGAGTGCTCCATTCCTCTTTTATTCACCACACTCTGGACACATGACATGTTTTCAAATGGCAAATCCCCCTTTTCCGTATGGGCTATTCATATCACACGGAAGGCAAGCTTGCAGAATTCTAATTGGCTAATCACTAATTTTATTTAGTGTAATCACAATGTAAAATAAGTCTATAATCATTAGTTTAAAGTTCCGGCAGGGGAGGTTAGAATTTCAGAATGCCAAACGGACAGCAGGCCTGAGAGCCGGCAATGGGAGAATGTGTCCTTCTTACAACGATAATTTGGTCACATGGAGTAAAACAGATGAATCAAATGCCTTGGAAACCATTTTATGTTGTATATGTGGTATGTTTCCAATTATTCTAGTCTAAGTACCTCTACACCTAGAGGCTATTCAAATTTTTTAAAAAATTAGAACTCATATGCAATTAAATGTGTTCCAATTAAAAAAATATGGAATGTATACATTCTAATTAGAGGGAGTATGTGACTTTCTATTTGTTCATTCATGCATACATATGGGTGAATTAAAATAATTTAAAATATGCTTTTCTATCTGAAGGACTGGGTAAACTTTTTTAGAACAGTGAAATTTAATGCTAATTTTAGGTATGGAAAGAAACAATGATAAAATAGTAGAAGTTTAATTTTTAAAATTAGTATTTAAAAGCAGATTCAACAATTATTTTGGACATATAAACACAAAATACACAAAATAAATAAAGTTGATGCTTTAAAATATGGTGTTGAATCATTAGTTTTAGTACAACAAAGGAGGATTTGTTAAAATTTCTAAATTTATTAACACAGGATAGTTAACATCATCTTAAATAACAGAAATAATGCATCAGTTACTTCTGTTGATATACGCCTGTGAAAAGCAGCACGGAGCACATTCGTCCATGTCATTAACCAGAACTCTAATGAACAGTTATCCTCTCCCGATTTATTAGCAGCTGCTCAAAAATGCAGTAATTAATAGTTTCATTTATTTTTGGCAAAGCTGCAAAATGACAAATAGTTTTGTATCTATTGCAAATTAGGTCTCCTTCCCAAATAACAGATGACTCTATGGGGAGCACTGAGCAAACTGAATCCTCCAGCATCTCTGGGTCTTTGGAAGATCAAATAAAGAACAGCTGTAATTGTATTTGTTACATCTGCAACAGAATACAGTGATGTGTGTCATCATATGGAAATGCGTGAGCTGTGTCAGTGTGAACAGAAATGTTCTTTCCAAATTGAGAGTGTGTGTGTGTGTAATTGTGTGTGAGAGTGTGTGCTTGTGAGTTTGTGACTGTGAGTGTGTGTGTAAATGTTGAGTGAATGTGTATGAGCGTTGTGTGAATATATATATGTGTGTGTGAATGTGATGGCATTTGTTTTGATTCTCTGATGAAATCTATTGTCATTTAAAAAAGTTTAGAAGACTTTTCACTACTAGTCAGACATGATGACAGCAAAGAAAAAGTATATAAGAAACTGTAGACACATAATTCCAGGGATTATCAAATCTTTTCACACTAAGTAGATGAAAAATGTAATGCTCGTAAGAACAACGTAAAATGAATTAACACAGGTTTCTAAAACGCATTTTTAAATGTTTAGTAGAAATTAATAATGGCAATAAAAACGTAAAAAGGTTTTTATTTGATTTTAAATTATGTATCAGGCTACTTACTAAGATGATTTAGCCTCTGTGCTTCACAACAGTAAATGGCAAAAATCATGTAAGTAAGGAAGAAGGGCAAATTCCCCCCCAAAGAAACACACCCCAAAATAGAACCCAACACAAAAGGAAGGCCCTAACGTGATCTGCGTGATTCAGCACAATTGCTGTGCACTGTCAGTCTTTCTGTGTGGATTCTTAGAACAGTAAAGCCAATTATTAGGCACTAAACATTAAAATGTGGTACGAACATTACACACTTAGTATTGGGCATCGCTCAGTATATGTGGTGCTGACTTCCAACTGGGGAAGGCCACACTGAACGTTCTGATCTCAGCAAAGGTTATGACCCAAGAAACAAGGTGAAATTATTTAATTGTATTTCTAATGAGGTGAAGGCAGAGCAAAAGGATCTGATATTCTTTGGGATAAATATATTGGTTTTATGTTGACTGTCCCGGATGTCCAACTTCTGTTTGCTGTTGAAGCATTAGGTCTGTAAGACAGAATTGACATTTTGCTTCGACAGGTATCTAATGGGTTCTCAGCTGGGTTAGCTTGTACAACATGGTGTTTGAAAGCGATGGTGCCTGCGTGGGGATCTGAACATCGTGGCTAACACACGAGCCATGGGGAGCTATGGGATGCAACAGTGGCTGCTGAGGTCTCTTATTTTGTTCTGCTCGGGATTATGACAGCCATTTTTATCTAAATGAAAATTCAGTCTTCAGAATCACCACATGTGAACTTTGAAGCTATAGCACCTAAAGCAATAAACTGGGGCAAATTCTTTGCATTAAAGAAAAAAAAAGAACATCGACTCGGTAATAGAAAATGTACAAGAACCTAGAAGCACTTTTTTAAACGAATATATTTTCTATATACCCGGTTACATATTATAAGAATAAATAAGTATGTTGCTTTCTCATGGAGTCTAAGTACCATTTACATTTTTTGAAACAAGTTAACTCTACTTTTGAAAATTAAAAAGAAAATAATTATTCTAAACCCCAATCTAAAATCTATTAGTTGTGGGAGATAGAAAATTTCCTTTCTTTTTAAATCTTAGTCTTTGTTTTTCATCACCTTCTAAAAATAAACACAAGCCCTAACCGGTTTGGCTCAGTGGATAGAGCGTCGGCCTGCAGACTGAAGGGTCCCAGGTTCGATTCCGGTCAAGGGCATGTACCTTGGCTGCGGGCACATCCCCAGTGGGGAGTGTGCAGGAGGCAGCTGAATTGATGTTTCTCTCTCATAGATGTTTCTAACTCTCTATCCCTTTCCCTTCCTCTCTGTAAAAAATCAATAAAATATATTTTAAAAAATAATAATAAATAAATAAATAAAAATAAACACAAAATGGATCTTTCTATTCATGGCATTTTAGTAATCCTAAAATATATTCTTATAAACGACACACAAAATATTTTAAGTTGGCTCTTTAGAACCAAAGGCAAGCCGACCCCCTCACCTCGGGCATGTCACTGGCCTGGGAACAAGGGCAGGCGCGTCAGAGATCAGAGCGAGCGTGGTTTTGAGTTGCCTACCTGCTGGCCGTCTTCACAGAGCAGTTTTTCTTGTGTCCTCTCTCGGCTCGGCTGTCTCTCAGAAGCTGATGCTGTCCAAAGAGTTAAGACAAAGTTGTAGACACAGAAACGTGTTCATTGTATTATTTTGTGAGCAGAAAAGTGTTCTCATTCACAGGGAACTCTTCCTTCACTTGCATCGCTTTTTTTCCTTACTGACTTCTCATAAACAGAGACTACTGTTGCGGCTGAAGATGCCACCAAGACCCTTGGGGAAATGTCCCTCAGAGCTGGCGATCGGGGGTTTCCCTGAGGGCCCCGAGCTGGAGGTCTAGGACTCAGTTCCAGCCCTGTTCTTGGTTGTAGTCCTGGTGGGAGTCGGGGAACCTCTGCCCACGGCCTCCACCGCTGCACCAACTCGGACCTATCTGAGGCTGTGCCACCTAGGCCGACGTAAATGACATATCATCGTCTCTGTATTTACTGGCCTACCAAGGAAATACACTGAACACATTGTGTTTTCAAAGATATTATTGCCTTTAGAATAGATAACTAGAAGGAATATATACTTGACTGCCATCTCAGAATGCCTCACCATCCACTACCCTCTCACACTTACTTTAACTATTTGAAAAGAAGCAAAAGAGTCAATCCTCTTTACTGTGGGTTCACTCAGAAAATGATGATACAGCTAAAGAGAAGCTGTACCCCTGTTAGAAACCAACAGCAACAAAAAGAAATCTTCGGAGGAATAACAGGGCAGAGCGGGTTTCCAATGCCTGTTGTGCCTGTCACATGTCTCCGAGTGGCAGTGGCAGTGAAAGGCCTACCACTTACAGGCTGTGTTGACCTCAGGCAGAGGACTTAACCTCTCTAAGTCCCAGTCTCCATCTATAAAACGGAGATAACAGTAACATCTACCTGGAAGGCTGCTCTGTTAAATAAACCACGTGAGACCGTAGCTCTATGACCATTAGACATGCTGAGAAAATGGTTCAAACGCGACAATTACAATGATCATTAATGGGCCTGCTTGTCAGTGGGCATTGTCTGACCAGCATCAATGACTTAATGAAAGAACTGCTTTGAACTGTCCCACGGCATCGTTCAGAATCAGTTAGTAGCAGCATTTGGTCGTCTTGGAGAAGGTATGGACCTTAATTAGATCACCAAGAATACAGTTATATCTTTCCTTCTTTCAGGACTGTCTTCACTAAATAAGTGCATATTAAATTTCTCTTAAATATCGACTTCTTCCAGCCCACAACCACCAACCTGGTCCAGACACCGTTTCCTCTCCCTGGTAACAGCCTTCCAAGCGCCTCCCTGCCCCCAACTCATCCATTCTCCCTCTGCAGCCAGGAATTCCAAACTGAGGTCTGATTCCACAGTCTCTCCAGATAAGCCCCACATTCTTGTACAAGGCATTCGCGACCCTTCACCATTCAATTACATTCCTAGACTCGTCATTTATTACACTTCCTCCTCCCCCCAACCTCACCTCTTTACTTCTACAATATATATCCCAGCCACACTGAACATTTAGTTTGGGGAGTGGATCACGTTCTTGCTCCCTTTCGCCCTTTGCTTCCGTTATTCGATCTGCCTGCATAGCCAAGGTCCAGCAACGTGTCTAGATTCTTTTTATTGCTCAATATATATTTGTTGAATGAATAAATAAATGAGATAAGGAAGTAGGGAGGGAGATCCTGTATCTGATATGTAGCTGAAGCCGCATCTCATCATTTACTACTTAGAGAAAAGAGCAACCATTTATCTTAAGTCCATTAATCTGAAAGTGTTTCCATTTCGAAACACTTCGTACCATGGAAACGAAATTGTTTCTGAAAGTTAAAAAAAAGAAGTTAATTACTTTGGCATTTCTAAGTCTAGTGTCTTTTAAAAAATATATATATGTGTATATACAAACCAACATTTGTGACACAGATAGCTAGAGGTGGCATGATGAAATCTCTCCCTCCACCTTAAATTAATGGTAGTAGTTAACTTTCCTAATTTTAAGATAAAAGACAGATATATGAACTCTATACTTGAGGTTTGTGTTAAATCAATTAAAACAAAGAACTCAAAATCCCTAACACAATATTCTGAGAGAAGAAGAGAATTCTATAGTTTAGTTTTTAAAAAATGTGACTACCGTGACCAAAATAAATACCGTGGTTTGGCTACGGGGTTGGCTAGTACTCAGAGGGACCCCCTTGGGGAACTTAAATGAAACAGCACCTCTATGAACTCCAACATTGGGGCCCCTTCTATTAGATTCATATGGGGATTTCTTTCCTTCCTCACATCTTTGGCTTCCACGGGCTTTAGTTATAAAAAGGGACAAATATTGGAATTATTTAATACAATGCACCTGTACTAGGCATCCATCACAAAACTCTCACTTTATCACTAAAATTATAAATCTGGGTGTAACTGCAAATTTACAATCAAACTCAGGTAAAAAAGATACACTTGGATCTTTGGGTCATGAATTTAACAAATTAAGATGGGAACTTATATCTTTTAAGGGGCAACGGTGAAAAAATTAACCCAGAGTGTTGCCAGAATGTAAAAAAAGCATATATTTGTATCTGAAAGAGCCCCAGCAGGTGTATGCCACGCCCACAGAATGAAAACGGGGGCGGGTGGGTCAGGTCAGGAGTTCAGGGTCAGAGACAAGAATCCTTGAGCTCTGCTCCGGTGAGCAAGCTCAGGCAGGCATTCGGCCTGGAGAAACGTGTCCTTCTTCCTGGTAATTGTCTTGTTTGCTTGAACTCCTATCCGTGTCACAAGTGAGGTCCCTTTTCAGGTTCTGACTCAACAGTGTCAACTCTGATTGCGAACAGAATTTCTGAATATGGTGCGAAGTGCTTCTTACCTTCCAACTTTCAGATTGCTGGACTTAGGCCAAACGGAGACACAAGTCCCTTATTAGTGACCTGCAGGTGTATATTGAAAAAGGACTCACATAAGAATGACATTAAAATTCATGAGCACAGCCTAGTACAATGTGAGGTTCACAAAAGGGATACAATTTTATTTACTTATTTTTTAAATATTTTATTGATTTCAGAGAGGACGGAAGAGGGAGAGAGAGATAGAAACATCAGTGATAAGAAAGAATCATCCATTGGCTGAGGATCGAGCCCGCAACTTGGGCATGTGCCATGACTGGGAATCGAACTGTGACCTCCTGGTTCATAGCTCAGCTCTCAAGCCCTGAGCCACACCAGCTGGGCAAGCAACACAATTTTAAAAGTTGGTGAATAAAACCAGGAAGAGACGTGTTCCTTGGGGATCATGGTTGTTACTCTTATAGACGGGGCGAGGAGTTGCTGTGGTTACTCATGATATTTTTACAAGATTCTAAAAAGAGTCAAATCCCTAACAGGAAAGGAAGAAGCCAAGAGCAGAATTCTTACTCCACCGCAAACCTCTCTTTACTACCTGATACTCAGAATGCTTGGGGGGTTTATATTGGCAGCCACTTGTCAGGTAACTCCTCAGATGTCTGCAAAATAACGTCAAGCCTCCTCATAGCCGGCATCTCACTGTCCTCAGCCTTAAAAAGGAGAACTCAGCAACTTCTAAACTGTGCTCTGACTCAGTAAGCTACGTTTTTCCTCTGTGGCCCTTAGAGGGTGTACAGCACCCTCTGTGGTTTTCCCAAGCATCTATCATCATCCTGTGGTTATTGTTTCCTGGTCAATACAGTAATGTTTCCAATTATCATTGCCAAGCCCAGCCCCTCTACCCACTGCCCTACTACTTGCCAAACCCTCAGGAGAAACGATCTCCGTGGATTTGGGGTTTATCGTTCCCATGTACTCCTTACTTACCATATTTTTGACCCACTTAAATAATAAGTTTATCATCAATAACAAAAAAAAAAGAAAAAGCTTGGCCACGATGCCAAGTCTAAGATATCTATGCTTTATAAAACACATAAAAACTGTAAGCCCTAAACTACCTTAGCATGCCGCAGAGAACTAACTTTATCTGTAAAGTTAACTAAAGGGAACGTCAGTTCTGGCTAAGTCAACTGATCACTGTACTGCCAGGTGGACGAATAAGAGAGTAAATAAAACACACATCCAGAAATATAACGTAACGTGTAGGAAACTATTGCCACCTTCTAAAGGGCAGGGACAAAAATATCCTCTTGCTGGCTGATCTCATTTAAATAACCTCAAATTACTTAAACATACGGACTATTTGGTGCCTTAACTTTGCAGAAAAACACCAAGATGAACCCCAGAGTCTTTTCACAGAGGAGACAGGTGTGACTGAGGACGGTGGCAGTGGGGAACTCGGTGCTCACCGAGGATCGTTCACGTGGTCTGTGTATTAAGCGAGGACACAATTAATTCCTCTTAAGCTGAGATTTATATTTTTTTCTCGTGAAGCTGATCTACCGCCCTGAAGGGAAACAGTTAAGTATCTGAAGGAGACCAAGCAGCTTCCTTTGGATGGGAACGGTCCTTACCTGGCCGTGCTCGGTCCTGGCCCCGGGGCTGAACCAGTGGCTGCGGAGGAGAGAGGAGAGGGGTTAGCAGGAACCTGGCCCAAAGCGCGTGGCCCCCCGCCACCAGGCTGCAGGCTGTGGGAAATGTATGCGCCGCCAGCCACAGCGCCTGGAATAGGCTTTATTCTAATGGATAGTTCATGTAATTCTAGACTTACAGCAATTTGGACAGAAATGTAAGAGTGCTCACAACCCAGTAATTTTCAATTTAATAAGCAAACTCAGTTAGAATTAAATTTCCATTTAATTATGTTAACATAAACTGCTGGGACTGTATTCATTTTATGAATCAATTCTGGTTGTAAAATCTACAAATGCTATCATTTACCACAACTTAATTATGGCATCATTACAACAAATGATGACCTCTGGATTGGTGGGAGTCTTAAAAAACATTAAAAAATAAAAAAGAATCTGACATCGCCCAGCTATGCTCCACAAAGCCCTTGATGTGGATTTGGGAGCATCAGCTGAACGTACCTGAACCCATTCGTTCCAGGCTCATGACACCACCGGCCAGGAAATGTTAGCTGTGTGCTGGGTACCAGGCTCAAGGTCACACATGGGTTATCTCATCCCAACCTCACCACCTTCCGTGGTCCCCAAGCTCAGTCCCCCTGTGGTACAGGGCCAGTGTGGGCATGTCCAGGGACAGAGCTTGACATTCAGGAAATCAAATTCATCCCGCCTCCCTTACAGTACAGGGAGGCTTAAACGGGACCAAGAATCTGGCACAGAATAGTGGTTTAAATACTAATTTTCTTCCCCACTGTACACAGTGAGCAGAGTAATAGGCGAACTTTCATTCAGGGAATTTTTATCCCTAAATGTCATCGGAGACGCCAAAGCCCGTGGGTAATATTTATCAGTCACCCCCCCACCGAAAGGTGGAACATTCCAGCAAATATAAAATAGATGCTGAAGACATTTGTTTCTTTAACTGACTTTTGGTGGAAGACAGTGTTTGACGTTAGAACAATCACATTACGTATAAGTTGGGGATGAGGTATCGCTGTGATCGCCTCAGAGAAGCAGGAAACACACTGAGGAGAGTGGCCCTTATATAAAGACTCGAAAAGTAAAATGCGCTATCCAAGTAAGGCATCATCGTCATCATTATCTTGAAATGTTTATATCTAGTTTAATAACCGTCCCGCATTTACATAAGGATTTTGTGAAAATGGCTGCTAGGAGAAAGGACTGTTATTACCCTTATTCCCTAACTAAAAATTAAGACATATGCAAGCTAAACCACTCACCCAAGGGAATCACAGCCAATCAGAGGAGGAACTGATCCAGTTTATCGATGTATCGCAACATAAAGTTCAAGCCACTCTCGCTATATAGCAGTAGATGCTAAATTTCAAAGTGTAACAGTATTCCCAGTGAACATAACCTATGATCCAGGCAAATCTGGCTTTAAGCAAACTCCATATTTACACAAAAGGTAAAATAAAGGCTATTTGCTTTATAAAGGAGTTCATCATAGGATTATAAGTAGATATATCCATGTGCATTTAAAGTGTCATTGTACATACAGTCCTTCAGGTAAATATCCCATACCTTACAAAGAAATGCCTTAAAATGAAATACACAATGTCCTGTTTTACATTCACACTTTCACCTCTCCATTCACTCAGTAATGCTTCCTGTCTGCCCGGCACTGTGCCATGGGTAACAGGTGAGAGAGGTACAGCACCTGTCTGCCCTCAGAGTTTTCACAGTCGTTACCAAAGGCATCTGTGGTTTAAAAAAACTCTAAATCTACTGGGTAGAGTTTTGGGTTTATATCAGAACTGAAAATTAAGGATAAAATGTACGAGTCTTTTGGTTGTCATTCTGAGATAATAAATGCTTTACTCTGCTTCCCCTCCCCCCTTCTGTTCAAGGGATAATAGAAAGGTCTTATCCTATATAATAAAAGCCTAATATGCTAATTGTCCAGTCATCTGTTCAACCAATCAAAGCATAATATGCTAATGATATGCTAAGGCTGCTCAACCACTCGCTATGACGTGCACTGATCACCAGGGGGGCAGATAGTTGACCAGTTGACCAATTGCTATGACGTGCACTAACCACCAGGGGGCAGACACTCCGAGTGGTAGGTTAGCTTGCTGCTGGGGTCTGGCCGATTGGGGCTGAGCGAGATGGGTCCGACACGCCCTGGAACCCTCCTGTGGTCCCTCCCTGGCTGGCCAACTTCCTGCATCTCTCCTCGGCCCTGAACATGCACCGGTGGGGTCCCTTGGCCTGGCCTATGCCCTCTTGCAATCCGGCTGAGGGCCCCCCACCTCCATTGCATGAATTTCATGCACCAAGCCTCTAGTACAGCGGTTCTCAACCTGTGGGTCGCAATCCCTTTGGGGGTTGAACAACCCTTTCACAGGGGTCACCTAAGACCATCGGAAAACACATATATAATTACATATTGTTTTTGTGATTCATCACTATGCTTTAATTATGTTCAATTTGTAACAATGAAATTGGGGGTCACCACAACATGAGGAACTGTATTAAAGGGTCGCGGAATTAGGAAGGTTGAGAACCACTGTTCTAGTAGAATCATAAAAATGAAGGAAATAAGCTATTAAAATGAATACCTATATAAAATTATATCTATATAAATAACATTTTACATCACATAAATTATACTTATATTAATCTATATAAAATAAGCTATACCTGAACTATAAATTTTATATTTATTTAAAGAATGGATTTGAAAAATAGAATCCAATGGGTCTAATATGATTGGCTGCCAGAAAAAATTCAATAATTAATTCATATCTTTCCATACTTTATGGCCTTTCTCAAGTTCAACCAACTCCACAGGAGACATATGGGACTGAGCCAAAGTATATAATGTATTTAAGCTCTTCCAACAAAGATGTATTTAGAAAAAGAATTAGCACCTAGAAATTTACACAATAATTCATCCCAGTCAAAGCTCAATTGCTTAGTTTTTTGAATTATGTAGTGAATGAGTCTCTTCCTTTCGTTGCTAATTGGAAACACATTCCGGTCCCTCACAGCTGATGCTGGACAAGAGCAGAGCGCGGAGAAGTCGGGAGAAAAAGTCACTTAGTCCTCATGTTAGCAAGTCAGAGAGAATGGAGGAGAAGAGCTTGATGCTACTTCACGTAACAGAATTTAAATGTTTCCAGATAACACGTGAATTTCCAATTCCACCACAAATAAAAGAAGGACTGTACTAAAAAAAACCCCTTTATTTAAATTTCTCCATGGGATGCATTGAAATAGTTGTTGCATCCCTGTCATGGTCTATGATATTGACTCTTAAAATAGAACCAAATTAAACCGCCTTCACCAGCAATGGCTACCAATTTCCACAAAGAGAGATGCAGAACACCAACAAGGAGGTTACACTCAGCATACAGTCAGCGGGCACTCACTCGTGGTGGTGAGAATCGGGGGAGAAGTGAACCATCCTCTTGTTACTGACTGGCCCCGGAGCGGTCCCCTGCAAGGAGAATTCAAACAGGAAACAGTCACAGGTGCGTTTCTAGAAAGACAGGGATGTATAGAGACAAGTCCACCTGAGGACATCCGCTCTGGAGTGGACAATCTGATAATAAGTCTTAACATCTAAACAAAATCTCACAGAGCAAAGAGCATTCCCAAGACCAATGTCTTTGTCATTCATTCCTAAATACAAAACTTTCTAAAGCTTTCCCACAAAGTTAGGAATTATCTGTGTATTTACATACAACAAAATGTACGCCTAAAAAAACAATATTTTCTTTACAAATCTGATAAAGAATGAAAGGTTCAAAAGCATTTTCATAATGAAACCTACACCCATGGAAAAATAAATTCACAACTCTCCTGACAGAAGGCTCTCAAAGAGAGCATCAGCAACACCATGCAAGAATGAACCCACCATGACAATCAACAGGACAGAAACTTACATCAAAAGGCCCTGCTATACTTCGAGGTAATAGAAATGCAATATCCCTGTAACTACAAAAGTGCCATTTAGAGTATAGACTTAAAAAAAGGCATGCTGAGGCGGGAAAAAACCCACACTAACATTTTCAAATATGTTCTTCTTCTTGGATCACTTGGGTAACAAGGACACCAGCGTACCATCAGCAATCCCAAGAAATGCAAATATTGCAAACGTGCTCGGTCAAGGACACTAACAACCCTGAGGTCCGAGCACCGCCGGTCAACATGTGGCTCCTCTCCAGGGCTCCATCCCGCATTCGTCTCCAAATGCGGTTTTCACGCTCCTCCAGCGGGTATCCCTGGGATGCCGTAATCCATTCTCCGCACTGTGGCTGCCAGAAAAGCCGGCCGGGCCCATGTCATGCTTTGTTAAGGGTTCATGATCACATTATCTCCTGGTGGACCTGACACTTTTATTCAGTTTACAGTGTGTTCTATGTACAGGCAACTTATTTCCTTTGCCAGGGCTGCTGACAACCTTTTCCACACTGTATTAATCTTGTTTACTGACTTTATCTTGGTACAAATATCAGAAAACTGAACTTTTTATCTCAGAGAAAGAATAAACAGCGTGTTGACAGAAGCAGAAGCTATTTTCGAGGCTAAAATTGCTTGTTTACCTGAAGGTATACGTATGGAAAAAAATATTTAGAGTCCTGCACGGGCTTGAAATACATAATCTAAAATTTAATAAATGGAGAAATTTCACATGCACCCATGTGATAAACTGCCTGATGGAAACAATGCAACTGAACACAATAAAACAGAATCTATAACTAATTTACCCTCACGATACAAATGTAAGCTTTCAACCTGATCAGAAATAATCAGAGTACGTATTTCTCAGAAATCAGACTTATATATAAAGCATAAGCTCAATCCAATTGCTGCAAGTAACTCACGAAAGATTTATAGTTGCCAATGTGAATATTTAAATGACTTTGCATGATCTACCTAGTACATGGTGCTTTAAAAAAAAAAAAAATAGAAGCAAATATCCTGTCCTATTATTTCAGGCCAATTTTTGTTTTACTTTTAAAGATGTACAAACAGGTACAGTTTCAATATTTTTTTTAAGTGAAATTAAGCAACAGTGAAATCCATGCATGATGTCTTCTCAGGGTCAATGTCACTGGCTGGCCTCAGGGGTACAGAGTTCTTACAGTGGGAACCTTGGGCCACTTCAGGCACGAGACGCCCTTTCTGAAAATCTGACAAATGACTTCAATAGAGATTTCAGCTTGTGGGAAGTAGCACGATGCTGGAGTGCCAGTACATTTTAGACTTGAAAGCATGTACTTACAGTGATGGCTTATTAGTGGATATTTCACAGTATTAGAAAATGTCAAGATACATGCTTACAGAATTCTTTCTAAAAATTTACAATTGAGGGTAGGAGAATAATCTTTATAAAAATACAATGAAGCAATTTTAAACATCAGATCGAAGTGTTCACTTCTAGCAAATAATCAAGTATGGTCACTATTTTATTTCCCCTAAATATGCCTTCCAGTCATTCCAGAAATGTCTCAGAAAGAAATCACAAATTATAAAAATCATATCTGTTTAAATAGCCAATACAATATTCACATGTAAACATTTCATTACCAATATTCACTATCATTATCAATATGACAATTTCATTATCAATATGGTAAAGTTTATCTGTTAGAAAATGTAGCTTTCATCTCACAAGATTAGGAAGGGAACAGGTAGTCTGTCCATAAGAAGGAGTCTCTCCACAATCCAGTTCTTGTTATTTGTTAAAACACTGGAGACAATCATTTATATAATTAGCTAATATTTACTGATGATAATCTTGGACATCACACTGTGTGCCCTGAATTCTTATGATTCATTTGTTAAATATTACTACATCAATAGTGACTACAATGCTAAATAAAGTAGGTCTATTTCTTTTCATTACCTATGTTTATTACACAAATTATTAAATAGAAAAACAAACATAACTCAAAGCTAGAAAGGGATGGATGGTCTCTAGATAACATAACGTTTAGGTCAACTTCCAGCCTTTTTAGATGGTGAAATAAACTGTAATGCTAAAAGACCATCTGGGTCTTAAGTTTTTGCTATTGTTATTTACAATCAAGTTATCAACCTTAGAAAGTAGGAATGTAGTAGTGATAAATGAAAATGTAATAACCAGTGTACAAGTACCATAAAAATTCATAAAGTCCATAAGTACCAATGTGGGAAATTTACCTATATGATATAAATTATAACTTTTTTTCAATTTTATTAGAGACATTAAAAGCAATTTCTTATTCTTTCTAGCACTAAATTATTAACACCAATTTCAGGATTTTCATCAAAAGATAAACAGAACAGTTGCCTTTATCTCACTTTTACTTTATAATTATTGAATCCACTGCATCCCATCCCATTCTTCTACAATTAGATAGTTGAATATCTGACTTCCCAAATCAGGCAACTGAACCCCAATGGACTTCTGGGATTAATAAAAAGCTTCTTCAATATGGGGGTACTCCGCTCATATTCTTCTTCAATATGGGGGATATTCCACTCATATTCTTCAATATGGGTGATTCTGTACTCATATTCTTCTTCAATATGGGGATACTCCACTCATATTCTTCAATATGGGGCTACTCCATTCATATTCTTCAATATGGGTGATTCTCTACTCATATTCTTCCTCAATATGGGGATACTCCACTCATATTCTTCCTCAATATGGGGATTATTCCACTCATATTCTTCTTCAGTATGGGGGTACTCCACTCATATTTTTCTTCAATATGGGGGATACTCCACTCATATTCTTCTTCAATATGGGGGATATTCCACTCATATTCTTCTTCAATATGGGGGATATTCCACTCATATTCTTCAATATGGGTGTTTCTGTACTCATATTCTTCTTCAATATGGGGATACTCCACTCATATTCTTCAATATGGGGCTACTCCACTCATATTCTTCTTCAATATGGGGCTACTCCATTCATATTCTTCAATATGGGTGATTCTCTACTCATATTCTTCAATATGGGGATACTCCACTCATATTCTTCAATATGGGTGATTCTCTACTCATATTCTTCTTTAATATGGGGGATACTCTATTCATATTCTTCTTCAATATGGGGATACTCCACTCATTCTCAACAATTAAGAATCCCTCTGTAAACTAATGAAGTGCTATGTCTCCATATATTTGCCAGAAGCCATCCTCCTTTCTTCAACTCTGTTCTCGTTTCCATTTGCATTTCATCCTGCTTCGGTGTCCACACTGACGAACACTGGGCAGCGGCTGCCACTCAGCAGGGAGCTTTCAGTTTTGAGAGGCCTGGGCCTCCAGGCCAGAGGGAGACAGGCCCGAGCCCTGCCAGGTGGCCAAGCCCCACAGTCCCCGGCTCCTGGGGGGACCATCATTCATTTGACTCCATTCCTTTGAAGAGAGAAACCAGCCTTTAAAGTTTAGCGGGCTCCGCAATGAAGGCCCCCTGGTGCCTTCGACAAACTTGTCAGTCAAACGCAAGTGACAGATACGAAGGAAAATAACTCAAAGGAAACAGGCTTAAAAATAGGACTTTCAACCCGGGGGCTGGGAGCAAGGGGAGGAGAGCAGAGGCAGAGAAACTGGAGTTGCTCGGCTGCCTGCACACAGGTCGCCATTAAAGCCTGAGAAGGTAATCGGATAAATATTTTGCAGTAAATGATAATAACTGCTAAAATGAAGGCATGAAATAGTTAACCTTTTTAACCCCATACACAAGTAGAAAGATTCGCTAAAGTATTTCAAATGAGGGCCCCTGAGTTTTATAAGTTGGTGAAAAGGTTCTGTTATGTGGTAGCTGGGAAAATGAATAAAATATTTCCCATGTCATCTAGTCGCACATATAATATTGCAGAATGGTCACAATTCACAACAGGCACAATCTCTATGGGGATGTTCAAGAAAATAACAGTAGAATTCCCTTTAAAGCAACATACAAAAACGTAAAAATTCCTTTAGAATTGCTGTTCAGGCAAATGCAAAAAACCCAACGACTCAGGGAGCATAAAGGGGTCCCACTTATGAGATCACAGGGAAACGAAGCAGGTATCTGATGTAGGGGAACAAGGAGACAGAACCCCCTCCGAGCAGGGGGGCGCATGCACTCTCCCAGCTCAGTCCATCGGAACCAGCTCGCCAAACCCGACTCTGCTGTCCACGTGACAGGGTTCCCATTCCAGAGCCGTCCAGGCTCGACCCTGGGAGTCAAATTAAAACAAGCGAGAAATGCACGCAAAGCACTCCCTGGTCCGATCCCTGCTTTCCAACGCAATCCTTCTCTCTACTCTAGCTCCTTAGGCAGTAACTCTCCTTGTTCCAAAGCCAAAACGGCTCCACTTGGTACAATTCAGCAGGTGCTTATTAGTTACCTACTGTGTGAGTAAAATTACGTTCTAATTTACTATATAACAAGTAGTACGTGGTAATAGGGCTCATCTTAGTTACACTGTTACATTGAACTAATCTTTCTTTTTAAAAATACGTTTTTTCTTGATTTCAGAGAGAAGAAGGGAGAGGGAGAGAGAGATAGAAACATCCATGATGGCCCTAACCGGTTTGGCTCAGTGGATAGAGCGTCGGCCTGCGGACTGAAGGGCCCCAGGTTTGATTCCGGTCAAGGGCATGTACCTAGGTTGCGGGCACATCCCCAGTACGGGGTGTGCAGGAGGCAGCTGATCAATGTTTCTCTCTCATTGATGTTTCTAACTCTATCCCTCTCCCTCCCTTTCTGTAAAAAAATCAATAAAATATATTTTTTTAAAAAAGAAAGAAACATCCATGATGAGGGGGAATCATTGATCGGCTGCCTCCTGCACGCCCCCTAATGGGGGTCGAGCCTAAAACCCAGGCATGTGCCCTGACCGGGAATCGAATGGTGACCTCCTGGTTCATAGGTTCATGCTCACCCACTGATCCACACCAGCCAGGCTTAAACTTTTTGATGTCATGATAAAGTTTTATGTTAAGGAACCCCTCTAATTCCAAGGTATTTTTTAAGAATAAAATATCAGTAAAGAATTCACGTAGAAATTCGTACTTTAACTTCTTTTGTCTAGATCTCTGTTAAGTAAAATGTGGGTTTACACAGTGCACCAGGACAATCCCCCTCACCAGCTTCAAGAGACTGTCCTAGGTGCCTGCAGCGTGATGGTGTGTGTGTGAGGTGCAGGACGCCAGGGAAGGGCCACCGTAAAGCCTCACTTACCAGGAGCTTTGGCGACAGATAGCGTCCTCCTAGAAGGAATATTCAGGAAGACGATCATTTCTAAGGACAAGTGAATTTCCTGAGATTCCAAAAACGGTCCCACTAAATGACTAAATTTATACCCTGTAAGTTGGTTTTCCAACTAAGAAAATGCCTCAGTGTTTGGAATTTTCTAAAATCGAATAACATTACAGAAAAGTATACAAAGTTTCCATCATCATTCCTATTTTTTTTAATATACCAATATTGACCAGCAATCTTACTCTTATCAGCGGAGCTCACACTGGTTAAGACTTTGAGGGGAAAAAACCTCTTCCAGGATCTATGCAGCATCTTATATTCATGGCCTTCGTGTTATCTAAATTATGCTGAAGTGGATATAACACAGGAGGTGAATCTGATGATTTTTAACCTGAGTCAAGGTTAAGGGCTCCAAATTGTGCAGTTATATGTTTATTAAGCAATCTTTAATCACTCCGTGGAGGGATGTAAGCATAAATGAACCAACAGCAAAAAGTGTGATAATGACCACTATGGCCATCAAGAATGCATGTAGTTAGTAGAAATATTATTGTCATTAATGATAACGACACTGCTGCTATTCTTTATAGCTCTAGCCTACCTATAAGGAGTGTTCACAGGCAAGGTGGCTACAGTGCACAGACAATGACTCTCAAATACTAGATGCAGAAACTGACGCTCCCTGGAGTGAGGGCACGTGCCCGGATCACAGCACTGCACAGAGCTGGACTTGAACCTCAGTTGTCCTGCTCATAGCCCACTACTCTCCAGAGACAATTACACTGAACACATGTGTTCTGTGTTTGGGGACCGGCCACAGGAGATGCAGGCTGAATCTCCCTTATCATAGTTTTACTCTCGTGGACCAAAAATAATTACAGGAAAATTCCAGGAATAAGCAATTCATAAGTTTTAAATCGCGCCCTGATCTGAGCAGCGGGAGGAAATCTGGGGCTGACCCCTCCAGGGTGGACGTGAGTCACCATCCCTTTGCCCTTTGGATGGGCTGTCAGGAGGTCTAAGTGCTTGTGTTCAGTCCCTCTTACAGCAGCTAAGCTACATGCCCACACCTACGTCACCACGCCCACATCACTCCCCGCCCTATGCTCATCACATGCCCTTATGTATCATCTCACATCATCACAATAGGAAGGGTGAGTACAGGACAGTAAGGTATTGAAGAAGAGGCCACATTCACATAACTTTTATCACTGTGTATTATAATTGCTCATTTTTACTATTAGTGGTTGTTGTCAATCTCGCCCTGTGCCTAATTTATACTTTAAACTTTATCATAGGTAGGGATGTACAGTATGTATTGGGTTTGGTACTATCTGCGGGTTCAGGCACCCACCAGGGGTCTTAGAACATGTCCCCTGCAGGTAGTGGGGGGGCAACTTTATGCTCCCGGGAGATCTCCAGCCTAGAACACTGTGCTGCTTCCCTGTGACCCTAGGGTGGCCCTGGGCGGTGGTCAGCATAGCGAGCTGGTGGCTCAAACAGGGCTGTCAGCCCGTGTTAGGGACACACTGACGAGAATGACCGATGGCGCCGCTACTCGTCACTGAGGCCGAAGCGGTGAAACACGGAAAAACGGAGCCAGAAAGGAGTCAACACGTTCCTAATGCGAGTACGCGCAGGAACTTGAACGTTAGAGAACGCGGGCCATGTTTTCCTTCAGAAGCAGGCATCCCTGCCAGTGTGAGATTACACCTTATACCAGAGGGTTTCCTAAAGAACCAAAAAGAAAGAAATCAGAGGGAATGGAGCCCAGCGAGCACAGGGCTCTCTCTCCTGTCGCCTGGGGATTAGCCTTCGCAGCAGGAGTCCTGCATGGAAGATGCTAACCTTGCAGCTGCCGGCCTCCGGGAAGCAGCCAGTGCAGACAGACTGGGGGATCTGGAGTGGCCTTAGGACATTCTCACGTGACAGTAGCTCACCTCTCTCTCTCAAAGAATCGTCCAAATGCAAAGGGGACTAAACTGGTGACGATTTAGAAATATGCAGACACATACATGCAACATAACATTAACAATCGTGTTTGTCATCTAAGAGTAAACAATGTGATTATTTTAAATCTTCAAACAGCTGTTTTCCCAGTTAAAATAAGTCAGCATTAATAATGAAGAATTTAGAATTATTGGCCTCTTAGGATAATAATACCTCTAATAAGTGCATACATTCTCATTTCCGGTATACACAGATAATGATCTAAATGCATTCATAGGAAAGAATAATCTACATAATTCAGAATCAAATACAGCAACACCGTTTTGTCATACTGCCCTCATGCCATAATTTCTTCTGGAGTAAGAGAGTAAAAATGAACCGGCTCAGAGTGAGGGCCCATAGTGACTGAAGTAGGAGTTTCACTTTCCCAGCGTCAGCAGCGAGCTGTGAGTGGCCTCTGCTGGCTGACCACGGCTTCCTAACTCACTCATCGATGATGCTCGCAGGGCTGTGGGCTTCAGGAAAATAAGGAATGTCCACGTATGTATATAAAGCCCACTGTGGACACAGACCATGCAAAGTCATAAACACACTGTGCAAACGATGGTCTGAAATACTTTACAATTTCATCCCACTGCGACCTACTTCTTTACACTCAAAATCCACACCGCTTCCAAAATTCTAATTTATATGCCATGATAGTTGAATTATCTTAATTCATATCAAGCAATTCACAATTATATTTAAAAATAAACATTTTCTGGAGGCTCATCACACAAAACACACTTTTTCTCAAATTAAGAGTATACTTAGGTATGGCAAACTGACTCTGCAGAGAAGTACAAAGAAAGACTGAATGAAAAAAAATATTTTAAAGCACGCGTGACTTTAAAAAAGGCATGAATGAATAACTGTTTATGAAGATACTATCCTGGATATATAGTGTAGCAAAGCATTTTTAAAGATTTCTACATTATTGCACCTGTGTTTGGGTAGGAGTAATTTTATATCCAAACCTTAAGAAGTTGATACCTTAGTAGTATTAGGTAATGTTTATTCAGTAATCATAATAGAGAAGAGAAAAAATTTTTTTCCCCATTTTTTGCTCAGTAGCTCTCTATGAATAAAAATCTCGTGTGTGTGATAGAATTTGTAACTTCTTATTTATCTATTCCAACATAAAATTACATACAATTCACTTTGTATGCTACCCAATCTAGCCACTTAAAAAATATACCCCATTAAAAGTTATTATTAAATATGCCTAATGATGTCAAAAGGTGACTACATTTATTTTTAAAAATTATTGTTCTCACCTGTGACCATTTCCAGTCTATTTCAACCCTCATTTCAGAATTCCGTCCCATTATCTCGCCTGCTCACCACTGTTCCCGGGGTGAGCTGGCTGACATCCTAGATAACCCCCAGCACGCGGGACACCACTGGGACTGCCACCCTGACCCGCAGGGGCCCTGGTTACTGGCCTGAAACGTATCGCACAGGACGCAGCCACTGCCGGGAACTTGTTTATAAAAACCCTCTCAGCTCCCTGGACACTCAACCCGTTTTTTAAAGGCAACGTTCAACTACTTAAAGGAATTTCAGATAATAAAGAAAAACTCTAATGAGTGTTTTGAAGCCTCCCCTCCAATTTCTCACAATTCTGCAGAAGTTAAAAAAAAATGTCACATATATATAGAACAGAATCTAGAAAATGTTTTCTTGTTGGAGCTCAGCTTATTCAGAGTCTGTTCTATTAAGGATGGGACTTAACAACAAACAAAAAAAGATACACAACAGTGCACATTCCTAATGAGAATTTCAATACAGGGAAAAGCTTGGTGCATATGAATTTTTTTTTTTTTTTTTTTGTCAAAGAGGTCAGGGGGTTACATGGCAGTGAAGATAATTATGATATTCAGCAATCACAACTGATACCATAAACTTATTAACATAGCTCTTGGGCAAAAATTCTACAGTGTACATTAAAAACTTGAAGAAAGTAAGCAGACTAGGAATACTCAGCACTTAGTGATAAATTGCTTAAATTACTCGGAATTACATGATCAACATTTCAGGAGCTAAAACACCTTTCTCTCTGTATTCATTATTTGACACTTTATCAGAGCATTTTCAGCTGTGCATATACCTTTCTGAACTGCATATTTATTTTTCCTGCCTTTCCAATTGTGGAAACTTATGAGATATAAAATATAGTAAATAAAGAAGCCACATTGTCTTGTGCCGCACTACATTTACGAAATGGCAACAGCCCTTAGAAGACACTCAACAAACAGAAGACTTATCCTCACCCTGGAATACATAAACACCTTTCCAACTGATCCAAAGTAAAAAGTGAAGCATTCCAAACTTTACTAGTTTAAGCTTTTCCACAGTTTCACAGCAAAGTTCCGCATAATGTCTATCACATTTTTCAATCTGCACGTTGTCAGATCGATTGTGACAAAGACATCACTGTCTTGCTACCGTTACAAAACAAATCAACAAGGGGTCCCAGCAGCGATTTCTGCTGCCCAGTGATCACAGAGGGGAGACCGTCCCCCAGGTTTAACAACATAAACTGGAACTCAGAACGTTCCTCAATTTTCTCCTTTTCTCCCATATAATGTTATTCGTAGGCACAGAAGAGCATAATGGTTAAAGATGTGGGTAATGGGGCCAGCTCGCCTGAGTCCAAACCACGATTCGTCCACTCTTCAGTTAGTCCTATGGCAAACTCAACTGCCTCGTCTATAAAATGGGGGTAAAAATAAGACCCATTTTATAGGTGCTATGAGAATTAAATGAGATAGCCTGTAAGGTACATAGGTCAGTGTCAACTATCATGTTGTGTATGTATTAAAGTTTAATGCAAGATATAATCTCAGTAATGACATGACAATAACTATTACAGTAGATGTAGCAGGAAGAAGGGCTTTTGTAGGGTTGGTGGAATCTGGAAACTGGGCGGGTGTGCAAACCGAGGAATGGAGCCATCAGAGAAGTTGATTCCTGGGGCCATTATTAGCCTTGCAGTGAATTCCTCAAAACAGTCTTGGTTAGGGCTTATAAAAATCAGAGCAGTTGCTTCCCCCGCGCATATCAGAAATGCAGATGCATATTTAATATTCGCAACATCCTGGATTATAAAGAAGAGTTACTTTACAGATTAAGTTGAAACTACATGATAGCCAGGCTACCTCACAAAACCGAAGTCAGTAATTTCCACAAAGACATTATTAGTGACTACACAGGCTGCTGCTTTCCTGATGCTTTTCAATTAGTGTAAAGGTCATGAGTTTAAATAAAATAGAGTTAAGTATCTTATCTGTAATAATGGTCTCTAAATTGAATGTTTTACAGCTGATTTGCCAATTCTGAGAGCCTAAAAGAAACTTGAATTAGCAGACCATGTGAATGCCTGGTATTAGTCATACAGAGAATGAATGCTCCTCTTCCCATGTACACACACACATACACACACACACACACACACATTCTTGCTTTCTTTTATTTTACACAAAATAACAATGAAAAACCTTGAAGGCTTCTATGGCCACACACAACAGAGGTAATTTCTCTCTCCACTTTGAATTCCTGTATTTTTCTTCTATCACATACCAGACTGTCCTATGATAGTTACATGTACATGTTTATCCCTAAGAACATAGTTTCCTCAAAAGCAGTGGCTATCGAGTGAACACGGGTACTCTCTATACAAAACTCCATCCACTGCCACCCACCCCACCTTCTCGCTACTATAATATCTTTTTTTTAAAAAAAAATACATACTTTTTAAATTAATTTCAGAGAGGAAAGGAGAAGGGGGGGGAGAGAGAGAGAGAGAGAGAGAGAGAGAGAGAGAGAAACATCAGTGATGAGAGAGAATCACTGATCAGCTGCCTCCTGCATGCCCCACACTGTAGACCGAGTCTGCAACCAGGGCATGTGCTCCAACCAGGAACTGAACCGTGTCCTCCTGGTTCATAGGTCGATACTCAACCATGGAGCCACATCGACTGGACACTACTATAATATCTTGATGCGACTCAAAATATTAAAATATAAGAAGTGAAAAAATCATCATTAAATAAATGAAACCATTTCAAACTTACATACTAAGGATGGTGGTACAGGCACAAGAGAATCAAATTCATCAAAGAACAACCAAATCATTTAGAACTTCAATGCACATTTACACCAAATTAGAGAAAAAGGAGATATTTACATTAATTTGGGAAATACAACTTTCCTACTCAATAATTTGGATTATTCCAAAAATTTCAATGGACCATAATATAGGAATTTCATCCTATAGTCATCATCTGGGTTAGTAAAATAATGTTGTTATGTGGTCTGGAGTTTATTTTGGAGGCAGAATTCACATTATTAGCTTGAGAAATACTCTGGTCTTGTATTCATAGAATCACTCACTAATAGCCTGAAGGGTTACTTAATTTTTTTAGTTTTATTTTACTGGATTTCACGGGGTAAAGAATTTGTTACATTTGTTACATGCTACATTTTCCCATTTGTAGCAATGCATGTCTCCGGACAAACCCGTTGCCCAGTTCAAGGGTCTAGGTAATTGTTCAATCTGTCTGTTGAAACCCAGCAAATGGGTGATTCCCTGGCTTCTCCACTCAGACCGGGACTTGAGTTGGAGGGTTAATCACAATACGGAGAAGCGCTGAACCTGACATGTTAAGAGCATAAATCCTAGCCCAGGATGCATGCTTTCTCACCCACAGGCTCTTCAGGTGACTGCGGGCCAACGTACGCCCCTCATCTCTTCATGCCACAGGGTTGGACCCTAATTTAAAAAGGCTTGGCCGTTCAGGGATACATCCGTGCCTTGTGCTAACTGCCATGGACCCTGCTTTATCAAGTCACTTTCTAGAACTCTCTGCCCACCTGCAGGCAGATGAGAAGGTTTATCAGGGTGGACGAGATATGCAATTTGGGGGGTGGATGTGGGTATAGTGCAAGGACTTACATTTCAATTTTTGTGTGGTGAAAATGGAAGCGTTAAATAAGTGGACATTAATTAAACCTGTAATTCTACAGAGGAAGATGTTGCTACAAACTGTTTTTCCTTAGTAATCCAGAAAAAACCACACATTGACAAGTGTAAGTTCAAATTCACCAAATTCATAATATAAAGACTAATTTAATTTCAGAATGAGAAGCATTGCAATATCCCTCCAAAATGTCAAGTTTAGGTTGAAAATGGTTATTTTCTCAATAAAAGGAGGACCGTTAATTTTAAGTCAAAGAAAAAGAGTATATATTTGTTCAATTTACTACCCGGAGATTAACGAGATTGAAATAGACTGACTACTTGAAATCTGAAAAGGGCAATGTCCCCATTGGTCCCTGGGCGCTCTACAATGGCAGGTCAGACTTTTGTTCCTCTTGTCCTACAAACAATTTTCAGGCCCACGCTCAATAAATAAATTTGGTCTCAGCACTCCCAATCAGGGCGGCACAATCCCCTCAGTAGCAGACCTATGATAAATGGACTTATTTTCCCAAATCAAACACTTGAATTTAAATTCAGATGAGTTAATGCAAAGGTCAACATTGTAATCAGTTCTTTTGATCTTTATAGAATTTCTGGAGTAATACATAATAAATCTGAAACAAGGCAATTTGCAGCTCTGTATGTGTGGCTGGCAATAAAAATCTTAACGATCAGAGCCTTTATGTACTTAGGGAACGTTTTATAGTAATGGCCATGGCGAGGGCTCCAATGCATAGGAAACAATGGCAATAGATAACCAGAAAGGCTTGATTTCTGGGATTGTTTCCACAATTTATCTAGAAACGTATTTATATAAACACTAAATGCAGACACATCTATGCCGACTGCGTTTTTTTAAATAGTCACTACTTTTATTATAATCACCTAGTTTTGGTTAATACATTGGACATAACAATACTTTAGGATAAATATTTGCATATCAGATACAAACTAAAATTGCTCAATATCAAAATTAAAATTACATTCCTTTGGAGGGTTTTGGGTTTTTTTTAATTAAAAAGTTTCTGGAGTTTAAACTTTAAAAAAGAACTAGTATACTTCAACTGCATGACTGATAGGGAAAGCACAATGATTAAGGTCCAATCACAGAAGGGTTCCAGAGCGCTTTAAATTGCAATTTAAGGAAAGGGGAGAGGAGGGAAGGAGGGAGGGAGGAGGGGAGGGACAGAACAGCGGAAGGAAACAGACAGGTGCACAGGAAGCACGCAGAGCCCTGCGGCCAGGCGAGCCCTGCACTGGCTGCCGGGTGCAGGCGGGGAGCAGACATGGCTTCAGGCTGCCCCCTTCCTTTTCTCGTCTTAGAACCCTCTCCTGATCATTTGTCCTAAGCAAGTACACAATGGCCTGTTCCTTTTCTCCCTCTGCACAAGCTCTGTCTAATAGTATCTACACACCTTTTTCTCTTTTTCTTTTTTAAAATATATTTTATTGATTTTTTACAGAGAGGAAGGGAGCGGGATAGAGAGTTAGGAACATCGATGAGAGAGAAACATCGACCAGCTGCCTCCTGCACACCCCCTACTGGGGATGTGCCTGCAACCCAGGTACATGCCCTTGACCGGAATCGAACCTGGGACCTTTCAGTCCGCAGGCCGACGCTCTATCCACTGAGCCAAACCGGCTACGGCTACACACTTTCTTTTCAAAATCCTTAAGTTTGGCTGAGGCCCCCCAGCTCTGAGTCCCACTACAGCACCATTTACTGAGCGCCCATTATGAACCAGGCACCGTGCGAGGTTTTTTTAAATTCATCTCAATTAATGACCAAATGATAGCTGGTAACTCAGATACACACTTCAAGATATTTTTCCAATTTCATACACCCCTCCCCCCTGCCCCCCGCCCCGCAACCCCTACCCCATATCTCTTGCCTCCGATATTAAACTAGGTACTTAAGGACTGTCAGTCACAGCGAACATTTGGGAAATGCAGATGGGAGATGCTGCCTCCGGATGAAAAAGCTCCCGGAATACTCAGATATTCCAGCTACTGAGTAAAGAAAGATCCGCCTCCCACGAGAAGTTTATTTTGATTCGATGTCTTCCTTTCCTGTCTTCGCCCTAACGATACAAATGACTGCTTCCTTGGTCTCTGAATTACAGCGCCCACAGCGCTGCTCAAAGAGAAATCCTCAAGTGCGCATGGCCTCTAGTCATTCGTTCATTAATCTGTTCGTTCATTCTTTATGCAATCAGCACTTACTGGTCACTCCCACTCCTGTGGAAGATCCATCTACGCAGATAGAGCGAGGCAGGAGAATAAAAAAAGAGCCAGTTTAGAGAAATCATTAAGGAGAGGGATATATACAAATCACGAGGATTTCTGAATCGGCCAGTGAATCTAAAAGCTAACTGGTCCTATGCAAATTCATGGCAGCTAGAAAACAGGAAACGTTAATGACTGAAAACTGTCACTGCACTTAGGTTCACAGGTTAGTCGCGTGCAAAAATCACGCTTTACTTGGATGCCGATTGCTCTAAATGTGCAAACAAAATCCAACCTCATTCCCTTCTGATTGCTCCTCGAACAGGAGAGCTCTGCAAGGAATAACTGTCTACTTCCCACTTTCAGTTTCCTTTCTTCTTTTTTGGAGTTGATGTATAGTTTATTTCTGTGTCAAATATACACTAGCAGAGCCATATTTTGCACAAAAGACCAATCAATTCAAAACTGAGTAGCATAATTCCGTTTCCTACCTTCATAAATGCCAGTCTCGTAAGTTCTCCATTCTTCTTCCCTTGAGCGCTCCTATCCTACCCTCCAGAATATGAGACTTTAGAGCAGCGGTTCTCAACCTGTGGGTCGCGACCCCTTTGGCGGTCGAACGACCCTTTCACAGGGTCGCCTAAGACCATCCTGCATATCAGATATTTACATGACGATTCATCACAGTAGCAACATTACAGTGATGAAGTAGCAACAAAAATAATTTGATGGTTGGGTCACAACAGGAGGAACTGTATTTAAAGGGCCAGAAGGTTGAGAACCACTACTTTAGAGGCAGCCTGCTTTAGTGGCCAGAACCTAGGGTCTGTGGCAAAGACAAGGGCCCCTCGTTTGTGAGCTGTGACGAGGCTCATCTCCCCAAGCCTCAAGGCTCCTTGGTGATTAAGAATATGTATTTCTATAGGCTGTGATGAGGATTGACAACATAAACAAATACCTAGCCAAAGACCTACCCTATACTAGCTGCTCAATAAAAGGCATCAACAACAACTGTTATTTTATTTATTTACTCACCGAATACTCATGGACACCTGTTCAGTGCTGGCCAGTGATTTGACCGCAGGGACACAGTCGTGATAAAGTAGACAGTCACTGCCCTCAAAGTTGTGATTTCCATGAAGAAAGACCAATTATCACCAAGTGAAAAAATAACACCATCTAAGTCAGTGTTAAACACACACTGATAATGTTACCGTCATTAATTGTTAAGTTTTTCAGTGATGGATCATCATCCACAACGGAAAGTCATATTTTCTTGTTACCTTCTTGGTTTAAAACACAACAAAAAACTGAGCAAAAATCTATCGCTAAATAAAAGTGTATAATAACTTGCTTCAGAAACATAAACTCACAGAGTTAAATTTATTTCCAAAAATAAAGTAGCTGACTTAGAACTGGAAATATTTTTTTAAATGTGACTTGAAACTATTTTTCGCTTCTATAAGCCAGTCAAAAATTACCGTTTGCTTTATATAATCTTAATGAGCAAATATTTTCAGTCTGAGCAATCAGATGTCTGTGATAATGGACTGCATTTTTTAAAATATATTTTTATTGATTTCAGAGAGGAAGGGAGAGGGAGAGAGAGAAACATCAATGGTGAGAATCATTGATTGGCTGCCTCCTGCACACTCCCTATTGGGGATTGAGCCCACAACCCAGGCATGTGCCCTAGACCGGAATCGAACCTGGGACCTTTCAGTCAGCAGGCCAATGATCTATCCACTAAGACAAACCGGCTAGGGCTGGACTGCATTTTTATAGTGATATGTTATATTAGCAATTACATGATTAGTAAAGTGTAATCACATAGCATACAAACATTGACGTTATGGGTAATTTTTTGCTTACATGGACAGGTAATGTTTCACACACATACACTATATTACAAATCTCTAAAAAGTTAATAATTTGAAATAACATTTTATTTTCATCAAAATCATTCTAGAACCCCCAACTTCTTAAGAAAACAAAACCTGACATTTTCATTAATCATAAATAAAACATGGGATGCCTGGACCAGTCCGGAGTATAAACAGGTCAGAAACAGAGAAAGGATTCTGGACAGTAAACAGTCTCCACTCTCTGCAGGCGCATGGGCATTCTACTTGGCGCCGATGTCACCAAACGGGGGGGGGGGGGGGAGGCATCCCACAGACTAGTTCATCTCACTCCCATGTCCACCAAGGGCAGTCTCGCTGGTCCGTGTCCCTGGAAGCATTAACATCACTCGGGAACTTGCTAGAACTGCACATTCTCAGACCTACCCCAGCCCCTCTGAATGAGTGGGGAGCCCAGCAACCTCTAGTGCAGTGATGGCGAACCTGTGACACGCGTGTCAGAGGTGACACGTGAACTCATTTTTTTGGCTGATTTTTCTTTGTTAAATGGCATTTAAATATATAAAATAAATATCAAAAATATACGTCTTTGTTTTACTATGGTTGCAAATATCAAAAAATTTCTATATGTGACACAGCACCAGAGTTAAGTTAGGGTTTTTCAAAATGCTGACACGCCGAGCTCAAAAGGTTCGCCATCACTGCTCCAGTGTAAGAAGCCCTCGGATGGTTCGGATGCCAGAGAACGTTGAGGACCACTGCTCTAGGTCAGTGCATTCAAAGACTCAAGACTATTCCTTTCCACTGTAACCCTGAAAACAGTGCCCCAAAAGTTCCCTCTGCCAACCAGATTAGCAATCTGATCTGAAAAGTGAGAAACAGGAATACAACTGTTGTGTTTGAACAATGTCTAATACTTCTTAGAAACAGTGTGCCAGAGATCATGTAACAGTTTATACTCATTAACCCGGTAAAATACTGCAAGAACAGTACTATTATGAACCCACTTTACCAGGGGAAGGCTAGGATTCAGTTAGGAGTTAGTTATTCAACTTGTACAGGGTCAAAGGCGAGTAAGTAAAATAACTTGAATGCTTGAAGGCTACAAAATAACTGCAATCATTTATATCATCCATTTTCACTTAAACAAATTTTCAGTCATCACAGTCTTAGATGCCATTAGTATTACTTCTCAGCATTAAATGCCAAGAGCTTTATTAAGCGATTCGGATAAATCCTTAAATAATATCTCATTCTAACATAACTACAAGTCGTACTTCTAGATGTGAAATACCTACAGAAAATACTGACATACTAATAGCTCAACCTAATGTATATGAGTAAAACCTCATATACCTTACTTTTAGCTACTGAAACCCCAACGAACCCTCAGCCTTCTCATATGCGGGAGACAACTCAACCGATGGCTATTCGTTAGATTCGTAAGCAGCTGCATGTGACAAATCCACAGGCATACGGACAGTATTCAAAGCGAAGTTACATCATTGAACTTAGGAACACATCTCGCTGAAGGTGTACGTGGCCTTATACGAATTTCGTGTGGTTTACCTGTCCCACAGGCCGGCAGGGAGTGACAGGAGCCACCGGGGGCCGAGGGAGGAGTCCGTGGACAGCGAGGGTTTTGCCGGACAGTGATGGAGCATCCCATGTTCCGGCGCCACCATCAATTATGTCACCGCCGATGGTGAGGCCACAAAGGGGTTTCCAAAAATAGGTGGAAGCTGCCCACGGTCCGAAAACAAATGGCCTGAATCCCACCATGAGAGAACAGTGTTCTTGACATGCGGCCACTACGGGGATGCGAGGTCTGCAGAGACGAAGCACAATGTGCTCTGGCTTGGAAGCTGGAAGCGGTTATTCCATCAAGACACCAAAATGCACGGGCATGTCCATGCGTCCCACGCCGGGAGGCCAGGCAGTGTAGATGGAAGGGAAGACGTGAGGAATGACAGCGTATTGGCTGCCTAACCCGAGGGTGAGCCTGCTCTTGGAGAAAGGAAACCTCAGTGGTCTTTCCTCTCATCATCGCAGGAGTTCAAGTGAATCTGAATGATGGAATTATCGGTTTCGCTCAGAATATATATTTAGGTGATATTAGCCATACGAGTCTCATAAATCAAAAGCAACTAGGACCAAAGAGTCCCACTGTCTGTTACTAATGAGTGCGTTTTTCTTAAAGACCAACACCAGATCTAAAATGTAAGGAAATCGCTATAGCAGTGGTTTCAACCTTCTGGCCCTTTAAATACAGTTCCTCATGTTGTGACCCAACCATAAAATTATTTTTGTTGCTACTTCATAACTGTAATGTTGCTACTGTTATGAATCGTAATGTAAATATCTGATATGCAGGATGGTCTTAGGCGACCCCTGTGAAAGGGTCGTTCGACTACCAAAGGGGTCGCAACCCATAGGTTGAGAACCTCTGTGTTATAGGATCTCCTTTAAACGATAGAAAATAAATAGAAATAAATAGTAATAATAAACACACTAAGAGAATGTTTATGATCTTTATTAAAGATGTCTGTGGCTAATAGAAAAGAAAGTCAGTCACCTGTCAGCTACTAAATATTCATTTTAAAAACATCATAATCACAATAGAGACAACATACAAAATACAGAAATATATGGTCTTCATGAGTGAATGTTCCAACTCTATTTTTAAAATCTTGATATGCCTCTAAGGGGGAGAATAATCAATCCAAGAATAATATTGTATTTTATCTGATCACTGCCATTCAAGTGAATATGGCTTATTTTAAATCAACCAGTATTCAGTTAATTTTAACAGAAATGTCACAGGCACATTATTATTATCAAGAATATATATATGTATATACATATATGTGTGTGTATGTGTGTGTGTGTATATATATATATATATATATATATATATATATATATATATAAAAGTATTTAGGGAATTTAGGTAATACTTTAAAAATAATTTTAAAGGTCCTACAATTTTTTGTATTGTCTACATGTCTTTTCAAAATTAATAGTGGGTTATATTAAGCTGAAGAAAATATACCTTATTATTCAACATAATGTCATGATTCAAGGCACAGATTTCAACTTGACACAGGCTGTATTAAAACTATGTTCTCATTTGGGATGTCATTCGTCCGCACTGAAAAATATCACTAGCTGGGTTCTGTAAGACAGGACTGCATTTGTATGTCACTGAAAAGTACGCAAAAGCTTTCACAAATGCTACACTGCACTGCCGGGAGAGAACCAAGCAGCGCAAACCCATATTGTCCCCCAGCAGGAAGTGATCAGATACCTGCCTGAAATGATGGACAGCTCTGGCCTAGTGAGCAGGCAAAAAAAAAACCCCATTTACTCTCGTCCAGATGGGACCAACTGGACGCTTCAACGCAAACAACTCATCCTTCTTCAGACCTTCTTGTCCAGCTCCGGAGCGAGCCCGGGCCGATAATGATGGATCTCAAGGCTGCAGCAACGTGGGTGACAACAGAAGCCTTGTTATAGCTGCCACTCTCTCCGTCTTGTCATTATTACACATTGAAGATTTATTTGAGTTTATTGTTGTGCACAGGGTCCAGCCATTTGCAATTCATCACTTGACTACAGAAAGTTCAAGAGAGTGGCCGTAGCTATAATTGTCACCTCCACCTGCTTCTGGAAATTATGAGGTCACCGGCCAGGGCAGCCCAGTCTTCCCTGCGCCCCAAAAGTCACAGCAGCCTCTGGTACAAAAGAGCCAGGCCCTGTGTTCACTTGAGCATCTGTGAGCTCCTGTTAATAAAGCCACATGCCTGGCGACTGATTGCACCGTATCTACAGTACAGCCCGCTCTCTGGGAACACTGAAAGGTGACAGCTACAGGAGAGCAATCACGGAACTCTTCGAGCTGCCACCATCTGAGCAGCAGCATTATTAATATTATTATTATTATTATTATTATTATTATTATTATTATTGTCAATGCTCTAGTTACTGTGTGTGATTCAGAAATATGTAAACCCATTCACAGGACTCATTCCTTTTACTTAATCCGATACAATCTTCCAATCTTGAGACGTCTACTTTCGTACCTGCACTTCCGTTTGGGAGGCAGGTGAAGTACAAATCCATCAGAAGTAACAGACCACCTCGGTGCTTTGGTAGAACTGACAGAAGAGATCCTCTCAGAGAGACAGACATCTTTTTGTTTCCCTCCCAGGCATTTTTAGAAACCCTCATTGCTTTGGGGTTTGAGCACTCAGCTGCAAGACTCCCCAACAGGGCAGTGCTTGCCCTCAGCATGTGAGCTACAGTTCTCCGGCCACTATCAATTCGTGTTTTCCTTGAGATAACGAATTGTGTCAAGTGTGTATCCAGGGGACATCAACAACCAGAAAAACTGGTCAATCCTTCAGATTTTTAATAAGTAGAAAATGTCACTGTACAAGATGCTGCCTCCTCGTGGGCTGAGCCACACTTGATGACACTGGATCTAAGCTAAACAAGCATCTTTATTTCCAGGAAGACCTGCCAAGGTAAAAAAAAAAAAAAAGAAAGAAAAGAAAATGCAAATTCTCAGGCCCCGCCCAAAGGTTAAGAATTGCTGAGGTAATCTATACATAAGACTCCCAGCCGAAACCAGTTTGGCTCAGTGGATAGAGTGTCGGCTTGCGGACTGAAGGGTCCCAGGTTCGATTCCGGTCAAGGGCATGTACCTGGGTTGCGGGCACATCCCCAGTGGAGGGTGTGCAGGAGGCAGCTGTTCAATGTTTCTCTCTCATCGATGTTTCTAACTCTCTATCTCTCTCCCTTCCTCTCTGTAAAAAATCAATAAAATATATTTAATTAAAAAAAAAAAAAGACTCCCAAACTAATACCAGACCCCAAAACTTCTGGATGAGACTTTTAAACTTAACCCATGTCACACCTGCTTCCTTTGATCACTGGAAAGATACAGCAGCCCAGCCAGTGTGGCTCAATGGTTGAGCCTCAACCTATGAACCAGGAGGTCATGGTTCAATTCCTGGTCAGGGCACATGCCCAGAGTTGCGGGCTCAATCCCAAGTGGGGGGGCATGTAGAAGGCAACCGATCCATGATTCTCTCTCATCATTAATGTTCCTATCTCTCTTTCTTTTTCTCCCTTCCTCTCCGAAATCATTAAAAACATATTTAAACAAAGCACTGTCTTTTCACCTAAAAAATAAAAAAAATAAAAAGATCTACCATGGTAGTCATGGTAGTGAGATAGAAGAGATGTACAGGCTGCCCTAACCGGTTTGGTTCAGTGGATAGAGCGTCAGCCTGAGGACTGAAGGGTCCCGGGTTCGATTCCAGTTGAGGGCATGTACCTGGTTGCAGGCACATCCCCAGTAGGGGGTGCGCAGGAGGCAGCTGATCGATGTTTCTCTCTCATCGATGTTTCTAACTCTCTATCCCTTTCCCTTCCTCTGGGTGAAAAATCAATAAAATATATTTTTAAAAAAAAGAAGAAGAGATGTGCTAATAGTGAGTTTAGTCCTAAATATCTAAAAGAAAGAAAGCTCAATTTTAATTAATTGACTTGGATGAACAAAGTACTTTTCTCCTATTATTTGAACTTCTGACAATCTATTTTCGATACCTAAACAAGCCTAAATTCCCAGAAATGAAAAAATAGAGAACAAATACCTTTCACCTGAACATAACTAAAATGTTCTACAAAATACGAAGTGAACTGGTATTGCTGTCTCCTTTAACTACAGTGTATAAACTGTCAGAAGAATGAAGAGAAAGTTTTAAAGTAGATATGAAAAAGATAATTTCCTCCCAAATAATGTACAGATAGAAAAGAATGTTGCAAATGACTCAAACAGTTCCGAAAGTTGTTTTAATTCCTTAACATCTGACAAGCATCCGCACTTAAAAAAAAGGTAACGTTATTGGCAAATTGAGCAAGAGGACGCGGCGATAGCCATATATAATCAGTTGTCACCTTGCAGCTCAATTAGCCCCCATGTAAAAACGAGGCATGTAAGGAGAAATGAGGTTTTGACATTATCTCTGCCAGCAAGATAATTACACAGCCTTCATTTAACAGTAGGGCAACACGACTGTAGCAACAAATTAACTCAGCTCCATTTGCAATTCATGGTGTGTTTTCTCATTTAATGCCATTTGTCTTACCCCAAGTGAATGTCTCCATTCGCTTGCTGTAGCATGGCAAACACTCAGCTTGACTCCACACATATTACATCACGGAGGCACCGCCTACCTCCCGGCAACTCTGAAGGCACATCCAGAGTGTGATGCGAGGTCCGTTTGTCCATTTCAGCTACAACTTTTCTCTGGTTTAGGGTGTGACTGTGTTGAACAATCAAGGACATGAAGTTCCCTATACCTCCCATCGATTTCAGAGGACTGTGTCCTTTCATAAAGAAAAATCAAGGAAGAAAACAAATACTAGCCAAGTCCTAACCTGGGTACAATCACATATTAAGTTATTAATTTATTTCCAAATGACATTTTAGGAGAGAAACATTATTTTTTTAAAAATGTGCTGGCTACAAATGCTAAGTGTTTATAGCCAGCACACTTAGCCTAAACGGATTCATCTCGTTGATTTGCCCTTTCCACATTTTACATTAAAACTTTTTCTTATTAGCATGGACTTAAAAGCTACTCTATCCCCCTGAAACTGGGGGGATGGTTGAAGGAGATTTAGAAAGAAAGAGCAGCCTGATGACAGGGTCAAGGGAACAGGAAACAGGAAGTGGTGGGCGGGCCCCTGTACGTGATGAACAGGCACATCATTAAATTTCATGTTCAACTCTAAAAATGCCTGAGTGTAATGTTTAGGAGGAACTAATGAAACAGATTTATTTAGATACTACTAACAAATTGGTGTAAGATGTTTGGCTTTAAATATTTAAATACCTAAGTAATGCAATTAAAGTATGGAGACAATAGATAGAAAGCTAGAAAGAAAAACAAAACAGTATTATCTAGGAGAATGAATATAATCTCTGGGACCAGAATCTTAATAACTCACAACACTATTTAGGTAAGAATTTTAGGTGTGAAATTTAGTTATGTTATTTTAGTAAGTTATTTAGTCTCTCTAGGACTCACTCTTAATCATAAATGTATAGGTAACAATACTGACCTTAAGAAGGTATTTTGAGCAATAACCACTCAGCATAGGTACCTGGAAGGGATGGGTGTCCCTTCCCGTCCCCTTCGCCAGCTCAAACACCACCTCCGCTCCGAGCCCTTCCCCAGCTACTTCAGCCAAGACCCAGAAGAGAGAACAGTCACTCTTTTTAAGTTAGTTTAAATCTCTTGAGTTATATAAATATTCAAAGGTATTTTAAATGTAATCCTGGAACTGCATTTTCTTTGTACCTATAAAATGCCAGGAGATTTACACACCTATAGGCAACACAGGGACGACAAGTGGGGGTAAAATTCTGTGTCACTTGCTAAACAGAGTTTATCAGGCACCAGAGGAAAAACAACAGTCCCTAGGCGCTAGCACAGAGCTGCTAAGGATGTTTTGCCAGAGAAATGGCATTTACTTTTATTGGCAAGGTTACTACCCTGAAAGGAAGATGGTAAACACATGTTCTATTAGAGCCTTAAAAGGGTATCTAACAAAGGCTGTAATATAATAGGATTATTTGCAATGATGAGAGTGAACTAAGGCAGGCCTAGAATTCAGGTAGGTGGAATTATAGACAGCAAAGCCACTTTAGGCAAAGAACATTAACAAATTGAAATCACTTTACTAAAAAATTTCCAATGGCAGACATTCTTGGCTCCTTCAGTTTAATCAACATTATATCAAGTATTGGAATGAAGCCAAAACCGGTTTGGCTCAGTGGATAAAGCGTCGGCCTGCGGACTGAAAGGTCCTAGGTTCGATTCCGGTCAAGGGCATGTACCTGGGTTGCGGGCACATCCCCAGTGGGGGATGTGCAGGAGGCGGCTGATCGATGTTTCTCTCTCATTGATGTTTCTGACTCTCTATCTCTCTCCCTTCCTCTCTGTAAAAAATCAATAAAATATATTTAAAAAAATAAAAAAAATATTGGAATGAAAAAAACAGAAATTATGCTTCTTAAACTTAATAACACAGAGACCGCTTTAGGTAGCACAATTAAAATTCAAAAGAAAACATGAACAATGTGAAATTCAGCCTTTGACTAAAAAGAAATCACTTCCGGGTACCATATTTGAAGGACACCAATCCACAGACACATTTAAAGAGCAACCAGAAAGGTGTTTGGAAAATGTGAAAAATAACTGGAAAGAAATGAGCTGATCTAGTATAAAAAAAGATCCAAAACTGTCCAATTATTTGTGGGACTACCATGTAGCAATTGTTAATTCCTTTCCTTTCCGTAATAGCTTTATACCTATTTTACAGGTGAAAAAAAAAAAAGTGAGACCAGGAGAGGTAACACAGATAGCAAGCAGAATAAGAACTCTGGCAATTTCTTCAGTCAATGAGGTATTCTGTGTCATTCACAGGGGAGAACTAGAGCCAGTTGCACTGTGATGCCAGGTTTCCGATCATTAGAAAGAAAAAAATATAAAAAAACAACCACTTAAAAACTTATTTAACAATTTTCAGAATTCCCACAGGTCTGGACACACAGGCCATATGTAATGTTATCGACAACAACTTCAGTTTGAAAAATTAAGTTACTGATGTTCCCAGACTTCATGGGCACCTTGTATGTGCTGGACAACCCTTATGCCAGGGGTTCTATCGTCCCTTAATCTGCACAACAGAACATTAATAACTCACTAAATAACTCATCCAGGGTCTCAAAGCAAAGAAATTAAGCAGCGGAATTCAATCACAGGCCTGTCCGGTCCTTTTTGCTGTAATTCCCTCACCCGGCTGCCCATGAAAAGTCACCCAAGTATCCTTGGTCGGGGTTCTACTCCGAGAGGTTCTGATATAATTGGTCTGAGATGAGGCCAGTTGTTAAGACCTGGATAAGACTTCCCCCAAAACGGGGTACAATCATGGCCACACAGGAGAGAAAAGCTACTCTTCTGGGGGATGGGGGACAGCGAAGAGAAAGAAGATGTTTCAGTCAATAGAATGTGAACCAAGCATCTCTATGAAAATAAACCTCAAGTGCAATTTAGTAGCCACTTGAGATACATGCAAATAAATCAGACACCCCAAGACCTGAAACGCTAGAAGTGCAAGAAGAAAGGCAGTGTGACACTCAGGTTCATCGTCCACTCATCTAAAATATGCTTTTTAGACAAGTAAATGACACTTTTTAAAGTCAAATGCTGTCTTTTGCACAAGTGGCAGATCTCTTATCGTCCTCATCACATTGAAAGCTTATCCCACAGATGCCCTCTCTACCCTCCAGTAGCCCTTTGTGCACTCAAAATTAACCCACTATCGCAGTGTTTCTTGCATTAACCAATGAAAGATATTTGAAGAGGGTCTTTGTTGTTGTCAAATGAGAAAAGTTGCATCAGAAGCATTAAAATAATTGTGGTCGCTTGGGGGAGGGGAAAATCCGCAAAATACAGTGCCAGCATTTTATGTGGGGCTATACCTCGCAAACAACTAAGGCAGTCTTCAGCTCTTTAATTAAAGAGATATTCTTTGAAATTGGGAGGAAATGTGAAGTTGAATGTCATCTCCTTTCTCCTGGACTGAATGACCTCTGATAAGTATCTGAACCATTCAAACACAGACTCACATCAAATGTGACTTTTTAAAAATTCAACAAACATGAAGTTTGGAGTGGTCGAAGACAAGAACTATTTTCTAAATTAAATGAAACAGAAAAAGAACAACAACAGAGCTGACAGGTAGATGAGTTGTCTAAATAAACTTTACAAGCTGGATATTAAGAGAAGGAGTATCATCTTGTGTTACAAGAGCCCAAGGTGACTGCGTATGTTCTGAACTGCTAGTTAATTCTAGCCCGAGCACAAATCTGTCTTCTCTCTTATAATTAATTCTCAGTGTCAGAACTGCTAGACGTCCTTTTCAGAATCAGCCTACCCTGGCTGTTAATTAGATTACAGAAATACGTTCGAATTACGTTAACGGCCCGATTCTGATGCTCACAGAGCACGTTGTAAGGGGAGCTCAATTAATGACTTAGCTAAATATGTTTACCTAATTATTTTGCAAAGAACATAAGGATGATTTGTAAAAATGATACCGGAAGAGGTGATTTTTAAAAGAGAAGAAATACGTACAGTCTTGACACGAATACAGGACATCTACTAAAATATTTAACACTAAAATATTTCTTACAGGGTTTCCCAGATGCTCAGAAAATGGGCAAATGAGAGAAATATAGTGACCAAGAAAAAGTCTTTTGAAAAGTAGTGTGCCTTTTGAACATATTTAAATATTCAGTAAGGATGGTCTTGTCTTCTGGGGCTGGGGGGGGGGGGGGGGCACTTCCCCGAGCCCCACCCCAGACCTCGCCCCAGCAGCTGCCTTGGAAATTTACTACATGGTAGTCCCACAAGAAACACATCCCAACCTGCATCCCAGCCCTGGGCAGAGCCTGGTGCTCAGCTGACTGCCAACCCCCTGAGCTCCAATACTGTCTAAGTCTGGGAAGTGCCCTTCTGATGCCCATGATGTGGAGTGACATTCAGGGACTGTATCTACTAGTAGTTTCTGGATGGTTTATCTGCCTGCAGAGGGCTGGCTTGTCATTTATCAAAGTGAGGCAAGATGGTAAATGGAGTCATCGTAGACCTGAAAAGAGGGAAGGGGAAAAGCAGACATTTCTGAGCACCTACATGAGCCATATATTATATTCATTCAGCCTCTCTTCTCCCACAAGCCCTTGCGGGTGAACACTATTGCCATTTGCAAAAGGAGAAACGGAGGTGCAGAAAGGCTAGGTAAATTGTCCAAAATCACTCAGTCAGAAAATGGCAGGTCCAATCAGGATCTGAATTCGGGTCTTTTGGCTCCAAAGAGCATGCTTATCTAGTAAACTATACAGAAAGGCACACTTCAAGATAAATGCAAAGATAAGGAAAAATATAGAATTCAGCCTCACACACTCAGACTTGAAATGTAAGAGGTCCCTTTCAGTGCCCTTTAGTTCCTGATAAATGTACACTCTGGTTTGGGAATCTGGTGAATACATGTTTTCTCTAGGCCTGAGGAGTGATTTGGCACTTACAACCCTAGCATTTATAGGTTTATAAAAAGAAACAGCTTTAAGGCTTCTTGATTCTTACAAATGAGGAACCAAACACAAAAAAGGCTTAAATGTCCTGCCCAAAGTCCCCGCGTGAGATTTCTGCAAAGCCAGCATTTGCCCTAAGATCTGACCCATGATCTACTGTTCTTTCCATTACAAAATGCTGGGTCCCCCACTCCGGTTCTGGAAAAGGCTGTAACTATTAGTTATCGTAAGAACATTGTACGACTATGAGAATGTCATTAAAATCCTCTCAAATATTAGCACATTCAATCTCACCTTAAATAGGAAAGCCACTGTATGAGTTTATACCAGTTTTGTTTTAAAAAAATAAACAAATGGCTACAAGGAAAAGACAAAGTTAGGTAAGCTTATTTAAGCAAAGTAAAATTTGGATTTATTGGTAAAAATTCTAGGTGCCTCAGATTTAAAATATATCTGATGTAAAAGATCAATACATCATGACATGAGAAAACTGTTACTGATTCTTTATGTGCCTCCAATTTGATTGCTTTGGCCTCCAAACAAATAAATGGAAGTTCCAGAAACCTATTAGTATGATAATAAAGCTTGCTCCTGGAAGTGTACAATCTCTGATTGGAGGAGAGCCAACAAACAAACAAACAAACAAACATCCCTGTTAAGATCTGCTTTATATTTCAATAAAAGATCATTTGAATTAATTATAAAATGTAAAATTTTAAAGAATTTCAGAATAATCAGATTGCCTTTGGTTTCTCTATGTCTCTACAGAAATCTCTTTCTATCCATTTTAAAGGCTAACAGCTCCTATTTTTTAACCCATTGTTCCTATTTTGGTTTAAGTTTTTATTCAGTATTCCAATTTTTTAACATTCAAACCTAATGAACTTCTGGTTATTATCATCAATTACTATCCAAAACACAGGGAGTACGGTACGTTCTTTTATAGATAGAAAATAGTACAGCTGATAGGGACATGTTTATTAATCAAGCAGAGATAATAGAAATGTATAAAAAATATATAGATAACACATAGATAAACACACACACATATATATATATACACATTCATATAACGTACTTCAACATCTGAAATGCTTTTGCCTGTATTCTATATCTCCCATCCACTTAAAATCAAAGTAGCGTAATAATTTTAAAGAGCATTTTCTTATTATGAATACATATTGTTCCTGTCACAGTAATGAAATAAAATTAGAACAGTGATGACAAACCAGCTGGTAATAACTCAATAATCTATTTAAAGTGAAAGTATACTTTCCTAGAACTTAGTACCACAAAACCACTCATATTTTATAAACACAGATGATATAAAATACTGATTGCAAAAAAAAAAAAAAATAGGGTAAGAGTTTTCTGAGTTTTGTTCAACATTTGTAACTTAAAAAAAGACACATACACATATATAAATATACCCATGCCAATGGGGTTCCCAGAGTTTTATATATTCCATTTACTCCGTTGAGACCAGGCACATAATTCAGATGCAGAACTCTACCCCTGTGAACTAAATGAATTCTGTTATAATGGAGAGATGAGACTCGAAAAAATTGCTTACAATTGCACAGACAGGTGACGAAGAGAGCTAAGTCTAAATTAAGATGTTGGCTATGAGGTTTCCAATAGGACCTTGACATGATTGTTGACCTACTCATGACATGATCACACCAGGACGGATTTGGAATTCTATTAGTATTACCAGAGGAAAAAAAGTCAAGGAGTCATCAAGAAAACAAATCTATATCTTCTACTCCATCAGCCAATTACTGTTGTTAAAGTGGAATTAGATGGGTATTGACAATGCGAAGGGGATAAGGATTAAGCAGATGACTGAATATATCGCAAGCAGTGGTGATCAGAGCTTGGTTGTTTTAGCACTGTTTTGTTTTATGCTGCACACAGTTTTAAAAAATTCTAAAATAGAAATGTGCAAAGAAGATTAATTACTATTAATATCATGCCTGAGAAGATACAAATAATATATTTGCTAATTGGATAATGCACACATATTTTCACATAACGTACTACTTTACACAAGTATATATTCAACAGCTTAGCAGAGATTTAATAGAAATTTGCACCTGTCTATAAATAAAGTTCCCCTGGAAGATTAAATAAAATGGTTTTTTTAATTGTTAATATTTTAAGGCAGAAAATTTCCCAACTACATTTTGAAAACGATATCTTCTCTTAAAAAGTAAAGTAATAAAACTCGACTGATCATGACACTAAAACACTTCTCTTGCTCAAGGAGGCAGTATGATGATGTAGCTGAGAGCATGACCTTTGACTTTAGAGAGACCTACTTTCAAGGCTGGGCTCTGCCATTTGATGTAGCTCCATGACCTTGAAGAAATTACTTACCCTATGTCTTAAATTCCCAATCTATAGAACTGAGATATAATGCCCACACCGTATGGTTATTGTGAGGAGTAAATGAGAATGCTTGTGGAAGAAACTTAGCATAGTATTCAATTACTAGTTTTTGTTACTATAAAATATTAGTGCTATATTTCTATTGAAGTGAGCCAGATATTTTGTCTACAGATAAAACTGTTTTGTTTCATGGAGATTTAGAGGTATTAAGTGGTCAAAGTTAAGGATCCCATAAAAGTACCAGTTATCAATGCCCAAGTACTACATAAAAGCTGGCTTTACTTTACACTACAGCCCCACTCTGCCCAGAAAAAAATAATAATTACAAAGCATCTGGCAGATTTAATTTAACAGTGGGAGAATTACCATCATGACACAATACCATCAAGACACAAAAAATAGAAATATTTCCTCCACAGCTTGATTAGTTCATTAAATCCTGGTTAAAGTTTCTAGTACCATTTTTTGCCATTTTCTTCTTGTATCCAAGTTTCATCCATTTACACAATGACTGTGTTTCACTGATTGAAAAACACTGTCACCTTCCTCTTATCACACAGTTCACATATTTTGATATTAAGTATATTCATCAGAGCTTTTGTCTTTTAAAGTCAACTTTAGATAATAAATAATTGACACTAGTATATGTATGCCAGCCTAAAATATCTACGTGAAATTACAATCTACTGAGAAAATCAATGAACTTGGATTGGCTTCACCTGGGGCTACTAATTTCTGTATTCTGAGTGTGTGAATGTAGAATGAGTGACCCTCTCCTGCATCCTACGTACATGATAACTGATATTCTGGGTTAGTCAAAATGTACTAAGTTTTCCCTTATAATAGCAAAAAGTAAGTGCTTTTTTCATATGCACACTTGGAAATTATGGTGAATTATGCCTAAAGCTTTTAAACCCTCATGAAATTTTTTATTTCCAATAAACTGAGGTAACTTAGCTTCACAGACTGATTTTTTAAAAGATATATATATATATATATATATATATATATATATATGTATATATATGTATACATTCTCCTACTTAAAATTTACCAAAAAAAGGTTTATAAAGGAACATGACTTAGTTTTGTGATTCAAATAAAATTCAAACAATACTATATTTTATAATATACAAGAAAACTAAAAATACATTGTTTTGAAAAACAGCAAAAGATGCCAAGAACGTAATAAGTAGTGACAAGGTTTCCAATGGCAATTTATTCAAGAGAAAAAAAATCACTAAGAGGTATGAACATGTGTTACTGAAATTGTAGTGCTATTTTCAAAGTAAAATTCTAATCAGCAATAGAAAAGCAGAGAGATGCCCAAACACAGACAAGAAAATAGCTCGAGCAAATCTAATAAATTTAACTCACCCTGCCAGATCTTTTCAACTTATTGAAAAATTCACTTGACTTAATATTGACACAGAGACGTGTAAATCAATACAATCAGAATGAAAGATATATTTTAATTTAAAAATGTTCAGACTGCAGCTGTAAAATCTATGCACCTAGCACATAGAAATCATCAAGGGTTTGAATGTTGAGACATAATATTGGGGCTAACCAACATTTAAAGGGGAATGCCAAATACTAAATTTTCAGCATTAATTTTTTTTTTAATTTTTTCATGGTACTTGTAAGGTACATCTTTACAAAATTTACTGAAATGTATTTCTCAGCACCACATAAGCTGAATTTCACTGAGAATCCATCAAAGCCTGCAACCAGGGCACCACCTACCTGCTGTTTATATAAAGTCCTATTTTTATATACAACTGGCAAGCAAGTGTGATCTTCCCAAATGCAATGAGAAAAAGAAATGCAGGTCCCCCTCATCTCAGCGCCTTTCCCTGCAGTGGAGACGCTACCCGACATGGTAGGCACCAGCTGATGTGGTGTTAAGATGTATGCAAAGTATAAAAATCCACAGAAGACTTTAAGTACAAACAAAGTGTACAATATCTCAATCATTTTTGCTACAATAAGTTTACTATTACATACACATTTTTAAGGTATAAAACCAGAAGTAACCAAGTGTTTCATTTGGCCATCATAGGATCTTCAGATGTTTTGAATTTGAATGCCTGCAGCTAGGGAATGCCTTCTCTAATTTGCAGCTACATCCCCAACACCAAGCTACCTCTCTCTCTCTCTCTCTCTCTCTCTCTCTCTCTCTCTCTCTCTCTCACACACACACACACACACACACACACACACACACACACACGCATGCATACACATTACCAGCTTGGTCATGAGCTCTGAGTTCCTGAAGCAAATGAGCACTAACAGTTCATTTACAGTTCTCAAGTCCTAGTACATACCTTAGTCCACCTTATCCTTCACTGTCCCTGCCTTAGGGATGAGGAAACGGAAGCTCAGTGAGGGACTCCTCCAAGGGGACACCGCTGGGAAGTCATGGCTTTGTGGCCAGCTGCTCTGACTTCCGGTCGGAGCCTTTTGCTTGCACAACACTGGGAGAGGCTCAAGCAGGGTTCTGGAAAGAGTGGAGTGATGGGAGCGAGGCCTTCGGGCCTGGAGGTTTTCACATAAGGGATTAACTGAGATGCATTCTGATGAATGGACAAGGTTTCCACAGACATGAAGTGTGATGTTTCCAAAGGTGAAAATCGTGGGGGCAGCGGGGCAGAGGCTGGGAGTGCCAGGCATACTCAGGATGCACCGACCAGAGAGAGCCAGGCCACGAGGAAGGAAGTGGCAAGACCTGGAGCAGGAAGAACAGGTTGAATCTTCTCTGGTGAACCAAGCAAGGGCACCAATAGACAAAGTTAGAGGTCAAGAGGGTGACGAGAATCACATTAGAATTGATGAGGGTGTGAAAGGAAGTAGAGAGAGGAAGACTGAACAATAGTCAGGTTATGTTGATGGCTTAGAGCACTGGGGGGTGGGGGGGCAGAGGGAATATGTAGATTACTACTTGATCTCCTTAAAAATATCCATTTGCCGAAACCGGTTTGGCTCAGTGGATAGAGCTTCGGCTTGCGGACTGAAAGGTCCCAGGTTCGATTCCGGTCAAGGGCATGTACCTGGGTTGCGGGCACATCCCCAGTGGGAGATGTGCAGGAGGCAGCTGATCGATGTTTCTCTCTCATCGATGTTTCTAACTCTCTATCTCTCTCCCTTCCTCTCTGTAAAAAATCAATAAAATAAATATATTTTTAAAAAAAATATCCATTTGGATTGAAAAATAGTAAACTTGACCTGGCAACCCCTTAAACTAGTTAAAAACATTAACAAAGATTCAGTCTCTAGAATGAATTAACATTCAAGTAGAAAGATTAGAGAGGCAGGGGGACAGACAGACACATTGGACCAGGAATCGGCCCTGATCCTGCCTCAGCCTCTCGGTATGTCAGTTACTTATCTTGTCAGAACCCACATTTCCTCCTTTGAAAGGTGGGTATGACAAGCCTGTTGTCCTTCCCAAACTGAACACTGCCAGACCAAGGTGACAACTGTGGTATTACAGTTATTGTTAAAATTCCTCCTAACAGCCTGGCCAGCGTGGCTCAGTGGTTGAGGATTGACCTATGAACCAAGAGGTCACAGTTGGATTCCTGGTCAGGGCACATGCCCAGCTTGTGGGCTCAATCCCCAATGTGGGGTGTGCAGGAGGCAGCTGGTCAATGATTCTCATCATTGATGTTTCTCTCTCTCTCCCTTTCCCTTCCTCTCTGAAATCAATAAAAATATATTTTTTAAAAAGTCCTCCTAACCGACAGGAATAGAGAAAAACCCTAAACACTTAAGTAATAAATTGTATCACTAAGCAATGTTTACAAAACCACTAGAGGAATATTTCTAAAACGCTTTATCAGTATTTTTAAAAAAAGGCATAAGCATGTGGTTGATCATTTTTATTTATTTAAAAGAGCATGATTTGATTTACTTTCATAGTCCATGTGATAGAAAAACCAAATTAGAAAGTACACGTAAGTCAGAGATTGTTTTTAACGTTTTTACAGCTAGCTAAATTTATTAAAGCCTATAATTTGTTAATATAGAAATTAATTTGCTAAGTACAAATGAGTAATATACTTTATATTCAAGAATCCATAGATCAAAAAAATTAGTAAGTTCAGTTTCATAAAAAGAAACACTATTTTTAGATGAACAAGTAAGACCCGTAATTCATGTCTGATCTTTGCCTTAGAAAACATCTGTTTTCTTCACTGAGCAGCTAGCCCTATTAATGAATTCCATATTGGCTATTCTAGCTATATAAATTGCCCCTTTTAACTGCTAAATTAATCATATGGCATTATATATTAGCAGCAACACAAATTTGCCCATGAGTTACAGATTTGATTCAAATTAATGCCACCTTCATTTCTAACAGTATCCATTCTGAAAATCAATCTTAGAATTTCAGTTGCTATAATATAAAAAGTGTAGACTTAAAACCAAGTCTTAACACGTGTTGACTGCAAACGCATTTTTATTAAATTTGTCAGAAAGTAAACTGATTCTCACGTTCATTTCCTAAAGGCACAGTAGAGGTGGAGATGGGGGAAAAAATACCAATCTGACTTCACTGTGGAATAAGTAAAGAAAGGTATAAAATGAAAATGACAAGAGTCAGTGCTCATCATACAGTACTTGAAAAAATGTCTTTTAATTCTAATGATCATAATTAAGAACCAAGACAGAGAAATGCTCACGTGTGATTCATTTAACTAAAAAATAATGACTGCATTCCATATCACAGTGTGTGGTAAAAAGCCCGTCTGGTTTCACACTTAGGATACATTTGAAAGGAACAGCCTGCAAAGGTACAGAGAGAGGTTTAAAAATTAATAGTGTGGCTGGAGATTAATAAGGGAGAGACCTGTGTGGAAGACAGAATGGAATGGGATATGTGTGTTTCCTTTGAATGTCACTATCAACAGAAAATAAAAGCAGGCTCCCAATAGGATCGATAGCGGATCCTAATTCAAATGAGTACTTACCCTTCCTTGTAACAAGCACATGAAATGATGGCGCTACCCATGTATCTCTGGCAATAATCACCTAACAGCCTCTAAGTGCTTGTTTTATGAATCCGGCCCTTTCTCAAGAAGGGACGCCGAAAAGTCTTTTAAGCTCCTTCTGAAAAGAATTGACTGCATTGCACTTAAGTTCAAGGGTATTAAAATGTACAGAGGAGAGTGAAAAAGGTGCTCGGTTATAGATTTCAACTTCTTAACTAGAAGACTGACTCAAAATAGATTTTCTAATTTACAATGAATCAAGAGAGAAAACATTCGACCATAGCGAAAGTGGCGCAAATGTATCAAAAACCAAATGAATAAACATTTGAGGAGATTTATTATTAGGAATTGCAATAAATTTCGGAAAGATGAATTGATTTTAGTTAAAAGGTATAACTGACAATTTATTGGGCGGGAAGATGCATTATTTTCCAATTGTTATCCATCTCCAGTAAAACTGATTTGTGTCCTATTGTATTTTATGGAAAAGGAGAGAGCAACTTTCAGGGATTTAGATTAAATGTAGTAATCATAACCAGGCACTGTGAACTATATATCTACTATTAAAGAAGATTTTTGACATTTAATTCTGTAGCAATATTTTGGCTCTGTACCACTCTTCTTAAATCCAATTCCTGCTCCACTTGGCAGACTTCTCCCTTTTAATTTTATGAGGCTTAAAGTAGCGTTTAACCACCCATGCGGTAAATAATGCCGGATTAGAAATATTTAGTGTTTTGTTTCCCTTTCAAGAGTGGTAATCCATCAAATCCAAAAATGTTCTCTAAAATTTTCCTATATTTTTGGCAACCTCTAATATATGATATCATAAAAACTATAAAATTAAATAAAATGCATTACATTGCCAGAATAGATGGGCTTTTCTAAAGAATGGCATTAACCTGAAAGGGCAGGTAAAAATTACTTTGAATCAGAAACGTAACAGTCCTTATTGAGAAACAGACCCCAAAAAGTAAATAAACAAAAAATACGGATTAAAACATGATACTTGATTAGACTCTTAATTTTATTCCTTCTGGTAACAGATCTTAGTAAGTGTGCAAATAAATTTCTAAGCAGTTTAACCATTTAATATCCACTGAAATCACATACTATTGCAAGGCAAAAAATTAGTTTTTTGCCAGGAAAACAAGTATTGAACATCTGAATATACTAGGTACTTGGTTAAGTCCTCCATGAATGTAAAAATAAAGTTTAAGTTTAGTACCTCATGTATGCACACTTGCTCCCAACAAATTTAACTCGTAATTTTTTCATAAAGCGAGGCACCAAATATAATGAACTGATTAACCCACTGAAGTTAATATTTCTAACTATAATTCCGATTAATTGTAAAACATTTTGCTATTTACACGTGAGCTTAGGATAACTATAATTAAAAAGTCTCTTGTTATTAAATCAAAATAACTACCAGAAAACGGACTTCAAACAAAATCAAATTCCAATTCTTTTTTAATTTTAATGTACATGAAATGTTAATTAATTAGTTATTAATGAATCCCAATTATTACAATAATGACATTATAACTGCATTCAGTAGTCTGAGATATAGCAAGGTAATAAAGTAACCTGTCAAATGAATAATTACCTATATTTAATCTATAGATAAAACAAATGGCCGAGAAATGAGTAAAGTCTGTAATTCACTCAAGACACATGGATGCCATACATTAATGGTTAGAACATCTAATTTCTTCACCCATATGCGTATCCTCATCCTCACTTTTAATCAAGTTTATGATTACAACTGTTGTGAAAATTAGTGTAGGTCCTCATACCGTCTAAATGCAATGATTACCTACCAGAAATAAGACGTACAATCTAAAATGATGTGTGTGTGTGTGTGTGTGCGCGCGCATGTGCGCGCACACGCGTGTAAAGGCCCCTTTTCAATCAAGTGCCTGCTTTGCCCTTCACAGTGCTGCGCTGGGAGCTGAGAGCGATATGGAGAGACTCAGAAAGAGCAAGCGCTCATCCTGTCAGCTAGACAGCCAGCCTCTTTAGGAAGCACCCCAATGGGAAGTCAAGGCATTTTAATAGCAAACACCGGCCACAACTACACAATAAGGTGTTCATAGTATACTAGTAACATATAGGGGGCCCCCAAAAATGTATACACAAACTGTGAATAATTATAAAAACAGTGTTTATTAAAATATATTGCATTTTCTCCCAGCTGGCGTGGCTCAGTGGTTGTCGACCTATGAACCAGGAGGTCTCGGTTCGATTCCCGGTCAGGGCACATGCCTGGGTTGAGGTCTCAATCCCCAGTGTGGGGCATGCGGGAGGCAGCCGATCAATGATTCTCTCTCATCACTGATATTTCTATCTCTCCCCCTTTCCCTTCCTCTCTCAAATCAATAAAAATATATTTGAAGAAATACATTACATTTTCAAAATTGAGCTATCAGCAGTTAAAGTGTGTATACACGTTTTGGAGACACTCTGTATGTAACACATACAATAATTTTTTGAAGAAACAGGATGGCTGAAATTTCTTTCAATCAAGGAATGAGTTCGATTAATTTGTATTTCCTAAAACAGTCAATTCCAAAGGCTGGGCATACACCAGTGTTTTTAAGAAGCTGAGGAAGTAAGATTAGGAAAAAGTTGTAATACTAATGAATACTCAGCACATACCATGTGCTAGGAACCACCGGGTATGACATGTTCTTGGGGTTACTGTATAAACATGAGCAGAGGAGTAACAGTACCAAATAGGAAGGTTACCCATGCATGAGTTCCAAAGAGGCAGGGCGGGTAGGTGTGATGTAATTTCAGGGGATGTGTGAGGAGTCAGGGAAGGTTTTGAAGAAAAGGTACAGAACTTGAACTGCTCCTGGAAGGAGAAGAATCGCACAGGAGGAAGAGGTTGTGAGCAAAGGCACAGGAGGAAGGACTATGGCTAAATACGGGACCGCTGCAGAAGGCGTAGTCAGCTCATGAGTAACTACTCCAGGACAGCGATGGATGGAACTGGAAAGAAGGGGCTCATATGACAGATCGGGAAGGAAACAGGACTCAGTGCCGGAGGACAGAGAACACAGACAACTAACATGAGAAGTGAAGAGTGGAAATCCTCCTAGGATCAGTTCACAATTATTAGTCTCTTTTCTTGCTCCCTTTCCCAATTAATTTTTACTAACCACACGGAAAGGTACCAGGGAACAAAGACAGATTGTACTTAGTTTGTGTTCCCAGCTCTCCCCCCACCGAAGGCATCATAATCATCATTACCTGTGTGTGGTCCAACTGACCCAAGAAATCTATGGCTGAAAACACAGTTAAGCAGGACATCAATGTCGCAGTCACCTTCATCCACCCACAAGATGACGTAAAATACTCCTTTAAAATAATTTCTTCTAAGAAATCAGAAGAGTCTATCAGAGATATATGTAAATGACACTGAATGAGATGAAATCTCAGTGGTACTGTATCGTTTTTAAAGATTATTTGTAGATTACATATACCAAAATCTCTACAAATCTGAAAGGCCTCAAAAACACCAAGTATACACTATTAACGATTCCTACGATAATACTGCAACTTAGAGAGAAACACACCTACAAGTTCAGCACTGTACTGACCTGGAATACTATCATGGTGAATTGCCTATCACCAATTGTCTGATTTAAATGGGAAGTTCTAAGAACAAGATGCCATATATAATACTGTTAACACAAGTCATCACTTCTTTGGTATATAAAGAAATCATCAAATTTCTACCTACTCCTCCATTAAATAGTAGTCAATATTTTAGACAATTGAGACTTAACAAAAACTTCACAAGTTTTATTGGCTTCGAATATGTATAAATACCTGTTGGCATGTATCTCTGGTTTGTCATGGACAAACAGACAACAGACGTCTGGTTGGCATTCGCTACCTGTAGCGCACGGAACCCCTTCCATTTACTTCATTGTGAATTCTCCGTTGTTCAAATTGACCTTCAGCTGGAGGATTTGCGGGTGACTTCCATATAGAAAGCACTTGTTAAACACTATTTGGAAGTGTGCTACCCATCATTGATTTTGAACTTTTCTGATATTCGCTATCTGACAGAACTGAAGGCAAATTAGAAAGCTGAGTTTATAGACCATCAGAAGAATTCCATCAGCAACATAAAAGGCAGAAAACCTGACTCCAGGCTCTGAAAAAAGTGAAATGTTTGCAGCATTTCCATTTCCTCTATTTTGATGGGAGAAAAAAGAAGAAAAGAAAAAGAATGGGGCCCCTAGTGATGTCATCACCCTTTTAAGACACAAAAAGGAAAAGGGATCTTCAGTATCCATCGGTGGAGTCAAATGGTGACCATGAGCAGTCTTAACAAAAACAACATTTTAGAACATATTTCAGAGGTTTCTTAGGATGCAAAATGTGTTTTTTTTTAATATATTTTATTGATTTTTTACAGAGAGGAAGGGAGAGGGATAGAGAGTTAGAAACATCGATGAGAGAGAAACATCGATCAGCTGCCTCCTGCACACCCCCTAACTGGGGATGTGCCCGAAACCAAGGTATATGCCCTTGACCGGAATCGAACCTGGGACCCTTCAGTCCACAGGCCGATGCTCTATCCACTGAGCCAAACTGGTTAGGGCAGGATGCAAAATGTTTTTAAATGATAAGCATAATCTTTATTAGAGATATTTTTTAAAAAACCTCAAATGTTTGCAAATTCAATGTTTTTAAAGAGGTTCATTAAAAAGTACATAAATTATTACTTAAAAAAGAAAAAAAAAATCTTAAAACAAGCCATTTCTTTACTAATAACCTAAGAATTTGCATGCAAATACTAAAGTGAAAAAAAATAAAAGGAAGAAAACATGGCATTTCATGCATTTTAAAAAATGTAATAAAGTCCTGACCGGTGTGGCTCAGCTGGTTGAGCTTAGTCTCTTGCACGGAAAGGTCACTGGTTCGATACCCAGTCAGGGCGCATGCCCAGGTTGCAGGTGCGATCCCCGATCAGGGTGCTCACTGGAGGCGACTGATTGGTGTTTCTCTCTCACATCCATGTTTCGTTTCTCTTTCTCTCTTCCTTTCCCTTCCTCTTTCTCTAAAAGTCTCTTTTTTAAAAACCATATTAAAATAAAAAGAAAATGAATTTTTAAAAAATGTAATAGAAAGTCTGGTTGCCCTGTACAAGAAGTAGCCACAAAAACAGGATGACTAATACAATATTATAATGTTAATTTCGGAACATACATTATGATTAAATGTAAGGGGGAAAACCAAAACAGTATACAGTGGGGCCTTGACTTACGAGTGTCCCGACTAACGAGTTTTTCGAGATCCGAGCTGTCTCTCGGCCAATTTTTTGCTTTGAGTTGCGAGCTAAAATTCGTGTTACAAGCCAGCTTCAGATACCCCACCGCTAGTTGGCGCAGCGAACGTCACAGTGAACGCCACAACATCAGCCCAGCATCATGTGTCTCACTCGTTCACTTTTTGATTTGACAGACAAGTAATCTGAGTTACGAGCTCCATCACGGAACGAATTAAACTCGTAAGTCAAGGCCCCACTGTATAAATATTTGGCACCTGTCTTCTTGCTTTAGCTCTGATGTTATAAACAAGGGGCCTTTTTGTGGTTTATTTAGTCCCATGTTTTTCACACTTTTGTGCTTTTCTTTTTTATCCTCACCCAAGAATATTTTTTTCCATTGCTTTTCAGAGAGAGTACTAGTAGAAGGGACACAGGGAGTGAGAGAAACACGGATGTTAGACACATCGACTGGTTGCCTCCCACAGGAGCCCTGACTGGGGCGGGGAGCGAACCCAGGTATGTGCCCTTGACCGGACATCAAACCCCAGACCCCTCCATGCACAGTCCGATACTCTAACCCAGTGGTTCTCAACCTTCCTAAGGCCGCGACCCTTTAATACAGTTCCTCATGTTGTGGTGACTCCAATTTCATTGTTACTTTTCCGATGGTCTTAGGCGACCCCTGTGAAAGGGTCATTCGACCCCCAAAGGGGTTGCGACCCACAGGTTGAGAACCGCTGCTCTAACCACTTAGCTACTAGCCAGGGCACTGTTGTACTTCTTGTTGGTGGCTCCTGTGCTACGTGCCCCCGAGCACAGAGCTGTGTGCGGTCTAGGGTCCCTAGAATGTGGGGCTGCGACGTGCCTGATGGCGAAGATCCGTGTGTTAGTGCACTTTGTTCAGGCCTAAGTTACAGGGTGTCGGCCGTGAGTTCCATGCTAATGAATCGACCTTGTAGATTACATAGGTGCTTTAAAACACAAGTGTACAGAAGACAGGATTATGTGTCCATGGACTGATGAAAATGTCGCGATCAGAGGCTGGCAGGAACCTAAGCCTGTTTCCCTGGGAGCAAGTTCAGCATTCGCTAATTCAGTGTTTGCAGAAACTTTGCAGAACACAACTATGGTGAATAATAAAAATCCCAATCAAAATGTTTGCATTAATGTTTTAGTAAAAAACTCTTCCTTCTGTCATTTCCTTCAAACATCATCAATAGATTTGTGCAGCTTGAGACGGAAACCCTTTGCCTCCACTCTAACAGGTCACAGCCACGTGTGTTTCTCTTCGCACAGAAAAGTAATCTCTCTTGAAAGCAATCGGCTTTCCAATGTGAAAGTCTAAGGGGGCACTGTTTACACATGACTCTTTTGTGGGATTATGATTTTGAAAACTGCATTGTTTAGAATAACATGGACAGTACGAGCAATGACAATAAAAACGCGGCATAGGAATTTTAACATAGCAGCACAAATTGGAACTCTTACCTTTCTTGCCCAAGTCAGATATTTTATTGAAAAAAAAAGAGAGAGAGATTACAGTACTTAAAAATTCAAACACAAGGACAATTCAGGGTTGAGAGAATGAAAACCTGAAAAAGCCCATTGTCTTCAGTAAAATTCTGAATACAAAAAAGGGAGACCCAGGAAACAGTTTATGGCCGAATGCACTAGTTTCATGATAAACACACACACAGAGCACATCTCCATCAAGTGAAACTCAATCACCTTTTTACAATTTAGAGAGGAGAGGCGCTCTTACTATGGCTAAGCCATGTATCATCAATACCATGAAGCTAGCCTATCACTTGTAATAGCTTCTATAAAATACCACAGTGAGACTGCAATAAGCCTAGAAAATGGGCTACAAATCCCAGCGATGCTCAGGCAGGCAGTGAAGCAAAAATAAAAATAGGTAAAACTGAACCAAGAACTGGAGAGCATTCATCCCAATTCATGACTGGGAAGGCAGAGTTCACAGGCCAAGGTTTTAAAGTGACATGTTCAGATCCAAAAGACAGTCATTATACAAAATAAAAGCATTTATGTAATTCGGGGCGGGGGGGGGGGATCGTAAATTCTCAGGGCACAGGACATAGCACAGAAAGCTTACTTACAATTACGAAACACAACATTGTCCCTCTAAAACAGTGGTTCTCAACCTTGGCTGCACATTACAATCACCTGGGAATCTTTTTAAAATCCTGATTTCTGGGCCCCATCCTCCGGAAATTCTGTTTCTTTGTTATGGGGTGAGGCCACAACATGAGTAACAAAGAAAAAGAATTTCCGGAGGATGAGGCCCAAAAATCAGGATTTTAAAAGGATTCCCAGGTGATTCTAATGTGCAGCCAAGGTTGAGAACCACTGCTCTAAAACATCACATTAAATATGCGAAGGTAAAGAGACGCAAAGGTGCACTTGATCGCTTGCGATCTCCCCAGTTTAGACAAATAATCTAAAAGATGCCACACGTTTCAGATTGTAACAACTCTGGGTAAAGGAGATGCCAACTGTCAGTTTCTTTTCCATCATCATATTGAAGTTAGCCATTAAATGCTGAATTAACAATCCACACAGTAATATAAAAATACATGTATTAAATCACAGTTTTCATCAATTATTGGAATGTAACAAAAATAGTCATCATTTTACTAATAACCGTTCAGAAAAACGCAATGACCCGAACATTTTGTATAATGTTCTAAATTCCACCATCGGCAGAGCTGTGACATTGCCCCTCTGCACGGTGACAGCGAGCTCATGCAAGTACTTCTGACACAGTGACACATGCAGTCTGTCATTCTAAGGGCATGCACGCGGCTCTCACTTTTGAACGTGACAACATGATTCAGAGTCGTACAGCATTTGCTGAAATATCAGCTTTCACATGATTTCAATATGCTCTAAGCTGAAAGGATCACTGGGATTGCTTTCAAGTATTGGGCAAAGCGCACAGTTTAAAAGGTAATAGTAAATAATTCTAGCACACACTAGTTATCACAGCGGCTGGTTTAACACTAGGATGATGCTGGCAGTACAATGAATACCATAGTATAAAATACAATGCGTTTTCCATACAGAGCACATTATCCATGTAGGCAGCAAACTTAAACAAAATACAAACTCTGGCAAAAACAAGCAACCTCACCTACTACTCATCCTAGCCCTTGTTAAAATACCCTGAGTAAAAGGCAAATACTTTAAACAATGCTGGTTATAGAAGATTTCTCTAAAAACGAGCCTTAAATGTGAATGTGTCGCCATTTTTTATTTACAACAGTCAGATAATGTAGAAACGAGCTCTTCACCGGTCACGATATAAACATTGAGGAATACTTCTGTGACATCCGGACATTTTAAATTCTCTAGCTTTTGTCAGCAGTTTAGCAAAACAGGTGATAGATACATAAATGGTTTCAATATTTTAAAAGTCATAAAAGAGAAAAATATATAAAATGTACAGTAGTTTCTACCCACCCCGGGCCCACCTAGGTCCCTAGAAAGCCGCCCAGCCAGGTTCGCTTGTGACTAAAGGAAGATCCCAGGCCTCCAGCAAACAGGCCCATCTTTCCATCAGGGAGGCTCCCACTCACTGGTACTCCTCCAGGGGAGAGGACAGGAGCCAGGGTCCCTCGAGTGCCATTCCCCAGATGCTCAAAACGTAACTAATTTATGAGCATGAGCAGATTTGGTTTATAGGGGAATCTCACTGGTCCAGTTTGGAGCCTACAAAAAAATGGATTGTTTTTAAGTATAACATTGGAATACGAATAGGGGATGAGGATGTGGCTTTTTATTCCACAGAAATGGATACGTTTCCAAACATAACAAAACTCAGACAGAAAGGCATGCCTACCATTGAAGGTGGGGTCCCTCCAGACTTTTTAATATTCTTGGAAGGCATTCCACGGAGGCGACTGAGTCTAGCTTGGAAACCTGGAAAATCAAAGACCCGATTTAGGAGATCCTATGATCACGGGAGCATAGGACAAGATCCTGTCAATTACAGAAGTAAGAAAGTTGGAGGAGGGAAAACATCTCGAATGGTAGCAGGGGAAAAGGCAAAACTCATACTTAAAAGATCTGAACGAATGGCGGGTCGGGTTCCAGTGTGGTCAGCATACAACTATCGACTATTTACATTTCTTTCCTCTCGATCCCCTTTCTGTCATCCCAGTGTGTTCACGATGGGCCTTTCTAACAGTCTGAAAGCATGAAAGTGTAGCTTGAGGTTCTTTCATGCCCATTTCAGCCTGTCCTCCCTCAACGACTATCCCTAGACTGACCAAGCCCGCCGGATGCGACATGCTACTGACCTCTTCTCGCGGGATGCGACATGAGGGGGAAGGAACCCGTTAGGATACTTTCAAAGACGGGGTCTGGCAAGTGTCTGTCCAGCTCGCTGGGATCTTCCTTCTCCCACCAGGGAATGACCCCCGTGATGCCACACGCTCCGCCCGAGTCCTTTTCGTAAAACCAGTCACTCTGCTCATCGTCACCTGTGCAAACACGAGAAATGCCCCCAAGACTCAGCTGTGTCATCTCAACAGGCACAGGGGTCAGGTTAATGTTTAAAAAGCACAAGACATCAATTAAATATGAATTTCAGATAAATGGTTACTTTTTAAAAATATGTTTGTGTTTTCTTTTATTGATTTCAGAGAGTTAGTGAGAGAGAGAGAGAGAGAGAGAGAGAGAGAAACATCAATGATGAGAGAGAATCATTGATCGGCTGCCTCCTGTACCTCCGCTACTGGGATCGATCCTGCAGCCTGGACATGTGCCCTGACTGGGAATTCAACCCTGAACCCTGACCTCCTGGTTCACAGGTCGACACTCAACCACTGAGCCATGCCGGCCAGACAACAATTACTTTTTAATATAAATACAAGGTGTGGCAAAAGTAGTGTTATAGTTGTGAGTACACAGAAACAGTTTATTCTTGTATTATTATTAATTAATTAGTGTATTATTGTCCACATAAACTGTAAACCTACTTTTGCCCACCCTGAATATAGTACTTCTACAGAATTTTTAGTCAAAATACTGCATGGGACACACTTACTTAAAAAAATAATTTGTTATTTATCTAAAATTCAAATTTAACCGGAGATCCTGTATTTCATCTGGCAAGCATATAAATAGTCCATAAAAAACTTTTCATTCTACCCACAGCCCTACTTAAAAAATGTCTTTAACACTATAACAAGAATTTCCATTAAAAAAAAGATAAAATGTTATGTGTTAGAACCAATGTGAAAAGCTAATCGTTTGGCAAAACTGTAGGGAAATCCAAGGCAGTGACTACCCACCCCACGTGAAGGAAAAACAAGCCTTAATCGCCTGCTGGGAATGAAAAGATATAAGACTACAGAGTTTGTTCTTTGCAGCAGATAATGGTATATATTAGCTTAATTTCATGATTTCTATGGAGTGTAAACGGGGGAAACAATCATGAACAGATGTGACTAAGTGAAATTAATCTAATTAAGTTCATTAAGAAATGGTTGTGAAAAAGGTGATTTTAAATGAAAAGTGACAATGCCACAGAGTTTACAATAAAACTGCAAATGACTACAGCGATGTATTTTTAAAACACAACACTATTCACAGTATATTCGAGAACATCCGAGAAGATAATGATGGATCAATGTAAAATTCAATTTGAAATGTGCCAAAGGTGTGAATCAACAGTATTTTGGGTATGTGTGTGTTTTAAGAACAATAGAGAGATGTATAAAAAGACAGTAAATACTAGCATAGTATTCTAAGCCACTCAATGTTTTTCAAAGATTGGTAGGCTTATCAAAATGTTACTTTAAAAAGTTTTTAATTTAATTTCATTACCAAAGTCAACATTTGTAATATAACTTTGGGGAAACATGTATTTTAATAATAATTTAGGTATATCTTAGTCCCAAGGTCCTACCATATTTCAGCAGAATCTCAAGTTTAAAAAGTCTATGGTTTTTAAAACAGTTATATATCTATTTATCCAGGACTAATGGTTCATAAGTAAGCAAACCATGATTATGTAATAATAATTTAAAGCAATAAATTTCATTGTTTTCCTTGGAACTTACTAATGTCCTCTAAAGACTCTCAGGAAATGAAATATTCCTGATTAAGTATTTGCATGTACACCTGCTGATATTTTCCTTCCAGAACAGGTAGTTTCACAATAAGGCTATGCTAAAGTAGGAATATCTCCAGGAAGTTTCAAAAATAAAAACCATCTAAGTGGTGAAACATTACTGTTGAACAGGTTACAATATTGAGCTTATGAAAATTGTCTAATCACAAACTAGACAGGACGCCTAAATGTCACAGCTGAATAAAAATGACAGATGACTTGCACATCCAACCTCAGAAATGCTTAAACAGACCGAAATACATTTGAATCAGGAGGAGAGTGGGGACCAGTGTCTTGTGAACTTGCTACAAGAGACACAACGGAAAGACTGCAGGCCTTCTCAATGAAGAAAATCCTCCCGTCATACCATTAGCTCCACATCCTCGCTTTGGGGATAATCAATTACTTCAGGTCATGAAGACAGGATGCTCTCCTCGAACGCCAGAGAACAACCCCACTCCACTCAGTAGCGTGTGTAAGGTAAAAGGATTGCAGTCCTCAACTTACGAAATGACTAGTAAGAAGTGAAACTTTGCAATGAAGACGCCCCCCCCCCCGCACCGCCCCCCCCCCCCCCCCCCCCCCCGTGCGAAAAAATGACATTTCAGTACCTTGCCTTCCCTCATCGTTGGTAAACAAGCCAGCATCCGTGCTGCTGAGGCTGCTGGAATCGCTGCAAGGAGGGAAGAGAGAAAAAAAAGATCAAAAGGACAATTGATCTCCCCGTTGTAACATTTTAAAGAGACGAGGCAGCTCAGGGGTGGAACTGGATGGAGCCTGACAAAGATCTGAAAGGAAACGAGATGGTTTTTGAAAATCTCCAACTGCAACTATCCTGGTTCCATTCACAACAGGGCATATTATTTTTGGCACATAAAACCCCAGGCATCTAATGGGACCCTGTCAGTAAGCCAGATGTGACTGCAACGAGGTGCTGACATAATGGATGTGTTTTATTATCTGCTCTCATCAAATGCTCACCACTGCCTTCTCACGCCATGCGATTCGGCCTGAGCCAGAACACCAGTGCTCAACAGAACAGGCAAGTCTCAGTCAGAGGCAGCCCGAGCCTCTCCCCAGCACCTGACATGCAAGGGCCGGGGCTGAAATGACTTTTCGCACCCACATCTGCAAATAGCCTGAGAAGGCATCACTGAAGAGTTCACAACCACTCTCTTACTTGGCAAGGAAGAAAAAAATTGACAGCGGAAACAATCCCTTATATCAACGTTAAGGTCCCTCTGAGCAAACACGGAGCAAAAAGGAGTATTTCCACCATAAAGGAGGGAGCAGGCAAAAGTAACAGGTGCTCATGACTTCCACTGAAGTTTGAGCATATGACAGAGTCAAAACGAACACACAAATTAAAACAGACAGTGGACATTCAAATGAGCCGAATCAGCTGTCACTGTTTGTCCCAATAGCAGCAATGCTTATGTGATACTATAGTTTAAAAAACATACAAAACAAGTCACATGATAAGAGAGGTTCAGCTTCTAAATAAATTGAATATGTTCTTTAAAAATTCTCATGTCCTCCCCTCTGACTATAATTCTTAATTTTCCAATCAGAAAATTACCCCAGCTGATCCAGTAACATGTAGAATTCCAGTAGCCTAACTTATTTAAAAAAACAAACATCCCAACCAGTTTTAAAATATTTAAATTGAGATTTTAGGGTTAAAATTATAAATGATATTTAGATCCAAATATATTTTCTGAATAGAAAATATTTATTAAAAAAAATAAATATAAACATAAAAAAATATATATAAGTGACACATTTTCCCAAGGAACTCTAAATTAGTATCTTTCCCTCTAACTTTCTTCAAATTAAGAGAATCTATGGAGCTCCCTGTACTGCACAAGTTTTAATGAAAGAAAATAAGACTTTTTAAGAGCATCAAATGCATGGTTTCTTATTTACAAACTTATATACTCTTCTTTCTCTCTCTTTAAAATATATTCTTATTGATTTCAGAGAGGAAGGGAAAGGGAGAGATAGAAACATCAATGATGATAGAGAATCATGGATCAGCTCCCTCCTACACGCCCCGTACTGGGGATCGAGCCCACAACCTGGGCATGTGGCCTGACCTGGAATCAAACTGTGACCTCCTGGTTCATGGGTCGATGCTAAACCACTGAGTCACACAGGCTGGGCTCAATTCTTATTTATAAATTCATTCCAAGGACATATACAGCTTGAAAAAGTTTGGAAGTAGTTTCAAAAAAAACTAGCTTTTAAGTTACAAGAAAACAGTTATTGAAGAAAGTTTAAATTAAAAGAAAAAAAATTGTTTTAATTTATTCAAGAGTGGGAACATCCTCCATGAAAATGTGTACCTTGACTGTGGATGGCTGGGTGGCCTTATCACACCTTAGGAACTCACATGCTTTTTACAATGAAAAGAAAGAGAGTTTCATCTAATTTCTCTCCCAAGGTAGATGTCTGTCAATAGAAGGCGGACATCAATAAAAGGAGGGGCTTGCACAATCAATCCAGAAAGCCAGCAATCTATGAATAATCCAGAACCGAGTATTTATCTCCTCTGCCACACACCCTCCCTCCCAGCCAGTGAGCAAGATAATTACTCTCAAGTCAAGCTAAGTGCCCCCCAGTCACAGTGGCCCAATGCTGACATACAAAGCATACAAATAATTCTCCCTCTGATATAAAAATGACAACTTTCTTGGAAGAAAAGCAGATGCTGTAAATTTCTCAAAGCCTTCCTGAAACATTTTTTAAAATAATTTTTACTTCTTTAGAAAAACTGCATACATGGCAAACCATCTGTAATAAAAGGCCCATTCTATAAAGTTTTACCAGGTCCTACTCATATCTGCAATCATAATCATATTTACAGACAAATATATATTATATACATGCTAATACAGTACTAATATATATTCCATAGCTCACAATCCACACGATAATAATGCCAGTCCTACAAATTAAAAAATCAAATACTCTTGCCCAGACCATCAGTAAGGAATGTTTTTTCTGCATCACAATCCCGCATTTGGTTTTAAGGACACAACTGAAAGGGTGAACAGTGTCAATACTTTCTCATTTCCTACAAGTAGCATTAGTTCTGTGTCACAGAAAAACGACCACTTACCTTTGGATGCTGTTAAAACAAGACTTATCACTGTGCTTTACCTGCTTTCCAGAACCGATGGTTTAGACCAGTAGTCGGCAAACTGCAGCTGGCGAGCCACATGCGGCTCTTTGGCCCCTTGCGTGTGGCTCTTCCACAAAATACCACGTGCGGGCGCGCACATACAGTGCGATTGAAACTTCGTGGCCCGTGCGTAGAAGTCAGTATTTTGTGGAAGAGCCACACTCAAGGGGCCAAAGAGCCGCATGTGGCTTGTGAGCCGCAGTTTGCCGACCACTGGTTTAGACCAAGCATGTCAAACTCGCAGCCCACGGGCCACATGCCTTGTTTATTTGGCCCATGTTAGCCTTGGGGTTTGACATGCTTGGGTTAGACTAACCATCAGAGGATCACTGCTTTTCTCCTTTGTCCAATGACAAGTTCAGGGGTTCCAGACAGTGAGGTGGGCTTTACAATTCACAAGTGGTCAGAATTCCTAGCAAGTTAGACTTCAAATGCCAAGCCACACAGGTTGAAGTGCTATTAACTCTTGATTCTCAATAATCAGAATAAACTGAAAGCCCTGGCCAGTGGGGCTCAGGTGGTTGGGCGTCATCCTGTGCACTGGAAGGCCGCCGGTTTGATTCCCAGTCAGGACACATGCCCTGGCTTTGGGCTGGCTTTCCGGTAGGGGGTGTGCAGGCAGGAGGCAGCCTATGGATGTTTCACTCTCTTCCTCTCCCTCTCTCTCTCTCAAACAAACAAACAAAAAACCAAAAAACAAACAAACAAAAAAGCAGCAAAAAAAATCTTAAAAAAAGTAAACTGATAATTTGTGAAACTAAAGAGAACCAATACTAAAACTCTATAATTAAATAATTATAAACCCAATTCTAAGAATTACCAATGTGCTATTATCCAAATGTACATCCTTTCCCATTGAAAATCTATTCCCTTTTCTCTTTGTAGCTGAAAATTAAGTCATTATGACACAATCAAAAGGCCGTGTAAAATCAAAGAAGCAATTCTGCTTTGGGCTGAACATCATAAATTATGAGCAACTATGACCATGGTTCAAGAGGAATGTCACTACCATTATTATAAATTATCATTATTCTAAAAAAAGAGAATTAATTAAAATACAAAACACATCCAACCACAGCACCGTACCCACCCGCCCTTCTATGTAGCAAACAGGAAAGCCACCTTTCACTCATGAGCTCGTCGGACACCTTCTGCTCTTCGTATTCCATCTTGTCCTTGGTCTGGCTCAGCTCCTCGCTGTCTAAAACCACGCCTTCGTCTTGGGTTTTGGGTCCCTGCCTGGGGACCCTCAGTTTCCGCTTCTTGACTTTGCTTTTGGCAAACTCCGGGTACTGGTACGCCCGGTCCTGGTCCATGTCCTGGTCCCTGCAGCCGTCGGGGGGCTGGGTCATGGGGCGCTTGCACGCGTCCTGCGGCAGGTCCAGGGCCATGCGCTTCACCTTCCTCCGGCGCCGCAGGCTGCGGCTCCCCAGGCCGTCCAAGGCCAAGTCCGCCTCGTGCCACAGCGGCCGCTTGCCCCGCACGCTGCTGGTCAGGGTGGACGCCGGCCTGCGCTTGGCCACCAGCATCTGGTCGTCGGAGTCGCTGTGATCTTGCTTATGGCTGGCGGGGTTCTCCCTGTAGTCCTTGCTCGGCTCCTCCAAGCTGGAGTCGGAGCCCTCGCTCAGGCCGTGGCCGGCCTCCCAGGGGTGGTGCGCGTTGTAGGACCTGCGCTTCCTCCCTCGCCTTTTCCGGGCCTGGCGTTTCAGGGGGCAGGACAGGCTCCGGGCGTGGTCCCCGGTCTCCGCAAAGCCGCCGCGGGCCTGCTCCGAGCTCTCCTCCAGGGCCGACACCAGATCGTGCACCAGTTCTTCCATCGTCCGGCTGAAATGCCTGGGTTGTTCAAGAAAGAAAAAGGGATCAACAAAGCCGTCAGCATGAGCCATGTTAACCTGGCGTGTGACCGCTGACGGCTCGGTCTACATCTGACCATAATTAATAGTTATGACAAAGGAATGTTCAAAAGCGATTTAATGTTCCTCTCCAAGGTATGAGAGCTTTAAATATACTGACTCGTGTTAAGCTCTTTTTTCTTGTAGAAGTTCTTTGATTAAACACAGGAGTTAGGTCAAGACAGAGTGAGCCTATCAGCAATGAAAGGTCTCAGGAATTTTATGTCTTTCCTGGGTGACTATGGAGAAGTTACTTCTGCCTCGGAAGCTGAGCTTTAGTCTATGCCTGGCCTTGCCTAGGGCCAGCTTTCCGGGATGGAAACAGAGAGAACTTTCTCAGCCCCCACCCCACACAGGCCTCTGCTCCCCACACACCCTGCAGTCCCCGCCAGGACAGGCCAGGGAGATGGAGAGACTGACGGGCCTTTAAGGTTTGTAATACAGTGGGGCCTTGACTTACGAGTTTAATTCGTTCCGTGACAGAGCTCGTAACTCAAATTACTCGTATGTCAAATCAAAAGTGAAGGAGTGAGACACGTGATGCTGGGCTGATGTTGTGGCGTTCACTGTGACGTTCGCTGCGCCAACTAGCAGTGGGGTATCTGAAGCTGGCTCGTAACCCGAATTTTAGCTCGCAACTCAAAGCAAAAAAATCGGCCGAGAGATGGCTCGTATCTCGAAAAACTCGTTAGTCGGGACACTCGTAAGTCAAGGCCCCACTATATGTGAAAAGAGTTTAATCAGACGCAAGGCATATATTCACACCACACTCATCTCAGAACCCAGGGACACAGAAACTATGTTCAAATTCAACGGGAGCCTCGCTGTTCTAAAATGGCCCATCATTTTCCTTAGCGTTCATCTGAAAGTCTCTTGGCCTTTTTAAATTATTACTTTAATAAAAATAAACAGAAACCGTTGAACTGTGTCATCAGTGAGGAAATGATCCGCTAGCCGGCAAGGATAGACATCTGTGTTCTTTGGGAATGTTTAGAAATTACACTGGTCCTTCTGGAACCAACTCTGGAAGATTCTAGATCAGCCGATGGACAGAGGGCCCAGGACTCTGATTTTATTTCTTAAACATGACAGGTAATTCAAATATGAAGATCATGAACAATCACATTAACAAGATACTCAGGATTTAGTTAAGTGAATGTGTCAGGTAAGGGCATACTATTGAAGGTGGTTTAAAGGTTTCCATACATATGGATGCTAAGACGCTACAGCAAGATCAGTGAGGTGCCTAACCAGGATTTAGGTAGAAGGTGGTAGAGGAAAAAGGAGTTGAAAGAGTCACATTTTAAAATTAAATAGTCCCCGGTCCCACAAGTTAGTATGAACACAGCAAGAGCACATCAGTACACCCAGCACATTTTGTCTCCCTTCCTTAACAAGATATTGCAGAGTGAAACATTTCAAGAAAGGTCCACAGAAGAGAATATAAGATGGAAGTGTTCTAGAAGTACTTAGGGAATCAACATATTCTAATTGTAGATTACACAATTTCTACCGTCTATAGCAGGGAGGGGTAGGCACACTTTTCCATAAAGGGCCTGATGGTAAACCTTTTAGGCCCTGCAGGTTAGTGGGTTTCTGTCAAAACTATCAACCTTCACCATCATAAGGGGGAAAATACCTCAGGCCATACGTGAGCGAATGGGTGTGGCTGTGCTCTAATTAAATTTAGTTACAAACCAGGTGATGGCAGGCCATGGTTTGCTGACTCCAGCTTTATAGACTCTCTGTAGTTCATAATTTCAGACACTCACAAGTTCCCGATAAAACTTTCAACTTTGTCTTTTCGTTTTAATGAGAACCTAAAAACAAACATCTTGTGATCCCACTGGACCTACCACCTATGAGGCAGCGCATACACAACGCTTGACAAACCACAGGTGCTTGACAAATCATAGATGTGAAAAAAAACAAAAACTGTTGGGTGAGCAAACTAATGAATGACCAAATAAATGAACAAACAGCCAAGGAAAAATATGACTTGACTACAAATTTAGCAACCCAGGTTTCAAAACTTCTGCCACATTAACGAGACACTCTAAGTCAGTGGTCGGCAAACTCATTAGTCAACAGAGCCAAATATCAACAGTACAAACGACTGAAATTCCTTTTGAGAGCCAAATTTTTTAAACTTAAACTATATAGGTAGGTACGTTGTTATTAACTTAGTTAGAGTACTCCTAAGCTGGCCTTTGCTAAAAACGTCCTCAATCTGATGGAGGTACGTTCGCTGAGGTCGACCCCTTCCAACTCTCCCATCCACACTCATCTTGTGTACTTGTTTCGTCTGTCTCCTTTCGTTCATCCTCTCTCTATGTCCAAACCATCTCAACATGCCTTTCTCAGTCCTCGACATAACATCTTCTTTCACTCCACAACGTTCCCTAAAATTAACTTAATAAACTTTACTTAAAGTTGTAAGTCAACTTCGCACTGTACGTGCGCGCCTGCATGGTATTTTGTGGAAGAGCCACACTCAAGGGGCCAAAGAGCCGCATGTGGCTCGCGAGCAGCAGTTTGCCAACCACTGCTCTAAGTGGTTAGTTAATAAGTGTGTCAGGTAAGGGCATACTATTGAAGGAGGTTTAAAGGTTTCCATAAATATGGATGCTAAGAAGCTATAGCAAGATCAATGAGTCATATGCCCAAAATCATACCGGCCATTGCTTTGATTTCTAATTGCTGAAACAGAAACTTGACTCAAACAAACCTGACAACATGAAATTAAAGACAATATAAAAGAGTCGTTAATTAAAAATGAACATTTTTCACTCTGCAGTTTTGCAGACCGAAAAATATATATATAATAAAAATACCAAATAGGAATGGAACTATAGAAACAAAGGTACTGAATCAACAGTTTACTTCAATGTTTTTTAAAAACAAAGCCACATCAAGTTAGATAGTATTGTTCAATATGCTAATTATCAATAACTTAATTTTAAAATTTGTTTAGTTCAATCTTTAAATATACTTCCTCCAAAACCCCAGAAATTGACTTTAATTATAAATTATTAATAATGTAAAAATAAAGAAAAGTGTATCTTAATACTAAATGTTATTTGTCCACCAAATGAATCAAATTTTAAAAAGTTAACATTAGATTAACCAATTTAGATATACTTTGGATCCTAATTTCAAAAATGTATGTGAGTGATGAGGCAGGAAGTTGCAGACACTCAAGCTATTATAACTTTCTTTATAAAAACATAATATGCATCACTTATAAGATTAACTTGAACAAAACGTATATATTCCTTTCCCAACACATAAAAAGTCACAGGATCTTTATTATTTAATTGTATAAAACTTTTCTTCTTTAGGCTTCCTTACTATAAAATATAGTTATTCTACTTTGCAAATTAAATTAACAAAGAGATAAATTACCCAATTGGTGCCTAAAAGCAGTAGTCAATATGAGAGTTAAATACATCAGGAATTCCAGTTGGTTAACAAATCCAGGCATATTCTTTCCAGTTCACATATTCCTTAAGATATTGTACATTATTCCTTAAGATATTGTAGATTACATAGGCAGTATATGTGGATTGTTTAAGAATTTTTGTAAATATACTGGAATCATACTGCAAATATGACACTTGGGCACGTTACTTAAGTTATATTTGCCCCTCTCACCATCTATAAAATGCAATAATAAAAATAAAATCTCAAAAGATTTTACATAAGATGATATGATATGTATGTAAAACCTCCCAACAAGTAACAACTTGGTAGTACCCATCCCCATGGGCACTGGGATCTCACCACGGGCATGAAACTTACATGCACAGTATAGTAAATGTCCCATCAATGAATAAAAAAAAAAGTCCAGTAAGAAATGATGAATGACAGGATGGCTGCGCAGATAAACTAGAAAATAAAGGTTCCAGTTGTCTGAAACACATTCATTCTGCAAAATCAAGCATGATTTTAAGAATTTCATTCAAAATTATTAAGTGCTAGGCACTATTTGATACTCTGGCGTCATACGGGTGAGTTGTATGCTGCCAGATGAAAATAGGGTAGGCTCTTTCAAAGAGAACTGTATTATAAAGAGGTGCCTAACCAGGGTTTAGGTAGAAGGTGGGAGAGGATGGAGTTGAAAGAGTCATATTTTTCAATTAAATAGTCACCTGTCTCACAAGTCAATATCAACACAGCAAGAGCAGACCAGTCTACACAGCACATTTTGTCTCCCTTCCTTAACACAGAGCTTGAATAGTGAAACATTAAGAAAGATACCCTGGAGATGTTATTCTGGGTGATGGAAGTGTCTTATATTTTGTGGGGTGTGGTGGTTGCACAGTATATCCACTGCCAAAACAAAAAATACTAAACACATAAGACATATATGTCTTACCCTAAGCTAAATGACATCACCATTGTAAAAAAATAAAATGTGCTCCCTGCTTTTCTGAATGGAAAATGTGAGAATTTAAAAGCAGCACAATCTATAATTCATTATAAAATGAACTACAGGATGATCTGATCACTTTCCAAACAAGATATTCTTTTAACTATTCAGATGAGAAATTACTGGGATTCCCTGTGTTCTCGATTGTTGCCTGATCTAGGAATGGACATACTTTTTTTTTTAGCCACATTTCACCTGTTGCTCCACACTGGCTGTTTGAGAATTCATTGTCTGTGGGAAATCTGCTTGTTTGTTTCACTGCTCGCCTTGGGTACGCTTGGAGGAAAAGATCATGGGAAGAAACAGGACAGGCATGGGCATTTTCAACTAGAAATCCGGCCCCCAGCTCTAGGACTGGAAAATGCAGGGCGATGTTGGACAGGTCACTCCAGGATCCTGTGCCAGTAATAACCTTCTACCACAGGGCTGTCCTAAGGACACAGTGGGAGCACTTGGAAGAGTCCAAGCAATATATCACGCAGTGGTTCTCAACCTTCCGGCCCTTTACATACAGCTCCTCATGTTGTGACCCCCAACCATAAAATTATTTTCGTTGCTACTTCATCACTGTCATGTTGCTACTGTGATGAATCGTCATGTAAATATCTGATAGGCAGGATGGTCTTAGGCGACCCCTGTGAAAGAGTCCTTCGACTGCCAAAGGGGCCGCGACCCACAGGTTGAGAACCGCTGTAAGTGACATGGGTTGACAAGACACTGTAGCGGTAGTCAAGCCCCAGACTTCATCCTGGCAAGTACATGTCCTTAGGGAACTCCGTATCTATCTCATTTGAACTGGAATAGAATGTTCAAGGGACAGAAACGGGTTACTCCCACTCCAAAAAAGGGGGTGGGGGGCGGGGCGCTGGGTGGGTGGGGTCGCTTCCTCTACCAAACTTCCAGAACTCTAGATCCCTGGAATGTGATCTGCTGTGACCTAGTCCATTTTAAAAGGTAGATGCGGGCGTTGGGCCTGGCTCAGACCCATGCTTCCGGTCCCTAAGCGTGTCAACCATCACTGGGAAGTGACCTGCCCAGGGGTACGGAAAGCTTGGCTCCTAAAATGCCGCGGCGTGTCAGGCGAGCCACCAGCCGGAGTCTGCCGAACGCCCTCCCCGAGCTCCAGTACACCCCCCGCGGACCGCGTGCATCCCTGCCTGCGGCCCACCCGCCCCCGCTCCCGCCCCCTGCCACGCCAGGTACGGCGGCCTCGGGCCGGCATCCCCGTCCTGTGTCTCCTCCCCAGGGCCGCCCGCCTCACCAGCGGTTCCCGGCGGCTGGAGCTCCGATCGGTGGGCGCCCGGCGGCCCCGAACATTAACGACACCCAGGAGCCTGGCCTCGAGGCTCAGGCCCGAGAACTACCTCCAATCGGCGCAACCCCAGCGACTGGCGCCGAGCGGTTCAGCATTTTGAGCGGAGCTTCCGGGAACCCGATGGAGGCGGAAACCGGAAGTCGGAAGCAACCACTCGTCCTCTCCCCCCCATCACCACGCTGTCTGCCTCACCTGGAATCGCCTGCTTTGACTCACAGAGGCAACGAAAGTAAATTTTTATTCTACTCAAAATATACTGTTTTTTTTTCTAATGTTTTAGAAACACATAGGGTGGGGAAAAATGGAGGAAACCAAAGTTGGACCCCCCTGGATCTGCCTGATGGTTTGACCCGGTTGCCTTGGAGACCGGTAGCAACATCAGTGGGAGAGCCGACGCCGGAGGCGATGGCCTCGCTAGCCCGGCTGCAGGCGCGGTGCGCGCTCTTAGGACATCAGTACTACTTTAGGAACAGGTAAGCCATCCACGGGGACCGCTCAGCGCTGGCTTGGACTGTAGCTGTTTTTCAGCAGAGGTTTCCTAACAACAAGTTTTCTCATTCAAGAAGTAGAAGCCTGCCCTTCATTTGTTGGCTGCGAACATAATCACAAGTTTAAAAGTAGTAGTACCATACAGGGGATTATCCTTAGGGAGTGGAGGGGGGCGTAGATATCAGCTTGAGATGATTTAAGTAAAAGCCCGGCGTAAATAAAATTGTGAAATGGGGTGTTGGTGTTTTTTTTTACACCGTCACTCCTCAGTTGGATGAAAAGAGCTTTAATAACCTGATGTAGGTCACCTGGACTCCCCTGTCTGGGTGAGCTAGTGTGTCCCCCATACCTGGGAATTGGTGCCTCCATTATTTCAAAAACATCATTGAACTCTGTTCTGTGACTCGTTTGTCTCCGTAAGTGGACAGTATCTAAACTATTTGGGATAATTAGTATCGGTATATTAATTAATAGGAGAGGGTTTACTGGGCACGTGGGCGATCATCACAGCACAAAGTATAGATTAGGCATAGTGTCTGCCTTTAAGGAGGTTGACATCCTTGAGACCTAAGAGTGAAATGATATTCAAAAACTAGTAATTTTACACATCAATATATCTTATAATAGAGGACAGCTAGTATTAGTATTTTATTCCTGGTATCTAAAATAGTTACAAAGTATATGATAATGAGAAGGAAAAACGATTGGGTTTTTAAGCTAGTATTTATTCAGTAGCTAATACATGGAATTCAGAGTGAGCACAGTATGTTAATGTGCAAAATGCATAGTTTTTGCATATTAACATATTTAACCACACATTTTTTCATTTCCTATTTATTGTCAGTTAATTTGTGGCCATTGATGGTGCACAGGAATATAGTGTTATCCAGGGTTATAGTGCTTATTTCTAGTTGATGATGAAGTGTCTAGGAACTTCCAGCTTTTTCTCGATGTTTTATTACATTCCCATTAATACTTTTGGTCTTTCATCATTAATAATTCATTTAGTATTCATTGTGATAATACTGATCATAATAAATTTATTTCAAATTCATGCTGATGTCATATTTTATTCACTGCTATAGGATTTTCATCGTAATTTGGAACTAATTAATATACCATTAAAATAAAGTGTTACCCACATTTTTCATTTTAAACATAAAATGTCTAGCAGTTCATGACATATTGTATGAGTATTCAGCAGCCCAGTGGTAATCCAAATATCTGTAAATTTCATTTTTAAGCAGTTTTTAAAATAGGAGCAACAGATAAATGTGTATAGAAGTCAAATTTCAGCACATAAGTTAAAACTTAGTAGTAAGTGAACTACTAGATATTTTTAAAATGTTGCCCTTTAAGATATATAGTTCTAATAAGTATAGGACAATACTTGTGCTTGGATTTATATACATTATTATTTATAACTCCAAAATGAAACAATTTAATTTTGCTCTTGACTATGTATTATATGTTAGCATTATTACCAGGAGATATTAGAATACATAAACTCAAAGTAGATAATTTGATTGCTTATCTTTTGCATGTCTAACAACAATTATAAGTAAAGGGTAAGTTCAAACTACACATTAGTTCAAAGGACATATAGCTGTATCTATACACCTATTCATACTTTTCCACCCTCTTTTGCAAAGGTAGTCAGTGCTAATTATTGGTGGGAAAGAAGAGACAGCTGTGCTCAGTCATTTAAATAGAGACCATTAGGAAGAAGGAAAATAGATCTACTGTGATATTAAATGTTAATGGCAACAGTGGGTTAAATAACCTTAAGAAACCATTTAATCCTGTTATCATGACTTTCACTTCTCATCAGCCTTATTGAGTGAAGTTATTCTTTCCTTATCTTCCGCATGCTCTTCTTGGTTGTTGTCTTTTTAAAATATGGTTTTATTGATGAGGGAGGGAGGGAGGGAGGGAGAGAGAGAGAGAGAGGAGAGAGAGAGAGAGAGAGAGAGAGAGAGAGAGAGAGAAAGGGAGGGAGGGGGAGAGTGAGAGAAAGAAGAAGAAGAAAGAAGAAAGAAAGAAAGAAAGAAAGAAAGAAAGAAAGAAAGAAAGAAAGAAAGAGAGAGAAAGAAAGGGAAAGGGGAGGGGAGGGGGAGGGGGAGGGGGAGACAGAAACATGGCTGCCTTCTGCAGGCCCTGCACTGGGGATCGAGCCCACAACCCAGGTATGTGTTCTGCCCAGGAATCGAACCATGACCTGATTAATAGGTTCACGCTCTACCACTGAGCCACACTGGCGGGCTGCACTCTTGCACATCTGGATCACTGCCTTTGATGCAAATTTTGGTTCCTCCCTCTGCTTTTGTGGTTCCTTTTCAGTCAGACTTTCTGGGTAACTCTCCTGCTTACCTAGAACTCTCATCCACCTCCTTGTTTCTCCAACTATTTGTCACTGACAGCTTAACAGCTCATCCTATTTTTCTTTCTGTCAGCCAACATCATAGTATTGTCTAAGAATTTTTATTGTTTCATGTCTTTTTACTTTCTATTCTGTTTTTCTTCTAATTATGATGAATAAACGTAATGAAGTCTATATACTTAACATAACCTACAATGACAACAAAAAAATAACCTCTCTCCAAAAAACATAATTCTGAGGGAATTGCGTTTAAAATCAAGAAATAAATGACTGGCCATTCTTCATTCACTCAGCAAACATAAAGTGCTAATTATGTGCCCAGCAGCATTCTGGGAGGGAAATCCCTCTGTAGCCCACAGTAGTTGCCCTCAGCAATATCACTGCATCAAATGGAGGGGGGAAAGGAGAATGGTAATGATCGCTAAAATGCAGATGGAAGTGTGTCTTCATTGAACCTCTTCGGGCTGTAAGTTAATAGATCTGATGACTGCATTTTGTATCTCTTTATCTCTTTATAACCCCCATGGCCCTCTCCCCTGCCTCCTTTAACTGAAATGGACTTTCTGAGAATTCTATCTAGAATTGGCATTCTGTGATAGATTTATTTTACTTAGAGGCGATTCATGTAACTGATGTGTTGACTGAAATATGCAGACATTTTAATCCTGCGTGGTAGGTTTTAAAAAAAATAAAATAAAAACTACCACACCGTTTCTTTATTTTCTTATAACATCAGTTGCAAATTAGTTAGTTGCAAAGTAAGTGATCATAAAAAATGTTTAAAAAGTAAACCTGTTGAAAGCACATGGTCCCTCAGAGAAAGGTTCATTTTTCTAAACGTAGCTCTTGATTTCTGAAATGCTTTATTCCTATTTAGTTTTTTTAAAATTTATCTTTATTGTTGAAAATATTACAGATGCCCCCGCCCCCTTTTTTAATTTTATTTAAAATGACGTTTGAATGATCATGACCATTTTGGAAGAAAATAAATATTAATTTTAACTGATTGGCTTGCTTTAGAGTCATATTTGTCACTAATGAAAAGTTTCTTTTTTTTTTTTTAAGTGTTGTGGATGCATTTAGAAAAAAAGAGAATGAGGCAGCAGTTAAAATCCAGAGCTGGTTTCGAGGATGTCAAGTTCGGACGTATATCAGGTATATTGATTTTGTCATTGAAAATTCAGATATACCATAAAAATATACTCCTTACAAAATGTAACTTATGCATGTAGTACTCACTTCAAGTAATCTTTTATGTTACTGTAATGAAGCTAATGAATTATATAATGTCCTTTTTTAAAAATATATTTTATTGATTTTCTACAGAGAGGAAGGGAGAAGGATAGTTAGAAACATGGATGAGAGAGAAACATCGATCAGCTGCCTCCTGCACACTCCCTACTGGGGATGTGCCCACAACCAAGGTACATGCCCTTGACTGGAATCAAATCTGGGACCCTTGAGTCCGCAGGCCGACGCTCTATCCACTGAGCCAAACTGGTTAGGGCTATAATGTCCTTTTTAAAAATATAAATATTTTGGTCATTTTTCCTACATATCAGAAAACTAAATTATATTGACCATTTCTTGACTTGCAACTATTCTCAATATTGTAAACATACTTGACAAAATTCTTTTCTTCAAATTCCACTGGATGTCACAAATGACTGGTATTAATAGCAATTAATTCATTGACTGGTAAGAAAGAAGAAAAACGAAACAAAGAGAACGCTATTCCAATTTTTGCCAACAAGTTGGTAAATGATACCAGAACGATACCATTCCTATTGCAAAGGGATTGAAGTTGATCCTTAACTGATCCACTTTTTCTTCAGTGCTCAAACTGTCCTTCAGCTTCCCTTCCATCCTGAAAAAAATATTTTCCTGGATAAGGTGAAGGACGAATATGCCTCACCAGTAATAATTCAGAATTCAGGTGGAGATCATACTGTGTATGTCCTTAAGTTATTAGCTAGTAGGAACCAGACATGCAAATTAAAGTGTGATGTTTTGCCTGGCCGGTGTGGCTCAGTGGTTGAGCATTGCCCCATGAACCAGGAGGTCATGGTTCGATTCCAGGTCAGGGCACATGCCTGGGTTGCAGGCTGGATCCCCAGAAGGGGGCCTGCAGGAGGCAGTAGATCAATGATTCTCTCTCATCATTGATGCTTCTATCTCTCTCTCCCTCTCACTTCCTCTCTGAAATCAGTAAAAATATATTTTAAAGTGTGAAGTTTTCATCTTTGATCACAGTAAACTAAAAACATGGCAGCAAAGAGAGTCTTTTGAATTCGGCAGACGAACACAACATTCACCTAGACAGACTGAGTAATATAAGGAAAGAATGGAGAGGGGAACCGTGTCCTGACCTCAAGACTTACTTCTAAATTCCGTGATTCACAGCAACAGTGCCTGGCTTATCTCTCAACATGTCACCATGACTGGTTTTATTGTCTTAGAATTAACAAATATTTTAGAGAGTAAAACATTGAAGAATAATTTGGAATTTTAAAGAAATTATTTAATCAGCAGCTCCTAAAGAAATACTGAGTCATTATCTATACCTTTCTTTTTCTACTTCTAGAAATTATGAATTATATCCCAGAATGGCAACTCTCCACTTTTTGAAAGCACACACTCACTTGGCTTTGAATTTGATCTTTTGTATTGCAGGAAGGTATATTCTAAGCAGGTTGTCAGAGATATTTTTGTTCCAGTGAAAGCGTATTAATAAGTATATTTTTCACTCAGGTATTTACACAGAGTTGTAACAGTTATTCAGAAATGGTGGAGAAGTTACTTAGGAAAGAAATGTTATCAACACAAGATAAAGGTAAATATTACACAACTTATATATGGTAGCATTAAAATTATACAATATACCATAACTCATTCACTTCAGTCAGATTTAGAGGTAATTTCAAAGTTATTTTTGGTAAATATTTACGTACAAACAAAATTGGATTTAATTTTTAGTGTGAATCCTCTTCTGAGAGGCCATTCCTGATTTTCCAGTGGAGAAGTGATGACTTGTTTCTTTGCACCCAAATGACACCAGAGGCTTTATTTTTGTAAAAGAACCTTTCACAGAATATATACCTATACGTGCTTATTTGTTGATGATTTTTCTCTACTTTTTAGATGGTGAGTAGACACTGTAGCTTGTTCATTTTTGGATCACCAACATTTAGACTAATCTCTGGCCCATAACACAGCCAATAAACATCAACTGAGCCTGGGTGGTGTGGCTCAGTGATTGAGCATCAACCTATGAACCAGGAGGTCACGGTTTGATACCCGGTCAGGGCACATACCCAGTTGCGGGCTCGATCCCCAGTGTGGGGTCTGCAGGAGGCAATCAATGATTCTCTCTCATCATTGATGTTTCTCTTCTCTCTCTCTCTCTCTCTCTCTCTCTCTCTCTCTCTCTCTCTCTCCCTCTCTCTCTCTCCTCCCTCCCCCCCCCCCACCCTCGTGGTGGGGTTTGGGCAGAGGCAAGAATCCGAGGAAGATAATAAATAGGAAAGCAGAGACACAATGTCACAGGAATCAGGGGCGAAAACCGTTAGACAGAGTGTCAACAGTCTCAAATGTGGCCAAGCTCAAACAGCCAGTGGGCCGTGCAACGACCGAAGTCCTGGGTCTCCTTAGACAGCCCCCCTCCAAACTCTACCATATCTGGGTATTTCTCTCCAGCTTCTACAGCAGGGGTCCTCAAACTGCGGCCCGCGGGCCACATGGAAATACAAATACTGTATTTGTTCCCGTTTTGTTTTTTTTACTTCAAAATAAGATATGTGCAGTGTGCAGAGGAATTTGTTCATAGTTTCTTTTTAAACTATAGTCTGGCCCTCCAACGGTCTGAGGGACAGTGAACTGGCCCCCCGTTTAAAAAGTTTGAGGAACCCTGGTCTACAGCATCCTCACAGTGGCACCAGCTAGCTTCCCTAGCCCTGAAGTGCCGCACATCCTCCACTCCCACGCCCGCATTAACCCACAGTTTCACAGCCCAGTTCTAATCTTCTTCTGTGCTTTGCCTCTGTCTTGTTTCCTGGATGCCTATTGCTTTTGATTTTTAAAATTTTCTTTTAAAAAAAAATATGTTTTTATTTATCTCAGAGAGGAAGGGGGAGGGAGAGAGAGAGATAGAAACATCAATGATGAGAGAGAATCATGGATAGGCTGCCTCCTGCCTGCCCCCTACTGGGGATCAAGCCCACAACCCAGGCATGTGCCCTGACCAGGAATTGAACCCTGACCTCCTGGTTCATAAGTCGATGCTCAACCACTGAGCCACACAGGCTGGGCTTGCTCACTATTTTTAGTTTTGGCTAAGAGATCCCCCTCATAATAACCGTCACTGTGTCCCAAGCCCCTTTATCTGATGAGATTGACATGGTTGCTTCTACAGGCATTTTTATTTCTCTTCATTAGGTAGGTAAGTGTTTCTTCTATAGATGAGAAAGTGTCCAATTTTAAAAATAAACTTCTTTATAGAACTTCCAAATAAGTTATAAGTTAATAAGTCAACACTTAGCACCCTTTGATGTCAGGGCATAAAACTGAAACATCATAGATTTTTTTCCCTTTAGGGTCTTGCCTTTTAGATAAACACCTAAGTCTGAATAACTTAAGACTCTGCCTTACTAATATTAACTTAAAACTTTATTGCCCTGGCTGGTTTGGCTCAGTGGATAGAGCGTCAGCCTGCGGACTGAAAGGTCCCAGGTTCGATTCCGGTCAAGGGCATGTACCTGGGTTGCGGGCACATCCCCAATAGGAGATGTGCAGGAGACAGCTGATTGATGTTTCTCTCTCATCGATGTTTCTAACACAATCCCTCTCCCTTCCTCTCTGTAAAAAATCAATAAAATATATATATTTTAAAAACTTTATTAACATAGTTTCACCTAATTATGAAATGAATTTAGTTTGGCTCACCTGCTTTTAAAGATTCTATTAATAGCAACTGGGAGAAAGAATGTAATTGACTTTTAATTGTTTTGTGTGTGGAAAAAATACAAGTTATTTTAAAAATCAGCTGTTGATTATCACCAGTTTGGTATCGGTTGCCAGCAAACAAGGCAAAGCATATGCCACAAATACTCATGATTATTTGGTAATAAATCATTTTAATGATTCTACTCAAAATGATGCAATGAGGGTGACACTGATGTGGGAAATAATGAAGTCCCAGGCCCATCCGCTCTGGTATCCAGATGTGCATGGGCTTTCAAGATTCCACTGCCACCATTCCAGCACAAATATTGTCTCTGTATCACCCTTGCTAGCAAGGAAAGCCAGTTGATCTGGTCAAGTTTGTATAGATATATTACTCAAAATGGTCTCACATATGGTTTTTTGGTGTGGTGTGTGTGTGTGTACTTTAGGGAATTGAAAATAAAGGTGACACCAATTACTGGTTCACACAAGACCGACTCATTGGAATCAAAGTGCTCTTCCACCTTTTAACTATACAATTGAGAATCCTGAGGCCTAAAAGTTGTATCTCTCTTTCCTCTTCTCTTAGAATAAAATTGAATCTCTTAGGCCATTGATCGGCAAACTGCGGCTCGCGAGCCACATGCGGCTCTTTGGCCCCTTGAGTGTGGCTCTTCCACAAAATACTGGCTCTTCCACAAAATACTGACTTCTGCGCACGGGCCACGAAGTTTCAACCGCACTGTACGTGCGCTCCCACACGTGGTATTTTGTGGAAGAGCCACACTCAAGGGGCCAAAGAGCCGCATGTGGCTCGCGAGCCGCAGTTTGCCGACCACAGTCTTAGGCAGTCTGGATTTCATTGAGAGCTGGAGGACATGCTTCTCGCAGCACCAGGGGTGGTCCCTCCCGTGATGACCATCACGGTGTCCCAAGCCCCTTTATCCATGACAGTCTTCACAACAACTCTCGAAAGTAAGGAGAGTCCTATTGTGTGGGGCTGGGATGCAGGCTGGGCGACCTTCAGGCACGTATTCAAAGCCACAGGCCTCTAAACGCAGCCTGAGGAATGGAACCCGGGTCGGTGGCCGAAAAGCTCCCACACACTCAGGGATGCCTACTGAACAGCAGTGTGATAAAAATAAGGAACATCTTATTCTGAACCCCAATTTTTTTCCAGTATGTGATTTCCAATAGGTGTCTCTTGCATAAAAATACTTAATGTTCATACCTGCCTCGATATGCCTTGAAGAAGTAGGATCTTAAAGAAAGTACTTGGAATTCACCTCCAACACCAAGAAGTACGCCTTGATTGCGAAAACAAAGACGGTGAATTGAGAATGAAGTCCCGCCGTTGTGTTCATTTGTGAATAACATATTGCAGCCAACTGTTCCCTAATTGCCCGGACTGTTGATGAATAAGCCAGCCCTGCTCAGCACAGACAATTTGCTTTGGATCAGACCGGGCAAGGCAAACAATACTAATTACAGCGGAACCCTTTCCTACAAATGCCTATGTGTTGCGGGGAAAGGGAAAAAAAAAACAAACCCCTATGTAAAAAGAGAAGGCACTTGTCTCTCATTTTGCCTGACACAGCACCTGTTACCTGGGCTCTAGAAACTATTAATCGCACGAATTTTGAATAAAAATGGATCATGTTGTATTTCATGTTGGGAAAAACATGTGTATTTTATTCCTTTGCTGTGTATTGCCCTCTCATGACCTTGGTTAATTTTATATGTTTAATTAAAAGATGGGATGGATGGGGAAGCTTTATTTCAAGCAGTATTTTCATTGAAATAAGCGATGGTGGCAAATGGGGATTTGCTAGAACAGAGACATGCCTATTAATAGACAGGAGTGTCTCTACCAGAAAGGAACCCAGACTTTCGGAAGTCTTCCCTGTATCAGGGGATTTGCTGTAACGAGATATCATTGTATTTATGGTTTTATGGTGTTAAAATGAATGTTAAACGGAACCGAATTCCCGAGCATTCCTCGGGAGGCAGCTAAGTACAGAGCATTTTGTACAGATGGTTGGAAGGCACAATTTTCCTCCATCGCTGCATCCCCATCCTTGAATGCTTTCGACTGAAGACAGCCTTTCTTTGAATTTTTCATTAAACCAGACGTCTTGAAATATGAATTCCTTTTATGTTTCTGTGAGTTTTGGCTAAGAGAGCCCCAGTGAATAAATCATACAATGCTACGTGTCACCAGCACTTGTGAATATTTCTGCTTTGTTATTCTATTCTCAGTAGAGCTCCATTGATTATCAAACTCAGCGGAGAGCATTTTATGATCATATATCTCCATTAGCGCCTAGTTTGACTACCATAGATTTTTCTGGTTAAGCCTGCATTATGTATTAGGAAGCCTATCTCTTCAATACAAAGTTTGATTTCATTTTTCTAAGCCTCAAGCTCTTATTATGTATTATGTATAAAGATTCTTATCTTTTATATGTAAGAAAAAGCTGCACTGTCTTTGTGTAACTGAAATATATGCCATCTTTTTTTTCTTCTTCTTGATTCACAGTTAGCATATCATGATATGAAGATGAATATCTACAATGCAATGGCTGTCAGGGTAAATATTTCTTCACTTGTTAAACAAATGAAAAGTCAATTGTGTCTTGAATTCGTTTTTAATAAAATGAGCAAACCAGAATAATGCAAATTTGATTGATATGCTAATGGTAAAGAGAGAAAAGAGTACATAGTTAAAAAGTTAGCTATCCTAAATAATCCTGGCAGTATTAAAAATTAGAGTAAAATGTAAAACATGTAATTATCAATGCTTATGTTTTAGAATGTTAAATATCTCTGAGCCATAACTGGAGAAAGACCATAAATATTAATGAAGCAATGTATTCGTTTCCATGTGTCATAGAGAATATTGTGATAAATAGATGAACGTGGTTCTGGAATTTAAGATTCCTGCCCAATACAAATCAATTAGAAATTATTCAAATGATTTAACAGTAATAAAGTCAGTTTCCAGCTTAGAAGTTTTATTTCTATCATTTTTGTGTTCATTGTTATGTGTTATTTTCCTGATAGAAAGCTGAAGTTAGTGATTCTGAGGCTGGCTTGGCTTTTGCACAGATTTGGGGACTGGGACGGCAAAACTTTTTTGGGTTTTTTTTGGTCTCAGACATTATGGTCATAGCTTGATTGTGAAGCTGTTATAAATGGAGATGTTACTTAAGCGAATTTTATTAATGTCCTTAAAACCTACATTGTCTTATATTTTCTTTCATTAAGCTATTCATTCTTACTTCTGGTCATAAAGGATTTTATTGGGAGTGAAAAAAGATGGTAAGAGACCTCCTGGAAGGCCTGTATTGAACTATGGCAGGTGAATTAACGTTCTTTTGATTATTTATATTCCTGCGGGAAGGTGCGTCGCTCTCCAGGGGTGCCTGTGCTGGGAGCCTCGCCCAGGGACAGTCTCCACTATCTCTCTGTCCACCGCCCTGTTCTGTGGTTTCAGGGGGAAAACCAAGAGGAAGCAGTAGATCCTCTGGCTTCTTTGTCTGATCCAGAGGCAGACACCCCCAGTGGCAGTGGCCTGTTGACCTTGCTTAGAATAGAGTCATAGACATGCCCCCAGGTCATGAATAAGGAAAGAAAAAACTTCTGTTTTTTTTTAATTTGCTTCATATATGGAGCCAATGGCAAACTCTATCCTGACCCTGGACTCCTAGTCTGACAAATAAATTACATTCTATTTTCAAGGAGGCTCGGGGGCCATTTCTGAAAAGAGAGGAATTTCTAAAAAAAATTATTTTTAGCCTATCCATTTCTAAATAGATGTCATTCTTCATAATGAATCAATTACATGTTGTGATTTTTAAAAAGATATATTTTTATTGATTTCAGAGAGGAAAGAAAAGGGGGAGGGAGAGAGAGAGAGAGAGAAAAAAAAATCAGTGATGAGAAAGAATCATTAATTGGCTGCCTCCTGCACGCCCCCTACTGGGGATTGATCCCACAACCCGGGCATGTGCCCTGGCCCGGAATTGAACTTTGACTCTTCAGTCCGCAGGCCAATGCTCTATCCACTGTGCAAAACCAGCCAGGACCCCGTTGTGATTATTTTATGTTGCAATAGATATTCTTGTTCTGCTTTGCTGCATTTCATTTTCAAAGGGTCACCTTTTCTCTAAAGACTTTACGATCCCCCAACCCATGTGGAATTGATCACTCTCTCTTTTGATGTCCCTGTTTTACCATGGACACGCTTCTGTTATAGAACCGGTGACATCTTATTAGCCTTACTCATTTACATGCCGTATGCACCCCCCGCCCCCTGTAAGTCCCTTGGGGCCCCGAATCTAATCTTCTTCGTCTTTGTATCTGCAGTTCTAGGCTTATAGTCGGTGCTTATGTCGAGGTTCCTTAATACCTCAACCAACGCCAGCTTGCTCTTCTCTAAGCAGGAGTAAAACAAGTCATTTGTTTTAAATCCTTTCCATCTCCGTCCCTCTGGCCCTAGCTGGAGTCATGTTAGGCCTTGTGGGGGATCTTCAGGCTGTTTTGAACTCCTGCCTGGGCTGTGTGGGGTGGGCAGACTGGAAGTGCAGTTCTCATGTGGATAGAAGATCTCATGAGCTTTGGGGTCCTGCCAAAGCCCCCCAACATAGACAGGTCCGCGGAGTTCTGCTGTGGTATAAGCTGCCGTCGGAACCCGCAGGACGCCTACACGAAACTCCAGGCCAGGACTGTCAATTAATACGGCAATCAGTTGCTCAGTAAATTTTTACCTTGGCTCCTGGGCCCTGTTTCTCCTGTATCTCTGAGTGACACTCAATGGCCTTTTTGGTCTTTGATTTGACTTTGCTCCAGATTCGTTCGGGTTCTGCTTCTCCTCCAGAATCTTGGCTGCTTCATTGCGGATCTCTCTTCAGTTTGGCCCCCAACTCCCCTTCTCCCCCCCCCCACCCCCCCCCCCGCCCGCCCCAGCTCTCTCTGCTTGCACAGCTTTTAGTATCTTATGCAAATGTCAGGAGGTGGTGCAGCTGCTCAGCTCATTTCGCTCTCTGTCCCATCTAGAGGGGCAATTGTGCATCTTTGTCTGGCCGGGTAGAGAGTTAATGCTCCATTTCTGCTGCTGGTTAAACATGGGGTGTCACCTGAGGCCCCCAAAGCACTGGGCTTAGGAAGTCCGCTTCCTAACAGCACTATGTGTGGTATTAAGATGAAGGCAAAATTACTTTGTATAGTTTTCAGGAGTGTTGTGCATTCTGATTCATAAAAAAAAAAGTGTAATTATGAATATGTGTTCTATTTCTGTATGCTCTCATATACAACATTAGGTATGTTATTAGTGAATTTGTTGTCCATGTCTTCTTTTTTTAAAAGTATGTTTTCTTATTGATTTCAGAGAGGAAGCGGGAGGGGGAGAGAGAGAGACACATCAATGATGAGAGAGAATCACTGATTGGCTGCCTCCTGCACGCCCCCTACTGGGGATCAAGCCTGCAACCTGGGCATGTGCCCTCACCGGGAATCAAACAGTGACCTCCTGGTTCATAGGTCGACACTCAGTCCCTGAGCCACACCAGCTGGCCATGTCTTCGTTTTTAATTTTAGATGAGAAGACGTTGTTTTTCTGTCTTTTGATAACATTAAGGTCAGTAAGAATTTTGAGGAGTTAAAGTAAACTCAATGGAGGTAGGTCTTTTCTATGAGTAGATGACTTTTGATATATCAGGCTTTTTGCCATTTGTTTTAGTGCTTAAAATAAATGTTATTTATAAGCCCACTTACGTTTTGATGTTACTTAATGAGGAATATGCATCATTGATTTGACTAGCTTAAGAGGTCATTTGGAAGTTGCCCGTTAACAAGCTGTAATCTGCTGAGCTCGCAATGACTGTTTAAAATTATCTATTCAGAGCTGATCAATGACAATAATTGTTTCATACCAATCACTTCTGAAAGTTGCTGATTACTTTGAAGGACATGAAATAAAAACTCAATAAATGTTAGCTCTTGTTATTGTTAAAGAAGTATTCAAATAGCTTGATGAAGATGCAAGACATTTTGTTTAGAGAACTGATACCACTGAATTTAAAAAGCCCACGTAAAAAATTTATTTCAGCCCAGCCAGTGTGGCTCAGTGGTTGAGCATCAACCCATGAACCAGGAGGTCACAGTTTGATTCCTCATCAGGACACATGCCCAGGTTGTGGGCTTGATCCTCAGTAGGGAGCATGCAGGAGGCAGCTGATCAGTGACTCACTCTCATCATTGATGTTTCTATCTCTCCTCCTCCTCCGATCCTTTCTCTGAAATCAATAAAAACATATTTTTAAAAAATTGATTTCAATGAGACCAAATACAATCTTCAAGTCAGTTGGTTATGTAAAACAAAAAACTTGTTCAGTCGGGGAGTAGAATTGATAGGAATTAGTAAAGCAAATATTTAACCTTTTGGTAGCTAATTTCATACTTAGTGTGTATGAAACAATTATAAATATTTTAAAACAAATTAAGTTTTGGCATGATAACATTATGTAAGCAATCTATGACTACAACCTACACTGGCACCTATACATATTGTTATGTTAATGGAAAAACTTATGATATAATTTATATGCATTGTCATCCATCATTACCTTTATTCTGAGGAACTGTTAATGCTTTCACTAAAAATGTTCACTGGCATATTTTATCTTTCTATTCACTTCAATAGATTCAGAAGCGATGGCGAGGCTACAAGGTTCGGAAATACGGCTTCAATTATTATTATTTCAAGGAATATCTGAGGGCGATTTCAGAGACCAATGACGCAGTTAGGTGAGTAGCATAGTCACTAGTCCACTAGTGAAAATTGTAGACCAGTTACTCAACAGGTGTTGAGCATACCCATCATTAGAAATAATTTCTAAAACTCAGTGATAACTTAGGCAGACGTGTACTGACAAGATAGAAATGCGATTCTATTTAGCTTAAAAACTTATTGTATTATATTTAAATATCCTGTACTCCTGACAGTGCATTAGATTATATTATGCCTCGGTTCTATGCAGAATCGCTTAGTTTCAATAAAATTGTTTCATTTAAAATGAATTTATCTATATAATGATTCTGTTACCTATGAAGCCTTAAGTATGATAAGCCTCGGGTGAGTTTTCAGAAATATATGCAGTAACAAGGCTTGCCTCTCAAAGCAGAAAATAAAATACCATGGGGCATAAGGAAATGGACCGCTGTACTGTCAGGTTTTCTTAAAATATATTTGTATTAATTTCAGAGAGAGGAAGGGAGAGGGAAAGAGAGAGAGAGAAACATCAATGATGAGAGATAAACATCGACTGTCTGCCTCCTGCACGCCCCCTGTTGGGAATGGAGCCCACAACCCAGGCATGTGCCCTCCCCAGGAATCGAACCATGACCTCCTGGTTCACAGGTTGACACTCAACCACTGAGCCACACCTGTCAGGGCCATTCATTTACTTTTTGAAAGATATTACAGTGCTACTCAATAAGACCATTTATTGTTACTCAACAAGGAATTTTAGGTCAAAGAGTGGTAGATTTCCCGTGCCGATACATGAAAAACGTGCAAATCCTAAAAATCGGCTGTGTGGTAAAATCACTACACAGGGGAGGTAACGTGGCGGGTGGCCTCCCTCAGTGGGCTGTCCTGATACTCCGTTCACTTTTATTATTGGAACTCAAATGAACTTCCCGGTTTATCTATCATGAATCTGAGCAGTTCGGCGGGGCAGAGGGAGAGGCGCAGTTCCATTAAGCGCTAAGGTATCATTGGCTGTCAGGTGAGCCTTGTTATGCTGTCCATCCTCATTTAACTATCCCACAAGATCTCTTAATGAAGTTAAGCCCCAAGTTCACTGCCGTAATTCTGCGGCAAGAGTTGGTGCAATGTAACAATTCATCACTTGTCAGGGAGGCACTTTTAGTTTATACGTTTAATAAGGGCATCCTCGAGCTTGGTTAATTAGAAGTGAACAGTTTGCATATTTACTAAATGCGGAGTGTCATTGCCACCACGGCCTCTTGCCTGCATGAATTATTTCTCTATCTGCCATAAACAGCTGGGTAATTATTACTGCCATAATCAGATAAATTCCCTCTGTAAGGCTTTTCTTACATGGCAGCTCTTTGAACTCATCCAAAGCCGAACAGAATTTATGAACTCCAGCAGCGAGGCCACTTTTTCATACGACCGTGTCCCCGTTCCCGATTTCAAGGACACAAGTAGAGCGCCATAGTCTATTGTGAAGCCCGGCCAGTGTGGCTCAGTGGTTGAGCGTCCACCCATGAACCAGGAGGTCACAGTTCGATTTCCGGCCAGGGCACATGCCCGGGTTGTGGGCTTGATCCCCAGTGGGGGGATGTGCATGAGGCAGCTGATAGATGATTCTCTCTCATCATTGATGTTTCTCTCTCTCCCTTTCTCTCTGAAGTCAATAAAAATATATTTTAATAAAACAAACAAAGAACAGGTGTCTGGTTAATAATACCTGCCCCTTACCAACCTCAGGAGAGTGTTGTGAGGATGGGTTAATGTCTGAGGAAGGGCTTGGAGCTCCTGAAAAAATGTACAATGTGAATACATGTTGTTCTTGTGCCTATTGTTGTACTTAGCATAATGCCATTCTCAATTATTCAACATCATGTATGTTATATAAAACTAGAGGCCCGGTACATGAAATTCGTGCACTCTGGGGGGTGGTGTAGTCCTCAGCCAGGATTGCAAGAGGGTGCAGGCCAGGCCGAGGGACCCCACTGGTGCACGATGGGGGACGGGGAGGGATGCGGGAGGTTGGCCAGCTGGGGAGGGACTGCGAGAGGGCTCCAGGGTGTGTCTGACCCGTCTCTCTCAGTCCTGAGATCGGCTGGACCCCAGCAGCAAGCTAACCTCCCAGTTGGTGTGTTTGCCCCCTGGTAGTCAGTGCACAACATAGTGAGCTGTTGAGAGGCCTTAGCATATCATTAGCATATTATGCTTTGATTGGTCGAATGGCCGTCTGGACACTTAGCATATTAGGCTTTTATTACATAGGACTTGTACTTCCGTTTAGAGAAACTATCCAGAATAGTAAAAATAAAATAATTTTACAGTGAAATATGTGCATATTTTCAGAAAGAATACTGAACAAAAAAATTCTCTTCAAGGAAGTTTATTCAAAAGAGCCAGAAGGAGAAAAAAAAATGATTTTCACGAATGATCTTTTGAATGGAGTCTTATTACTTTTTAAAATCATGCAAATTAGGCAAATGAAATAATGGAGCAATTGGACGATCAGAGTGAAGTCATGGAATGGTAATTTTATAACATGGACCATTATCATCTCTTTCATTTGTTTCATTCTCAAAATACCTAGTCCGTAGAGTACCAGTTCGCCGGCATCGCCTTGAGAGAGCCCGTCCACCCTTGGCCAGAAAGCCTCATCTCCCGCTCTAACCTGCCTTTTCCCCTCCGAACTGCATCCAAGTCCCAGCCAGACTCAGGAAGCTCTGGGTTTCGGGGGGTCTTCGGAGTGTCCCCAAATTGGGACAAAGGCCCTGGGCCTATGTGTGCCCTTCTCAACAGTCATGGGATGCAGGCTGGGGGAGCGGGTGGGGCAGCTCATTTTCTCCCGTGATCCAGCTAGATGCCAGCACTCTTGGCAGCAAGAGGATTGGGTGGTTTGTGGTGCAGGGAGGCATGAATGTGAAAGGATGAGCTCCCCAGCCCGGCCACCCCTTCATGTAGATGCCATGGTGGCTCGGCACGTAGATCCCGCGGTGGCTCGGCACGTAGATCCCATGGTGACTGGGTACTCATTTAACTGAGACAACCGGACAGAGATATCATTGTGCTGTTCAGTGGTTCTGCACACTCACGTCGGGCAGTGAGTCAATGAGGAATGCAAGATTGCGTCTTTTCAACAATTGTATGGATTTTGAAAATTCGTGACTTTGTGTTTCGAAATTACCCCCGATTAGTTTTTCCAGCGCTTTCTCAGGTGTCTTGGATTTCTCTTTAGGGCATGCCAGTTCCTTCTGGGGGGATTGTGTGGGCTGCTAGTGTGTTTTCTTTATATCCGGGACACTGGTATTCTTTTTCCTGTCTCAGTTTTAGCCTTCCTGACGAGCTCCCCAAGCACGCACTCTTTATAGCTCGCATTTCCATAGCCTGAAGATGGACTGTTTGTACTGCGTCTCATAATTTACAGTTTTGATTTTGTGTCAGGTCCTGTGTACTTCTCTGTGTCTTGCCTGTTCATGCATGTGTTCATTGTATCGGGCCTTTTTTTCTTTCTTAGGTCAGATCTCTCCATAGTCATTAAATCATTTGTAACGCACAAACTTCTTTGTAGGTATGCCTTTTGTGTGTGTGTGTGTGTGTGTGTGTGTGTGTGCGTGTGATTGCTCAGAAAATTACCGTATTTCTATTCGGAGGCAAGTAAACTGGATACATGCATATCTGAGTAATTATCCTGGTAGTGGCAGCTCATTGGTTATTTTAAATTACCTTAAAGACTTATAAGGGGAAATGATAGAAGAAATATTTCTTTTTCCCATAATAGAAAGAGTAAAGATGAAAATGAATAATCTATTCAGTTTTCTATGTCACATATGCTTGTTATTTTTTTTCCTAGTAAAAAATTCTCATTTATTCATAAGTAACTGCCTTGAAATGTGTACCTTAAGGACAAAGAAAGGTCACCCGTCCCTCTCACTCCTGGTTCTTTGTCAAAAATGGACACAGTTAATGAGGTTTGTTTGCTACAGAACAAACTCCCAGACACAGATAGAGATCCTTTCAACGGAAACAAATTTGTTTGGCTTCACCAGGTTACCCGGCGATTAATAACAGCCCTGAGGTGCAGGTCAGGCAGGTCACCGGACCCGCTGGCCGGCAAAGCTAAGCGCGCAGCCAGCCCGGCTCTGTGGGCGCGGGAGCCCCTCAAATACTGTGCGTAACGGCCAACGGGCTATTCTCTGGCTCCTTCTTTCATATTAATAAGCAATTTTCAAGAGAAGGGTGGCAAAATGAGGGCCATGCCACTCCAAGTAATTCATTTATTTTGCAATTTAATCTTATGTTGAAAAAAAATTGCTCTGCTGCAGGAGTGTAGCCTGGTGATTTTTAAACGTCAGGGTGTTTCATAAGTAACCTTGTCTGCAGCATTGTGTGAGGGGCCCTGAGCAGGAACTCGCCGCAGGAACATTTCCAGGCACTGAGGGAGGAATGAGAGTCTTTCCTTCTTTGGGAATTCCCCCCTCTGCTTTCCGCCTGACACGTTTGAGGTAAAGACCCAGGGTTCACTTAATATTTTACTGATAGGACCAGACAGGAAGTTACATATCTATTTTTTAAAAAGAATAAAGTCCAATTGCAAAACATGGCCTTTATAGCAATAGTTACACTTACTCTTTTAAAATAAAGGATAGCTCTTCACAGAAGTGGTTTATTTCTCCATATTTGATAACGTATTCTACTTAAGGGTATTTTTTTTTACATAGCATATTTTAAAACCTTATTTTTTATTTAAACATCTTAGAAGCACACACATAAATGATTTAGAAAGTTTTATTAATTTAATGGAATTTATTATACTTAGTCATGAACTTGTTCACATAATTTAGCTTTTATTCTGATTATATAATTGGACAAAATGTCAACTTTTCAAGTGCATTATAGAAGAAATAGAGGATAATATATATTCAATGATATTCATATTATTTGAACTGTAAATGGAAACTGTTAACAGAAATAAAGTTATAATAAATTAAGCATATATATATAAAATTACCCCAGTTAGTATACAAGATAAATGAGTGGAGATTTCTAAATAGAAAATTAAAATTTAAAGGAACTCAGTAGATCAAATCCTTTCTTGGGATATTTAAGTATGTCCAAAATAGTTCATCTTCAACCAAAGAAATTAATATAGTAATTCACTCACTTTGCATTTGATACAGTTCCTCAACGATTGGATTCATTGTAAGATACAGCTATTTGGTTTTTAAAATGTAACCACTGAACAGTCGCTTTATTTTTATTTCTATTTTTTATTTTTTTAACAGTCCCTCTAAATGCCTTTTAAAGGTTGCAGGGGCCCAGCCAGTGTGTGCAGGTGAGACAGGGCCCCAAACCCGACTTGGATTGTCATTAGTGAGAAAATGAAACGCTAAGCAGACTGTTCGCATCCTGGGTAAGCGCACACTGTTTTGCTGCAGGGAGGCCCTGGACGACTTTGCAGATATGAGAGAGAGAGAAGAGAAGAAGGCCGACCTCGAGAGGGAGGAGAAGAAGAGAGATTACGCAGCCCGAAAGATGCATTACCTTCTCAGCACAAAGCAGGTTGGTCTACCTGTCCCTGACAGCTCGTGCGCCGCCAGGGCCCTGCCTGACAGAGACAAACTAGCAGCCTGGATGGGACATGACTGGGTGAAAGATACCACAAAGACACGACTTCCAGTTCAATTCCGTGCCGCTGGGTGGGTGCTCGCGGACACCCTGCTCGCCTGTGACAGCGGCTTCCTAGCAGCGGCTGCTGGGATGCAGGCGGGAAGGCCCGGGTAGCCCTGTGGTCTCATGTCAGGATCCCCCACACCCAGGGCGTAGCCTTGCTTTCCAAACCCATGGGGAGCAGCTCGCTGTTGTGCTGTGAATTGACCAAGAACTGACACGTTCTTCAGCTGGCATAGCATTCAGGTTTCTTGCACCGTTTCCAAATCCTGGTGCAAGTTTTCAGGGACAGCTTTTAACAGAAGTCCTTCGGCAGTTCCATCTTCGCATAGAAAAATAAGTGTGGAATTTGGAATGCTTAGCCATTTCTGTTCTATACATATATATACTTTCATTGATTTCAGAGGGGAAGGAAGAGGGAGAGAGAGAGAAACATCAATGATGAGAGAGAACCATTGATAGGCTGCCTCCTGCACGCCCCCTACTGGGGATCGAGCCCAAAACCTGGGCATGTGCCCTGACAGGGAATCCAACTTTGACCTCCTGGTTCATAGTTTGACGCTCAACTTCTGAGCCATGCTGGCCGGGCTCCTGTCAGTTTTTACTGTCAACTCATGTAGGTATTTGAAAGGTTACTGAATAAATATTGAAGTGTAAATAATTTTTATGAGGCATATCAGAATAAGAAATGTTTTATTTACCTGCTTAAGAGGATAATTGTAACAACATTTTAGCAAGGAGAGAAACACTATTTGATTGAAAGTAATTTAGAAATGATTTTAATCTAGTTGATAGAAAACTAATTTTATGTTAAACTTTCATAGTTCTAATATAGTTTAACTAAGATGAGTAGAAACAAAACTTTAATTCAGACAAATAACGCTTCAGAAAAGATGGATATTTTTGTAAGCTAAAATTGTATTTGTAAATTCAGACACAGAAAATAAATGGAATCAAGTGTTATTTAGTATATCGATCATTTTGGACAATTACGATGATATACTGACATACTCATACTAATAGCACAGTTTTAAAGTCAGTTTTAAGCTCCTTTTCAGTACAGATCCAATGTATATTTTAATGGTTCTAAAATCTAATTTTTACTGTTATTAATTATCTCATCTTTATGCAAGCAAATATGTTAGCACAAATAGAAGTTACACAACTAAATAACTAATATTACAATGAGTGAAATGATAGACCCCCTCGGGCTTTTATTAATTAAAAAGTTCAAGTCATATTAAAGCACCTTTTGTATATGTTTATTTCAATCAGAAAGCTGAATGTGGTAACTTATTTGCATAAATAATCAATCACTATTTACTAGTAGTAATAAGGTTAATTTGTTGCTACAGACATAACAGGATTAGTCAATTATATTTCCTACAAAATGCTACTTGTTATGCACCCCATCACCTGTAAAAACAGGATTGGGTTTAGCACCCTTATTAAATGAACACATCAAAAAGTCTTCGTCCCTGTAAAAGTTCTGTGAAAAGAAAGCTACTTTTAGTTGATTTGAATAAGTAAAATGCAGACATTGCCTCCATTTGGAAATTTAATTTATCTTTCTGCAAAGATTGATTATTTAATAAAGTTATTTATTTTGATTCAGTAACCAGTCAAACTAAATCTAACACGTACAGGACGTATTCCCTTTGAAGAAAATCTCATTTGCAGATTTGTTTTATTCCAAATAAACTGACTTTCGTTCCCTTGTCCTTGTTCTTGGTAATAAATTATGTTGTCTGCGCCACCTACTGGTGGACCCAGGCCAAGGCCCATTGTTGGGCTCCTGAGAAGATGCTGCCTCTAAAATGTTGCACGAATTTTTAAAGAGATCAGCAAAGTGGCAGATGCACACGTGAGACTCAAGGTCAAGTCACAAACAGTTAGTATTTAGAAATACAGGCCACCACATAGAATTACACACATTTGCAGTGTTCTGATTTGTAAAAATAATACCCTGTCTTTATTTCAATCTGCTGATAATAGAGGATAAATTAATACACAATAGATTAATTCCGTATATTCTAACCATGCATATTTTATTTTGGTTATAGCATTTAATAGTTTATGTATATTTTAGTTAAAACTAAAATGGAAATCTATGCATTTAATTAAAATTTGTACACGTATTTTGTAGACATAATTTTCATGTTACCCCTTAATATAATGGGTTTTCAATGCTTCCCCATTAGTGAGTAGTAGAAATTTTCATATGGACACTGAGAAAGCAAGTTTCAGTATTTCTGATTCTTTAAAGGGTTAATATATTGATTAAACTTTATTTTGAATTACTTAATTTTTTTGAGAGAAACAAATGGTTTCAGAGCTGCTCTTTACAAATTCCTATCACATCTGTATATAGAAGGAAAAATCTTAAATATAAAAGATATACTTGATATGCCCAAAATTAGTTGGTAGTTTGCTGATATGGACAGCATGTTTATAAGACAACTAGAGGTCCAGTGCATGAAATTTGTGCACTAAGGGTGGGGGTGGGGGGGGTTCCTCAGCCCAGCCTGAGCCCTCTCACAGTCTAGGAGCCCTCAGGGGATATCTGACTGATGGCTTAGGCCCACTTCCTGGGGGTAGCGGGCCTAAGCCGGCAGTTGGACATCCTTAGCACTGCTGCATAGGCGGGGGAGGCTCCTGCCACCGCCGCTGCCCTTGTCAGCCATGAGCCCAGCTTCTGGCTGAGTGGCGCTCCTCCTGTGTTGAGCATCTGCCCCCTGGTGGTCAGTGTGCTTCATAGCAACTGGTCGGTCCACTGTTCGGTCGATTTGCGTATTAGCCTTTTATTATATAGGATTCTTGTAAGGTGGAAAAAGGTATAAGTAAAGAACTATAGTACGTCTTCCAAAGCATGGGTTGCTTTCAACTCAGTCTTCCCAGTATTGTAAGTGGAGTGATTCCATGCCTTACATGTAGTAAGTACACAGTGTGTGATTGCTCATGTTTAATTTGAGGTGATAACGTCACAGAAGAACGCCAGCCTTTCGGTGTGCACCTGCCTCTGTGTGTGTGTGTGTGTGTGTGTGTGTGTGTGTGTGTGTGTGTGGTATATTTGGAAAGTATCTTTGGAGAGCCTTTTCATGAGAAATTTTCCTCAGGCAGTGACATCTCACAACCAGGGCTGGGGACTCAGTGTGACGTTAAGACATAATGCCTCTCTGGAGTACAGTCTTTAGGCCTCTTGATCCTTCTCACCAAACCACATCTTTGACTTCAGAACATTCATTTGGTTCCTTCCCAGTTTGTAAGTTGGACCATTCCTCTCTCTAAGTTCAGAGGAAGTTGATTTAAAAAAAGAAAGAAAGCCCTGACCGGTTTGGCTCAGTGGATAGAGCGTCGGCCTGCGGACTGAGGGGTGCCGGGTTCGGTTCTGGTCAAGGGCATGTACCTGGGTTGCGGGCACATCCCCAGTGGGGGGTGTGCGGGAGGCGGCTGATCGATGCTTCTCTCTCATCGATGTTTCTGACTCTCTATCCTCTCCCTTCCTCTCTGTAAAAAATCAATAAAATATATTTTAAAAAGAAAGAAAGAAAAGAAAGAAAGAAAGAAAAGATAGATACATGGAGATCAAAAGTATTAGTTTTACTAGTAATGAAATTAGTTTTACTAGTCTGGGTTGGAAAGGTACATCTGAAACAATAATGAACTTTTCCCAGAGAGTCTCATGGGCAGTGTTTCTCAGAAAATCCTCCCACATGCAAATATGTCTGGAGGGAAATCCTGAGCGAAAATTTCAAAAAGAGACAGCGATTCTTTCCGTGCCGGTATCGGAGAGTCCTCGGGAACTGCCGTGTCCTGGAAGCCTGAAGCCAGCCCCACGCCCCTTCCCCCTCACGCTCGGGGAGTTGCCATGTCACGTCTGCCACGAGGACAGACCCTGCTGCTGCGGAGGTCACCTGTCACCTCCTAATTACCATCCAGCGCCGCCTGCGGTCCCCACGCTGCCCCACCTCTCCCCAGCCCCCGACACCCCTGACCTCCCCTGTGAAGCCGTCTTCTCCGGGCCTGCGGCTCCTCCCTCCTGTTTGCTGTTGGAGTGCCCTTCAGGGGTCCTCTGCCCCCACTTATTTCTACACAGGCACGCCTCGCTTTTGTTGCACTCCGTGGATACTGTGCCTGCCTTCCTTCCTTCCTTCCTTCCTTCCTTCCTTCCTTCCTTCCTTCCCCTCTCTCTCTCTCTCTCTCTCTCTCTCTCTCACTCACTCTCTCTCTCTCTCTCTCTCTCTCTCTTCTACACAGGCACACCTTGCTTTTGTTGCACTTCGTGGATACTGTGTTTTCCTTTCTTTCTTCCTTTTTTAAATATATTTTTAAATACATTTTTATTGATTTCAGAGCGGAAGGGAGAGGGAGAGAGAGATAGAAACATCAATGATGAGAGAGAATCCTTGATCGGCTGCCTCCTGCACGCCCCACACTGGGGATCAAGCCCGCAGCCTGGGCATGTGCCCTTGACCAGCATGCAACCGGGGACCCTTCAGTCCACAGGCCGACACTCTACCCACTGAGCCAAACAGGCTAGGGCAAGGTGGGTGCCTCTGTTACGACCATGATGAGAGGACATTTACAGCGAGCGGGAAATGTTGCTGTTGGTGACAGAATCATTCTCCTCATCCCCCCTCCCCACTCCAGAGAAGGGCATGACGGGCTGATGGCGCTGTATTCATCCCTGTACACACCTTAGACCCGGAAAAGCCTTTCTAAGTTAGTAGACGCTCAATATTATTGCATTGAATTAGTTACATAGAAAATGGTGTCTTATTTAAATTTTAATTGGCATTTTGTAAGAATACTTTAACATCTGATAATAATGGTAAAAATATCAACATGGTTTCTAAAAATCACTTATTAGCCTAAAGAAGCCAGCTACTTCTGGCATCTACATATAACGTGACCCCTCTAGAATTTGACCCTAACCACTTAAAAAGTATATATATTTAAAAAGAACCTTTATTATTATTGATTAAGAAGTCAGTTTTTTTCCCATTGATTTTTAAGAGAGACTGGAAGGGAGGGGGACAGACACAGAGAGAGAAACATGGATGTGAGAGAGACACATGGATTGGTTGCCTCCCACACCAAGGTACCTGCCCTTGTCCTAAATCAAACCCAGGACCCTTCAGTCTGCAGGCTGAGACTCTATCCACTGAGCCAAATCAGCTAGGGCAAAAATTGTATTGTGTAACCGAAGCAAAAGAAGAGAATAAGCATTTGTAGCCAGTCATTGTTCCTTAATTTTAATTCTTGTTTTACACAGGTAAGTTCCATAGCATATACCTTCTTGTGACTCCCTAAGGTTTCCCTGAGATTCCCATCCCCCCTGGGGAGCTCTGTCTGAGGGTTCGCGGGACTATTGTCTGAAATGCAGGTGGAAGCATAAGGGCTCCGGCTGAGAAATGACCATGTTTCCTCTTAGTTCCCAGCAAGAGTAATTGAATGGACAATATCTTACTAAACGCTGGGCTGTGGCAGTGTATTAACACTCCGACTGTCTCCTAACAGCAGGGCAATTATTTGCTGAGTGGGGTTTTTATAAATCCCCTGGCACTCCGGTGCTCTGGTAATTATGATGAAGTGCACTGGTCAGCGTCCACTCAGCAGGCCCTGCCCCGCACATATTTCATTCACACCCGCTGGCCTGCTGTTCCTCTCCCAGTTAGCAGAGATCTTTACTCCTCTTCTGTGCTCGCTCCGTGTCTTATTTCTTCAACACATTTTTTAAAAAATTGATTTCAGAGAGAGGAAAGAAGAGGGGGAGAGATGGAAACATCAATGATGACAGAGAATCATTGATTGGCTGCCACCTGCATGCCCCACACTGGGGATGGAGCCTACAACCCAGGCATGTGCCCTGACCAGGAATCAAACCGTGACCTCCTGGTTCATAGGTCGCAGCTCAACCACTGAGCCACACCAGCCAGGCTCAACGCATTTTTTTTTTTAAATGAAAACTTAGGACCCAAATATAGTTACGGGTCCCGGGTTCAAATCTGGTCAAGGGCACATGCCCAGGTTGCAGACTTGATCCCCAGTGTGGGGCGTTCAGGAGGCAGCCAATCAATGATTCTCTCTCATTACTGATGTTTCTATCTCTCTCTCCCTCTCCCTTTCTCTCTGAAATCAATAAAAATATATTTACAAATATATAGAAAGAAAGGAAAATATAGCCCTCCTTTTAAACTGCTTCTCTCTCGCAGTATTCACAAATTTTGAATTGTGGAGCGAGCAAATGCTTTCTAATTTGGTTCCATTTTTGTGGCCATCGGTGACTCCTCTTTGCTGTGCTCCTGCCGTCTGCAGAAGTAAGAACCGAATGCTCCCAGAATAGCAGTGACTTTGAAATCACGAGGAATTAGGATTTCTCAGACGGCGACACATGAAATGGAAGCCCTCATAAACACGCTTTGGGAGTTTGAGGTACACACAGCCCTATTTCAAGTTCTTTTTTTATTTTACAGAAACTTGTGTTAAGAGTAAGCCTCCATAACAAAAAGAAGGGGGGAAATTAGACATAGCTTCCCCCAGGCAATTACAAAATAAAGGTCAGCCTTGGAAAGGAAACTGATCAGAAAGACATTCTCTGTGAAATAAAAAAAAAAAAAAAATCAAAAAACAGTAGATGCTCCACATGTAAAAAGGATGTCTAGTCGTTTTCAAATCAATTGCGTTTTTGGGGTGGTTTTTTTTTTTTTTTGGTACTTTACCATGTAATACTCAAGGAGAAGCATAAAATCCGGAAAGAAAAGAGCCGACTGATAGATTGTTAGAAACACGGAATAGTTCAAAATATGAATGTAATGCCAAGGGTGACTGGGTAACAAATGGCACGTTTGCTCACTGCTCAGCCCCGCGTAATTAATATTCCAGGTCATGCTTAAGTCCCCATGATGGAGGGTCTGAAGGGAGGAATTCAAGAAAAATATATATCTATTATATAACTCATTGCCTTCTTTTTTCCCCCCCTCCCTTTTGAGGAGTCAGAGCCTTTAAAAAAAAAAAAAAAAACCAGCGCTTTCACAGCTCATTTGCTGTCTTCACCGCTGGGCCCCCAGTGGGCAGCCGGGCCTGATGCAGGGAGGTCAGCAGGAGGCAGTTAGCTGAGTCCTCTCCTGCGAACCCCTGGGTCTTATTGAGCTGAATGTTAGCATGACAGTACTGCAAATAACTCAGTTGTAGGCTGTTTTTTTAAAAAAAAAAAAAAAAAAACAGCAGAGATTTCCCCATAGTGCTGGTCACTCTAGAAAATGGTTGCAGAGAATGAAGTCCCACAAGCGAGCTTGGCAGCCGCCCTTCCAGGCTGTGAAAAATGTGGAGGCTGAGAAATGGGTCCTAGTCCCTGAGGACGAACTTGGTCCTTGGTGGCTCCTAGGAATATTTTTAGAAACTCACAACAAGCCATGAGTCACAGGTGGCTTACAAATGATGAGCTAGAGCAACCAGGACAAGAGTAAGTTCACGTTGTTTGATTTACTGCAAGAAGAATAATTAAATGGATCCTTTCTCCACCTAACCAAGTAGGATATTTGCTATAGGGATCGTGGGAGGGCCAGACTGTGTTCATTGACATTTTTAGCATTAACTGAATTTCTGAAATAGAGCAATGACTGAATTTCTAAAATATGAACTTAATTTCTAGACTATTAGCTTAATTTCTAAAACGGATCCTTTCTCAATCTCACCAAGCAGGGTATTTGCTGTAGGGATTGTGGGAGGGCCGGACTGTGTCCATTGATGGCTTTAGCAAATGCATTAACTTAATTTCTAAAATATCGACAGCCGGAAGATTTTAAATGAGACATTTTCAATTCAATTAAACTGTATTTTCTATCTATATTTGATTTAAATTTCAAGGAGAAGCCACAGGAGGAGGGCTCCATGGAGGTTGCCGAGTACCATTTCAGGAAGCTATCAGGCCTGCAGTCCATTTGCATTTCCCATCGAGCCCCTGTGTACATGTGCATGCAAATTTGGGGGTGGGGATCAGAGGAGATTTCTAATGGGGGTGACGTGAATAGCCGGCGGCAGTTACCCAGGTAGATAGACATTGTAAAGCATAAATTATCATCTGGAAATGATATGCTAACAGACTTCTTTTAATTAGATTATCACTGAACAGAATGGCATTTTCTTCTGTCTCTGTCATAGACTTATGTAGGTTGAATTCTATTGTATGTCGGAATAGTCTTTTTAATGTAACACTTACTGTTTTTTTTCTCATTACAATTGATACATTCTCATTGTAGAAAATCACCCTGAAAAGATGTTAAAAATTACCATCCACGTAAAAGTTACTGTCCACTGAAAGCTATTTTGAATATATATGTATACACATTTTCTTTTATTAAGATCATTTCACTGTCTGTGTACGTATCCACCTTGTTCTACAGTCAGTGTTATAGGGAGCGAATGTTAACTGGTGTATACCATTGCCTGTGACATTTTCAACACTGTTCTTTCTTAAACAAATAAATTGTATGGGAGGTGGGGGGAGTCGCAAAGAAGAGTTAGTTCAAAACATTTAAAAAATATTTAAATATATTTACATTAAGTGGGTTTTATCTGATAAGATTCAGTCCCGGATTATAACATAGGAAAAGTTGAGTGGGAGGTGATTCGGGTTAGTTCTAATTTCTAGATGGCAATCCGCTGGACAACTAATTGATAGATGAAAAGGGTATAATCTATAACTTCTTAGAAAGAAGTTGATAGGATTTTGAAATAAACCTCAAATATTTTACTAAGAATGTGGCTTTGGAAAACAGTAGTGAAGCAGAGGCCTCGTAGGCACGTCTGTGTGATGCATTGTTATTCCGGAGAAGCACCTAGCCTCATCTTAAAATATATTTTTATTGATTTCAGAGAGGAAGAGGGAGGGAGAGAGAGAGAAAGACATCAATGATGAGAGAGAATCATGGATCAGCTGCCTCCTGCATGCCCCCTACTGAGGGTCGAGCCCGCAACCCTGGCATGTGCCCTGACCAGGAATCGGAATCAAACCGTGACCTCCTGGTTCATAGGTCGATGCTCAATCACTGAGCCACGTCAGCCAGGCCAGCCTCAATTTTAGTGTCTACTGTGGGACAAGCACTCTGCTAGGCTCTGGGGATGCAAAAATACCCAGCACAGAGTCCCGGCACGCCAGCTGCTGGCCTGGGGGAGACAGACACACAGAAGGTAACCCTGGGACAGGACACGGAATCCAGCCGGAGCCGGTGGTATTAGATGCAGGTTAACACTGATTTGAGTGTTGGGCTGGAAGTAGAACATTTTCAAGGATAGGTCTTCAAAGACGACTATCTTAACTAATCCTAATGCCTTGGAACTGCTGATTCCATGAGGGAATTACAGCAACCAGAAATATTTATGGATATGAGAGAAAAGCACATTTTCGGGGAAAAGAGAGAGAGGGTCAATGGATCCATGTTTTACGTGAGCCTGGAGCACGCACAGAGCCAACAAGCCAATCACACTGTCCTCTAAAGTGTGACTTGTCCTTATGAATATGCATGCGCGTATATGAAAAGTTATCCAAGTGCGGTTCTGAACTCAAACACCATTGAATTTTCAGAAGAATGGGCATCTGCTAAACTCGCATTGAACGCTTGTCATCCATACATCTGCTGACCCTCTGTTGCATAGCAGGTGCTGTGCTAAGAAAGCCCTGACTCTTTTGACACAGTGTGACAAGGTCATTGATGAATAGCAAGGGTACTGTGACTTTACGGAAGTAGAGCTCCGAACCACATGAATTCAAAATACGGGCTGTTATTTTGAATGTATTATATACATATTCATCTGTATATCCACTTTGATTATTATTTTATCCACTTTGATTCTATATATAATATACGCATATATATATATGTATATATATATACCCACATATATATACATATATATATACTGTGATTATTATCATATATATATATATATATATATATATATACACACATACACACACACACACACACACACACACTTGGATTATTATTTTAAAGAACTTAAAATAACTGCCATTATGTAATGAATCATCATTCAAACAGTCAAATGTTTACTGTGTACATACTTTGTTATTATTATTTTTGTTGTTATTGTTAATCCTTGCCCGAGGATATTTTTTTCCACTGATTTTTAGGGAGAGTAGAAGAGAGAGGGAAAGACAGAGAGAAACACTGATGTGACAGAAACACATCGATGGTTGCCTCCTGCACGAGCCCTGACGAGGGCCCGGGCTGGGGAGGAGCCCGAAACCAAGGTCCATGCCCTTGACCGGAATCGAACCCGGGACCCTTTGGTCTGCAGGCCGACGCTCTATCCACTGAGCCACACCAGTTAGGCTTGAGTACATACTTCGTACCTGAAACTGGCGCAAACCTTGTGTATTTGGGTTTGTCTGAGTGAATGTGTGGCTATAGATATGGTTCCATATACACACTCATAGTTAGGTAATGGTTAGATACAAAAAGAATGACTTAAGGTGCTTCTGTTTTGTATTTTTGTTTTTTTGGTTTTTTTTTCATAAATACAATGATATAAAATGCACCTTGTGTGGCAGGTCGAAACCATAGCTCAGTGGTTTTTCGCATATTTTGTCTTCAGAATCGCACGATTCTGAAACGGCTGGTGGGTCTGGCGTGGAGACGGAGCGTGGTAAATTTGAGCTCCCCTGGTAAATCTGAAATTTGCCTCCAGAAGTCGCTTCACACAGTCCTTACATGTATGAAAAATGTGGCAGTGCAACTTGATCTTCCTTTTACTTCCCGTGAAAATGAAAGACCCCAATCAAACTTCCGTCTGCCGTCCTAGATCCCAGGCGTATACAACTCGCCCTTCAGGAAGGAGCCCGACCCGTGGGAACTACGGCTGCAGAAGGCAAAGCCTTTGACGCCTCAGAGACCCAGAGCCCAGAAGAAGCGGCCCCACAGCCTCAGCAGCTGGCTGGCCTGCACCAGCACCCGGTCCTTCCCTCGCTCCCACACCCTGCCGCCCATCGACCGGAAGCAGTGCCAGGTACTCTTGGGCCCCCTGTGAGAATCCTTCCCACGGTCGATCGTGTGCTTTGCTGGTTTGTTAAAAGGTGACTGTTGTGTTGTCTTGGTGACCATAAAAAAGAATTATTTTTTTTTTATAGGACCTAACGTTAAGTAAGAAGTCTAAAGTATGCTTAAAACATATACCAAGGAAGCAATCAAATATTTCTTTGGTATTATTGAACTGTGTAATGTTTTGAATGGGAAGTTAACACACAGGATTTTTGGTTAAGATCTAGCCTTTTGTGTGAAAATATTGTGGGGTTTTTTTCACTTTTTAAAAAGTATATGTATACTTTTTTTTATTATTATTGATTTTAGAGAGGAAGGGAGAGAGAAACATCAATGATGAGAATCATTGATCGGCTGCCTCCTGCATGCCCCTACTGGGGACTGAGCCAGCAACCCAGGCATGTGCCCTGACCAGGAATCAAGCTGTGGCCTCCTGGTTTATAGGTATCAGTAGATGCTCAACCACTGAGCCATGCCAGCCAGACTGAAAATATTGTTATAAACAGTATTCATTATAACCTGTTGTTGCTAGAAAGATCATATGTGTTATCAAATATATTTAATTTAGTCTGTCCTTTGATGACCCATACCTTTACATATAATCTTTACATATAACTGTAAACATAATTTAGACTTTGAGTACTTTTAAGAGTGCTAGGGTATGAGTTGGGGAATGAGAGAGGGCCCGAAACAGTGCAAGACTCCAGTAGAAATAAACAGACCATATTCACTGTGGCCTGGGGTAGAGGCAAGGCGTGGAGTGGGATGTGCTGGGTGACAGTCCTGAACGTCCCAGAAAGCAACGGTTCTGTCATCCCCACCAACACTTCAACTGGGAATACAGCCGCCACCAGGCAGCATCCGCCCAGAACTGGGTTTATTTTGGTTCACACACCAAGCTCCCAGAGCTCCTGCCTATGGGTTCTGTGCGCAGGCATGCCTCTGTTTACCTCTCTCTGTATAAAAAATTACTCCAGCCCAGCCAGGTGGTTCAGTGGTTGAGCGTTGACCTATGAATCAGGAGATCATGGTTCGATTCCCGGTCAGGGCACATGCCTGGGTTATGGGCTCGATCCCCAGTCGTGGGTGTGCAGGAGGCAGCCAATCAGTGATTCTCTCTCATCATTGATGTTTCTATCTCTCTCTCCCTCTTCCTTCCTCTCTGAAATCAATAAAAATATATTAAAAAATATATATACATCAAATATATAGTAAATAAAATATATAAAGATACATAAATATATTAGTAATCTATAATAATAAAAGCATAATATGCTAATTAGACCAGAAGTCCTTCCAAAGGACCTTTCGGATGGGGCTGCAAGGAAAGCCGAGGTCCTGGATGCCTGCCGGGGGCCAGAGAGAAGCCCAGGTTCCGGTTGCCAGGGGGTAGCCGGTGCTGGCAGCTGGGGGAAGGAAGGCCCACTTTTGCACGAATTTCGTGCATTGGGCCTCTAGTTATATATAATAAATTAAAGTTCATAATAAAAGATATATATAAACATATATAGCAAATGGGGATGTATACATTATTATATGGTATATATATATACGTATACACACACATATGTACATATGTATATATATTAATAGTGAACTTGGAATCATGTTACTGTATCTTTAAAAAATAAAGTTCCAATAAAAATTCATTAACTCCTTTCCAATATAGCAATCCTCCTGTCCAGCTGTGAAAAGTACTAGATGATACTTATTTGCCATTTGTGTTATTTACGGTCCATGACTTTTATGGTAACTGGTTCCTATTATTGGTTTCTATTAATGTAAAACATAAGTGAACAGAAATGAGGCGTGAATCATTTCTTTTTATTAGTCCACTGTCTTCCCTCAGCGCCGGCAGGAACTCCAGCTGTGGCCCGTTAGGGATAACCTAGTTAAGGAAGGATAAGGAATCGGACTAGAAATCTGGGTCCCTTTTCCATCACTTCTCTCCCGCACAAGGGTGGCAAAAAGAGAAAACTATATGTACTTAATGCCACAGCAAAATCCCGAGCTACCTCTGACTTGTATTGTGCATTATGTGATGCTAATTCGTCAGACAACCGGTGGATTCCCATAACTGGTATCTAAGTAACTACTAATTTAAAGACAGGATATGTGGTGTATCACTTTTCCCAGTTGTGGCTTCTGGACTTGGCTATGCATTTGTGTGATTGCATGGTTGCTATTGTGTCAAAGAATTTTAAATAAAGAACACAAGAAAGAATAAAATAGAAGATTTGACATTCACCTAAATGACATTCACCATTCACCATTTTTGACATTCACCATTTTTTCCTTATTTTAGTGGAAAAAATGCTTGTATCCTTTTTCTATTGATAGTAGTGTTCTTTGAAAACTAAGCTCAGAATTGTTTCTACTATTTTTACTCAAAAAGGGAGAGGATTCTTTTCAAATTATGTTCAAAGAAACATGGTTTTTAAAATTTGAAAGTAGAGCATCTATAACTATAGATTTACCAGTTTTAGCATAAAAACTCTTTTGATGCGCAGAAAATTAATGTAACACATTTTCAATATCATCACTTGTACTAGTGTGGACATTTCTTGAAGATGCAATATTGTGTCGTGTATTTCTTAATTCAGAGAAGAACGAGTTGTAACTTAGGCCCGGCCGGCGTGGCTCAGTGGTTGAGCGTCGACCTATGAACCAGGAGGTCACGGTTCGATTCCCGGTCAGGGCACATGCCGGGTTGTGGGCTCGGCTCCAAGTGTGGGGCATGTGGGAGGCAGCCCATCCATGATTCTCTCTCATCATTGATGTTGCTATCTTTCTCTCCCTTCCTTTCCGAAATCAATAAAAATCTATTTTAAAAAAATTAATTTGCTAAACTTGCTGTGTTTTGTAGGCATTTGGTAGCCTCGATCATCAATAACACGGTAAGGGAATCCTCCGTAATGAAACGTCCTGTCTTGCCAGGGGCCCTTTCGTGACGTCAGTGATGTATTGAAGCAGCGCTACAAACCCTTGGAGCCCACGATGCGGGTGGCGGAGCCAATCAATACGTTAAAAGAGGCCAGAAGTGAGTTCAGAAGATTGGAATTGTCACGGAACGTTCAGGAGAACATGTGAGTCCTTAGCTTAAAAAAGCAGCTGTCCCGTGTTTGGGGCCTGAAGGGATCCACCACTTCCCATTTCTGATATTGCAGAGAATCTTTTATTTGTGAGAAAAGCTCAGGTCCCCGTGACCCCTCCCAAAACAACCATTTTCAACGACGTGCAAATGTTTTCGATAGGACAGTATTGATGAGGATATTGACTGCATATGTGTAATCAATTGTCGAATTGGATCAGGGGCCCACCCTACCCTCATCTCAACTTATTATTTCTGCAATGACCGTATTTCCAAGTGAGGTCACAGTCTTCAACGTGCTCTTCAAGATAAGCGCAGGAAGAGGGGATGGTACTATCTGACACAGAGAATGGATCGCCGAGGATTTCTTTGAGAAGTTACTTCAAAGCTTTGTTTGTTCTTGATCCTGAAGAAGCTCATCCCACTTTCTCTTGTCTCTTGAAGAAATGGTTTTCCTCATTCCTAGGCCTGCGTTCATGAAGCCAGGATATTACGTCAGCAATTAGTAAATAACTGGCAAGTTGTTTTTATGAGAAGCCCTGGCATTTATTAAATAAGTTTTTATTTATTTCTGAGAGAGGAAGGGAGAGGGAGAGAGAGATAGAAACATCAATGATGAGAGAGAGTCATTGATCAGCTGCCTCCTGCACGCCCCCTTCTGGGGATCGAGCCCGCAACCCAAGCATGTGCCCTGACCAGGAATGGAACCGTGACCTCCTGGCTCATGGGTTGACGCTCAACCACTGAGCCACACTGGCTGGGCAACTCTGGCATTTACTGATCCAGCAACTGTGTGCATGTCAGAAATAGTCCTAGGCTCTGGGACGTAGCACCAAGGAAAATAGAGGTTCTATTCTCATGGATGCTTCTAGCTTCAACCGAACCAGGAAACCTAATGCAATTCTGAGCAAGCGTTGTCATAGGAGAGCTCCAGAAAATGGTCAAGCGTGTGCCAAAGACCATCAGTGCCATGACTTTTGTGTGTGTGTGTAGAATTTGCTCTGGTTTTGGATGATCTGGATTTTGGTAGAGAAAAGAAAAGATAAAAGCAGGTGGATCGTTTCAAAACTAAAAAAACATGATGGCCGGAAAAGTTCACAGAACAACAAGACCAGTTTGGCAGAAACTAATTTTCACATGAGAAGCAGAGGAAACAAACATTGGGCCAGGCTTCTGGCCGAGGACCTGAGGGTTTATCGGTAGATAATGAAGAATTATTTAAGGCTTTTGAGTAAGAGGGTGCTGTAAAAAGAATATGAATTTGTTGATTGTGAGACAGATGTACTTAAGAAGAAATACGCTGGAAGGAGGGAAACCCAATAGGAGAATATTGCAATCATTTTGGTGGCAGGTAGTGGGATGGAACTAAGCTGATGGCAGGATTCAGTATTCCACTCTTGTTCTTTCCTTTCTCTTTCTTTCCCTTCTTCTTTCCTTCCATAATCTCTCTGATCGCTTCTGTTGAAAAGACACCGACTACCGACTGTATGCCAATGGCTGCCCCTCCCTACAGCTCTAAGTTCTTACTGCAACATCCCAGATTTATATTTCCAAAGGTCATCTTTGTTTGCATCTTAACTGTGTGTCCCAGACTCAGAATGTCCCACACTGGCCTCCTCCTCCTCCTCCTTTTTCTTCTTCTTCTTCTTTTTAAATATATGTTTTATTGATTTCAGTGAAGGAGAGATAGAAACATCCACAATGAGAGAGAATCATTGATTGGCTGCCTCCTGCACGCCCCCTACTGGGGATCGAGCATGCAACCCGGGCATGTGCCCTTGGCTGGAATCGAACCCAGGACCCTTCATTCCGCAGGCCGGCACTCTATCCACTGAGCCAAACCGGCCAGGCCTGCTTCTTGTCTTGAGTGTGAATTGCAGGCCCAACGCTCTACCCAGGGTAGGGACATGTGAGTTTCTCTGTTCTCCTTCTCCAGCGTCATATTGGTCCTCAGATTCTCCTTTCTGCCTTTTAAATCTCTCTCCAATTCACGGTTGCAGCTTCTCCATGTGGCTAAGCATTTGTGTAATTAACTATTATCATAGTTATTAAGGAAAATATTTAGAATTTTAATTAAAGAACACAATTTAAAATATAGCCCTTCGGGTCTCAAGTTTGATTCCTTCTGGTCAAGGGCACATACCTGAGTTTCAGGTTCGATCCCCAACCCCAGTCAGAGGCAACCAGTCGATATGTGTCTCTCACATCAGGGTTTCTCTCTCTTTCTCTCTCTCCCTTCCGTTCTCTCTAAAAATCAATGGAAAATTATCCTCAATTGAGGATAAACAGAAAAAAAAAAGTCTTTTAAATGTAGTGTATAGAAACGAGACCTGGTTCTGTTTATTACCGAAGAATAGTGATAAGGAAGTTCAACACACCTCAAAACTTTTTTCGACTTCTGTGATTCTTCAAACACTTTAGCCCTCTGCAATCCGCACGCTTTCTGAACAGTTATTGTATTATGGTAAATAGGCATTATCCTATGTTTTCAGAGAGTGTTTTCTTAACAATTCTACTTTTATTTGTAACTCTCCCATTTGTTTTAATTACTAGCGCAGTGTGCAACATTTATTAATCAGCGGAGCCTTTTTAAGTTAAAATACTAGATTAGCTAACCCCATTAACACAGAACACTCCAAACAAGCAGTAATGAGAGAGGTAGTTAGTGTGCAAATCGTATCACCCACGCAGTGCTCGGGGCACCGTTAGCATGATTACCCGCTTTTGATCCAGGCTTCTGCCTTTCCCAGCCCATTTCCAGCGGAAATTTGCAAAGAGCTGCCTCCATTTCTCCAGCTTAATTTTTTTTTTTCCTAATGAAGTCTGGTGCTTTAGAACAGTGGGGACACAGATAATAAGCTTGTGTATCATTAGGAAGTTCTAGAATTTGTCTACAAAAGATCCTTTTCTTAGCTGTACGGTGACGATTGCTCTCTCGTTGTCCCGTGTTTCCTTGAAAATAGAATGTTTGTTTTTTTGTCTTCAATAAATGACCAAGAATAGTGGAATTTTGTTATGACAGACCTCTAAGTCTAAAGACTTTAAGATGTATAACATCGACATAATGGACAATTTGGAATACTTTCTGAGAATATTACATACGCTTTTAGTGTATGCAGACCAACACGTCATAAAACTAGGACAGAGCAAGAGTGGTATGAGGGCAAACTGACCCAGTGCATGCTGGGTGGCCTGACAGCCGGGCTGAAGAATGTAGGCTTGACACAACAGGCAACTGGGGTTCATAATTTGTCAGTTTGAGTTATCTGCCAGTGAAATAGATGGGTTGGAGGAGAATCTAGAATTATATAAGTCCCTATAAAAATGGGGGGAAATGAAAGAGAGTTATCAGAAAAAAATGGTAAGTGTAATTTTTCTTATTTGGGAAAAAATAGGAAATATGTTAATTCTCAGTGCATCAAGACTATAGATTTGCAATGGTCCCATTTTTCCCTGAAGCTAATTGGCTGTTTTTAAATTTTCCTTTCTGAGACCTCTACCAGTTGTTCTTCAACTGCCCAGACATTCAAGTAATGACGTGTTTGTATAAACTTCTGCATGCCCCCCATTGGGGATCGAGTCCATAACCCAGGCATGTCCCCTGACTGGGAATAGAACCTGTGACCTTCTGGTTCATGGGTTGATGCTCAACCACTGAGCCACACCAGCCAGGCTGAATTTTTATTTTTTTAATCAAACGTCTCTAGAAATCCAATGAAGAATAACACCTTACTGTTCTTTCAGGTTTTTGCCGTTCTCTTCCTACCATAAGAAAGAAAGGTACGTTCCATCAATTCATTTATCAAGCAAGTATGGTCCTGACGCTTATGGATATCACCGTTTCAGAGATGAAAGCCCTAACAAGTGGATCGGTGGCAAGGTGAGTTGACGCAACATTAAAAAAAATAAGAGTCCCCTTGAAAAGGCTAAAAGAGACAACAAGTATGAATTACAATTAATACCTTCTAAAATACAAACGACTCAACATTGGATATGAAGCTACTTCAGAAGACAAAGATCCTTATGCAATTGTCTCTTCCTAAAAGAATACAGTACTTGTTGGCTTTCTACAACAGGTTCACTTCATGCATCCTGACCTATTCCAAGAATACGCCTGTATCTCACTTAAGTAAGCAGTTTATGGAGATGTGGAGATTTTGGGATACTCATTAAAAAGAAAATAGTTTATTTGGGTGGTGGTGTTTTTTAGTAGCCATTGTGTACCCTTCTATCCTTTTAGAATGTACATATAGTTAAAGAATTAGTGATGAGTAATTGTTCTTGTAGACCCTGAAAATTAAGGAAGAAATGTATAGGAATTCTTTAAATTTTAATGAATCATTAGTCTACTTAACCCTACACAAAACCACGTAGAAAAACATTAAATGCAAATTTAAATTTCTCTTTCTCTCCTCCCCTCCCTTCATTTTCTCCCTTCCTTTCCTACTTCGTCCCACCTTCCTTCAATCTAATCTCTTCAAATAACCGGATTAAATAAACAAGTCATCCCTCTCTGTAGCAGTATAACCTGCACAATACCGAAGTAGTCATTCTATTACCGATATGTAAACCTTAGAATTATTAAAAATATTTTTATTTCAATTTGATATTAAGTGATTTGGGTGAGACTTGTACCCCATAAACTGCTAAAATCAGGCTTCTTTTTCTTTTTTTTATAAAACTTTGTTTCTTGATCTCAGAAATTGGAGGCCACAATTTACTCATTTTTAGTTGATTAAAGACAGTTTTAGGGAGGTTGGAGTTGTGACGTTCAGAATGTTGAAGAAGGAAAAGGCTGGAGTGGTTTTAGGCTTCTGCTAGGGTAAGACGGACTATTAAAAACTTGTAAATGCACGTATGATGTGGTTGAGCCCAATAGATTGCTTTCAGCCAAGTAACAGCTCAAGTATTTTCGGTTCCTGTTCTTCACCCTTTCCATCGTGGTTGAAGATTGTCTACACAGAGAACTGTCTTTCTCTTCTACCATCTTTAAGCAGAGAGATTATAATTTTCAAATAGTATATCACACAGTTGTTTTGAAGGGTGTCAGTTGAGAGAACAGCAAATGTTAATCTTTCTCGAATTACACAAGATTGATGAATATGTCAAATATTTTTAATATTTTTGCTTTATTTTTAATGTAGTAATATGAATAACACTATACAAAGATATCACAAAGTCAGGGAGTTGAGAGTAAATAATGCTATTTTCTACTGAAAGTATGATAATCAATAATGAAAAATAACATATATATCATTCTTCTTGAGAGTATAGAGGCCAATTATTAAAAAATAAAGTACAAATGATATATAACTTAATTATATTTCTTTGATGTACTTGTAAAATGCCTGGAGTTAAATTGTGTGTTAAATGGCCAAACTTTTTAAGTGCTGGTATCTACTTTGTATTTATACATTCTTCATTGTGCTCGTTTCAATATCTGAAATTGAAGTGAAACTTAATAAGGGGAATGTACCAGTCACTATTAATTTAATCTATTTGGGTAGATCTAAAAGTGTTGGACAATTAAAAGCTCCGTATACTAAAAACATTCTTTTGATTGTCAAAACATTTACATATGTTTGTGTTAACCAATGCAGAAATGATGATCTAGGCCCCTCTATCTTTTTTTTTAACATGTTTTTTATATATTTTTAAATATATTTCTTTATTGATTTCAGAGAGAAAGGGAGAGGGAGAGAGAGAAACATCCATGATGAGAATCATTGATTGGCTGCCTCCTGCACGCCCCCTAGTGGGGATGGAGCTGCAACCCGGGCATGTGCCCTTGGCCGGAATGGAACCCGGGACCTCCCAGCCCACAGGCGGGCGCTCTATCCACTGAACCACACCGGCTAGAGCTAGGCCCCTCTATCTTAATTGGCATTAGTTTTTATGTTCACTTTAGACAACTGACTTTAGTGGGACTGTTCATCTTTTCCTTTGTTCGCAAAACTCGGGAAGAGACTGATGTTGGCCTGCTTTATTGATGGTGAATGACACCGGCAGAGCAGCCTCTTTTTTGTGTGTTTTGTTTTGTTTTGTTTTGTTTTGTTCACGTGCATTTTGGTCCTAAACAAGAACCGAGAAGCTCCAAAGCATAGAAACATCCAGCACTCCAGAGAATTCATTTAGAGGGCCTAAGCATATTGCACAGAACATAAAGCTGACCTCTACCGCCGAGGGCTCGGGGAATGGAGGGGGCTGTGGAACGTATCAGAGGTTTAATGTGGCACATCGCCTTCTGCAGAAACTTGGGTGGGACCGGGGCCGCTTGCCCGTCGCACCCGGTGATTGAATCCGCTGTCACCGGGACCCTGGTCGTAATGAGCATGCAGCCTAACGACCGTGATTATGATGATGGTAATTGATGCGCCCGGGCGGCGTGCGGGCCTCATTACGGCTGCGCTGTACATGGAGCCGCGCGCCTCGGTTAGGGGCGATTTTACTTCTATGCCCCAATTGCCATAAAATATGCCTCTGTGTTGCAACAGGCCAGCTTCACAGAATTTTAAGAATCTTCCCGTACGTGTTGATAGATGACGATGCACTCGCGGAAAAACAGCCCCTTGCAGTTTGTTTGTTTTGTGTTGTTTCATTTCATTAGTGAGTGTAAACAGTTAAATCATTAGGCGTAATTGAGAGGAAATATTTTGCTTAGGAGGATGGCCTGCAATAATCCAATATTCAGTTGGAGGGCTTCTTTTTTTTTCCTTTTTCTCTCTCACTAATACATCGGGGACTGAAATTCTTTCATTTCCTCCCTTTTATCACCCTGGCGTCAGACTTCTTGGGGTCAGTAGGTTTCAGGAAAAGTATACGTTTATATAATTTTTATTATAAATCAATAGGTCCGTTTATATTTGCGTGTAATATTTATATATACTCTGTCTAGTTTGTTATGCACTTTAGAACATTGCACAGAGCCAAATATTGGCATGTCATTGGCAGGAAAAATATGTAACCTATAGAATGGTTAAAAGTGAACTGTTGAGATGAATATGTTTATACGACCTTTGCTTTGTAACCACTGTCTTGCTTCTAATAGATTCCTTACATTGTGTAGTAATTTTCAATTATGGTTTTAAAAGTGGCTTTGAAAGAGTTTCTGACTTGAATTTTAACTTATGAATGAAATTATGTGCAATGATGTGTCCAAGATTTTCGGTAGATTAGATCAGACCGTATTAGTCTGTAAGTCTTAACCTAAGGGCTCAATTTGCATTTGAATCTAAAATATTACTTTTGAGTAATGAGCAAACATAATGGAATGCATTTTTATAAGGCATGGTAAGCCATTTAAAAATATTTATTTTGTAGCTGCAATAAAGTCTGAGATTGAGAGATCTATCCGATTATTGTTTTTTGGTTATATTGTATTCATTTTTTACAGAGAGGAAGGGAGAGGGATAGCGAGTTAGAAACATCCATGAGAGAGAAGCATCAATCAGCTGCCTCTTGCACACTCCCTGCTGGGGATGTTCCCTCAGCCAATGTACATGCCCTTGACCGGAATCGAACCTGGGACCCTTGAGTCCGCAGGCCGACGCTCTATCCACTGAGCCAAACCGGTTAAGGCTGATTATTGTTTTATAAATACGTTTTATTGATTTCAGAGAGAGGAAGGCAGAGGGAGAGAGAGAAAGATGGAAACATCAATAATGAGAGGGAATCATTGATTGGTTGCCTCCTGCACGCCTCCTACTGGGGACACGCAGCTCTGAAGAGAGGACGGCCAATGTTTTCTCCTGAGATTGGTAAGATTTGCATCAGCACAGGTAGGACGCTTGCCCCAGATGTGCACCTGGCACTGTGGTGAGGGCCAGGATCTTCATTTGGCAACCAGAGGCTTTACACCTTGCCTATGAAATTTTCCTTCGGAAAGTTTTGAACTCCAATTATGAAGAGTTCCTCATGAAGTTTATCTCTAAAAGTTCAACATATGCGAGTCTTCTCTGCATTATTGCTAATCCAGAATAACAACAGTTACATTTTTCACTTCTGGGCTTCCTGCTGGCTAATTCATTTGAAGAAATTGTTCTATCATGAAAATTAATATTGTGGATTTAATTTATTTGAACATGCTTAACTGAATATTTCCCCCATTATGCCTAAAAACAGCATATCTTCTCATAAAGACATTATTCACAGAGTTACTTAACTAGGACATTTATAGTCACCCTAAAAAAGATGCTAGAAGCCATATTGCTACAACTTGTAACTTCTGCTATGTAAGTGGCAGGTTGATAATCATGTTATTAACTCTGCATTAATTTACAAGTTACTTTTTATGTGGCTGTTATAAGGTTACATACTAAAGGGGAACATTTAAATCTGCTAGCGTGTTGAAAGTTTAACAAATATGAGATATCAGATAATTAACTAACTAAAAGGTAATCACTTGATAGTCCCAGGCAGCAACTGACTGTAAGGATACTAATGAAATACTATCAAGGCACAAAAGTCATCGAAATATTTCACAATGTTGGCTGTAAGGATACAAATATTGACCTTCCTTTCTTATTAAATCTATTCCAAGAGCTATTTGTGAAGAGTTTGCTCACCACAATTGGAATATTTAATAAAATCTAATTCTCCTCCTCTGTAACTCCTTGGTTGAAAAATGTGCTCCCTTGATGATGATCGAGGGCTTTGGAGAATAAATGGATTTTAAGGAGAAAATTAGATGGTCCTTATTATGCTGTCTCACTAGCGAGGCATTGTCATTTGTCTGTTGTATTACAAATGCCTTGCTTTGCCTACCTTCTTCATTTAATCGTGCAACTTGCCTGTAAGCAGCATTAGAGGGGGGAAAAATGTGGCTGTATTACTCTTTCAATTGATTTCTTTGCTTATCCATGCGACAGCTCACACCGATTATGCTCAACACAGAACTCATCTCCTCCCGACACCCAGTATCTTCCCAATCCCTTCCATCCACAGTGACTGACTCACTTGTGCCCAATACCAGGAGACAGACCAGTTTCCTCCCTCTGCTTCCTTTAGAGCCCCTCTCCCAAGGGAAGTTCAATGTAGCTGGCAAGTTTAGTGTTTAGAAGAGTTAAATGCTGATATTAAAATTGCATTCACAACCTGGCCAGTGTGGCTCAGTGGTTGTGTCGGCCCATGAACCAGGGGGTCACTGGTTCAATTCCGGTCAGGGCACATGCCCAGGTTGCAGTCCCGATCCCCAATAGAGGGTGTGCAGGAGGCAGCTGATAAATGATTCTCTTTCATCATTGATGTTTTTCTCTCTCTCCCTCTCCCTTCCTCTCTCTAAAATAAGTTCTTAAAAAATTTAAAAATTGGATCCAAGTCCAAAATTAATTTTCTTAGGGTACCTAAAATATGTTTTATGTGCATTCATTCAGTGTTTTATTACTTTCATTCTGTATTCTTTCTGAGTATGTTCCTTTATGAATCAAATGATTCATCATTGGAAGACTGGGCTGGAGGCCTATCTGTCCAAATGTTTTTGTAGCTCACCAACCTAGTACCATGTGTCAGGCTGACCTTTAGGATAGCAATGATGAAGAACAAATAGCATTTGCAATCTACTTTTTCCTCCACTTTTATGTCGTGTGTACTGTTTAAGAAAATCGCTTCCATTTTATTTGTTGACTTAATCAGTGCAAGTTCATTTATATTGCTAAAGCCTACAAACCCTGAAAAAAGGGGAAAGCATTTTCTTCAAAATAGCAATGTTTTAAAAGAACTAAGTGGAATTTGAAACTATTTTTGTCTGGAGCCGAAACTTTGCTGACTTCAATCTCTATGATTTTTGAGACACCGCATATTGTTCTTCTAATTGAATGCAGAAATCATCTGTCATTTTCATGTTGACATTTAATGTGCATAAATAATGTCCAAAGGGTGGAAGCAATCTAATCTGCAAGTATGAATATACTTTCTGGTTCTAACAGCATAATTAAGGCAGTACAGGCTGTGATATATAAAATGTATACTCAGTTTTGAAAGTAAGTTTCCATATTCACAGCGAGTATGACCTAAATTTCAATGTACAGTGAAAATTCTAAAAGTATTCCAGAAAAAAAAAAAAGGATAGGATATATTAGGTATATTTTTAGCTAACATATGTACTTATTTCTTTCACCCCGAAACATTACTGATAAAATTTGTCATGCTTTGACTTTCGAACTCTCATCTGACTGATCTGTAGTAGACATAGATGCTGATAAAAAATGGATATGAAGTTGGATGATTTTGTCGACTGGGAGATGTTCAGATATTAAATGTTCAGTATTCGGTATTCTATGAAGAAAATCATCCAAGAATGTAGCCCATGTGTGTTATTAAATATATTTTTATTGATTTCAGAGAGGAAGGGAAAGGGAGAGAGAGAGAGAAACATCAATGATGAGAGAGAATCATTGATTGGCTGCCTCCTGCATGCCCCCTACTGGGGATCAAGCCCGCAACCCGGGCATGTGCCCTGACCTGGAATCGAACCCTGACCTCCTGGTTCATAGGCCATGCTCAGCCACTGAGCCACGCCAGCTGGGCTAGCCCATGCATTAATATTCCGTAAAGTTACCGCTTAGTAGTATTACGGTAAAATAATCATTGGTAAACTTAAGGATTGATTTTTGATGACACACTTTCAAGACAGCTTCTTTCTACTACAGGTGCAATAGAGCATAAAATACTGCCTCAGTAAAGTCTATTACTCAAAGCCAAGAAAGACACTTCTTTTCAAGTTTTCCCTCTTTCCTGTATGTACTTTTTAATTTTTGGTAAATGAATAATCATTTTTTATTGTTGTTATATATCATGACCTCATAGGATGACAGTCTAACTTTTTTTTTAATTTATAAACATTATAGTCAAAAAGTTAGTTGCCTTCGGATCACATTAACGGCTGTACGTCTGTCTACTGCATACACTCAGGATCTGTCTGTCTTGGCCCATTGAGCTCATTAGTCCTTTCTGCTCAGCTGTGAACACACCCCCCTAGAGGAAAGTCATCATCGGACGGGGTAGGAAGGAGAAATAAATATTGAAATCTGCAGATCAAGGTGATGCTCTACCCTATGGTTATTTTCTCTGTGGAAGTATAGTGAGGAAGAGTGGCGTCAGACACAGGGTCCGTTACAAGCGCATGTTCCATGGTCGTGGGCTTGGACGTCTGCGCCCAAGACCTGGCCGGCCGCACGGACTCACCGGGTCACTAATGTAAGCCAGGTATCTGCTTTTCTTCAACTTAGCCACGTGGTTTGACTTCTCTTTGCCAACCTCAGATCTTGCATTTACGTGATGTGAGAAGTGTGATTTAAAATGCAAGAGTGGCAATGTGGGTTTTACGAAGAGACTGCTCTTTTTCTTCAGAAATGATGTTAAGACTTCAAATTAATCATTTGATATCTTTTCTGACCTCTGACTCTTTGGAAAATCTAATTGAAGCTATAGACCTTCTCTCAAGAAAAAAAAAAGTGCAAATATACAAATGCATAACAGCATTTGCATGCCATCAATTTTATTGGACACTAATTTTTTAGTTTAGAAATGAAGAAAAGTGTAACCATTTTTTTTAAGTCTTTGCTTACGGTTATTACTCCCAAGTGTCTGCTTTATAAAGATGTGGGAATGAATCCAAATTTTGCAAGTATTGAAATTATATAAAAATAAATTCCAACGAAAACAGTACCATGGTTGCACTTGAGTAAGAAGTTGAAATGTTGGGCTAGGCCTTTCAGTATGGCAGTGCCCCTACCTTTGACGTGATCTGATTTCAACCTTTTGTTCAAATGGCGAACATCTTAAAAATAACATTTTACTAAGGTCTGTAGTGTCCAATGGAATTAGAACTCCAATGACTTGCTTTGTCAGAGAGCAAAGATTGGAGTAAAGGTGTATTAAAGTTTTCTACAAATCTCTAGATTGGACTCTTGTCCTTTTGTCTTATTTTTTGTTCTTAAACCACTGAGGTTCTGTGTTTTGGAGTCTGCATCTGTCTGTGACAGCGGAGAGTTAGAAACCCGTGTGTCACGTTAGGGACATTGAAGCAGAGGTGAACTTCAGCAGAGATTGGGAATGTTCCTGGATATAGAGGGATTTCCGCCTGTACGGACATAGACAGATTGTCATTTTCCACTTCAGCCTGCAGGAGCACTTCCTCCAGAATTAGTCGGTTTAATGATCTCCCTCTAATCTCATTTTCCGGAGTAAGAGCTTCTTCAGAAGGATTTGTGGCTTCTCGGCACCGTGCGTAATATGCGTAATAGTGCATTGCATCATAACAATAAAATTCTCCAGGTAATCCAATCTGTGAGCGAACTCCTTGTGTTGTCCTAGCCATGGTTTCACACTTCTCCCAAGTATTTTGAAACTTCTACTTTACGTTGACTCCTTACCTTCAGGATCTTTCATTTCATATTCTGCTCTCATTTCGTCTCAGCCATTCTCTGAAAAGGCTCCGGCTCTGAGGCTGACTACCATAGAGGAGTGTGCACACCTCCATTCAAGATTTGGGGGCAGCATCTTTGAGAGCCACTCATGCTAGTCTAGAATGAAACAACCAAGATGGTGTGGGAAACTTTTTTCACCCAATAGTCAAACCAGAGGTGTTCCCAAAAATTGTAGATACTCTATCTAATCATGAAGTTATGAGATGTTTCCTTCCAATTGAAGTTATGCTCAACAAAAGAACTTCGAAACATGCCACACCTTGACCATAAACTGGACTTATTGGGTTAAAATATTTTATTCCCATCCAATTAATTTCACCTCTTTCTCGTTTCTATTTCTCACATGACTACTCGAAAATTTAAATTATGTAAGATGCTTCCACATTGTATTTCCGTTGGCCAGCCCATCTCTAGGTGACATATGTGCCCAGTTGTTTGAGGTGAAAATGACTTGATTGTGATGGAGTCTGTGGAAAATCTCCACCCCTGGAAGCTCAGACAAGCATTGTCCTCTGATGTTGTTATGTTTTTTCACTTTAACACTTCTCTGCTATGAAGTGGATTTGAAAACATGACCAGTTTCTTCAGCTATGACTCCTCCCTCCATGTATCACTAAATTACTCCTTTTAGTTTACAGGTCAGTTCAAGGAACAAATTTTTTTAAAAAACACAAAAAAACATAGTTTGGGCTTAGCAATACTTATCTTAATGCAAATAATTAAATAATGATACAGCCAAGGAGATTAAAAATTAAGAGAGTTTGGCAAAAATTTTAATGACACTGCATATAGCCATTACACTATTGATTTTGGATAAACTTGGCCTATAGCCAAAGGACTAAATCAGTTTTGTTTTAAGGAAACTAAGTAAGAGTCCCCTTCCTTCCATCCCTCTTCATTAGATTTCATGAATTTATATTGTGGAAAATCAAAGTATATCCCCTTCATCCAGGCCTGAGATGACATTGCTCTATTCATAAATACCAGTGACATGAATGTAGCTTCATAGATTATTGAACACATGTGGTCTTGGAAGATTTATAAACGTATTTGAACGATGTCTCCATCATAGAAATATACGGAACCATTCTTTTGCTGATCTGCACAGTTAAGGAAGGAAGAAGCTAAAACTTGAGGCAAAGTACACCGATCCAACTTCTCAATATTTTGGAGGCTGAAAATCCTGATATCAATGAACTAGGGGTCCAGTGCATGAATTCGTGCATCTTGAAAGGAACTGTGGGCAGCAAGGCTGCGGTAGGCACAGGGGCAGGTCTCGGCCCATCCTCTGTACCCCTGCCAGGCCCCTCCCGCTTCTGTCTGCTGTCAGCCCCGCTCCCAAGCACTGACAGCACTGGCCCCACTCACACCCACTGATGGCACAGAGCAATTGGGGCTGGTGCCAGCAGCGGGTGCGAGCAATGGCTGCTGCCCCGATTGCCCCTCAGGAGCAGGCGAGGTGGAGAAGCCCTCAGGGGTGAGGAGGGCCGGCAGCTGCCACTCGCACCCGCTGATGGCACCAAGCGATTGGGACCGGCCCCCGGCACTGAGCAGAGGGTGCACATGGTGGCTCCTGCGCTGACCGCGGGTGCAAGCAGGGCCGACGCCGGCAGCAGGTGCGAGTGCCAGGGCAGGACGGCAGTGCACGGGAGCAAAGAATCTTCAGTAAGCACTAGAGGCTCGCCCCGATGACAGCAACCAGCGCCTGCCTTGGTCTGGTGCCCCCGCTCACCTGCTCCACCATCCCACTGCGGCCGACGCCCGCCATGTTCCCCGCACACCCCCGGTGGCCAGCGCACGTCACAGCAACTGGTTGTTCAGTTGTTCCAGTTGTTCTGCCGTTCGGTCTAGTTGTGTATTAGCCTTTTATTGTATAGGTTAGGTGTGAGTCTTAGACCCTGCAAACAGGAAGAAAAACCCATCAGAAATGCCCCGGATATTAAAAGCGACTCTGTGCTCCAACGTGAGGCCGCTTGATGGAGTGGCGTGGTGTCACCCACGTCCTCTCTCTAATGCTAAAAGTAATGCACATGGACAGAGTGACAATCACCGCCCAGCCTCCCATCAGCAATAATTAATCTTTCCGTTAACAGAGGCCAGAAAAAGCCTCTCACCAGCCCCTTCGGAAGTCTGAGAGACCCTGTGTTTTTGATGTTTGCATTCTGAGGAAAATTGTCCCCACCAATTCTGACAAATTGCAACACCAGGCTAATTATGGCAGCTAATGAAGTGTGCGGAATGGTCACAGCTCGTCGTGAAACGGGTCCTTCAGCTTGGATTAGAGTCTCATCAATCACTTTTGTAAACTGATCCAGAATTGCTTCTGCCCGGTGCTTGGCGTTTTTAATGCTGTTTCTGTAATTGGTTTTCTCCCTAAAGCTTAGACTTGTTGTTGTTGTTGTTTTGTAAATATTACAGTCTCGGGACAGGGCTTGCACAGGCTAGTTTATAAAAAAAAACACTTATTATTAGGGATATCAGCAGATCAAGAAAGCTAATAAAAGGACCCCCAAAATGAAGGTGGATACACTGTTTCAGTCCTGCTCAAAGGTAAAGCATAGTCATGTCGAGCAGCATATTTCTCAAATGTAGGTGTAGCGCCACATGCAATCACAGTTGGTGGTTAGTGACGGAAGTTCCCGCTAGAGTTTCTAAGAAATAAATACGTAGATGGTCGTTTATCGTTAGGGGAGCAGAGCTGCCTGTTTATCGTTCAGCATCGTTTTGTACGATGTCTACATCTTGGATGAAGCCAAACATCTGGAAGCACTGAGACCAGAGTTCTGTGTCATCCTCAGAGCTAACCTGGGATGTTGATGCTATCATTTCCTCTCAGTTTACAGACTAGAAAATAAAGCTACTTAGTGCTGACATCTAGATTCTTAATAATTATGCTTTATTATCTCAGCTCGCTCTTTAAACCTACTTTTCCCTCCCGTATGCCAGTCTCTAAGATTTTATCAATTCTTTCCAGATGTTTAGAAGACTTACTGGGGAATCATGTCACTATAGAATATTGGAACTGGAAGTCGTTAAAAATAATTGAGCTCTGGCCCAGCTGGAATGGCTCAGTGGTTGAGTATCGATCTATGAACCAGGAGGTGACAGTTCATATGCCCGGGTTGCGGGCTCAATCCCTAGTAGGGGGTGTGCAGAAGGCAGCCGATCAATGATTCTCTCTCATCATTGGTGTTTCTATCTCTCTCTCCCTCTCCATACCTCTCTGAAATCAAATAAAAATATTTTAAAAAATAATTTAGCTCTTAAAAATAAGAATATATGCATCATGTTGTATATGCTTAAGCATCTAAGCATATATCTATCAATATGTTCTAATAGGGCAAGGAATTATTGGGTTCTTGGAGGTTTGCCCTCCTAGGAACCCAGAGTTTTCAGTATGTAGTCTTTAAAATTGTTGAAGTGTTTACCATGTGTGTTATCATCCACTGAAAACCTTTTTCATGATTTACCTCTTTACCCCTACATTTGCTAAACCATAGTTGGTTAACAAGTTTTTAAAAATGCAATTTAAACACTCTAACAGTTTCTGCCCAAATATAATACTAATGACATGTAATAAGAATTCTAACCAAATTTCAGTATGTAGTTTAATAAGAAAGTTATCTCACGCCTTCAATTTCCCCGGGTCCAAAACAGAGATACTATTATGAAGATTTGATGAAATAACCTTCGTAAGATTTTGTAAGCTATGGATTCATAGAGATGGAGTTTTGCAGCAGCAGTTCACCCTTGAACACAAGTAAACTGAGTTCAGGTGCAAAAGCAATAGATCGTCTGTTCTGCACGTGTTTTACTTCCTCACCATTGGATCCTTCAGGTTGGGTTGCACTTGACTTAGGGTGATCAATTACATCTTTTTATATTGCAGGACCAGATTCATTATCAGATCCTTTGGAGACTAAGTTAGCACGAATGATGTTTGCAACAGCAAAAGTAATCCTATCTAATAAAAGGCTAATATGCAAATTGTCCCCTTGGGAGTTCAACCACTCGCTATGACGTGCACTGACCACCAGGGGGCAGCATGGAACAAAGGAAGGCCCCAGCCAGCAGCTGGCAGCTGGGGGAAGGAAGGCCCTGATAGGCCCTGATCACCGGCCAGGCCTAGGGACACTACCTGTGCACGAATTCCGTGCACCGGGCCTCTAGTAATACATCCTATATAATAAAGATGTAATATGCAGATGGCCGTTATGTAACGACCAACTGTGCAATGACCAGATCATGGATCAGCAGGAGGGTGGGGCAGCAAGCTATGGGGGGGGGGGGAGTGCGGGTGTGAGACGAGGGGAGCTACAGGAGGGCAGCAGCGAGCTACTGGAGCATGGATTCGTGTGCAGGGCTACTAGTAATGTTAATAATTTAGCTGTTTACCAACATAGAGAACCTGTGGACCTGGGTCTTCTGTCTCCTGGGTAAAGTCCTCTTCCAGGCTTCAGTTAGAGGGCAGCGCAATTCACCCGCCCTCATTGCCTGGCTCTCCAATACGAATCCTGGGGGAAGAACTGAACACGTGTAGTCCTAACCCGGTGGTGCCTCCTCAACTCTTGTTTGCATGGCTCAGAGGCCCCGGCATGCAGTGAGCCCCTGCAGAACCTATAGGAAGCCTTGCCTCCAGCTTGGTTTCTGTAGCTCCACCATCTGGTGTCTTCCACCCATTATCCTGAAAGCTCCTGGAGAGGTAGAAATTCCTCTCAAAGAATTAATGACCCCAAAATGAATCCAACTCTAAGGTTTGTGATTAAGTGAAAAAAGTAAGAAAGGAGGTTGTAGTAACTGTGTTTGGTGCTGGGGTGCGGGGCATGGGGCGTGGTACTAGACTTACCGGGGACCACCTTGTAAGTTACATACACGTCTAACCATTCTGCTGTGCCCCTGGAACTAATATGGTATTGAAGGTCATCTTTAACTGAAAAATTTAAAACGAATTTAAGGAAGTGAGGAGGAATTTCAGAGCAATTTACCTAGACTGAGAATGTTCTGCCGTTTGAAGACCTCAGGAGATGCACTGGGGTCACTGAGCCCAGGGCCCTCTTGTGATGACTTCTTCCGCTCCGCCCATGAGGACGTAGATAGTGGTAGCGGTTGTTTGCCATTTGCCTCCCACACCCTAAGCCAGTCCCATGGGCCACTGATGGCAGAGACAGAAAGGAGTTTTCACCAGGGCTCTCAATGTGAGATTCTTGGAAGAGAAAATTCTTCCAAGGCTAATTAACTAGCCCCCGTGATGGATAAGAGCTTAATGGGACATTGTGTGAGGTTAATATCCCCTAAATCACATTAACAGTTTTGAAAATTTGGATAGGCCCTAACCGTAGAGTTGGAGAGCAGACGACACTAATTGAAATACCTTGGCCATTAACTTCCAAGCTCCTGGAAACTAATGGGTTTCTAGAAATATCACTGATGACCAACACCTATGTCATAATCTATGTTAGCTAAACATATGTCAACATAAGAGATACATAAAGTGTCGCGCATTAATGTCCTAAACTACATTGCTAAATAATGTTTGCATAAAAGAATCTACACATAATTATTTCAGTCTAGCATATTAATATTATATTCATGGTAAAGTAAAGTTTTAATGTGGCTTTTCAATATTTCTTTTCCTTTTCTTAAATAAAGTGAAGCTATATTGTCAAAATTTTACTCAGTAGTATTGAATAAAATCAAGACCATTCTGCTGATTATTTGTTAAAAAGAAACTATGAATTACCTCTGTAAGATTTTGATTTGTTTAAAACACTTTTAATTTATCAAGCTTAATTCAGAGATGTTTTCTATTTATCACTTATATTAACCTTCAAATTGCTAATGGCTAGAAGGCATGTGAATACACTAGCAAATTATTTTAGCCTGTTGCATCAGTGCCAAATCTGAACTACTTAGAACCTGCTACTTTTATACTTTTTATATTCTTTCTTATATTGAATTTATGTTATCTTTATATATAAAAGCCTAAGCAACTGTTCAGCCATTCGTCCATTTGACCGTTTGACTGTTCAACTGGTAGCTATGACACGCACTGACCACCAGGGGGCAGATGCTCAATGCACAACACACAGGCATGAAAACATGGAACAGACTGATGAATCTCAGAGGGAAGCAGGGAGCGGGGAGGGCGGGAAGAGATTAACCAAAGATCTTACATGCATACTAGAGGCCTGGTGCACGGATTCATGCACCGGTGGGGTCCCTCGGCCTGGCCTGTGGGGATCGGGCTGAAACTGGCAGTCCGACATCCCCTGAGGGGTCCTGGATTGTGAGAGGGCGCAGGCCAGGCCGAGGGACCCCACCAGTGCACAAATCCATGCACTGGGCCTCTAGTATTTCTTATAAAAAGGATTTCTTCATTAGAATAGCAGATGACGTAATATTACAGGAGTGGTTAGCCTACTTAACCAGCCAAAGTTTCTCAAGTATGTTTAAGGATTAATTGAATGTAGTTCATTTACTAAGGATATCATATATTAATGGTTTAGTTGTAAAGTACAATTTAAAAAGAGATATCAACTAATTAGTAACCATTATTATCTATTAACCATGATGAGACATACTTGTTTTTTACTTTGTTTCTTATAAATTCTTGTCTGTAGAACAAAGGAGGTATAATTAAAAATATATACACAGTTGAATTGAACTTTATTCAAGACTTCTTTTCTTGTCTGCTGTGTGACCATGCCAAACATAGAATTTCAGAAGGCCATAATCATTTAAATTGTTCTATTTTTCTGTCCTCTTAATCTTGCAAAAATTGTATATTGTTCAAAAATAATAATGAAAGAACGTATTAAAAATTGAGATGAAATTCTTATCTATCAAATGTCAGTGTCCCCGAATTTAACAGCCTTTCATTTATGGAGTTTAAATAAATTAGGACTTAGATTCAAATGTTCCGCAATAAATTGTGCTCTTAATGGCAACAGCAAATAAACATCCCTCAGTGTTTTGAATACCAAAGTGATTTACCTGCACATGTTTTGGAGTTTAGACTCAGTAAAGTTCAGGGGCATCCATGTATGAAATAGCTTGTGAGGAAATTCCCATCGCTTTCTTCATTTGATTTCGTTTGGGAAAAGGACATGAGTTCAGAAAAATAGATCATCGTCTTTAGTAACTTGGGCTCAGATATAGACATTAAATATTGTACATCGACTAGTGAATGTGTATATAATTTTCTCAAAACTTATAAAGGAGTTGGCATTATAAAATACATTAGTTTCTGTTGACGATCTCATTTGCATTTTTATACGTTTTATTATGTAGACTTGCTTATGGGAAGCGTTGTTAAAGATGTCAAATGTAAGAAATGGAAGCAAAATGTTTTAAAAAATGAGCAAGTATATGTTTGAGTATTTTATAAAAACTATAAAAAATAGGGCATCAATTACTAAGAGGGATGCAGTTAATTAAAGTGTCCTAGTAGAAAGGAAACTTAAATCTAAGGGTAATTTTTGGTGCACTAATTCTTTCTTTTTTACTCTATTTTTACCAAGTAAAACATGTGCCTAGATGAAGTAAGTATGCTCAGAGATTTATGATGCTGGGTGGTGTACTCCTGCGCTCCACCCCCCACCCCACCCCCGCCCCAATTTTCAGGGTAGGTCCTCCTTCCCAGAGGCCACTTTGAACTCTGACCTTCCAGTTCGATCCCAGTGTTGAGCATCCTGGGCTTTGGGAGGAAGAACAGGATGGAATTTCATTGATCTGTTCTCCCTTCCTTTTTTTAATTTTTATTTTTAGGGAGAGTGGAAGAGAGAGGGAAAGACAAGAGAGAAACATTGATGTGAAAGAAACACATCGATTGGTTGCCTCCTGCACAAGTCCCGACCAGGGCCCTGGCCAGGGAGGAGCCTGCAACCAAGGTATGTGCCCTTGACCCGAATCGAACCTGGGACCCTTTGGTCTGCAGGCCGCTGCTCTATCCACTGAGCCACACCAGCTAGAGCATGTTCTCCCTTCCTTTTTAAGTCTGGGATGCTGCCCCTCTCATCTGGCGGGACATAGATTATGATTTGGGGTCCCTGCTGTTTCCTGGTATTCCTGCAGATGCTGTTTTGTAGATGTTTATAATCCTCCAAGTTTGGGGGCTTGCGGGGGTGGGTGGTCATTTCTGAGGATAAGGCAGGAAATTAATTGCTCTGCCAGCTTAAAACTAGAAGCTTTCCCAACGAATGATTTTAAAATATGGGTGTATACATCTTTCACAAAAGATGGTTTTGAAATAAGAGTGATGTTTCCAAAAACAGAACACCCAGAACATTTTATTCACATATATTCTCATGTATATGTGAATGTGGGAGGGGGTGGATGTAACACAGAAGGCCAGGATCCTGCCCCCAGGAAGGGCTCACACTGGGAGGGAGTCACAGATGCAAAACAGACGCTGGACCAGGACTGGGAGGAGCATGATTGGGCACCGATGCTCAGTGCAGGGAGCTGGCATTTCCATCTGAAGACGAAGGCTTTCCGGGAGGAGGTAGCCTTTATATGTGTGGCAATGTTTGGGGAGGATTTGCACCTCGTAAGAGCTTAATAACTGTTTAAAAAGATTTTTTAATTGATTTTTAGAAAGAGAGGAAGGGAGAGGGAGGTGGAGAGAAGCATCCATGTGAGAGTGAAATGTCCATTGATCGGTTGCCTCCCGCATGCACCCTGACCCGACGGAATCAAACCAGCAACCTCTCGGGTGCGTGGCATGACGCCCAACCGGCTGAGCCGCCCTGGCCAGGGCAAGGGCTTGCTAATGTTTTGCTGAATATAATTCATGCTGCTCCGCCTCGGTGGCTGGACATTTTTATTTCCCCTTCTGTTCATGGTAAATGTTCTTTTGTTCAATGCAATGTATCAGCAGTAGTCAGTTTCACTTGTGCTTGTCTTAGTTTCCCTGGGAGGAATGAACAAAAACCTTTCTGTAGCGAAAAGGCACCAGTCAATGACAGTCACTGATAAATCCTATGAATAAAAAAAATTAAAAAATTAAACAGTCCTTCCCGTGAGAATTTCATCCTGTTAATGACGCATGTATATTACTAGGAATTACAAATATCGGGTAATAAAGCTTCAAGTTCACACATTCCCAGATGTTATTTGGGGGCCACTAGAGTAGCAATTTTTTTTTTTCCAAAAACATCAGCAGTAATTAGAAATCTTTCATAATTTCTTTCAGAAACAGTGTTTGATTTTAATTCTTACTCTTTAAAAAAAAAAACTTGTAGGCAAACACTGTGTCAGAACTATTGACATTTTTATAGCTTGACAAAAATTAAGCATAATTAAAATGAAATATTTGTTGCATAAATTAAGCTGCAATTAATATGTTTTCTGCCTCTGCTTGAAGGATAAGATTAAAACGGTGTTGTTAGCAGACTCCCTGCCGTGAGACTAATTTCTTGATTTTTATACCAAACATTATCATACATGTTTTCACAGTGAAAGAATAAACCAACAAATAGGAAACAATGTTTGATGAAAATGATAGACTACAGAAGGAAACACACTGACTTTTATGAAGGCAAGGCGATATGACTGTTTATTTTAAGGTTTAATGACTAGTTGATTCCCAGGGTAAGATTTGCACTTTTAAAGCCATTAAAGTAAGTAGAAAATTGCCCTTCATTTCAGTTAGCTATTCCAAAAAAAAAAAAAAAAATTTCTTATTGACTTTAGAGAGAGATGAAGGAAGAGGGAGAGAGAAGAATTGATGAGAGAGAAGTACCGATTGGCTGCCTTCTGCACTCCCCCTACTGGGATCAAACTCGAAACCCAGGCATGTGCCCTGATCAGGAATCGAACCAGTGACCTCCTGGTGCACGAAACAATGCTCAACCAACTGACCCACACTGGCCGGGCCACCTATGCCTTTTAAATGACCCGGTGTATTGCTTCACGGTGTTTGCTTCTTCAGGGGGTAATTAGAAAATGAACAAGACATGGTATGCCAAGGCTCTCAGCTAACCAAGAAGCTATCATAAATCCCATCCCCCAAATCTCAGATGTAGACAACGTCAAGAAAAGTGGAGGGAAGATGTGCTAGGAGTCCCTCAGTGCTTCTCTGGGAAGGGGGATCACTTTCTCACGGGGTCCCCCAACCTTGACAAAAGTTAGTCATTGTCTTGGAAAGAAAAATCCCCCCGCTGCCATTCCCCAGGCAATGCATTCGTTCTCACGTGAATTTTTTTCCAGCTAGTTACTTTTTTGTTGTTGCTAATCTTCACCTGAGGCTTTTTTTTTTTTTTTTAGAGCGGAAATGAGGGAGGAGGGAGAGAGAGAGAGACAGAGAGAGACAGACAGACATGGATTGGTTGCCTCCCGCACACACCCTGACCTGGGCCAGGGATTGACTCTGCAACCCAGGTATGTGACCTTGACCAGGAATCGAACCAGCAACCAACCCTTCAGTGAGCAGGCCGATGCTCTAACCACTAAGCACACTGGCCAGGGTGGACATCTCCAATTTCTAGGTGACGAAGCAGAGGGAGTTAGGAGGTGCTTCCGTTTTCTGGAACAGTATCATCTGTTCCTTGTTTGGTCGAATTCACCAGGAAGAATCAAAGCCTGCCTGGGAAGGTTATTAATTACTGATTGATTTTTTTCAGTAGATACGGGCCTATTCAGATTGTGTTTCTCCTTGTGTGTGAGTTTGGGTGGGCTGTCTTTGAAGTGATTGGTCCAGGTCACCTTAGTTATCCAATGTGTGGTCCGCTGTTGCTCACACTTCTTCACGTATCCTTTGAATTGAAGTGCATGGCACCAGAAGTGACCGCCCATCTCTCTTAGTAACTGTTACTCATTTGTGACTTCTCTCTTTTTTCTCTCTCAGCCTGGCCCGGTGTTTACCGATTTTATTGATCTTTTCAAAGAACCAGCTTTCGGTTTTGTTGACTTTCGCTCGTCTCTGTTTCAGTTTCATGGTTTTTGCTCTGATTTGGTTATGTCTTTCTTCTGCTGCTCACTGTTTTCTAGCTCCCTAAAGTGGAAGTTTAGATTATTGACTTCAGGTCTTTCTTCTTTTCTACTAGATCAGGGGTGGGCAAACTTTTTGACTCGAGGGCCACAATGGGTTCTTAAACTGGACCGGAGGGCCGGAACAAAAGCATGGATGGAGTGTTTGTGTGAACTAATATAAATTCAAAGTAAACATCATTACATAAAAGGGTATGGTCTTTTTTTTTTTAGTTTTATTCATTTCAAACGGGCCGGAGCCCGCGGGCCGTAGTTTGCCCACGGCTGTACTAGATGCATTCGATGCTTTTAAAGCATATACAGTTTGAACATATTTTTATCCAGAGGAAATGTAAAAAATAAAAGTTGAAATGTACATGTATTTCATCATATTTTTATTGAATTTATTGGGGTGACATTGGTTCATAAAATTATGCAGGTTTCAGGCATATAATTCTGTAAAACATCATCTGTAGATTGTATTGTGTTCACCACCCCACGTCAAATCTCCTTCCGTCACCATTTATTCCCCTTTACCTTCTTTTACCTCCCCCAAACCCTTTCCTCTGGCAATTACCATACTGTTGTCTGTATCCATAAAATGCATATTTTAAAAATGAGTTATTTTACATATTAAAAGTATTATATTAAAATAAACACTAAATATAATTAATAAATATAAAAAAGATTAAACTAAGGTCATTTAAATAAAGCTAATCATTTCCTTTCCTTTTTTGAAAGTTAGTCATTGTTATTTATATTTAAAACCAATAATAATAATAATAATAATAATAATAATAAGTCAGTAAGGGCTCTGTGGTAATCTTTGCTCTTTTTTTATTCTAGGATTTCCAAACTATATTACCATCATTCGATCTCTTCTCCAAGTACGGAAAGTCATATTCAAAAGCTGGACAGATTTTATAAAGGTATGCATTTTTTTTTTTGCTAAGTATTTTAAGTAACTTAACCATCAAGCATTTAAAAAGCCATGCTATAATAATATTAATGCATAACAAAGCCAGACACATTTTAATTCTAGTGCAATGGGTTTTTAACATTAAAAAAAATCATTGGTTTCATTTTTCAAATCTCCAAAATTGACTAAAAAACATGTTAAGAAATAGAACTCACAAAAATCAGAAGTACTTTTACTTTATGTTAATGAACACAATAAATAATAATTTTACCCTATCCAGTGATAAAACATTGATGGTGTTCCAAAAATTGTTTTAAATTTCTCAATACTGTGTTGATACAGTTAGTTTAATAGACTATATTCAATATGTGTGCTATTTGAGCTACTAGGTGTCTTTATGGAATTCTAAGTAAATAGTGTCTGGGGTCTCTGATTATCCCTGTTAAAGTACAGAGAAGAACAAAGACCTATATAAAATTCAAGATCACAGAAATAGCTCTCAGTGTGGACTGTATTCACTGGCTAAGGTGTTTAATAGTAGAGGCGTGATTACAATCAGAGCGAGACTTATAGGAAGTAATCTGGCATTTTCAGCCCAATTGAAGGAGGTATTGGATGAAGACAGCACAGATCACCACAGCTGAAGGAGGAGAGGCAGGAATGAGAAATCATGCAAGTTGGAATTCCCCAGGTGCCCTCCCACCCCCAGGGCCACGGGAGAGCTCTGGTCCACTGGGGAAGGCAGAGTAGATCGAGCAACTTATTTCCTCACATTCAGCAGCAGTGTCGCCTGTCCCCCCTTGTAACTCAGGATGCTTCAGTGTGTTCAACACAAATACCACTACCTACTTTTTAACGACTTCAAAGGGAAAACGCGAAGGGAAATAAGACATATCTATACTAATAAAAGAGTAATATGCTAATTATACCGGACATCTTCCAGACATCCTTCTGGACGTCCTTCCAGACAAAGCCCCAGCGGCAGGGCCGAGGCAGAGGCAGTTAGGGACGATCAGGCCAGCAGGCAGGTGAGTGGTTAGGAGCCAGCGGTCCCAGATTGCAAGAGGGATGTCTGACTGCCGGTTTAACAGTCCCTGTGGGATTGGGCCTAAACTGGCAGTCGGACATCCCCCGAGGGGTCCTGGATTGGAGAGGGTGCAGGCCAGGCTGAGGGATCCCCTCCCCTCCCCCCTGCATGAATTTCATGCACCGGGCCTCTAGTTCATCTATAATGCCCCATGGAATTGTGGTTCCAAAGGTTTATAAAGGGGACCCTTTTCCCCTCCCTGCTTGGGAATCAGTTCCGTGGGACTCTTTCCGTCTCCCCATGTGGGAGTCTGTACTTGTTCTTTAATAAATCTCCACCTTTGCTGTAAAAAAAAAAAAAAAGGTTTATAAAGTATCACTACCCATTAGAACATTTGTCTGGCATTTCTAACTCACAGTATAAAGCAGTCTAAGTAAAATCTTTCCTATCTGTGTGTGACTTAGCTTTTAATTCAAAGGTACATTCTGTTTGTAGTGGTGAAATGTTGAAAACAAATTGAATACTGGATAATATATGCTAAGTTAAATAAATGATGAGACATAGATCCTTACCTGATAATTTTTTTTGGGGGGAAGCCTTAATATTTGCACTTTTAAAGCCATTAAAATAAGCAGAAAATTGGCCTTCATTTTCGTTAGCTATTCCTTTCAAAAAAAAAAAAATGTTCTTACGCTTTCATGAAAAACACACTTTGCAAGTACTTCTGTGTTGCATATATTTGTATACATTTGTACATTGCAAAAATGTTAATGGTTGTTATCTCTGGGTAAGATTGGTATCTAAGATTGTAGATACCGTTTTGGGGAGATGTGTCTTTGTACCCTAATTTTTTGAAAATGTAATCAGACAAAAGCAACGTGTTAAGATAAAATATTCCAGTAGGAATTCCTTGCTCTTCCCTACCAATTACAAAAACAGCTTGACTTTATTCTATCCAATCATTGTACTGTAGAGAAAATTATCTTTTTTTTTTTCTGAAGACAAAATAACTACTTGCTACATTATTTATAAGAAAGAAGGACAAGTAACAAATGTTTCGCATTACTTTTAATTACAACGAGCAAATACAAATATGTGACAGGTTTTTTAAAAAAAAAAATGCTTGGTAAGTCTGCTCTTGGATTTTCAACTATTCTGCGAATTGGAAGTATTATCAAAATGTCACCCCCTCCTCTCAGAATGGAAATGAATGTCTCGTGTTTAATTTTGGTAAGTGGAGGGGAACTGCCCCAGCTACAGCTCTTCCCTTACGATTGCATTTCACCAAATCTGACAAAGTGCTTCTGCTCTATGTAGAGAAGGCCGAGATGGGGACACTTGCCCCAAAGATGCCGGAGGAATTTTTAGCGCTCTCTACTTGATTGCTTTGGCTTCAGGGTAGTTCATCACTTGACGATATCTCACCCAACGTTGCCTCTCCCACCCATCCTGCGCTTGCCCATCAGTCCGATTAGAAACAGTGACGCCTTTATCAGATTAATCTCTCTTCCCTTCAGCGTGTCTGCGTTTGGGACAAACAGAGCCTCCAGCAACCCACTTCAATTAATCCACTAAGATTTCAGCCACCGAAACTGCTCAGAATGAATTGGATTTTAAACACACACATAGAGGGCGTTCCCCCCAAAATGTATGCACACTTTGAATACTGAAAAAGGCAGTGTTTATTACAATACTTTCCATTTTCAAAATGTAATAGAATCTATAGTCATAGCATGTGTACATTTGGGGGGGGGGACGCCGTATATTTTAAAATCTACTCTCTGGCTAGGATCATCTGACTCCTTTTAATTTTTTTTTTTTTAATTTTTCTTTATAAACTGCTCAGTTTGGTAATGGTGGAGAGTTTCCCAGCATTCCGCCGGGTCTGAATCAGAAAGGACTGGCTCCTTCCGTCCATCCGACTCTTTTGCCTCCTTTAGCTGCGTTCATCTTCTGGGCCAAGTGGAGACGTCGGGGGGGGGGGGGGGCGGGGAGAGGGGGGAGACCATTGGCCAGTGGGCCGTGCGCAGTGTGTGCTGAGCCTTCTCGAGTTGTGTGCGTCTCACCTGTCCCAAGTTCTTCGCCATGTGCTTCAGTCCGGGTCCTCTTCCGCTGAAAGGCGTGGTCCCATCTGGAGGCCCGAGGAGACGAGTTTCGATGAAATTGCCTGTTGTGCATAGAAACCAGTGTCCTGTCTTCCTTCCGCATAGGGATTTGGCATCTGAATGACTGGAATGGCTGGGAAAAGGAAAAGGAAAAAAGGGAAAATGAGTCTGGTTAGCACCTGCATTGGGACAGGGGTGACATTTGTCTTTTTTTTTTTAAGAGGAAATACAGTCTTAGCGGCTGTGTAAGGAGAGAGATAAGCGATACATGTGCTCGTCGGGGGTTCCGTTTCTAATTCAACAAGAAAACCTGTTCAACCTTGGCATCCAGTCTGGCTCCGTGTGGATGTATAGCCCTTTTCGGTTGCGTCAGAGTGAATGTGCAAAAATAAAACAAAACAAAAATCAAGATATCTTTTTTTTACATATTTTTGTTGATTTTAGAGAGGAAGGGAGAGGGAGAGAGAGATAGAAACATCCATGACGAGAGAGAATCATTGATCGGCTGCCTCCTGCCTGCCCCACACTGGGGACCGAGCCCACAACCCAAGCATGTGCCCTTGACCAGAATTGAACCTGGGGCCCTTCAGTCCACAGGTCGACACTTTATCCACTGAGCCAAACCAGCTAGGGCTCAAGATACCTTTAGTATCATCCTCTTGGTAAGGGTGCTCTTTGAATAAAGGCGCTGTAACGGCCCCCAGGCGTGCAGAGGGACATTTGCTGTGTTTCTCTAGGGCAGTGATGGCGAACCTTTTGAGCTCAGCATGTCAGCATTTTGAAAAACCCTAACTTAACTCTGGTGCCGTGTCACATATAGAAATGTTTTGATCTTTGCAACCATAGTAAAACAAAGACTTATAGTTTTGATATTTATTTTATATATTTAAATGCCACTGAACAAAGAAAAACCAACCAAAAAAATGCGTGTCATAGGTTCGCCATCACTGCTCTAGGGTCTGGGCAGGTGGGCCCAGCGCCTGGTGTGTCTGCGTGCGCTCACCTTGGTTGATCAGGATCTGCAGGTGCAGACAGAGGTCAGGGGCCAGGGTGGCTGCAGCAAGGCTAGCAATGGGGCAGCTCAGGGCGCGGCCCCCAGACCTTCTGCTGCGCGACCTCCGAGTGAGGAGGATGTGAGCAGGGAATGTGAGGGCTGTGTGTTGTTATTGGCTTCTTTCCCCTTTCTTTTCATCTCGGTTTTGGTTTTAGAAAATGTCTTCTCTCACTTTACTGTTTTGTTTTTAGACAATAAAAGAAGACAAAGTGTAAAATGAGGTTCAGGTGTTGACGTGGTTGTGGAGTAGAAGACGCCGCTGCCTGGCCTAGTCACCTGGACACAGTGTGTCAGCCTTTGAAGTCTCTGTCTCTCTGTCTCTTTCCCTCCCTCCCTCCCTCTCTCTCTTTTTCGTCTGTTCAAAGAAGAAATGGGAACCCTCTATTCATTCAAAAACTCTCCAGTTCTTAAAGGAAAATGCACATGGGGATCCTACAGAAACCGCAACGTAAACCATACTTCCTAAGATTCAATAAACTCTAGTATTTTACAGATGACTAGTTTCATGCAGTGTGTGAATAGGTGGATCTTTTTACTTCTCACAACCACAGCCCCTGGTGACCAAAAGTGCCATCGAAACAGTCCCCCGACGAGGCCATATTATGACCCCATCATCTTAGTGGAGAATCATTGATCGGCTGCCTCCTGCACACCCCCTACTGGGGATCCAGCCCACAACCCTTGACCGGAAATTGAACCCAGAACCCTTCAGTCCGCAGGCCAACGCTCTATCCACTGAGCCACACCAGCCAGGGCGTTGGACTCAGGTCCAGTGAGTGTTCAGCTCAGAGGATTAGTTGTTGCATCCGAATGGCACCCCTGGCGGTGGTTGGTCACGGTCCAGAGGCCACTCCTTTGGCGGGAAACCAAGAGTATACCCACTCCAGCCTTTTAGCAAACAAGTCCATCCTGTGGCTCAGATCGGGGTGGTGATGGTGGTCGCTTTTACTGTATTTTATAAGGCCCAGCAGAGTTGCCCATCTCCTGGCACCATTGTCATGAAGGCGGAAAGTTAGTGTTTTTTTTTTCATTGAAGGGAACGATTTCATTCTTGCCAGGCAGAGCAACAAACAAACAAACAAAAAACAAAACAGCAAGAAAGGAAAATGAGATCTCATTTTGGGATGAAGAAACAAGTATTTCAAGGAGTATATGATGGGGGCTAAGTGAATGCACCTGTGTATAATGAAAATGTAGAGTGTCATGAAAACATTTGAAATACTGCAGCAAAAATTACACCTGGAAATTCTGTGCTCCCAGATCCTCACTACCATCCTCTCTCCAGCCACTGGCTTATGAGACCAAACACACCCCTCCTTTTAAAGAAAAATAAGGGAAGCCCAATCAGTGTGGCTCAGTAGTTGAGTGTCCACCTATGAACCAGATCATGGTTCGATTCCCAGTCAGGGCATATGCCCAGGTTGTGGGATCAATCGCCAGTGTGGGGCGTACAGGAGGAAGCCAATCAATGATTCTCTCTCATCATTGATCTCTCTCTCTCTCTCTCTCTCTCTCTCTCTCTCTCTCTCTCTCTCTTCCCTTCTCTTTTCCTCTCTGAAATCAATAGAAATATATTAAGAAAAATAAGCGGAAATAAAGAGAGCAACTCAGCATCGAGAAGAGAGAGAAAGCGAGAATAACACATGGGTAAAGGAAGCTGCAGTCTGGCCAGTGCCTCCCGCCTTCATTACCATCTTTCCAAATAAATCTCCCTGCTCCTCTGGAGCTGGCGAATAAAAAAATCCGCCCGCAAGATAAATGGGCGTGCTCCTCTTGATGAGCCTCCCCATCCATCCACGGCCCGCCCACGTGCCAGCGCGGAGACGGGCCGGAGGGAGAATTAAAGACTCGAGTAAGTCCACAGCTTAATCAAGGAGGCCTTTTTCTTCCGACCACCCAGCTTTCATCTCTGTCGCGGGTGATTTCTCTCCCCATCTCCTTCACTCTGCGGCCAAGATGCTGATGGCTGATGGGACAGTAACTGATCACACGCCTAACCTTCCGGGGCAACCAATTGGTTTCAAATAGATGGCAGGCCGGCTTTTGATAAGTTTCATTTTGGCCAGGCCTGCTAGTTCAAGAATTACCCACATCCACACAGGAAGAATCCTTGTGTGGATGCTACGATTTTATAAAATGATGTCCACCTTCAATGTTTTTAATTTTTATCTTTGTTGTGGGATGGACTGGGGTGGTGATGCAGGTTAACAAAATTATACAGGTTTCAGGTGCACAATCCCACAACACTGTATTGTCTGTTTACCACCTCAAGTCAAATCTCTGTTCATCACCATTTTAATGTGTTTTTTTAAATTTCAAATTAAAAGTCTCTCTCAGTGGGCAATCCCAGGTACGGGCATGGTCTCTGATTGGGATGAAATTCCAGCGGAAATGCTAAACATATTTATCTCAAGCAACTGGATGTTTTTCTTCATTGTTATCTCAGTACAAATAACCCTGTTCTAGAAGATAACGGTTTTTCTTGCTTGAGGTTGGATGGCATGTCCTAAGATCCCTACGAAATCATTTTTTTCTGACTTCCCACACCTGCTGGGATCTGTCCTAAGATATCGATACCCCCTGCCAGGGCACGTCTAAGTCTTGGGGGTGATTCTCTCTCTCAAGAGAGTATGTTCCATTTTGGACTTTTCTAATTATTTAGAAGTTCTTCTATGGGCTTGAGATTTCACTTCCTGCTACGAATTTGCTGCTTTCGAATAAGTTGATACCCTTGTTCATATGACTGTTCTGCAAGCATTTGCCTTAAGATGCCATGGCTCACCTGAGGGTTCTTTTCTCTGTGGTAAATGGCCTTGGGTTCCAGACCTTCATCACCCCTTATTTCTACCTCTCTCCCATGGCAGACCTTGCTAATCACAGTCCTCACTTCTACTGATCTGAGCTCAGAACCCCTCTCCCCATGACTCTCCACGCAGCCACTGATCCATGGGAAACCCACTTACTACCCTGGGGATTTTGGTTTCCATCTGAGCAAGCTCAGTGAAGATGAAGATGAGGAATGGATTTAAGCTCTTTAACAATTTGAACATGATTCAGTTGGGCTACTGGTCCAAGGTTGATGTCAGTGTTTTGTCTACTTCAAATTAAATCAAGGAATTTTATAGGATGCCAACTCTGACCTTGATGATGCATATTTCATGCAAAAGAACTGTTTCCGAGCAGATCTTTGGAATCAAAATACTCATATTTGGCAAGATTCTCAGCGCTAGATTGTTAAGAGAATAGGCAATAAAAGTGAATGATTGAATGCTATCCGTAAATATTATGTCAGAACGGTGATCTGGCTTAGTTTCCGAAATGATTAACTAGCGTTTTATTCAAGTTCATATATTTCAGGACGTATGTCAGACACCTGGAATCTAGAATAGCCTCATTTGGCAGCAATACGTCCCTTTAGTTCATGGCAGGTTTCATTCAGGAATGCTATTTCCTTGTAAAAGACTTACGGAAGATTTTAGAAGAATATATGGTTAGAAGCTCAATTTTCTTTTACACCCTCCTCATCTTCTGTGCCGAGAGATCTGCAGAAATGTTCTGTCGTAGTTACATGCGACCAGGAGCATGCCCTGCCCAACTTCAGAGAGGCCTCCCCGAGGACACCCTTCTCCATCTGTCAACACGAGGAAACCGCTGAGACTTATCAATGAAGAACCATCAATACAGTTTTGTGGCTCTTTGCCTGCAAGTTTTTGTAAAGAAGTTCTGCAGATACAGTGCCCATCTGAGATCAATAAGTAGTAAACTTGTTAGGTCTGATTATTTTTTAATAGTTAAGCTGCTTTCAAACAATAACAGAGCCCTTCATTTCTCTCCACCTGACCTATATATTGTATATACGCTGGCCGCACAGACTAAATACACACCACATATCTCTGCTTGTGGCTGGAATTCAGTGTAGTAACAGTTTGCTTAGAATCACAACCCAGATGCCTTTGTTTAATAGGAATAGAAAAACTGTTACTTAAATGAATCTTTTGGTGAAAATATGTATTTTTTAAGATGAACACTAGGGACATGGTTGGGTGGATAAAAGAAGGCCTTGGTGTCGAAATGGGTAAGAACCCCCGAAAAAGAGTCCTGTTGACCTAGAAAAGTTGGGTACCATGTAAACGGAAAAAGGCCTGGTATTGGAGGGACAATGACTCGGTCTGAGACACATTTGAAGTGACCGTATAATAGTTAAGTAAACATGTCTTAAAAAGCTGCAATTTTGGTTAAAAAAAAAAAAAAAAAGGACCAAAACAATACATTTAGGCATGAATCCGATGTAGATTATATCTGAGTCAATGACAGGATTAGGTCACTAAACTGTTAAAAGTGAACAGAGAGCCTGGGAAATTCCGCACAGGAGAAGAGAATGCAAAGGAACAGGAAGTGGAGTAAGTGTAGAAATATTTTTTTTTAACTGTCACAGAAGCCTAAGGAAGAGAGTTCAAAGAGGCAGCTCCAAATGCTGCCTAAGAGGGGGTGTGAAATGGTTAGAAAAAGTTCATTTACACAGAGGGACTGTCCTTGTCACTATTTCTTCCCACCGCCCCAGCTTTCAGTTACTAACAAATGTTCTCGCTGAGTTTTGTAATGTGCGGCCCTTCATGGTCCTTCCCACCAGGTCTCCATCAGTCGGACGTGAACGTAGAAGTACTTCTGTTGAATAAATGTGGCGGGTTGCAGCTTGTCTCTCTCCTGATGGTGTTTTTCAGCTACTTGGCTAAGGACAGGACGGACTTCCGGTTATGGAATGAAGTCTGTTCCTGTGTAACACTAACTTGACTGGATAGCTGTCAAGTTCAGGACTCTGGGGTCACTGATACACCACCATCAACTGAGCTAATGCGTCTAGACATTTGGTCCAAGTCGCATTGTATATTGTCGGATTGACAACACTTGAGTAGGTAAGGAGGTTATTTCATTTGCCTAAATACGTGTGTAGGCAGGAAGAATATAGTTTCTTTTACCAGTTGATTGCTACCAAAGAGGAAGAAAGAAAAGGCAAACATGTGAGGCGTGGTTTCTTCCAAGTGACCGGATGAACCTCTTGTCTATTGGTTATGATCCGTCGTGTGGAAATCATGCTCACGTATGAAATAAAAGGCCCAACAAACTCTACACTCTTTTCATTTTTTTAATATATTTTCATTGATTTCTGAGAGGAAGGGAGAGGGAGAGAAAGCTAGAAACATCATTGATGAGAGACAATAGTTGATCAGCTGCTTCCTGCACGCTCTCTATTGGGGATCGAGCCCACAACCTGGGCATGCGCCCTTGACCAGAATCAAACCCGGAATCGAACCCCAGACCCTTCAGTCCGTAGGCCAACACTCTATGCACTGAGCCAAACTGGCTAGGGCAAACTCTTCACTCTCCTGCTCACCTTCTTCAGTCTTGAAGTTGACTTTCTGCTTGTCATGCAGAGATCAACTAACTTCTCAGAAACAGATGGTGTTCCCTTTGCCATCAACGTATCCTTCTGTAGTTCTGCAGTTGGCAAGGCCAGATGGATGAACATCCTGAAATTAAACTTTTCACCAAGTTCTCATAAGTAAACAGACGTTTTATTAATATGGACTTCTGGACATGGAACAATGCGCAGGGATGACTGACGAGAGAATCTAATTAAAGGCAACAGTGTGGAAGCACCAGAGCCAAGGGTTTATTCTGAAAATAAGCAACATCTTTATATCTCATGCCCTTTGAGGAACAAAACTGAACCAAGAACGTATTTTATTTTATTTTTAAACTAGAGGCCCGGTGTACAAATTCCTGCAAGGGCGGGGTTCCTTGGCCTGGCTTGCGATTGGGGCCAATCGGGGCTGTCTCACCCAGTCCTGATTGGAGCTGATCAGGGCCGGCCAACCAGGCGTAGGAACCATAGGAGGTTGGCTGTGGGAGCACACTGACCACCAGGGGGAAGCTCCTGTATTGAGCATCTGCCCCCTGGTGGTCAGTGTGTGCCATAGCGGCTAGTCATTTGGTCGACCAGTCGTTAACAGTCACTTAGGCTTTTATATATATATAGATAGGTTTTTATTGACTTTAGAGAGAGAAAGGGATAGGGACAGAGAGACAAAAACATCCATGAGAGAGACATTGATTGGCTGCCTGCGGCACACCCCCTGCTGGGAACCGAGCCTGAAAACCAGGCATGTGCCCTGACCAGTAACCTCTTGATGCATGGGTTGACGCTCAACCACTGAGCCACACCGGCTGGGCAAGTGGTTAAATGTAGACACCTGTGTTTCACCCTATACTTGGCTCAAAAGAAGCCAGGATGACCTTGCTATGGAGGCAGAAGGCAGACCAGGGCACTGAAAGTTCTCCTAGAGTTTGTCTGAATGAGAGTGGTTGGACGAGCAGAGAAAAGGAAATGAGGTCACTTTTATGTGTCCAAAGCTTTATGTGTCCCTGATATAATGCTCTCCAAAGAGACTTGAACAGTGAAGTCATTCTGGCTTTGGTTTTACATTTAGTGAAAGCTCTGGATTGTATTTCCTTTTTAAACTAGAGGCCTCTGAATACAGCGTTATTGCAATATATCAATAAAGCAGACCTATCATGGAGAGTAACCTTTTTAATAGCAGGCTTGGAGAGAGGGGAAAATGATGACACGGCCACTTTATTTCATAGGAAAAATAAAATAAAAGCAATTATGCAAACCCTAATTCCTCTGATGTAAATTACTTTGCCATGACTCATAGAAACCAGGATATATTAGCCAGGGTCCAATCAGGAAACAAAACCACACAGTAATTTGAACAGAGAGAGTTTAATATAAAGAATTAGGGACTCTAGCCCGGTTGGTGAGGCTTAGTGGATTGAACATAGTCTCAATCAGGGCACATGCCCAGGTTGCAGGCTCCATCTCCAGTAGAGGGTGTGCAGGAGGCAGCCAATCAATGGTTCTCTCTCATCGATGTTTCTATCACCCTCTTCCTCTTTCTCTCAAATCAACTTTTGAAAACATTTTAAAAAATGAGGGGCTCTAACATAAGATTTGAATGCCACGGGATTGGCCAGTAAGACATAGAGAGACCTCTAAGGCATGTAGGAGAGAGCAAATAGAGGAAGCAGCTGCGAGCCCAGGCTGGCACACGGCTCCAAGGGAGGGCTCCTGTGTGCTAGGACTGATGGAGGGCACGGCTCTGGTTCCCTGGGTGACCTGTCGCTGTTGCGCTGCGCCAGCGGAACCGACTGTAAGTTTACTCTTGCATTGCTGGGAAAGTTCTTCCCAGGATGTATCTCCTGTAGCCACTCTGCTATAATGTTCGACAACACATGAGGGCGCCAACCAGGGAAGCTCACTGAGCCTGGGTGTCCAGAGTTTGTATTGGGAGTCAGTTACACCGCCATGACCTAGCCCCAATGCAAGTGACCTTCGTCTCTAGCGCCCCTAGAGGCCAAGCTGATCCAGCGTGGCCCAAAGTCCCCACCCTGGATCACGTTATTAGCATAGACTCTCTCATGGCCCAAAGCCCCCAGGTGCATAAGGACAGCCTTAACCTAGCAGGACTTCCCAAGGGCTTATGGGCTACCTCTCAGAGTCTGGCAAGACCCCAAACTTCCTTTGAGATGTTCAGAGTGTGGACAACCCTGAATTGGTCTTCTACTGCTCATCCCTTGACCTCTGTCTTTGCCAAGTTGCCTTCATCTGTGGACTTGGCAAGATGGGCCAAGGTAACGCCTACCTCTAAGACGCTAGGACACGGATGTAAATGTCTAATGAAGCAACACAGAAATAAGAACCATTCTAACTCAGCAAGTGGTTTAAGAAACACCCACGTGCAAGGCAGGGACGCATCTTTGTCTGTTTCTTACAATGAGGTCACAGTTCTCTCCATCATTGCATTCAGCTTGTAAACACCAGTGGCGGCTCTTTTCCATCCTCTGCCCTCGCACCCCCTCCCGCCCTTCCACCCTGCAAAGAACTCCCCTCCAAATCTCTGGAAAATGAGGGCTTCTCAGGAGACTTGAAGATTAGTCCAGGCTAATTGCAGCCAGATCAATAGTGTTTAGCAGCTGTTTAAAATAAGAAAGATTCCCCCTCCCCTCCTCGGGACCCCCCCTCCCCCCGGAAAAGGAGATGGGTTTCTCTTGCTGCAAGAAGAATTTAGATTCAATGTAAGGACTGGGTCATATTAACACTTACCCTGGGGCTGTCTCAGGGGACACTAGATGTCAAGTGGGGGCTGGGGGCAGGAGCCGGGAGTGGCAATAGTGGATGCCAGGTCTCTGCCTGCCCGCCTGTGAGCTCGGTGAGTGATGCTCAGCTCACCATCCATTTCTCACAGCTCTGTATCCTGCAAAGCACACTGGGAAAACGAGCGTTTTCTACTTGGGTGGAGTCACTTGGCCTGGGATCCGTAAGCAAATGGCAATTTGCAGGCCTACATGAGCGGACGGCTGAGCTGATCCCGGCAGTGCTGCGATCGCGGTGGGAATGAGACTCAGTGGGTGTTTCTGATGCCCCATCACTGGCCGTGTCCCAGGGCAGGTGGCTGGTGACCGACTTCCCACGCGAGCCTGTCTCATCATACTGAGCTCCGGAGGTCGGAGCGCGTGCCTCCGAGACTTCCCCGCCACCTCCCTCATTGGCGGCCACACAGGCACCTGGTACATATTTCCTGACCGTGGTGAGAATAGATGAGACAAAAGCTCTCTCTACTTGGAAGCCGCGTCCAGCGAGGTGCTGGAGGTCCCTCGGTGTGTTCCGTCTTCAAAATCAACACCCTGCCCTAACCGGTGTGGCTCAGTGGATAGAGCATCAGCCTGCAGACTGAAAGGTCCCAGGTTCGATTCCGGTCAAGGGCATGTACCTTGGTTGCGGGCACATCCCCAATAGGGAGTGTGCAGGAGGCAGCTGATGGATGTTTGTCTCTCATCGATGTTTCTAACTCTCTATCCCTCTCCCTTCCTCTCTGTAAAAAATCAATAAAATACATTTTTTTAAAAATCAACACCCCCGGCCTGCTCTCAAATGCCCCGTTTTCATGTGACATCAGAACAGCCGGGCGAGTGGGGATCCCAGGCAGTGAGCTTTTAAAGCAAAGATCAGGCACAAGTGTTGGTGGGGGGAGGGCGTTCCCTGCACAGACAGTAAAAGGGGGGCCGCGGGGGATGCATTTGGGGACCAGCGCAGCCCTGGGAGGGACACCTGTCCCCTGACAATGGTCCACCGAGTTTCTCTGGCTCAAGCTCCAGAAGGCAGACTGAAGCCAGCGCCAGCCGTGGCCAGCTAGACAGGAGTTCGGGTGCTGGCTCCTCCGTCCACTCACTGCATCTCCACCTCCCCCGGGATCCCACGGGAGAGAACACGCGTGGATGTGCTTGCACGGTGCTCTACAAGTGTGCCTGGGGCTGGGCTCTCCATCCTGGAGTTCCTCTCTGGTGTCTGTGACAGACTTGGGGATGATGGGGGCAGATGTCCTGCTGGGGTGAAGGGTGTAGCTTTTCTCTTCTTGGGGGGAAGGGTGGGGAGGGGCGGTCACAGCCAGGACAATTCCGCCAAGTGGCCGGGAGCCTGAAAATGCGCCCCGTTTGTGGACACTGTTTCACTGGCATCGACTCCCAGGGAAGGTTCTTTCCCTGCGAACGGGAGCCGGCCTGTCACCTCTGCTCAGGCACCCCGCGCTCACCGGCCTGTCCATCACACATATGGTGCCTGGCAGGGTGCGCCCCCATCCACGGCCCTTTCCCCGAGAACAGCTGCTCACCCTGCTCGCCTGATGCCTGCCACCTCGGCATCACCTTTTCCCGGGTTTCTTGCTGAATCACCCAGGTAGCTGTTATGGACCCTGGCTGCTGTGAACCACGTCTTGTTCAAACACGGGCGGATGGGGACCCGTCGAGAGCCAGAAGTCGCTCTGAGCAAACCACGCCTGTGCACGCAGCCCCGAGGCCCAAATCTCTCCCCCACTGACCGGAGTCCGAGGTCTGCGGGCCCAGGTGGGGCGTGTGACTTCTGCAAGGGCCTTGAAGGGAGCCTGAGCCACACGTTCGTTTCTCACCACATTCCCTCCAGGATCTTGCCACGACCAAAAAGCGAAAGTGCACGATTTATTTTTTAAAAGATTCATAAGTGACTCTGGGCTCAGGCGGTCCGTGACCTTCCCTGCAGCAGCTGCCCCTCAGCTCACAGTGTCCCTGTGGCCTCCCAGCACCTGTGCCCAGAGAGAATCAGTAGTCACACTCAAGCGTCCCCAGCCCCGCGTCTGGCTGCTGACAGAACAGAAGGCTCCCTGAGACGGGGTTTTCTCGCACTTTCCCTAGGAAGGTTGCCACCGGGGTGCCCTGCACGTTGGCAAGCCAGGTCGAGGGGGGCGCAGAGCCTTCCGGTCCTTCTTGGGGAATCTGTCTCGTGACCTGGCATCTTGCCTTCGTTAGCATTGTTGTCTTGCCTTGATTCCAAATACAGTGGGGCCTTGACTTACGAGTGTCCCGACTAACGGAGTTTTTTGAGATACCAGCTGTCTCTCGGCCGATTTTTTGCATTGAGTTGATAGAGTAATTTGAGTTAACGAGCTCCTTGACGAGCTCGGTCTCAGAACGAATTAAACTCGTAAGTCCAGGCCCCACTGTACTGATTTCAGTTTCTAAGACTCTCGTGAGGATGGAGCAGAAGCTAAGCAGGCCTTACCATTAAGGAAAGCCACGAACCTCGTGCCTCTACAGCACATAAAACCCTGGTCCTTGATTCTTTAGAAGTGAGATATGTCCACCGATCGGTCGGTCGCCCCTCACTACCACGGATGTTTATTCCTCTACGGGAGGACTGTCCCGGTTGGTTACCAGAGGATGTGCTCCCGGGGTGGCCAGGCGAGTCCACCAGCCAGTTCCTCCCACCCAACCCTACCACCTCCCCCAGGGAGAACTCCCACCCACCAACACAAAGGAAACCCACCCACTGTTCAAAGATGACGGCCGCCTTAATTATCTGCAAATGGCTTTGCTATCACACTTGACATCCTTAAGGGGATGCAGCAAAAATACCTCCACCCCAGGCTCGTCCCTCTCCTTACAGGCTCGCTCCGGACCGGCGGATGGTCTGAGGTTTGCGTGCTCGGTGTAATTAGTGCATATGGTCCAGCTGTGAAGAAGTAGCCGCGATTCCTAACTTGTTATTAATGAGGCTCATTAAGATGCGAGGAAGAGCTGGGCGCCTAGGTAAACAATACATTATGTCAAGGAGTCATTACTTGATCCGCGCGAGTCATCCTGACGCCCATCATTATGGGGGGTTTCGTGCGGGGGGGGGGGGGGGGGTTGTGAAGGCTCCGTGGGTGCCAGTCAACTCCTTTGACTGACATCAAGGACGGACCGCAGGCCGGGAAGGAGGCGGTGGAACCGCCTGGCAATTCTTTTCACTTCATTTCCAGACGCGTCTGGGGGAGGTCAGAGGTTGACAGCCCAGTGACAGCCTTCTCCAGCGGCCGATGTCGCAGCGGGGGCACGTCAGGGAAATTTCCCCGGCCCCCCCCCCCCGACTTCCCCCCTGCTCACGGTTCTTTCCCTGCGGCACAGGTGGGGAGCGACTGGCATCGTGGTGACACACACCTGCCAAGGAGAAACGCACAGGATGCCGGTTAGGATCCTGGGGGCTGGCCAGGGAGGGGACCCCCGGGCTCAGGTGGGACATCTCTCCTGATGTGTCCCCAAGGCGGAGTGGGGGGGAGAGCAGGCCACACCAGTCCAGAGGGGCATCGCACGCCGGCCCCACAGCCTGTGGTTTGGGACACTTCTCCCAGGGCCAATCTACGTTAGCTGTGACCTCTGACCCGGCAACATGCCTCACAGCCAAGTAACTCAGGAGTTATATGAGCGAATTTGGCCTTCCCGGTGCAAGGATGTGAGACCACAGGCTACACATCCTGAGATCTGACGAATGAACACTGGGCTTCCCTGCTCTGGCCCTTCTATACCCCAGCTTCGGGGTCTCAGGATCCTTGAAGGTCTTAGGTATGACTAGTCCCCAGGTATGCCCGGCCGGCTGGCTCAGTGGTTGAGCATCAACCTGTGAACCAGGAGGTCACGGCTCGATTCCTGGTCAGGGCACACGTCCGGGTTGCGGGCTCCATCCCCAGTAGGGGGCGTGCAGGAGGCAGCCGATCCATGATTCTCTCTCATCATTCATGTTTCTATCTGTCCTTCTCCCTTCCTCTCTGAAATCAATAAAAATATATTAGAAAGAAATAGTCCCCAGGGATCGCCTTCTCTCGGGGGTCTTTGCAGAAGCAGCCGTTCCCAGGCCAGCGGACTCCCGGAGCTCCGACAGGGGTCCCTGCCTTTAAAAGTCCACACACGCATCGATATAAATCCCCACCGGGATGCAGGCTGCGGCCTAAACGGATCAAAAGAGGCTATTGACAGGCGCTGAAATGAGTCTCTCCCCTGAACACAGGGTCAATTGGTAAGTGTCTGACCTGGACTCTTGACTGACATGAAGAGCTGCCAAGAAGAAATCGTCTTTTCCGGTGGTGACAGGGAGGGGACAGAGGGAAGGGAAGCCCAGGGAAGGACCTCACTCCCGGCGGACATGTCTGTGTCCCCCCGGTGCACCCTAGCAACCGCATGTTTGACAGTCACCTTCCCCACTTGCGCTGGATAAAGGATGGGGGAGTCCCGGTGAACGCCGAGTTCTATGAGCGGCACTTGGAAGAAATTAAAGTTCATCTCAACAAGATAGACCATTATCACTGATACTGTTCCTGATCTCCATGTCAAAATGACCGAAAGGAAAACATCACATTTAAAGCAAAAATGTCCCCTGTGCTGGTATAGGAACACCCGCAGCCTCGCACAGAAGTGTGCATGGGAACCTGAGACGGGGCCAGAAGCACCGAATCTGCGCTCTGCCTAGTTTAGCGTTTGGGCAAATAAATGCGTTCTCCAAGGGGGAACGTGGTTCTGTGTAGCCTACTTTTGCGATATCATTTATTCTTATTTTAATTCAACTGATAATCGGCATCATTCAGGTGCCTCCACGTGCTCAGAAGCTGTGGTTACATAGCTCAGCTTTTCACTTCTTAAAAATATTTTACCTTCCAAGAGCGGCTTGGCTCAGTGGATAGAGCGTCGGCCTGGGGACTGAATGGTCCCAGGTTCGATTCCGGTCAGGGGCATGTACCTTGGTTGCGGGCACATCCCCGGTGGGAGGTGTGCAGGAGGCAGCTGATCGGTGTTTCTCTCTCATTGTTGTTTCTGACTCTCTATCTCTCTCCCTTCCTCTCTGTAAAAAAATCAATAAAATATATTTAAAAAAATATTTTACCTTATTGATTTTAGAGAGAGAGGAAGGGAAAGGGAATAGAGAGAGAGAGACATCGATGAGAGAGAAACATCGACCAATCAGCTGCCTCCTGCACGCCCCCCACTGGGATCAAGCCTGAAACCCGGGCATGTGCCCCGACTAGGAATGGAACCGGTGACCTGGTTCATGGGTCCATGCTCAACCGCTGAGCCTGCCGGGTGGCGATGCTGTGTTCAGGCAGATGGCAGGACTCAATTGTTAGATCACCGAGACCATCCTCCCCAACCAGACCCTGTGCTAACCTTAGACTTTGCCATTGATTCTTAACGGACTTCAGGTGGTCCCCAGGACCCAGCATGATTTGCGATTAATCTCTTGGTAAATATCTTCATTTGGGCAGACCACCTGTTGGGACCTTGCCTATACCAGGCTCCATCCATATGCATCCCCTCCTTGTAGTCCCAAGAAATGGACTCTATTCCCAATAGGAAGTCAGACAGGTCCAAGATGCTGAGTTAGTTCTGCAGGTGAAAATTCCCTGGCCCTTACCTGTTAATAGTGCAGGCACGGACAAAAGCCGCGACTGCCCTACTGTCCAAGAGTGTAATCCCACCTCGCCTTGTATGTAATGCCCACTAGCACCGTTTAAATATTATTATTTCTAATAAGATTCCTCCGGAACTATTCTAAGGTAGGTGTCCTTTTCAGCCCATTATATGGATGAAGAAACAGAGGCCAGGGTTTACGAATAACTTGCCTATAGTGGAACCACTTAATGGCAGAAGCTGAAAGTGGCCGGGGGCAATGGACCTGGAGTTCTCGGGTGAACTTGGCAGTCTGTGAAAATGGACGAGGCCGGCGGTACCTACAGGACGTTCTGAAGACACCTTCTCCCCCACGCCCCTCCCAAAAAAAACCACACACACATAAGGAGCTTTAAAACGTTCTGTTTCACATGAAATGAGCCCAGGATGACCGGCCATGGTCACGTTCAGACAATTCCGTATCCGGCCCCAGAAACGGTCAGCCACGGAGAATGCTCGTCAGCCTTGGCTGACGCCTTCTCCTGTTTGTTCCTAAAATGTGTGCGCCTTTGCCCCAGAGGGGGGGAACGTTACCTTGTAAAGGCCTCATCTAACTTTCCTCTGAGCTAAAAAAGGAAAAAAAAAATAATAATAGTCCATTTTCCTCTGAGCTGGAAGGTACATCTCCAGGAAAATTGGCTCTCATTTCCTCTCTCTTGCCGCTGCAAATGTGTTACCCGAACGCTTCCCTGACCTTCCCCTTCCCTCTCCATCTCGCCCTGACACATCGACACATCCAGCGCCTACATGGGCGTCTTGATCACCTCGGGAAACTCATGGCTAATTTCATTATTTGGGAGAGAGACATACAAATGAAGCCAGACAGCTGGTGCTCTCCTCGGGCTGAGGGTGCGTGGAGGGGCCGGGGCCCCTCGTCAGAGGCCTCCACACGCTCCCGCCCAGGCCCTGGCGGAAGCGAGCAGCAAGGCTGTGGGAGCAGCGGGAACAGATGGCGGGGAGGGGAAAGATGGAGAAGCCCAAGATGCTGGAGAGGCCGGGGAAGGTGGCATGTCAGTTACCTGGGCCGCGGGATGGAGCCCCGCGGACAGGGATGGAGGGCCCGCGATCCTTAAACACCGCCACTCACTCAGGGGCACGGGGCGGGGGCGCTGTGGGTACAGCTTGACCCCGTGGCCAGGAGCGACTGGATTCCTCCCCGCTGGCCTGTGTGGCTGGGCCTACATTTCATTTGCTGTCTGTGTCCTCAGTATCTGCTTTGTGCCAAAAAGGAGGCGTGGAAAAAGATTTAAAGAGAAAGGTGATGATGCCCTGGCTGGTTTGTCTCAGTGGATAGAGCGTCGTTCTGTGGACTGAAGGGTCCCGGGTTTGATTCTGGTCAAGGGCACCTGCCTGGGTTGCAGGCTGGATCCCCAGTAGGGGGCGTGCAGGAGGCAGCCGCTCAATGCTTCTCTCTCATCATTGATGTGTCTCTCTCTCCCTCTCCCTTCCTCTCTGAAATCAATAAAAATATATTTTAAAAACATAAAGAGAAAGGTAAGAGGATGGGGAGCCATTTCTTCTCCCCCGAATGAATCCGCATCTGCAAACCCAGGTGTGCAAGACATTCCTATAACTGAACTTCATTCTGTGTTCCGTTCACGCCCGCTGGACGGATGGGAAGTTTATTTCCTCCCTTCCTCTAGAGTTCATGGGCCTATGGGAGGCGTAGAGAGTTCCAAGGAGGGGCAGTAAGTCCTCCTGCCATCTGTCCACGTTGCTCTCCGCTGAGAAGTCCATCACCTGTCCCTTCAGCCCCCTTTTTCTTTTAAATATTATTTTATTGATTTCAGAGAGGAATCAGAGTTTCCTCAATCTCCCCATTTCTCCTGGGTTCTCTTCTTGCCACCTCCCTCCCGCCCCCCACCAGGGGGCCCAGCAAACCGTCTCCTCTCCCCGTCCTGATGGTTAGTCTGAACCTAACTGGGTCAACAGGACCTCATCTCATCCTGTAACCAGGTGTATGAGGAAGTCCTCCCCGGTCCCTGACCCCTGAGAAGCGAGCAGGACTGTACCCGTGTGAAATCCTAGAGTGACAGTGGTCCTTCCCATCTACCACCTATGCTCTGAGCGACTCAGGTCTTTGAGACACTGGCCTGGCTGCCTGGGCATCCCCACTGGTCTGTCTTTTTTGGGAACAACATAAAAATCATCCCTTTCTTTTAAAAAATCCTACTGGAGCTCACACAAAGTCTAAATGCTTGCTGATGGCTAGATACGCTTCCCGTGGTTTCTCCAAAATTATCCCCCATAAAAAATCCAAGGCATTTCATCCTGATGACATCCCGGGGCGGGGGGCGGGGGGTGAGGGGGAGGAGAAACTGAGGCACCACAGATGTTTTGGGTGAAAGTCTCAAGTCACAGCAAGAAGCCAGAGCTTTCAAATCCAATTATCTTATAGTTTATATGCCTTTGGACGCTTAAAGACTTTTCCCTTTTTTACTCATTTTCGCCCAGTAGGCTGTGATGCATGTTGATGTGTTATTGCGTCACCACCATTCACTTCTTCCAAGTGGGGATGGCGGGGCTCGGGAAGGCCAGGTCCCGGAGCGGGACCAGCCTGCAGGGGCCTCAATCTCCCTGCTGCCTGGGTGCCCCGTGTCCAGGCTCCGCAGCAGCCGGGAGGCTCTGTAAAGGCTGTAAGGCAGCGGTTCTCAACCTGTGGGTCGCAACCCCTTTGGGGGTCAAACGACCCTTTCACAGGGGTCGCCTAAGACCATCAGAAAACACATATATAATTACATATTGTTTTTATGATTGATCACTATGCTTTAATGATGTTCAATTTGTAACAATGAAATTGGGGGTCACCACAACATGAGGAACTGTATTAAAGGGTCGCTGCATGAGGAAGGTTGAGAACCACTGCTGTAGGGGAACTTGTTAACCGCCTCCCCACGCTTCGAAAGTGAATGTCACAGCACGTTGTCCCGGCGAGCTAACGACACGTTAGCGGCGCTCATCCTCATTGAATTCACGTTTCCAGCCGCGATGCCTGCCAGGATGCTATTCAGGGAATGACTCCGCGGCTGCGCCATTTATATTTCTTCCCTTCCCCGGGTGGTTTTGGAAGTTTAGTTATGGCCGCACGTTCTCTCCCGCCAGCGAGAATGCAGCAATTGGTTTGAGAAGTAGTCACATCCGAGTGGCCTGGCCACCAAGGTGCACGCTGACCCCACCCTGGCCTGGCCACTCCAGCGGCCTCTGCACACCTGCTCTGCCACTGGCCGGAGCCGGAAGCAGGGCTTGCCTTGCCTGAGACGGTCATGGATGGAATTGCACCCCCTCCCAAACTCATACGTCAAAGGCCTACTAACCCCAGGTCGGAGCACTGAGCGGTGAGAAAGGCGGGCTTTGAGTCCGCCTTCATTTGATGGGCAGGTTTAAGCAGGTGAAGGAAGGAGGGGCAACAAAATAAGAATTAGTCGCTGGCCCGAAAGTTGCAATTTACACAAAGGGCATTTTCTAGGCATCATCATGCTCATCGCTCAGGATCATTTTGAGAGAGAAAGAGAGAGAGAGAGAGAGAGAGACATCCTGTTTGTTAGTGACCAAGGAACAGCAGGCCTAGACTGGACTCTGGTTTCTGACTCTCCATCTCAGGTCCTTCCCACTGTCCCACACTCAGGGCCATTCCTTGGTGCCCACAGTTTCCTTTGCTTCGCTTGCTGAAAGATGAGCTTTCAACTTCCCAATCTCATTTGATCTCGTTACTGTTACACCCACTTTACCAAGGAGCAAACTGGGGCTCGCTCATATGTTCACACTCAGGGGTCTGTTAGGACCCCGAGCCTGGTCTCAAGCAGTTTTCCTGCTTCACGATTCAGCGATCTACTTATTGTATCCTGCTAACATTCAGCTAAAATAGCACATTATTCATGTTATCTCGTTACAGAAGCAAAATATTGCCTTCTTCATGGAGAACAGTGAACTTTTTCCTTGGAGTCTTATGCATGTCACATGTACACCATAATAGGAAACAGAATTACTAGTATATTTGATGAGATTTCTATTTCCTTTCAATGAGCGTCCCTAAAATTACATATTTTAATCTGAAAAAGAAAAATACAAATGTCATGTCTGTGACAATGCCTAGAGGAAGAGAAGCATTATTCTCCAAGAGGGAAATGTTTCAAGCCAAAAGCTTATGGTTTTTAACCAAACCACCTTCTCCATATGCACTTGGAATCAGTGGCACATTTGCGCATTTTTGTTGTTGTTTTTATCATACAACACTAGTTCTCTCCTCCTCTGATCTTTTTTTTTTTTTTTTTTTTTTTTTTTTTTGCTGCACTTGCAATTTGATATCTTATGCGTGGCTCTCCTGTCTGCAAACTCTCTTTAGTGCAAAGCTCTGCACAAAAAGAAGAGGAAAAAAAAAAAATCTCTTCTTTGACCATGAACTTTCGATGATCTAGTTAGCGTTCCTGTCAAGCTTCCCGCGGTCTTTTTGAAAAGCAGGACTTGTCCGGGCTGCCCTCTGGCCAACTTACCTGGGACCAGAACGCCGGCGAGAGCCGTCAGCCCGCCTGACGGCCTGTCACCGGCGAGGCTCAATTAATCTACACACATTTTCCACTGTTTGGCATCGCCCATGATAACTCTTTTTCTCTTCCAAGCAGCTCCTGTTTGCATTTAACACTTGGGTTAATTTTCATCAGAGTTTAAATTTAGCCATCAGTTATTTCACGGGAGCTGTCAGCCAACATATGGAGGGAGGAAGGGAGGGGGGAAAAAAATCCTTCTGAATTTATAATAAAGTGGGATCTGTTGAATGTGAAACAAACAAAAAAAAAAAAGCCAAGTGCAATCTAGGGAGGCCCCGGTGGGCAGAGCGGGGTCAGGGCGGGGTTGCCGGCTGACTTCGCAGCTCTATTCGCCAGAGCCACATCTGTGCACCCCTGAGCTTCTTGATCTATCAAAAGATGATGGAAAGACACAGTTCAATTTGTCCCCCTTTTATAAAGGATAATTAACCTGTCAGTCTTGCTACTTTACAACTTCATTAAATCGGAGGCGAAATGGGCGCCGAGAAGTCGTGCGTCTCTCCCCAAAAGGAACACAGGGCGCGTCTGAACGGGTGGGAGAGAAGGGGACTCCCACCCGCGCGCCCCGGTAATACCGGCTGGTTCCCGAGAAATGGAACATGCTCCTTCCAATTATGGAATAATCCCGTCTTCACGATGACCTGCTAAAAGTCATTTCCTTACCTGGGAAGGCAGAGGACATAATGGCACCGCCCAGCCAGGCCCGGGACGCGCACCCTTTAAAAAAAAAAAAAAAAATCGAGGTGATGGGGTTTCAAAGGCTGTTGGGCCAAACTATTGGAGACCCAGAGTGATGGTTACTAAAGGTGGACAGCATTTCACAAGTAATAAAGAGCAAGGAAAAGAGAGCTCCCTCAGTCCCCCCACCCCCCGCTCTGCTGCTCACCCCCCTCCCTGTTGGTTTCCAGCATTTGTGTCTGGGCAAGCATTTCTACAAGGATTCTAAACTTTAAAATACGTTCATTCGAGAGAAAAAACAGCCCACATCATTTTGGTGTTTGCAGTCTTGGAGAATCTGAGCTTTTTATTTCTTAAAGCTAACGCACTGACCATTTTAGGTCGTCAAAATAGTCGTGAATGAAGACCAGAGCCATCTTCTCTGTAGGATGCCTGCCGCTCTGTAAACGGAAGCACAAAAGCACGTTAACAATTTAATTGTCAAGTATTGTTCAAGTTTTATTAAAATCAAAATTATGTGACACCCCGTGGGGAAGAAAGTGGTTTTATGAGGTTGGTGATGCAGTCCTATAATCTCATACGATTGTTATAAAATAATAATTTATGACAAAATGATTTTAAAAATTCAACTAGCTATATAGTAAAGATAAAGTTTATTATGTTTCTCTTTTCAATAGTCAGGAATTCTCTGGGTATGATCCTATACTTGTTCAAGAGAGAATTTTTTGTTTGTTTTAGAAAATATTTTTTGACTGATTATTGATTAAAAGCATGAGCCAATTTATATCTTCCCAATTTATTTTTTTGTTAATATTTTTTCCATGATATTATTAAGTAGTAAATATGTGTAAAGTGAATATCAGCCCTTTGAAATTTATTTTAAATTTATGAACCTGATGGACTGTATTTTTATTTTTAATTATTTAAAATATTTCCTTTTTGATAATTTGCGAATATGCTGGTGACCCTCCTTGTTTTAGTTCAATAGATGGCACCTAGATGAAAATCTTTCAATTATATGACAAGTGGTTTTTAGAAAAGAGAGGAAGTTATCCACTAAAATATTTTTACATGTCTGATTTGATGCAGAATCAGAATTCATCTGTTGTTTGTTTTATTTGAAACAGGATTTGACACAGCTCCTGGGATAATTAAGCCTCCACAACAACTCTTCAATTAAACCTTGAGACATCGCTCCCCTTTTTCATAACTTTTATAATGAAAGCTATCTAGTTTCAAAGACACACTCATTAGAAAGAGAGAGAAGATATTTCTGAAGATCAGTAGCAGCCAGAGATTTTTTTTCAGAGCCTGTTCGCTTGATCATATCAGTTCGGGATGCCTGTTTCCCTCCGCTAACTGAGGGTTGTGTTTGGCATAAAGAAAGCACTTCATGGTTGTTACCGTTTCTGGAAAGGGAGCTGGCCTCCAAAGTGACTTCCCCCTCTTCCTGAGCTCGCCCGTCTATAGTCTGTACCACTAGACAATAATTAAGATGATGCGTTCTGTGTGGTTCCAACGTAGACCTCTGTCTGCGTGCGTTTGCCGGGAAGAATGAAAAGCTGGATCAGCCCTTCCCCTGGCATTGCAAACACGGGGACCCTGATTCCAAGAGGCAACTGTTCTTGCCACGGGTGCTTTGGCACGGCCTGCGCCGTCTCAGAGATCGGGTGGCGGACACGTCACGCTGTGAGTGCTTTTCCGCAGCGATGACATCCCACCTTTTCACAGGCGCCACTTGGCATGTTTGCTTTGCTGTGTCTTTGAGAGGAGAGACCCGAGGGCTCCCGGGCCGTGTCACCCCTGCCAGGGGGCTCCTCAGACTGAAATGTAACCGACTCTGCTCCCATCGGAGCTAATGTGGGGAGACTGGGGGTGTCAAGAGGGAAAGAGGTGCCAGTCAGGCCCTATTGGACATTCACTGTGTGTAAATGCGGTGGAACAGGGACCAGGGAGAAGGTTCTGTGAGATACAAACCTGCTCCAGGGTCCAGGCCATCCATGCCTTTGAAGGAAGGTGCCGGGTGACCCAAACTTTAGTTGTACAAGCCAGGCGACTCCACAGGCCCAAATAAGATCCTCAAACTGAAAGCCTGTCAGCATTATGACAATGCGGGTCTGTGGGCGGTCGGCTTTCGCAGTTTGGAATGTACACCCTGACCGAATCAGGCTTCGTTTTGAGCGAAGAAAGTGTTGTTTTAGCTTTGCTGTGCATAGTCTTCCTGTTCCTTATTCTAAGACAGCAAAACACAGCACATTTTAAGGAGTAAAGAGCCAAAAGCGTAAAGGAGCCCCTAGTGCCACTAAGTAAACATAAGAAAGAAGGGCAATTTCCTGTTGCAATAAAATATTTAAATTGCCTTCCATTTAATCACTGTCATTTAGTAATTTTGCAAATGTAGGTCAGCCATTTGTTGGCAGTGAGGTTTTTTATTGAAAGGGCACGTGTGTGTTTTTTTCCACTAATAACCTTCAAATTTGCAGTTAATTATTCCAAAGAAGTTCAAAATTATCAATTTTATTTAGGGAAAATTTATTTTTATCTATAATTACAATGTTTTTAATCAATAGTAATGCACTAATTTGCATATGACATGTTTTATAGCTTTGGAAATACAATTATGTATTGTTATTTGAGACATCAGCTTGAGGAAACCTTATGTTTTGCAAAGCTCAAGCTAGATTATGTAGAAATTATGATTAATTCATACATGCTCATAGTTTGGGTTGGCCAAAAGGTAGATTTTTTTTTTTCAGGGCACTAAATTCATGCAAGCGTTTTTCTTTGCCTCAGTTGGTGACAAATCAGTAAAACTATTTATGGCCATATATAGCCTCCCCTTTTGGTAAGAATTCTCGGCCTCCTTCTATACATTTCTCATTTCTATGAATATTTTGTAACTCGTTGTTAGGCAACCTCGTAAGTGTCTTAGGACATTATTGAATGATTTAGATCAATGAATACTGCTGTCACACCCAAGGTGACTCCGTGCACCTGCCTCGGCCTTGACCTAGGCAGGTAGGAACACTCATAGAGTGATGCACATATTTCAGAACAGCAGTAAGACAGGACCTGTCATATGGGTTGAATTGTACCCCTGCCCCAAAGACACTGAAGCCCTTCCTGTGAACATGACCTTATTTGGAAATAGGACCATCGCAGATCCACGTCAAGTTACAATGAGGTCATTAGGTTGGGCTCGAATCCAATCTGACTGGGATCCTTATAAAAAGGGCAAATGTGAACAGCAAGGCAAACATGCACAGAGGGAGAATTCTATGTGAAGATAGAGGAGAGCTCAAGGCACTTCTGCAAACCAAGGCACACCACAGCTCGCCAGGAAACCACTGGAAGCTGGGGGTGGGGGCGGTGGAGACAAGGAACAGACTGCCCCTCACAACCCTAGGCAGGAACCAACCCTGCTGACACCTGATCTCAGGTCTCAGACCTCCAGCCTCCAGAGCTGTGAGACAGTGCATTTCTGTTGCTGAAGTCGCCCAGTTGGGGGTGCTTGTCATAGCAGCCTTAAGGGACTGATACACTTGCCTGGCACTAAGATTTACGGACAATGGCCTTTAATTAAATGGCTTCTCTCTCTACTGAAAGTTATAAGAAAATTTGTTTTCTTATGTTTGTTTGTTTTTTCTTGAATTCAAAGATACAAACATCTGAGTCATTATGTACAAATGTTATAAAGAGAATATATTAATTTTAGAAAGCTTGAAGCCATTTTTGGACACATTTTTGAGTATCGTGTAAACAGATTGCATGCTAGCGACAGTACTGACAGAATATTTTAGTAGAGATGCTGCAAGATACCATCAATTATTCAATAAAATACAAATAAAATAAAAATAACAATAAAAAACAGGTCTGGTTACAAAGAGAGAGAAGTAGATCAATACCCAAATATGGCCATCACCTGTCCCATGTTGGTCTGGACATCCAAAGACATTGATTGTAAGTGAGAAATTTAGACCCACCCGTTTTGACACCAGGCAGAAAGCTGGCTGTGTGGCACTTGGGTTTCTTGGGAAATGTGGGGGGCAGGGAACTAAGGAACTTGGGGGGCTGAGAGAAAACAGCTCCTATTTTACCGGGTTGATATATCGGGGTCCTACATAAGGTTTCATTTGAAAACAGGGATGGGCTGCTTTAAAAAAAAAATTGAAACCATTGCTTTGGACATAACCTGTTTCCTGCCATAACCGTTCACACCTACCGCCCTACAGAGCCACAGGCAATGGGTAGATGACTCAATCGATAACGCCATCCACAGGTAATTAAAATACAGTGTTTGAGATCACACAATTTCACAGTATTTGTTAAAATCACTGGAAGAATGCTTGATTATTTAATACCACCTAAATCAAAATCCTTTCCTCCCATTCATAAAGCAATTGACTATTCAAGCGCTGAGCATGCTTGCGTATCCAATGACTCCCTAAAGGGAAAAATGGGATGAAAAGAGATTCTGAAGCTTTCAAAGCCACAGCAAACATGTCTGGAGTATTTCTGCTTTCACAGCAAAAGCAGGAGTGATGGTAAAGTCAATTTCACTGGATGTTCTTGACAGGATCATCAAGATGACATCAATGGCAGTATCAGGAACGCGCATTCCTGCCCGTCTCTAACGCAGGCCACTCCTTGGGTGTTGGGACTCGTCATAAATCATTCACCTCTGACACACACCCTTTAGCACAGGAGTTTCAGCTTAGGAATGAGAAAGATCCTGGAGGCTGGAATTAGGTCTCTACTGTAAACCTTGTCTAGTTCCGGGCACCTAGTAGGCACTTCAGAAACGCCTATTAAAAATGAATGGTCTTTCCGTAACTGGTTTGGCTCAGTGGATAGAGCATTGGCCTGCGGACTGAGGGGTCCTGGGTTCGATTCCGGTCAAGGGCATGTACCTTGGTTGCGGGCACATCCCCAGTAGGGGGCGTGCAGAAGGCAGCTGATCGATCTCTCTCATCGATGTTTCTAACTCTCTATCCCTCTCTCTTATTCTCTGTAAAAAATCAATAAAATATATTTTAAAAAAAAATGAGTGGTCTTGCCTTAACTGGTTTGGCTCAGTGGATAGAGCGTCGGCCTGCGGACTGAAAGGTCCCAGGTTTGGTTCTGGTCAAGGGCATGTACCTTGGTTGTGGGAGCATCCCCAGTGGGGGGTGTGCAGGAGGCAGCTGATCGATGTTTCTCTCTCATTGATGCTTCTAACTCTCTATCTCTCTCTCTCCCTTCCTCTCTGTAAAAAATCAATAAAATATATATTTTTTAAAAAGTAGCCCTTCTCTTAAAAAAAAAAAAAAAAAGAATGGTCTAATATAAGACTAGAGCCATCAGCAATGACAATTGCCTCGAGTAAGTGCCATTATTCCAATGAGCCAGTCTTACTTCTTTTCCTAATGTTTTTTGCTTTTTTTTTAAAAAAAGAAGGTAATACATTGCCTTCAAACAGCTCTCTGAAATATAACTCGGAAAGCTTCGGTGATTTTTCTCTCATGTCCTAATCTCAATCCCCGTGTTTCTTTTTGAAAGTCCAATTGAAATAGGGCCACTTGGACATAAAACTCAGAGCCCGCTCCTCTCCAGCGCTCTCTGGTGGCTGCAGAGAGAACAACAGTCGGTGTTTACACTGTTCTCGGAAAAGGCAGGCTCCTCCCAGTTCCCCTGCTGAAAAATTGGTGACAAAGTGACATCTCTCTAATGAACCAATATCTGAACGATGCCCTGGCCGGGTGGCTCAGCTGGTTAGAGCATCGTTCCAATATGCCAAGTGGCGGGTTGATCCTGGGTCAGGACACATACAAGAATCCAACAATGAATGCATAAGTAGGTGGAATAAAATCTCTCTCTCTCTCTCTCTCTCTCTCTCTCTCTCTCTCTCTCTCAAATCAATCAATTTCTTAAATATCTGAAAGATATTTGTGTAGTGCATGGTGTTGAATCCACGTTTGATGTATTGGGTTGGGAGTGTCCATTGACTCAATCCAAACAAATGGGCTCTGGGTTCCTTGTGGCCCTTTAAAACTTCCTCACCACCAGCTGTGTCTTTCCTCCTCGTTTTCCAACGCGGAAAAGAAAACCCACATGTTCAAGTGCAGCCGCTGTCCTTGTGTCATTCACCGCGTGCTGCCATCCCGTCTCTCCAGCGGCCTGATCGCAGATTTCAGCCATCACTGAGGTGACGGAGCCCTGGGGATTTCTGGAATCCAACGCGCTGGGTCCCCACAGCCTTACCGCTGGGTCTCCTCAGCAGGCAGGTCCCGTATTCAGTCTGCGCTTACCCACATGGATTTAGTCGGAGCTTCGCGGTGCATTTCATGTGTCCATCCTGCCCCTGCCCAGGGGACCCCCAAATGGCCTCAAAGGCAAGGAGAAGGCATTCTTTCCCCCAGAAAACCCTAAATAAGCTGGGATGGGAGTAATGGAACAAGGTGGACAGCCTAGTATCTCATTTTTAACATAGTCAGCCCAGGAAAGCAAACACTTCGTGTCTCTCTCTCTCTCTCTCTCTCTCTCTCTCTCTCTCTCTCTCTCTCTCTCTCTCTCTTCCTAACTTAGGTAAGCTTACAAATTCTTTAAATTAAGATACCCTTTCATGTGTTTCCCTGGCATTCCCAAGAATATTATATATTTGATTTCAGAGAGGAAAGGAGAGAGATAGAAACATCAATGATGAGAGAGAATCATTGATTGACTGCCTTCTGCACTGCCCCTACTGGGGACCGAGCCTGCAACCCAGGCATGTGCCCTTGACCAGAATTGAACCTGGGACCACCAAGTTCTATCCACTGAGCCAAACCAGCTAGGGCCCAAGAATACTTCTTATACTTACATAGACCTGCATCTCCTTTCTTTTGGAAAATTAAATATTTTAAAAACAGTCAGGGGCCCCTTCTTCATAGAGGGGAGCCAAGAAAGCGCACCTGTGGTGGAGAATGAATCTTCCGATGCTTCTGAACCTTTTGGTGAAGGTGAAGGGGGCTTGTTGACAACATTGCGGAGAGCAGATGGACCCCTGAAACCATCTGCTATGAAGCAACTAGATGCTCAATGATGCGTCACGGAATTAGTTAGCTCTCAAAGAGCCTGAAAGGAGTTAGTAATGATGGCATCTGCACGGAGAGCGAGCAGCCTATTTATAGGTGATCTATTACTTCATACACGGTGTGGAGACCCTCACTTCTTAAAGAAGCAGCAGCCTTCTTGATGGCAGGTATAGACAAAATCGTGACGGAAAAGAATTGTAAATCATAATCTGTAAGTGAGCCCCTCTCTTCCTCCTTTGGGGTTAAGTAAACGTTTTGCTGAACCCAATTTTTTTTCTCATTCCTCACGAAAAGTGTCACTAAGATTATTTAATACCGCCTAAATCAAAAGGAATTAAAAGTATATTTTCATTTTTTTCAAGTTATATTCCCAGCTATTTTAATATCCATGTAAAAAATGTCTTTTTCAAAATAAAATTTTTTCTTGATAAGAGCCCTTTACTTAAAAAAAATAAAAAAAAACCTAGACAAATAAAAATAGGGGGGAAAGGAAAGAAAGTTACTCATAAAGACAGCCACTATTAATATGTTTGGTAAATTTCCTTCAGGCCTTTTTCCATGCTTTGCTCAAAAATTAACGGCTAAATTTAGTTCTACAAAAGTGTATGTTTTTCCTGGAAACTTGTGTTTGTGATGTGCAATTGGACGGCACATTCCCTTTATTCATGGTCTCCCAGAAATACATCAAATTCAAACGGATAGACACATAAATGGAATACTACTCAGTAATAACACAGAACAAACCCTTAGGCCCAATGACGTGGCTGAAGCGCAAATGCTTTCTGCCAAAAGAAAGAAGCCAGGCCTACCAGGCGACATGCAGTATGGTGACATTTATATGACATTCCAGAAAAGGCAAAACTATCCAATGGAGAACAGATAAATGGTTGCCAGGGGTTAAAGATAGGGCAAGGGTTTAACGAGAAAGAGATAACATGAGGCATTTGGGGGAGGAGGATGAAATTATTCTGTGTCTTGATTGAAGAATGGCTTTCATGACTATGTATTTGTCAAATGCATAGAACTGTTCCATTTTACTTTATCTACATTGAAAATAAATTTTGGAAATATATTCAAAAGAGTATATAGACCATGGACATGATCAGGTCACAGCTTTACCCTTGCTTTAGAAAATGCATTTGTTCACTCAGCAATTGTTTATTGAATACTACTCTATCCCAGGCGCCGGCAGTCCTGGGGGTAGAGCAGTGAATAGGCAAAACTCCTCATTTCATTGTAACTTATATTAGATCATTCTAGGAGCTGCAGAGAAGAGAAACAGAGAGAAGGGCTTCTCTAACAAGGTCACATTTGAGCAAAGTCTCTCTCTCTAGATTGATTTCAGAGAGAGGAAGGGAGAGGGAGAGAGAGATAGAGACATCAATGATGAGAGAGAATCACTGATCAGCTGCCTCCTGCACACCCCCTGACTGGGGATTGAGACCACAACCCAGGCATGTGCCCTGAGCAGGAATTGAACCTTGATCTCCTGGTTCATAGGTGGATGCTCAACCCCTGAGCCACGTCGGCCGGGCAGTCTTAAAGGAGCCGAGAGGATGAATGAACCCTGGGGCTTCCTGTGGGGAGACCCATGTGAGGCTCAAATCCCTGTGCCGGTGCCATCCAAGAACAAGAGGAGATATGACTGGCCTGGGGGCGCTGGAGGGAGAGCAGTGGGAGGTGAGGCCAAGGGGTAGTAAGGCAGGCGGGTCTGGTGGGATCCTGGACAAATGGAAGAACTTGGCTTTACTCTGTGAGAAGCAGTGCTGTTGGAGGCTCCCACAGAGGAGCAGCCTGATCCCACTCACCCTTAAAAGGGTGAAGATAGAGGATATGGTTTGGGTGCATGCGTTGCAGGGGGGAGGGGGCGGGTAAAAGAGGGAACCCAATCTGTGAGACCATAGCAGCCAGTGGTTCTCAACCTTCTGGCCCTTTAAATACAGTCCCTCATGTGGTGACCCCCAACCATAAAATTATTTTCGTTGCTACTTCATCACTGTCATGTTGCTACTTTTATGAATCATCATGTAAATATCTGATATGCAGGATGGTCTTAGGCGACCCCTGGGAGAGGGTCGTTCGACCGTCAAAGGGGTCGCGACCCACAGGTTGAGAACCACTGATAGCAGCCCCTGGAAAGACAAGGGTGGCTTGCACCAGGGTGGCAGTGGTTGAGTTGGTGCAGTGACCGGATCCTGAGTGTTTCTGGAATGAAAGGTAACAGAGGGGATGGAGAGAGTGAGAGGAGAGAGAGGTCAGGGATGCCTCAAGGTCCTGGGGTTGGTCACTTGGAAAGATGGACTTGCTGCTGTCGCTGATGAGGAAGGCTGCGGGAAGGACAGGATTGGGAGAGGAAATCAGGAGGTCCAAATACAAATTCATTTCCCAATTGCACTTGGAATGTGGATTTTCATGCCGTCGACAGTCGGCTCTGTGAGCCTGGAGCTCAGGAGAGGCATCCCAGGAGGAGCTAGAAATGGGGTGTCGTCAGCACACAGGTGAGTTTAGAGCAATGGAACCCTGAATTTCTGAATTTCTGAGCTGATCCTGAATTTCGATTGTATTCATTTGACTAACACATTCCGTTAAAGCAGTGGTTCTCAACCTTCCGGCCCTTTAAATACAGTTCCTCATGTTGTGACCTCCAACCATAAAATGATTTTCGTTGCTACTTCCTAACTGTCATGTTGCTACTGTGATGAATCGTCATGTAAATATCTGATAGGCAGGATGGTCTTAGGCGACCCCTGTGAGAGGGTCGTTCGACCGCCAAAGGGGTCGCGACCCACAGGTTGAGAACCGCTGCATTAAAGTGTTTTAATAGAACGAAACAGTCTTCTCTATGCAAACACCTCAGAAATCTGAAGGATTCGCCCCTGAAATAAACAACTTAAGAAACTCGGTTCTTTCATTGAAGCTACAAATTTGCTTCATAACTGGGGAGAAATTGTAAAACGACAGAGGAGTTAAAACTACCATGCAACTAGCCTTCTCTCACTGCTCTCAGAATTCAACCTAGGAAATCTCTCTTGCCGGTGTGGTTCAGTGGATAGAGCACTGGCCTGCTAGACCAAAGGTCCCAGGTTTGATTCCGACCAAGGGCATGTACCGTGGTTGCAGGCTCCCTGGGACCCTGGTCGGGGCTCATGCAGGAGGCAACCAATCGATGTGCTTCTCTCACTTCCATGTTTCCCTCTGTCTTCCCCTCTCTTTTCTACTTTCCCTTAAAAAAATGATGGAAAACTATCCTTGGGTAAAGATTAACAAAATAAAACAAACAACAAAAAGATCTCTTAAAGGGAGAGTGTTCTCTCCCCCCACCCCCAGCCCCAAACCCATTTGTACGAATGTTGGGTCTGTGTTTTTATGTTACGTTCTTGTTTTGTATCCGGTCGTTTCAAAAACAAAGCTCCTGAAATACAGGTGATAAACCCAGGGATGATAAATCCACGCGTGACGCCTCAAACAGGTTCCCCAAAACTCCAGAGGTGGGGCAACCTCTCCCCAGCTCCCCGGCTCCGGCAGGATGCGGCTCCATTTCACCTGTCGATCCATCACGAGTCCATCAAGGAGAGACGCGTGATCAGCAGCTAATGACAGCCAGATGGCACCTGCCTTGCCTCAACTGAGCTGGGAAGTCCGAGTCTGCCTGGGACCAGCCCCCCAACCCCACCCCCACCCCCACCCCGCTGTTCTCTCCCGGGTCAGAGGAGGTGTGTCTGTGCTCCCTGTACCCTGCGATGGTCCACGCCAGGACCCCCAGCCCAGGAAGGCAGGGAGGCTCTGAGCATCCCTTGATTTTGCATAAACAAGTCAAGTGCTCTCTGATCATTGAGGCAAGCAACCTGGCTCTGATTTCTGTTAATTGGCCTTGCGGAGAGGTAGGCAAATAGCCAGCCTGCATTCCCAGCAGCTGGGAAGCCTCGCTGACATTTAAATAGGGCTCCTCCTCGCCTGCCCGGGTTCACAGGAGCTTTCCACCTTGACCCGGAGGGAGCCCCTCGGCTGGAAGTGACAGGTAAGTCCGCCCCCTCCTAAGTTCCGGGCTCTCATGGTGAATTATGTATGGCGCTTCCCTGACACGGACGCCCGTCCACTGAGGGCCCAACCAAAGCCCAGAGGCGCCTGTTAGGGGCCTGAGATAGATATAAGCCCCCCCTTCCCACCAGAAAGGTCTCGGGGATGCCAGTCACCTCGCCTTTCCTTTCCTCCATGATTTCAGGATCCAAGAGAAGCCTAAGCAAACGGAGAAATGTTTGCGTTTTCAGAGTCTTTGGGTAGCATTTTCTCTCTCTCTCTCTCTCTCTCTCTCTCTCTCTTTCTCTTTCTCTCCCCCATTTTTCTGAAACGTCAAAAACCCTTTCATGTTGGAGAAAGAGACTTGCGAATTGTGTGTTCCCGATGTTTGCCCTGTCCCATGCCGGGTTTTAAAATAATTCAGCAGCCCTAACCGGTTTGGCTCAGTGGGTAGAGCATTGGCCTGCAGACTGAAGGGTCCCGGGTTCGATTCCGGTCAAGGGCATGTACCTTGGCTGGGGGCACATCCCCAGTCGGGGGTGTGCAGGAGGCAGCTGGTCGATGTTTCTCTCTCATCGATGTTTCTAACACTCTATCCCTCTCCCTTCCTCTCTGTAAAAAAAATCAATAAAATATATTTTAAAAAAATAATTCAGCAAACTGTATAAATAAGTGCATGGTATTCATGACGCCGGAGGTCTCAGCAAAGTCTGGCATCAGTTCAAAAGCAGCGTTTGGACTAAAAAAAGGAAAAATCGTACATGTTATTACGTGTTATTAGAGACAGGTGGGTCGAATGTGTTGCGTCTGGAAGACAGGGGGAGGGTGATGTCGGTAACTGGAAAGTTCTGGAATATAATGAGAGGCTGGATAAATGGACGTTTGTGAAATGATGTAACGCTCTCCTGGGTGATGGGGAGAGCGGAGGAAATGAACAAGCTGGCATTGAAAGGTCTGGGGTTCTCCGGGGTCAGTTTCAGTTTTGGGCTCTCTTCGACGGCCCCTGGCCAGCCAGGGTTAGGCCAGGACTGTTCTAGAACCTATGGAACCACCTCAGGGCAACGGACATGATTCAGGCAACGTGGTGCCTTTTGGGAGGGTCCTTTGAAACGTTATTTTTGTTGCTCACTGTTTCCAGCCGCTGGTGGCAAAATGGAGAAGCGAGCCCTTCCGCACAAGAGCAGATCTCGCTCTGAAACGTGATTTGAGGCTGACTATCGACTTGGGGCTCTTTCCGGGAACTAACCTTTAGTCCCGTTTCTTCCCCGGGGAATTGAAAAGCTCACACCTGACTGTAGCCTCACCCTCTCTGTGGCAGTGGCGATGGGACGGCCCAGGAAGGGACATAGGGTCCGCTTATGACTCAAGGGCAGGCAGGTCCGTGCCCATTAAAGATGGGATGTAAATGGGGGGATGTCTCCTGAACCTGACTTCCCCACCCCCACGGCTCCCCCAGATCCCCGGGTCCCTTGCCAGGTGCAGACAGAGAATCTCATTAGGAACCTAATACAATAAAGACATGTAGATCTTAAGGGAGAGGGTGGAGGGCAAATCAGATTAGCCTCATTACTTTATTCTGCACCTCACAGCGCTTCTGCCCGCGGACAATTGCATTAGATCAGAGAGGAGATCAAAAGGCAGAAACTCCCTGGAAATGCATTGTCTGAAGGGGGGAGGGCGGGGGAGTAAATTGTGTTGACCCAAGGCACCCGCCCAGCCCACCTGCCCAGGCTCCTGCTGGGCTCCGCTGGCTGTTGGCACGCCCTCCCGGGTCAGCGTCTTGTTTTACCTTGGCCTTGGCCGTGGCAGCTGGGAGAGCGAGGCCCAAAGTGAGAGGCAGAAAACCAGGCTCCTTTCTCCTACTGGGCTGTACAGTCATTTGAGCTCTGAGAGTTTTGCTTTTCTGCTCTTTAAATTTCAGAAGGCCCTCAGGATTCGGCAAATACACAGCAGTGCTGCTGAAATGCCTCTAGACTTGTCAGTAGCTGAACTGCAGAGGGAGGAATGTTCAGGACGGGAAACCTAGATAATTCGGGGGCGTGAGTTTCTTTGCAAGTTGAACTGTGGATAAATACGATGGCAAAATAGGCTTCTCCCTAATTCAACACATCCTACATTCATTTAACAAATCGTTAATTGAGATACAGTGGGGCCTTGACTTAAGAGTTTAATTCGTTCTGAGACCGAGCTCATTAAGGAGCTTATTAACTCAAATTACTCTATCAACTCAATGCAAAAAATCGGCCGAGAGACAGCTGGTATCTCAAAAAACTCGTTAGTCGGGACACTCGTAAGTCAAGGCCCCACTGTACTGGGAGAAAGTACGAAAATGCTCAAAACAACAAAGTAATGGGGCATATAAAAGGAGTACAGTAGCCAAGAGAAGCCAATGGTCAAAGCTGGAGCAATTTGGCACAAAACAAAGTACTATAGGATTGTAACCCGAGGTATAAAATAAATATCTAAATATCCAGGAGCCCATTCTGATATTAGTATCCTATGTAGCAGAATTCCAAATAACTTACGGAGATTCGCCCTCATCAAGACTTAGAGCATACACTCTCCACAAGTGTGGGTGGTGCAAAGCGACTTCCTTCCAAAGAAAACAGTCAGGAAAGTGGAGGGAAGGGGGGAGGAAGAGACCAATTTCCCAGGGGAGAACCTGACATACACTCCCTCGCCCAACTGAGCTACGATGTCAACGTTGATAGTGACGTGTTGACAGTATGTGCGGTTGATGGGAGGTGATGAAAGTGACACTTCATCCCTTGATCCATCTCCTACAAACCCAGAGCCCCCATCTCATCGTGAGAGAAACAGATAAATCCCGACAGGTGGGAACCCTACGGAGTCCTGCCCAGAACTTCTCAATACTGCCGAGGTCAACACTGTCAAGGCCAACACAAACAAAGACAGTCTGAGAGACTGTCATAGCCTCAGGGAACCTACGGACACACGAGGAGTAAATGACACACGCTGTCCTCTGGGGGGCCCTAGAAGCGAAAAAGAGCGGCAGGTAAAACTGAAGACTTAAAGCAGGGGTCCTCAAACTACGGCCCGCGGGCCACATGCAAATACAAATATTGTGTTTGTTCCCGTTTTGTTTTGTTTTTACTTCAAAATAAGATATGTGCAGTGTGCATAGGAATTTGTTCATAGTTTTTTTTTTAAAAAAACTATAGTCCGGCCCTCCAATGGTCTGAGGGACAGTGAACTGGCCCCCTGTTTAAAAAGTTTGAGGACCCCTGACTTAAAATATGGGCTTAGGTTAATGATAAGGTATGAATATTGGTCCGTTCTTGGTAGCAAGTGAACCATCCCATTATAAGATGTTAGGAACAGGGAAAGCTGGGCGTTTGGTTATATGGGAATTCTCTGTACTATCTATCGTCTCAGTTTTTCTGTAAATCTAAAACTGTTCTAAAAAATGTCTGTTTTAAACAGTGAATAACGTCGCCCTGCGCTCCAAAGAACTTTTAATCAAGTAGGGAATAACTCAGTGGCGTCTACAATAAATTGCTTTCCCTGTAGAGCTGGTGTTCATCAGAAAATCAAACCAGTCGAGTATTACCAAGTTAGGGGATAGTTACTCTCGACAGCCTCTGGAACTCCGTTCTTGTTTATCCTGTAATTGCAAAGGAAAGGTTGTAAGAAATGCACTAAGAGTTTTTTAACCTAGAAGTAGGTCTTACTTCATTATGTAATTATTAATAAAACACGCTTCACACAAACCAGTAGTGGCATATAATTCTTTCCAGTGGTCACATGCGTTCGCCCCCTTCTCACCCTCACAGATTATAACCCCCTACGCCCAGCCCCTTCACCCAACTCTGTGAAGATAATTGGAGTTGATCCAACCACCTCTTGGGTCAAAGGCCTGTTTGGGGTTCAATGCAATCCATTCCTCTACAGATCAATAAACACATAGTGACAATCAGCTGTGCGCCGTTGCTAAGAGCAATACAAAAGAGAACAGAACGTAAGTTAGAGAAAAATGGTAGGCTAAATGGGAATTGAACATTTGTGTGGTCAATCTCCAAATAACTGGTGTGAATAGTAAATATAACCATTTCACATGGCTGTTCAGTGGTACTGCAATTTCTTAATCCATAGTTGTACGGGGGGCTGGGGGGGCGGGGGGGAGCGGGGAGAATGAATTTGAAAGAGCATGGGATTTGAATAGAGTAGGATCTTAGGAACTTGTAAAAAATTGTGGCAAAGAGCTGTGGGAAAGGAATACTATAAGAAACAGTGGATATTGTGATTTGGAGAGAGTGGAGGTTCTATGTGCAAGAATAGGCAATTCGCTCCGGCTGGTGTGGCTCAGTTGGTTGGGCATCACCCTGTGCAGTGGCAGGTTGCTGGTTCGATTCCTGGTCAGGGCACAGGCCCAGGTTGCTGGCTCAATTCCCAGTGGGTAAGGGAGGGTGCAGGAGGCAGTTGATCAATGTTTCTCTCTCACATTGATGTTTCTCTCTCTCTCTTTCTCTCTCTCTCTCTCTCTCTCTCTCTCACTCCCTTTCTCTCTCTAAAAAACAGTAAAAATATTTTTTTAAAAATAAGAATAGGTAGGTAGAGCTGGTGTTGAATGGAGACCACAGACAAAACTAAAAAGTTTTGAAGATTTTAAAGGCAAAGGGGAATAATAATTTGTGGACTATACCATTAGGAATTCTTTGGTCGGGCCATGAATAAACAAAATTGGGACAAATTTATTTGTCATAGGACACATAATCTCAAGAATATATAAGCTATATAAGCTACACAATTTGGGTGCGCAAGCTTCAGAAATCTCATTTTTTTAATATATTCATACATGTGTATGTGTGTGACCCCTTTTATTCACAACCTTGTGTAACCCCCTCCTTGAGTGAGGGCTGGCCTGGTGACTGGCTTCTAAGCCACAGACTGCAGGCACACCTCACTTTCTTGTACTTTGGAAAAACTGTGTTTCCATCAACATTGAGATAAGACCCTCCACCCGCAAAAAGACCACATCTCCCTGGAGGTTCAAACCATGGCTAGCAGTGTTTAGCAATAAAGTGTTTTTTAGGTAAAGCATGTTCGTTGGTGTTTTTAGATAAAACCCTACTGCACAGTTGATAGACAACAGGAGAGAACACACACAACTTTTCTATACACAGGAAACCAAAAAATCCTCTCTTTCTTGCGGGGTTCTGGAGCCCAGCCCGCAATATCTCCGAGGTATTGTCTGTATAGCAAAGGGAAGGCATTTCTCTCCTGTCATTGGTTATAAAAGACTGTTTATAACTGTTTATAAGACTGTTGCTGCCCTGGACAGTTTGGCTCAGTGGATAGACCATCGGCCTGCGGACTGAAGGGTCCCGGGTTCAGTTCCGGTCAAGGGCACGTACCTAGGTTGCAGGCTTCTCCCCGGCCCAGCCTCTGGTCGGGACTCATGCAGGAGGCAACCAACTGATGTACGAGTAGTTCTCTCATATTGATATTTCTCTCTCTCTTTCCCTCTCTCTTCCATTCTCTCTAAAAATCAATGGAAAAATATCCTCGGGTAAGAATTTAAAAAAAAAAAAAAAGACTGCCTTACTGGACACTTGCTCTGCAAAGGGAGACCGTCTAAAGCCTTGGTTCTCAACCTGTGGGTCGCGACCCCTTTGGCGGTTGAACGACCCTTTCACAGGGGTCGCCTGAGACCATCCTGCAGATCAGATATTTACATGACGATTCATCACAGTAGCAACATGACAGTTAGGAAGTAGCAACGGAAATAATTTTATGGTTGGGTCACCACATGAGGAGCTGTATTTAAAGGGCCAGAAGGTTGAGAACCGCTGATAAAGTAATAAAATATGACCTGAAAGGGAACATTTTAAAGGTGCTCTGTGCGGGCTTCTAATCTAAACCTTTAAAAGAAAAAAAGAAAGACTGACAAGTGTCTGACTGTCCTCTGATTCTGTTTCCTGCAAGTGCAAAGGTCATGTCTACGGCCCAAGCCAGGGTCTGCCTTTCATGGTCCCCACCTTGTCCCCTGGGGCCTGGCTGAGAGAGAGACACATTCCCAGGGCCTCCTCTGTCTCCCTCCCCCACCTGCCTCCCCCACTGTCCCCCCCTTGAAGCATTTGCGTCACTGTTCCTGCCTTTGTCTGCTTCTTAACTTCGGCACCGAACTTGAGGACGAGTTTAAAGGGGAGATGAACTGACAAGAAGATTTGCTTGTCTCCAAGCTGGGCTGTGCGGCCTTTAATTAAAAATAGTATTGATTTTTCTCTGCTCCACGGACAGGCACGAGTCTGCCCTCCCGATGGTCCTCGCTGACAGCTTAAGTATGAAACAAAGGGCATTTATTCAGCACTTAATGTGAAATTATGACTGATTAAAAAGTGATTTATCATAGCAACTACATCTGTATCAGCTTTGGGTTGGGGTTTTTTTTTTCTTAATGTGCCTGTCGCCAGCGTTTGGAAGGTGTAGTTCTCTCTCGCACCATTGCATTCTCCTTCCCTGGTTTCAACACAAAATAAAAATAAAAATTCCAGCGCATTCAGGACCAAAACACAAGGGAGGGAGATTTCTGGAAGTCAGACCCATGGTGTATCCCAGATGTCAACGGGGGAGGGGCCAAGTTGCCTTCAGAGAGCCAATCACAGGACATTTCTGGGACTATGTTCTTCTGACACCTGCCCCCTCTCTTTTCCTGTCTCACATGGTGTTTGGCATGACTAAACCTTAGAAGCCAATAGGCTTAGAACACTTCCTCGTCCCAACTTCAACTCACGCAAATTGAGGTAAAAGGTTAAATCATGTATTTCCCATGGAACATACACAACTCCCATAAAATAATTTTTAAGGAGGCTGATTCCATAGTATACCCAAACGTGGATAATAACGAAAATATTGTTTCCATATTTACTGCGCACAAGGTAAATTCTAAGTGCCTTACATGTATTATCTCATTTAATTCCCCCCCAGCAACCCTTTGACATCGTCACTGCTGTTCCATGTCTCAAGATGAAGACACGAAGCACAGCGGTGAGTCTGACGCCCTTCATTCATTTACTCAACAAACATTTGTTACATAGGCACGATGTGCTTTTTGAAATGCTAGAGCTATACCCGTAACAACACAGACAAAATTTCATCTCCAAAGATACTTACATTCTAGTGGGGGAGACAGTGTCAAAGGTTAGAATTGATCACTTGGGGCTAAGACCAAGGAAGTAGAGTGAGAGTAGGTACATTGTGAAAATGGAGCTCACAGGAGTTCCTGATTGGATGGAGCACATGAGGAAAACAGGATGAACAATCCTAAGAGAAGAACCTCCATGAATCAGCGTGGACAAGACTGCTACTGGAGAAGAAGGTAAGAAAATTCATTTGGAACATGACAAGTTCACCATGAACCCACAGTGCAGGCTATTATAGGCAGATTATTTTGAAGAGGCATTTTTGCAGTATTTATTCATTTAAAAAATAATGTCTGACAGCCACTTAGTTCGTTCACAGCTTGGCGACCATGTCTACAAGGTAAGCCAGAATCCTATGTTTTGGTTCATTTCTTTTTTTAAAGTATGCATTCATAAAAACGTTCTTTTACCCTAAAGCATTTGTTGAATAGAGGTTTCTGGATGGTTCTCTGATGGAAGGAGGTTAGAGCGGCTCTCAGACTGAACAAAACCGAGGTTGGGAATCTCTGTTGAACTTAGCCCGGCTCTGGAAATCAGGACTTTGAAAGTGGAGGGTTTCCGGTAAATGTCTCCCGCCGTCTCCCCAATCCCTGCGTCTTCCTCTCTTCCCTTTCTCGCCATCAGGCATCCTTGCACTCTGAGTCTACACAGTGGTCCTAGGTAGAGCTCTTCCCTTGTCTGACAGATTGGAGCTTTTGGGGTTTTGCTGGGTAGTGACTGGCGCTTGGGCCTGGCGGGATGTGGGGGAGTAGAGGGGGTCGTCTGCCCTGGACAGAAAGGACCCTTTGTTCCCTTGCCGTCTCCCCACCAGGGCCTCGCTGGCCTGAGGAATACGCATAAGCTACACATCAAGTTTTCTTATCCTCTGGTAAAGAGAGAGTACCCTTCCTATTGGGCAGCCTTTGTCCCCGCTGGTTTGACACAACGCGTCCACCATGACTATGTCACTGTAGCGCTTGTTGTGTAAGATGTGTGTTTACCGCGATTATTAAAATGAACACAGAAAGGTCCTTCTTTCGCACAGTTGACTGAGCAAGTGTGGTCCGTGCTTTTCATGCATTGGTTGTGTGGTCCTCACAGCAGTCCTCGCCCCTGGAAACCGTAGCATCCTCGTTTCACAGGGGGAGGACACTACGGCTCCAAGAGGTCAAGTACTTGCCTGTGATGATGGCAGAATCAGGAGTGAAATCTGGGCGAGACTCTCACATCTGCGCTCTTCACTGCTATACGTGCCTTTTTGAAAAAATCGTCTCCCTAAGCCTAACTCCATCATTTAACTTGATATTGTCACTCTTTCTCCATTCTGGGAGAGCATCCCCCAGGCTTCTCAGTAAACAGAGCTGTGGTCATGGGCTCCATTGCAGTTGGGGAAGAACAGATGCTGGGAACAGACACGGCTGAGCTGGAGCGCAGGGCAGCCCGAGCCCTTCAGGCCTCGGTTTCCTCACCGGGAGAATGAAAATGACAACGTCTTAGTGCAGGATTGTAGTGAAAGGACGGTAGCACCATTGCATTCATTCATCACACTCTCGACAGCTAGCAGAGTAAGATGCTAGAGGAGCGAGAAAACTCCCTGTATTTAAGACCTTCACGGTGCTGGTGTGGGAACAGGCAGGTAAACGAACAAGAACGTGTGCTAAGTGCTGTGTTAGGACTTGGGCGGGGGGGGGGAGGGTGTAACGTGTGCCAGTTTTCAAATTCACTGTCGGGAGTCAACAGTCCCTTCTGCTACCACCATTTCCACCATTTTACTTTGAAAGTTCCTGTGGTTCTGTGATGTTTCATCTCTGCTTTTCCGGCTACTTGGTGGCCCCTACAGCTGCTGGGGGGAGGGCTGGCCTTGGGTAGAACCTCAGGCAGAGGGGCACATGTCTCCCTTCTCCACAAGCCTCCCTCCCCTTTGCGTCGATGGCCCTACTGCCAACCAACAAATGGCATCTCCTAAGACCTGCCAAAGACCCTTCCCAGACTTCCTCTGCCATCTTTACTTTCTGCCCAGACAAGGCCTCTTGGCCATGTTACCCTAGAAACCTGAGGCCAATTTCTCACCAGTTATACTGGGAAGTCATACATGGGAAACATCCAGATTTCTGTGGGATCCCAGTCAGCGTGAAGGTGGAGCGAGGCAGCCCAGTGGGCAGCGCAGACTTCCTCCTGCACCTGCCACAGCCCCCCCCCCCGCTCCCCCCCCCAAACAGGTAGCTGCTCTCCTCCCGCTTTCAGCCCGGTGGGGCAAGAAGAGGAGGTGGCCGGGGATGCCCACGGGTGGGGAGGGCATCTCACTGGGAGGAATTTGCCTGCAGAAGCTCGGGGCTCCGGAGAAAGTGGCCGGGCTGAAGGCAGGAGGAAGGCGCTCCGTTCAGAGCTCTGCTAATGACCTGCGGGGAAACCGCACAGCAGTCGTTTCGCAGCTCCGATGGCGGGTCACGGCAACAGATGTTCCCAACATATGTGCGGAATTAATTACCCACCGGTAAACAAAATCTGTGATGCGGAGAGTCATTTTGTCTAAATTTCTTACAATTTTGCCGTTATGAGGGGCTTAATTTTTCTTGATCATCCCGGTAACTTGGACTAAAGCAAGCCTTAATGGGATCCGAGGAACATTCCAAAGGAAAATAAGGGCCTGGTTGGCTGTGGAGGGGGGGGAGGAGGAGGAGGAAGAGGAGGAAGAGGAGGAGGAGGAGGAAGAGGAGGAGGAGGAAGAGGAGGAAGAGGAGGAGGAGGAGGAGAAGGAGGAAGGGGAGGAGGAAGGGGAAGAGGGAGGGGAGGAGGGAGGGGGAGGGGGAGGAAGGGGAGGAGGGGGAGCAGCAAAGACCTCAGGGAGGATTGAGTAAACTGAGAGGCGGATGGAAAAAGCCACACCATACTGGGTGACTAGCAAATTATTTGATTAAAACATCGGATGCTCGGCATACTTTTTAAAACATTCTAACGGTTAGCTCCTATTTAACGGCGTTTACACTTAAATTAGCTGCGTGCTGTGGAACAGCTGGAGTTTCCAGAGGAAATTGCAGAAATTCCAACAGAATCGAGCTCGCAGGAAGGTCGGCCTTTGAGCTGCTGCTTTTAAGATTCTGAACAGGCTTCTGTCTGTGGTCACGGAGGCACATTCTAATTTTCATCACTTAAGAAAATAGATTTTCTTTAAAGAGGGGGATCGAGAGCCTTTTGATTTTCGTAAGGCCGTTATTTCCTTGGCCACTTTCATCCGTCACCAGGACTATCAAAAATGTCCTGATTCTCTTAAGTACATAAATCTGAGCGGTTATTGAAAATAATGGTTCCTTAGCCATTGTGACTCTTCTACATCTTAAATTCATGATTGTCCCTTCAATCTTATAGTTAACAAAGTAAATTTGCAAGAATCCGTTGGTTCCATCCAGCACTGCCTGTGATTAAACACTCACACTTCTTGGTTTTCCTCTTGACTTACTTTCTCATTCATTCAACCATCATCTGTTGAGCTAGGTCAGTGGTCGACAAACTGCGGCCCCTTGAGTGTGGCTCTTCCACAAAACATCACGTGCGGGCGCGCACGGACAGTGCGATTGAAACTTCGTGGCCACACTCAAGGGGCCAAAGAGCCGCATATGGCTCGCGAGCCATGGTTTGCTGACCACGGAGCTAGGTGCTTGAAGAACAAAGACGAATCATATAAAGTCCGTGATGTCAAGGCCTTATGCCAAAACCAAGCACGTAAACAGGCAGTTACTTCACTACAACTAACCGTGGGCCAATAGATGGTAAATGCTATATCATGACCCCTCCCGCCATCACTGTGACATCAGAATGCCCCATAGCGGGTGGAATTGTCCCCCATCTTAGGGCAGAACCGTAGGTTCAGGCTATACTCAGAGTGAGGATACAAAGGCATGAGCCAGAGCTTCTGATGAAATGTTGGTGAGCGCCATGCAGGCTGGAACATTCTAGGGAACATGGGCAATGAGGAGAAAGAAACGGAGTCTATTGCTGCAGAGATAAAATGGAGGAAACAACATCTTAAGACAAAGCTCACTTTGATTGCATTTCTTCCCATGGCATTGATTTCCTGTCTTCTCTTTCGACAAATTTGCCCCATCCTAGGAAACAATATATTTTTTAAAGGACTGTGGTATATAACATTGTTTGGTATTCATTTTTGCTGCAAGTCACCAGGATCTGACAGTTGAAATGTATTTGGGTGAAACTTCCAAAGTAACAATGACTTATCCCAGTTTCCCAAGAATTCTGGTTTTTTCCAAAATGCCCCAAAACTTGAGAGACAGGTTAGGAACTGGGGTGCATTTTTCATGGCAGCTTCCTTAGTTGGAACAAAGAATATCTGTTTTTATGAGTATTTTATGAGGTCATTTGAGTGCTGTTTAGCTTGTTTGATGCCCTATGATAAGTCTTCCCCCTGTTGAAAGCAGTTGGTATTAGACCTCAATGATCACCTAGGAACCTACCAGGTCTGAGAGAAGGCCGCAGGAATGGGAGAACAGCCTTGGTCTTGCGTCGTGCATAATTACAAGTCAAAAAAAACTCAGAGTCATGACCAGTGATGGGTGAGCTCGCTACAGCTCACATTTGAACTTCAGGAAATCTTAGTTTCATCATTTACGTACAGTTTCACCCACACGTGAGCCAATCTTCTGGTATTTTGCCCTGATTTCCCGTTTTCTTCTTTCATTAGGTAAAAAGATAGCAACCCAGTGATTCCTGTGTTTCCCCGCATCTAATCTCTATAACAGTGGTTATTTTTTATTCCAGAGCCTAAACAAAATTCAATCCTATCCTATATAATAAAAGGCTAATATGCAAGTTGTCCCCTCGATCGGGAGTTCGACAGGGAGTTCAACCAGGGGCGGGGCCGGCTGGCCAACCTCCCGCATCCCCTCCCACAGCGGGCTCGGCTGATCAGCCCTGATTGGGGCAGGCAGGCTGGCCGGACCCCACCGGTGCACGAATTTGTGCACTGGGCCTCTAGTTTGAACATAACATGGTGCAGTACGTAATGAGCTTAGCAGAGGCCGAAACAGCCCTGGTTCAGGACTCAGCCTAGAGTTTCCAGCTGCATTCATTCATTATTCCTTGCAACGAATGATTAAACCAATTCTCTGATTAATCAAAACTGTACTTTGGAACTAGCACATGAGATCAGAATTTTCAATCACGTTATGCAGACGGTAGCAATTTAAAGAACACGATTGAAAGATTATTTCTATAAGAAACATTTAGTAAGCAAGCGTTAATCTTCCCACAGACTTCTTGCGAGATCAAAGCCGCTCTCAAGCAAACTTGAAAATATATGCCTCGCCAAGCACCAAGGAAAATGTCACATTCTTTTAACAGGTGTGCAGCATTGCCGTATATCACTTCTCCTTGAAGTCCTTCAACACTGTTTATGGCTGTTCCCCAATGACGCTTCATTTCCAGCTACTGTTTGTGTCCCCTCCTCGCACTCCTGGGGGAGGGCCTGGATTCTTCTCCTTTCCCATGGCTCCTTCACAAATATAATCCAACAACGCTCCCCCATTTGAAGAATTAACGTCATTTAGTTAGAGCACTTTTTCCTCTTCCTCATGCTGTCCATTCAACTCATCTACATTTCTGTACTTTCTCCCAACGTGACTTAAGAATTTTTTTTGTCTTCTATCTGCTCTCATTAGTTCATTCATTCACTCAGTCCTTTGTTCATCAGACATTCATCAAACATTTCCTAAGTATCGGAGACTCTGCTAAGCATCAGGAATGCAGAACTAAGTCAGACCTAGATTCGTGGCCCGTGATTGGTGGAAGGATCCCAGTGGCTTTCCTTGGTTGGGGTGTGGGGAGTGTATTGGTGGACGGGCACTTCTCCCACAGCCTGACATACCCCTCAGCAGCCCAGCATACTGGCCTGGTGAATGAGAAGAACAAAATCGGCTTCGCAAAACATGGAACTTGACCACATGTGATTCAGTAGCATGAATTGTGAATATGGGTCTAGTTCTATTTATTCTCAGGGAATATGTATTTATGGTGAGATAGTAACTAAAACTGAAATAAGAAGTGCCTAGGATAGCTACCAGCATCTTATGCTACCACCAAGCCCTCACCCCCAGGCATGCTTTCCAATGGAAAAGGGGCCCAAATAGGGAGAGCTTCACCCCAGTGATCATACCACCCACATGGGAGAAGCCCACCTCCAAGGTCACGAGTTCTGAAATGCACCTCTTTTAGCAAGAACAGGCTGTTTTACCAGGTGCCTTGCCATGTTGCCACTGAACCAACTCTTTGTCCTCCAGTCGTTGAGCTTTCTCTGTTCTCAGATCCTGCAGGTACTTCCTACTTCTACTTTCTTTCCTGGTTTGGCTATCAGACACCCCTTCAATTCTTCCATCACCAGCACTTTACACCAAATGTATGCCCCTGGGGCCTACGTACCATCCCTACACACACATTCAACTGACTCAAAACCTTGTCTTTTCCTTCGGATCAATCACAGGTTACAGATAAAGTCTGCAAGTGCACTGGCTGGGTTCACGAGGAACTCATTGTATAAACCGCAGCCGGATCCACAGACTAAAGCCTCAGATCTTCAACTCATTTCTAAACACCTCGTACTCTCTCCCACACCCAACAAGCGCGCCATGGAGGTGACTATGAACTGTGTTAATGCTACAGAAACTTCCAAGGGAAGGGAAGGTCACTGGAGAATTTTCCCAGCTTCCCTCCCTTCCTCCATGACATATATCTCCGTATCTCCTCCCATGCTCTTGTCTATGTTAGAGGATAAAATGCCCTTCTTTGTTGTTCAAGATCATCTTTTTGGCTGTTTTCCTCATACAATTAGGATTTCTTCTCTCCCCTATGAATTCCATCAATTTTTCTATCTCCTTCCCATATTTCCCATGTCTCAGCATTTTTTTTCTTTTCTGACCCGGGCCGTGCACTTTGGGGATGTCAAGAGGGGGACATGGAGAAAGTTGCTCTCCAATTTCATGATAGTGCAATAAATAAATAGTTATGGCCAGTAATACAGGTTGATGGGCCATGTCCTTATTTCCTTCTACATACAGTATCATTATATTGAAACTTAAATATTTATCTTTCTTTATTGACAGGTTCATTGAGCCTAAGGAATTTCTCTCGATAGGTAGATGATGTCTTAGTTACTTCAAAAAATAACTTTTGTGAACACACTGATTTTCTGATTTTTTTCTTGGCCACAGTTTAAAATCTCCTTGTATTGTTTTACACTTCAAAGCCCAAGAAGCTTTGAATAACTAAATAAACATGTGATAGACCTATAATTAGGGCTAATTGTAAAGCGGGGGAGTGGAGACTTCTGTGATTGGCAATTAAAAATCTTGGGCATTGAAATTAATTCAGTTGAATTCCCTAATCTAAATATACTGGCTTCATAACAAAATTAACATTTAAAACATTAAAAGACATTTATAAAAATTATGAACAAAACTTGAGGGCAATTAATTTATCTCTAAGTGCATTAACGATAATCACTTGCTATCCCAAGCACAACTCAATTCACATCCTATTATGCAATATTGGCTTTTTCCCCCCTTTCCTATTTTAAAGACGAGATCTACACATTTAGCATGAGCTCTATGTTATAAAGCATCATTGTTGTTTTCTAACAAATACCCGAGGGTGCTCATTCTGACTGAAGAGTGAGGATGGAAAATTTTCAATTTCGGTAGCTTGTTCCGCCATTTAAACCTCACCCCCATCACAAAGTCCTCTGTGCATTTTTTATTATTATTTTTGTAACATGTATGTGTTGAGTATATGCTAACATATGTGTGCTGAGTATTCAGAAGTGAGCAAAACAGACCAGGCCCTTGCCCTCATCTGTGAAGACAGTAATCCTATGCAATATTTACCTAGACTGAATCAGGTCAGCACAAAATACTAATTAATAGCCAGCCCATAAAATTGAATGGGCTGGCTATTAGTATTTTTTTTTAAATACTTTATATGTTTTTACTGATTTTTTTTTTTTTTTTAGAGAGAGAGAAAAGGAGAGGGAGAGGGAGAGAAACATTGATCAGCTGCCTCCTGCATGCCCCCTGATGGGGATCAAGCCACAAGCTGGGCATGTGCCCTGACTGGGAATCTAACCAGCCGCCTCTTGGTGCGACGGATGATGCTCAACCAACTGAGCCACACCGGCCAGGGCTAGGGTGGCTGCTTTAGGAAAGGCCATTCTCGGTGGAGGCAACAGCAGGGCACAGAGTTGGTTGTTCCTTCGCAGGTTGCACTTCCTGTGAGCCCTACTGTGTGCGTTGAAGTGATGCTGCTTTAAAGAAAGCTCACTGTAACTCAAAGCCGCCTCCCCCTTTTACAGGTTGATAAACTTGTTCAAGTGTTTGTTAAGATCCAAAGTTCATGATCTTCGATAAACATTCTCTAGTCTCTAAGAAAGAGATGGCACATTGGATCATCTTGAAGAAAAATAAAAGGTGATAAACAGAGGGAAATGGTGGTGTTTCCCCACCCTGACTCTTAACTCACTTTCTCTGCAAACCCACTGACTTCGTTTGCAGCGATTTTGTGGAGTCAGTGGCTTGCTGTCCATGGGGACAGTTTGTACAGTGCAGCTTTCGTTCCCACAGCAGGAGAATGTTGGCTCAGATGCGGGCCCCATTAGCTGCCTGCATTTACCACCCTCACCTGGGAACCCCCACTGAGCCGCCTCCCAGCGAGGGCTGCGTTATGCAAATGGAATCGTGCCCCTGATATCACATCACCAGGTAGCACCAACTTCTAGGTGAGTGTCAGGGGTCTTTAGGCACTGAAATTGTAGGTCATTTGACGGCAAGTTCACGCTGGTGAAATAGGGATTGTCTTTGCCATCATATTAAACCGGAGCCCAGTTCCACTCTGGGGCCCAAACAGTAATTCATGAACCGCTCTTATGGTACCAAGCATTACAACAAAACCACGTGGCTGAGGCTGAAGAACCCATCTTGCTACTGATGCCATTTTTCTTTTTTCTGTTTAATCCTCACCCTGAACACTCTCTGCCATCTCGTTCATTCCGAGAGAATATTTATGGGAAGATAGGGGCGGTAAGGGGCTGGTGTCAGCTAAACCTTTTAGAGCGGGTGCATTAGGAGTGGTTCCTAGGCGTGGCAAGAAGGAGAAGACAAGGAACAGTGAACCATTTAGCAAAGGGCACTGGGGGCAGAAATGAACTAAATAAACAAGGGCTTCTTCCTTTTTTTCTTTCTTTCTCTTTTTCTTTTTTTTTTTTTTCAATATATTTTATTGATTTTTTACAGAGAAGAAGGGAGAGGGATAGAGAGTTAGAAACATCGATGAGAGAGAAACATCGATTACCTGCCTCCTGCACGCCCCCCACTGGGGATGTGCCCGCAACCAAGGTACATGCCCTTGACTGGAATCGAACCTGGGACCCTTGAGTCCGCAGGCTGACGCTCTATCCACTGAGCCAAACCGGTTCGGCTTTCTTTCTCTTTTTCTTTCTTTTCCTTTTCTAGCCCCAGGCAGCAAAACGCTTAAGCACCGAAATGAGCAAAGAGCAGTTTTAAGAATATAGGTCAGGACATGACTATAAATTTGATCACCTCCTTTTGATTCTCTCGCATTCCCCATCAATCAGCTGGCTTCCTCCACCCCCTCCTCGCACACACCCCACCCTCCCATCCTGATCTGGGATCCCAAATGCAAATCTGTGACACCGCGTTTATATACAACTAGAGACTTGTTGCACGAAGATTCGTGCAATAGGCCTTCCTTCCCCTGGCTGCCAGCACCGGTTTTCCTCTGGCACCCGGGACCCAGGCCTTTGGTCCGGCCGCAGCGGAGAAGCCAAGCCCATTCAGTCTTCGCTCTGCGCCTGCATATGCAAATTAACCGCCGTCTTTGTTGTGTTAATTTGCATAGTCACTCTGATTGGCTGGTGGGCGTAGTGGAGTGACACCAATTTGCATGTTTCTCTTTTATTAGTGTAGATATTAATGGCGCCGAGGAGGGCTGGTGTGAGGTGTGAGCGCTTGCCAGGAGAGGAGCGATCGAGTGCAGTCGTTCATCAGCAGGACAAATGTAGCATCATTGGGGCGGGGAGGAGGGGAAAAGGAGGAGGGAGGTGGAGGTGGGAAGTAACCGTTCTGCAAGGAAATGGTTAAGCTGAGGTTCCAATCAATCTAACCAAGCCAGGCCCCCTAGATACCGTCAGCCGCTACAGACAAAACAGATTGTGGGAGAGATCACTGAGCGTCATACAAACAAACAGAAAACCTTGAAGACCTCCAACAACTTTGCTACCAGAGATGCACTCAAGCACTGGGCGTGCATTTTCAATCCATTTGCCAGTCTAGCCCGATGTTACCTGCTTGGGAAAGAGAAAGAAGTTGGCTTTATCCTTAAGGACAGGAAGGTCAGCCATCGGCACTCCAGGAGGTAGTACTTTATTAAAGGCGATGAGCTTTTGTGGTGGATATAAAAAGAAATTCTGGCAGATACCTTGCAATTCAAAGTTTTAAACATGCTAGAAGGCTAAAGGAGTGTAAGTGTCAATCTTTCCTGCAGGCCAAAGTCTAGCTTTCTGGGTAGGTGTGTGCCGGGGGTTGGAAGGTGGAAGAGGGTCCCAGCTCCTGTGGCCCTTTCCTCGGGTGGATGTATAAGGATTGTGTTCAACGAGGGGTCTTTAGGCACTGAAATTGTAGGCCATTTGACGGCAAGTTCACACTGGTGAAATAGGGATTGTCTTTGCCATAATATTAAATTGCAACTGCACTGAGAACTAAAGTTAACATAACTGGTGCCAAAACAAAACCAGGACTGAGGAGAGTGAAACCAACGCGTTCTTTTTAGTTATTTTGAGTAAAATCTAAGTTCCAGTTCCCCTTTGATTCCACAGTTTCACCCGTCGCTTAATTCAGAGCTTGCCAAGTTAGTCTGATTGGCCTTTTGGAGGTTTGGGTGAGATGGCCAGCCCAATTTCTTCTCGCAAGGAAAGCGATGGTTTGAAGAATTATGAAGTGCGTCTGTCTTGCTATGTGACCTTGAGAAAAGTATTGTCCCACTGGAAAACGGTGATGACGATGAATGATCCCAGGACCACTGAGGACGTCCCAGAATGGTTTTTAAACCCCTCAGAAACGGCTTAGACAAGTCACGTGATTCTTTCCCTCTTTCCTGCTGATTTCGCTTTTGAGTAGCATATTCTGAGAGCTGAAGACAAGGTCTGAAACCCACTCCCCATCCCCTCTTCCAGGGCTGAGCCCAGTGCCTTATACATAGTAATCACTCAATAAATATGTATTGATTTGATCTGATAACCTACCAGTGTTAGAATGCATGTATTCAGAAAACATATTAGCCGTTTGATCATTGCAATGGCCTCGTCCTAAAGTGTACATCACACACCTTGAGACTGTCTGATGCAGCAGAAACTAAGCTCAGCGACTGCTCCTGGGAGACCTTGACGTGAAGGGAACATCATGTCCCTGGGTTGTTGGTTGTTTTTTGTTTTCGCGTTTCACGGTGATACCTACCATAGAGTCCAGAGAAGAGATAATAAATCTAATTGATCGCCTTGTACGTTATCTTAACAGAGAGTCGGGGACCCACTGGACGGCGATATTTAAATGAAAGCCACCCAGAGTCAACAAGACTCCAGGCAAGAGAATAGCCTGATATTCTTAATTCTGAGAAGCTGTATTGGTAATCAATCGGAATGTGAGAGCCATTGAAAAGCTGTCCAGTTTTCAATTGCAGCATAAGTTGGGAAACAATTTGAAAATAATAGCTCCTACAAAGAGTTTCTGAAGCAGTCAATATGGGCTTCACACACACGGTGAAGGGCAAAGAGGGATTTGGCAACACACGCCACGTCCGGCTGCTAGGCGCCAGGCAGTGTCTGTAGCACCCATCGAAGTTCCCCCCACAGATCAGACTGCAAAATCTCTCAGAGCGCACTCTATTGAGACTCTATTAAGTGGGATAGTCACCCAGAAAGCCTTGGTAATGAGTGCCCGTGAATAGAACTGTAAACACTTCTACTAATGACCAGTAAGGAGGGCCCCTCTAGTCGACAATACACATTGGAAGAAGAGAAAAAATATCCCTGACATCCTGGTGATCATGGCCCTGAAAACTTTACTTTTGACCCTAATCCTGACTTACCAGGATTTAAAGTTTTAAATTTTCATTAGCAGAGCCAAGTATTAGGATAACCACACTCCCAGAGACCATTCCCCTGCCTGCTAATAACCAAGAACGCAAAAGCGCTTCCTGCCTTCGAAACACTGAGAAACAACCCAAGAACCTTAAGAACAGACCATGAGTGAATTTTCCTATTTTGGGAACCCCTGTTGCATTTATTATTTATGCCATAAAAATGTATCCTGGCATAACTGCATATGGTAATGTTCTATCCAGTTACTTCTTGTGTGGTGTTGCTCCCCCGTAGGGAATTAAGATATAGTCTTCATTAAATGATGATGATTATATCAATCAGGTTATCAATAATATTAAAGCCTTAAGAGATGAATGGGCCGAAATAGACCAATGTAATTCATCTATTCTTCGCACATGTTTTATCCGAGCAGGCTCTTTGCTCTATCCCTTGACTAGCTCTCTGTACCTCCAAATGCGCATGTACTCCAACTCTGAGCACTAATTGTAAAGTCTGCTCACATAAAAGGAGAAGCCAGTCTTTACTGAGTGCCAATACCAGGGCAGGCTCTCCACAAGGCACTCAACAGGCACTCTGTCTCCTAGGACTGAAAATATCCAGATAACTCCCGCCCTACTCTAACCTCTCTACCATCAGAGTATTCTCTCTGTTTGCTTCTCTCTGCTAAATCTCATCTCCATGGAAATACAGAATGCATTGCCCTGGCCAGTGTGGCTCAGTGGCTTGGGTGTTGTCCCGTGCACCAAAAGGTTACCAGTTAGGTAGGGGGCATGAGGCTGCCAATTGATGTTTTGCTCACATTGATGTTTCTCTCGCATGCGCTCTTGCTCTCATTCTCTCGTCTCCTTTCTTCTCTCTAAAAACCAATTTTTAAAAAATCTTTTAAAATAAAAAATAATCTTGCCCTGGCTGGTTTGGCTCAGTGGATAGAACGCCAGCCTGTGGACTGAAGGGCCCCAGGTTCGATTCTGGTCAAGGGCACATGCCTGGTTGCAGGGTCGATCCCCAGTGGGGGGCGTGCAGGAGGCAGCCAATTAGTGATTCTCTCTCATCATTGATGTTTCTATCTCTTTCTCCGTCTCCCTTTCTCTCTGAAATCAATAAAAAAACATATTTAAAAAGTTAAATTAAAAAAAATAAAAAATAATTTTTAAAAAAATACAGAATGTATTTTTGCTCCATATCCAGTCTTCATAGAAGAAAGCTAAGGTAATCATTCACAAAGATGAAGCCAACAGGGCCTTTCGGGGGAAGACAGCCCTGGTTTTTATTTCTCAGATTGACATCACAGAGGTTTACCAAATAGTTGCCTGTCTTCCCACTCCCCTGGAGATCAGGCATGTCAAACTCAAAGGCTAACACGGGCCAAATAAACGAGGCCCGCAGCCCGTGGGCCGCGAGTTTGACATGCTTGCTGGACCAGGGGCTCCAGGGGACTCCCCCACGCGCTGCTTAAGCAGCAGCCGGCACCGGCATCCTTATTCGGGGAGACAGCAGTGCTGGAGTGGAACGCAGAGTTCAGTAAAACCCTCAGCCCAGATGACTTTCCTGAAAGGGGCCTATTCATTTCCTGGGAGCAGCTCTGGGCCAGGCTCTCTTTCCAGGCGAGAATAGCTGTGCTTTGTTAGCTGGTTGTTGGCGTCATAATCAGCTGACAGGCTGGCACCGGGAGTATTATGTGCCAACAGGACCACATTGCAGGAGCCTGGGGTGAGGTCAACATTAAAGGAAACCCTGAAAGTGGAAATTACACCCTGGGACGGGATCTTTTAGGCGAACCTCAATTTGAGTCGTGACTGTTAACGGTAGAAGAAACAGCAATAGGTACAGGTTCAGAAACATTGATCACAGGAAATACAGAAACTCCAATTCCTTCATTGATAGCAGTTGAGAAGAGAATGGGTGACAGATAAGCTAATGATGATGAGACCAGGGAGCTGGTGTTTAGAACTGGCCGCTCACACCCATACCCTGGGAGATTTCACACTATTTTTCTCTCTGTGAGTTTATCTTCACGTGTTATTTTGGGGACAGATTACCATAACTCTAACATACGTGATGCAAACATCAAAACCAAAGAGGGAAATGAAAAAAACAAAACAAAAACGACAATGTAGACTCCGATCACCCCTATTAGATTGAAGCAGGAAAAAAAAAAATCCCTATTTTTAGAAGAAGAAGAAAATATAGCACCTCCTCAGAGAGTTTGCTTTGACACCAGAAGCGAAGTCTGAAGTCTCTTTGGAAGGCAATACCCTGCTCAGTTGCTGCCCCCTAGGTCTCAATCGATAGCTTGTCTCTCCTCTCCTTTCTCTCCTTTTCCAGGAGGGAGTCCCTTCTGGGTCTGTCTTGCCTCCTTTTTCTCCTCCCGGGCTGTCAGATCTCTAAGGGGCCCCGGAGGGAGGAAGCTCACAGGACTCGGGCGTCCGCAGCTGCCTCTCCGTGGAGGACAGTGGGTGTGATGAGAGGGGAGCGCCCCCCTGCATTTCACAGATCACATCCATCATGTTGATCAGCCCCCGAAAGGCAACATATTGTCTGGGACCCGGCCAAGGAGGGGGTATCCATTTCACAACCGCACTGACGTCTTCAGCCAAGAGCCGGTTTATTTCTGGCTGCTGGAGTCTGAGACGCACGTTGTAGCCACTTTCGCACTTTCGCACTTTGTGCCAGCCTGGGAGGGGTAACTTAGTCGACAGTGAAATAGAGGCATCTTCAAGGAGCAAATTAGCTCCCTGACGCGGTCCGTGCCTAAGAGCCTCCTTTTATGTGCGGACAGTGTGGAGCATGGCTTTTTCCCCCTATTAGTGTTTCTTACTGTGGTAGCTCTGAACCACCCGAGCCAGCATTATTCTAAGAAAAGTTCAAGAAAAACAAAAGCGATGCTTGAATCTTCAGTTTCTGATGAGGCTGAGAGCAACAATGCTAATACTATCCAGGACACGCTTGGCAATATGAGAAAGTCCACCCTAATGGCTAATTATTGTTTAATTATTTTTTTTTGGGGGGGGGGGGCATGGGCATTCTTTGATCTGCTATTCGGCTGTTGGTCTTGTCTGTCTAAATGTGTTGGAAATTATTTTTTAATATCCTACTAGACAAACGGTGGAAATTCATCTATATATTCTTCCCGAGGACCCCATCAAAATGAGGCATAGTTCGTCCACATGAAATCCTGGCCTGTGATTACTTTGTGTGATCGCTTCACCTTTGAAAGAGATGCTCTTTTTAATTCACGGATTGTGGTTGCTTTGCTATTTGCCAATTTTTCATTCTGTTCCTTTCCCCCTCTTGTCTGGAATCCTGGCTCATTCAAAGAGTAAAATGCTTCCAAGCAGATGTTTTACGTAACAGTGAAAATTAGATGAATCCCCGAAACAAATATTTATTTACTGAGGAAGAAAAACCAAAAACACAACTTTCAGACCTTCATAAGAAAAATTACTCCTTCCTTCCACTGCAAATAACTTGAAAAACACGTCAGGTTGATGAATTAGAGCAGATAACTGAAGTATATTATCTGGCCATTTTTGCCTTGTAAATTATATCCTGGTTGGTTTTCATATTCAAGAATTTAAGAAAAATTCAAAAGCTGAAATACTGTTAAGTCCTCTTTTAGCAATAGGTCCCCTGTAGGTTTAATGTCTAGTGATTGTAGCTTCTGAAAACTTCTTTAATAATAAATGATTAAATACTTATTATGGGTATTCAGATTCTTTTCACACCAGTTTCCAAAACGAAATTGAATATATTCTGTGAATGATTGAATAAAATGGGTTTCAAGTAGGGCTGCGTTTAGGAAATACTCTTTGATCATGTTATTGTCTTTTGAGGCATTAGAAGTAGGTGATGCTTTTTCTTTTTCTTTTTCAATTATTTGCTCAGATGGCAAACCATAAAAAGACATCACCACAGTGCACTTCCTGAAAATTAGCTCCCGAGGTTGGCTTCCCTCTTAGTGTGGTTATATTACAGGCATTGGGAGCTGTGGTAAGTGCTGAAACCTTATTGTGTTTAAATGAAGTAAGAAGATGTGTTAACTACCATCAGCAGTAATCGCTATCTTTGCAACCTCCTGCTGGATTCTTGAATCACCTTTAAATGCTTTCCTTACATGATTTTGAAATGTGTCCTTTTGGGGTTGTAGGAATATACTGGTTCTTCTATGGCCTATGTTTACAATTTCACCTTTGATATCTATAAACAATCTTGTTTAATTATTATTATTTTTTTTGGCATGGGCATTCTTTGATCTGCTATTTCTTTTCTATTGGTACAAAGCACTGCAGAATCTAATTTTAAATTCCATGCTTCTTATTTCTCCAAAGGAGACTGTTGTGCAGTCAAGTTCATTTTAGAGGACCAAAAATGCTAATTAACACTTTTATGTCAACCAGTATTTGGGGGCGGGGGGAGGGATCTTTTAACCTCACGCCTTAAATCTGGTTTCTAAATGTGAGTGACAAGGATGTCTTTCACCAAATTGCCTACAGAAGAAAGACAAACGATTGATATCTGTAGAATGACATTATTTGTCATGCTGTGATGTTCTTGAAAATGTGTGGCGTGTCAGATTTCTCTGAAATTTGAATTCTGATAACGTCAATATTTTCATGACGTTTTAACGAATCCTATTTCCAGCATTCCTATTGTAGAATTCAGAGTGTTTGTTTCTCTCTCAGTCATAGACTACATCCCAGAAGAGATTGTAACATTGAACATGGAGGAAAGCTATTACTTGCCCAAGTGAACTTCACAACCTGTGATAATTTATCATTCATTTCCCTGAGTTCCTCGACTCTGTTCATCTTGATTTTGCTGGGAGATATCTCCTACTTCAATGCCTCTCCAATATTCCCAGGCACCTAACTCAGTCAGCAGATTTGACATCTTCATTTCAATGTCCTTTTCTATTCCTTCCGCAATGTTAATGTTACAAATTACAGGAGGGCATATTAATAGCCATACCCAAGAAGCAGAAAGAAAAGTGCATTTTTTTTTTTTTAACTAAGTACTAACTTGGGATTTCCCGGGCCCATTGTCAAGTCAGCCGAACCCACAGCTCCTCCATTGTGATGATAATGGATTCTGTGTTGTTGGCGCAAAGGTCGAGAGGTCACGGTAAGCTCCTTAATGGACTGTGAAATAACTTTAACTGCATTAACCTCTCTGGATCACATGGGTGGCACCAACAGCCACTCCTGAAATGCTCATTCGTTTAGAGAGACAATACCATTAGATTATTATATTTTCCATTTCGAATAGCAATAGGCCCAAAGCAATTATGCAGCTAGGCATTTCCATTAAGTGAATAGGACCTTAAAGAAGATTAACAAGAACATCTCCTGCGTAGGAGACATGCAGGAGGGAGGGAGAGGTGGGTCCTTTAGAAAATTCCACTGGACTTTTCAGCTGCCTTACACTCAAAGGGTCCACGACTTTAGGTTTTAGGTTACTAAGTCATAGGATGAAATGAAACTATTACAAGGACTAAATGGGTTCTCTCTCTGTTCCCTAAGCCAGTTACAGGATTAAAACTTTTCCCCATCTATTGATATTTCCTAAAGGAAATAAATCATCAACGATGAAACCAAGAGAACTGATAACCAAGAACTTCAGTCAGGGAAAACCACACTGGAAACCATATGTTGTCATTTCATCAGCCCAATGTCCTTTCCCCAGGAATCTAAGTGTCGTTGCTCTCATTTTTGCCGCTGGTTGTTGTGTTTAAGAGACCAACATGCGTTCTTTTGAAAACACACAAAGCTAGAAGCCCTGATTATCTGAAGGACAAGAGTAATTGCTAAGGGTCTGCATAGATCTATTTACCTACAAGTGAAGCTCTATTGGGTAAATATCCAAGGGAGATCTAAAGAGTACGGTGGTCACCAGTATTATCATTAGAGCGCGTCATTGTCATCTTGATGTGACATAATGAGAAAGCACACCACATTAAGCACACGTTTTAAATGCTTTTTGATTTTCTAGTGGGAGCTCCTGAACTGAAAAGTGAAAACGGGCCACGTTTCTTTGCTTCTAAAATGCATCTTGTAATATTTCTAAAATTGGGATCCAACTTGAAATCACTGTTATAGTCAACATAGTCCTTTTATTGTTATTATTATTATTATTGTTATTATTATTATGGAAAATTTGTTATCATTGAAGGCATCTTAGAATTAGGGAGATATAGTGGACAAATTGAAGGTATAAACATTCTTTTATTTATTTAAAATGTATTTTTATTGATTTTAGAGAAGAAGGGAGAGGGAGAGAGAGAGAGATAGAAACATCAATGATGAGAGAGAATCATTGATCGGCTGCCTCCTGCACACCCACTACTGGGGATTGAGCCCGCAACCCGGGCATGTGCCCTTGACCTGAATCAAACCCAGGATCCTTCAGTCTGCAGGCCGACGCTCTATCCATTGAGCCAAACCAGCCAGGGCAACATTCTTTTTAAAAATCTGGATCTGTGTGGATATGTTTTAATCTTGGAAAAGCTGCTTTTTGAGGGTTAGATGAGAATTGGTTATTGTGTTCCAGAAATGAGAGAAGAAAAGCATGTGAGCAGGGCAGCTTGGTCTTCGGAGTATAAAATGGCATTGCTTGTGTTCTCTAAGAAAACCAACGGGGGTGGGAGGGGGTAGTAAATTACACTCTGGCTAAAACAAGATCCGTTGAAACCTATTATTTGATCAGAGTTCTAGAAGAATCTTTGGTGAAAGTCTTGCCTCTTTAACCTGTGAGCTGCTTCACCTGACTTGGTCAGAGTTGTCTGTCTCGGAGTGCCACCCACCAAGTGCCTCAGCCAGATCACTCTTTGCTCATTCGATGAGCGATTATTGTACGCCAAGCCTATTGATAACGCAGACGTTCTAGTTATGGAGACTGGCAAGTGAATCAGCAGTGAGTTGTGATAAATGCTATGATTGAGGCCTGTACAGACGATATGGGAACCCAGAGAAAGGGAGTATTGGTTTGCAAACTGGCCCCTGCACATGGAGGGCAAGGAGCAACCGAGGAAAGAGGCAGACCACTCCGAGTTAGGAGGTGGCAGTTTAGTAAGCAAGGGAACTTACACTTGGGGCTTGTCTTGGGCAAAGGCAAGACAAGTAGATCTTGCACCTGCCCACCAGAATCTTAAAAGTTTACTTAGAGGCCTTACCTGGGCTCGGTCACTCATACCATTCAGTGGCCTCAGCAGCACCTTCCTATCTCAAGGCCAAGTCCTTGGAGCAGCTCCCACTGTGGGAACAGTGGGCAGAGCTTGCTTTCCAGAGACAGGGAAGGGGGTGAGGAGTCCTGGTTGCT